>NC_064924.1:29955185-30595720 GCF_023897955.1 Schistocerca gregaria | reverse complement strand
TTAGTACTGTAGCGCTTGACACAGTCACGTCGATTCAATATTTGGGCGTAACATTGCAGAGCAATATGAAGTGGGAGAAGCATGTAATGGCAGTTGTGGGGAAGGTGGATTGACGTCTTCGGTTCATTGATAGAAGTTTGGGAAGATTTGGTTCATCTGTAAAGGACACCGCTTATAAGGCACTAATACGACGTATTCTTGAGTACTGCTCGAGCGTTTCGGGTGCATATCAGGTCGGGTTGAGGGAGGACATAGAAGCAATTCAGAGGCGGGCTACTAGATTTGTTACTTGTAGGTTTGATCATCACGCGAGTGTTACGGAAATGCTGCAGGAACTCTTGTTGGAGGCTCTAGGGGAAAGGAGGCGTTCTTTTCGTGAATCGCTACTGAGGAAATTTAGAGAACCAGCATTTGAGGCTGACTGCAGTAGAATTTTACTGCCGCCAACTTATATTTCGCGGAAAGACCACAAAGATAAGAGAGATTAGGGCTCGTACAGAGGCATATAGGCAGTCATTTTTCCCTCGTTCTGTTTGGGAGTGGAATAGGGAGAGAAGATGCTAGTTGTGGTACGAAGTATTCTTCGCCACGCACCGTATGGTGGATTGCGGAGTATGTATGTAGATGTAGAAGTAGAAAATGCAACAGATCTACTAAAGAGACTGCCTACACTACAGTTGTCCATCCTCTTTTGGAGTACTGCTGTGCGGTCTGGGATCCTTACCAGATAGCATTAACGGAGTACATTGAGAAAGTTCAAAGAAGAGCAGCGTGTCTTGTATTATCGCGAAACAGAGGAGAGAACGTCACCAACATGATAAAGGAATTGGGTGGACATAATTAAGACAAAGGTGTTTCTCGTTGCGGCATAATCTTCTCACGAAATTTCATTCACCAACTTTCTCCTCCGTGAAAATATTTTGTTGAAGCCGACCTACATAAGGAGAAATGATCATCATAATAAAGTAAAGAAAATCTGAGTTTGGTCGGAAAGATACAGGTATTCGCTTTTTTCCTTGCGCTGTTCGGAATAATAATAGAGAATTATTGTGAAGGTAGTTCGATGAATCCTCTGTCAGGTACTTAAGAGTGACTTGAAGAGTTTCGAATTAGATGTAGATGTAGATGGAAGCTATACAGGACAGAGGAGTACCTATGCCAACGACGGCCTAAATACTTTCTGGGAGGGGATGTCGTGTGACTAGGGCCTCCCGTCGGATAGACCCTTCGTCGGGTGCAAGTGTTTCGATTTGATGCCACTTCGGCGACTTGCGCGTCGATGGGGATGAAATGATGATGATTTGGACAACACAACACCCAGTTCCTGAGCGGAGAAAATCTCCGACCCAGCCCGGAATCGAACCTGGGCCCTTAGGATTGACATTCTGTCGAGCTGAGCAGTCAGCTACCAGGGGCAGACTGGGAGGGGATGAGATACTAAAATAAATTACTTCAGCAAAGCTCGATAGTAGAGAGGAGTACTTCTGCCATCTATGGCATAAGCCTTTGCTGAGGGAGAGCACTAAATTTACGGAACACATTGTATGAATAGAAGAGAAAAACAACTTACGTGGCACTGTGTCTGGACCAGCGCGTTTAGCAGTGCCACTATCATCTGCTGATGGAGGTGTGATACTGCTCGCTTCGTCATAGTCCAAAACCGAACAGGAGACACACAACGGGCCGCTAGCACTGAGTACATCAGACTGAGGTCGGTAGCGGAGGGGTAGGATTTATATACCCTCGGTGACCTCAGATCGTTTGATCAACGGTTTTTCCCACCAAGAACCATAGGATCACATTATCATGGGGAAAACCTGTGAGAATGGTTGCTTTGCGTCGCTCAATAGTGGTAAAAACTTGAACTAACCAGATGACCACAACACATCGATGGGGACACACTGCATGTAACGTCCGTTCGTGACTTTAAACGGCCGAAATGATCCCAGTACATGAATTTTCGCACGGAGTTAAATAATAGAAATAAATATGCTAGATCGTCCGATTTCTTCTATCTTTGGAAATAACTCATATAAAAGGGAGAAATCCACATTTCGCTTGCGAAATTCTAGATGTGTTGATAGAACAACATTTGAAATTTTTTAAACTGATGGATCTATGTCAGAGGTGGGACTGCAGTTAGTGCGACACGCGACGATTTGTGCCGCATCTGGCGGCGGGAGTGGCTGGGCAGAAGGAAGTACAGGATTAGCCTGGCTTCCGCCGACCGGCGGTTTCTCAGCTATCCGGCTCTTCAAGTACACACTACACTCTGTACATTGTGCTGGACTAGACCAGATGTGACTGGTCAGTATTCTTTTTTCTCTTGAGACACTGTGTTCAGGTAAGACAATGCGATAATGAGCGCTACATTCGTAAAAACTATCGTACGATATACTTAGCATGTTTCTGTTGACCAGGATGCAACTTCCGTCTTGTAAATCATTATAAATGTCTTTCATTCTCGAATGAAGTTGCTACAGGAGTCTTTTATATGGGAGGCAAGTCACTGGAGATGGTGATCCTTCGACGTCTACAGATTATACGGAATGGGCTGCCCTCAGGGTCTACTCTATAGTTTCGAAGCGCCTGCCTGCTTGCCCTTCGGCTGCTGTCGTCCCGCCGCCGCCGACCGAGGATCCTGGGCGACCCCGTCCTGCCATCGTCGTCCAACTGCTGCCCAGAGGGATTCGCCAGACCGCCTTCACCGCCTGCCATAAAGAGCTGCCGCCCCTCTCGCTGAAGGCTTCACCCCACACTTGCGCACCACCACCTCCATCATTTCCACCTCCCACTCGGTCGCTGCAACCACCATCGTGAGGAGCTCATCCGCTGCCCCCATCCCCATCCTCCCTTCCTTCCCTGCCCACCCCACTCCTGGGCCGTTTTCGGCTGAAACTTCCCCTGACACTGGGTCACCCATAGCTGTCACCCCATCGCCATCTTCAGACTTCCGAACACTTACTGCACATCCTACGACGTGCTCCTAGAGAGCCCCGAGTTTCGCCTGCTGAGCGACAGTCTCTCCAACACCTGCGCCCCCATCCCCTTCGTCACCTGCCTCTCAGGGAGGACCTGCACACCTCCCCATGCAACCCAGCCCCCAGCCCCCTCCCCACCCTGCCCTGTCTGTGGAACATGCTAAACACTCTAATGTCAACCCTGCCCCCACCGTCTCCACAAAACCCCTGATCCCCACAAATCACCTATCCCAACGGACACGACACCGGCCGCAACACCTACAACCCCTTCTACCCACAGCTTCGTCCTCCCCAATCCCGAACGTCAGTTTCGCGACACCTGCACCCTCACCCTGGCCACCCGTAAATACTTCCCCATTCCCCCTCTCCCTTCTCATTCCTCGAAAGGACTCGGTCCTCAATAAATCCCCCAATGCTTCCTTCACACCTATCGCCTCTCCAAAATCCCAGACGTCCAACTTGGCCCACGAGCCACCGTTAACCCCTACCACACCCTGTCCTCTCCTCAACAGTCTCGACCTCCCTGATATCCGTCACCCCCCTCGTCACCCTCGTCTAAATATCCCTACCATGGTGATACAACAGTACAGGTTCCTTTACCACAAATTCACTCTCTGCCCACCCACAAACTCCTCTTTCGCCATACCCTTCATCGACACTGCGTGGGTACTTTCATCCTAAATGAAACCTTCCTTCAACCCTGTATCTTTATCCACACAGATCCTCACATCCTCCACTGCACCGATAACCGACACAACCTGGCACATGGTGGGGTTGCTATCCACCACTGCAAGCACCTCCCTGTTCAGCCCCAACCTCTCCTCAACAATCCTGCTCACATCTCACCCTCATTCTCTTCTTCGCAACCCTTAGCGTCACCTGTGCCACCATCTACATCTGCCCTAGTAACCACCGTCCCATACGATTTCCTAACCCACATTGACCACATCTTCTCCACCTATGTGATTGCCACAGACCTCAATATCCACAGCCGTGCTCCTGGCAAACTACAGTGGTGGCATCAGTTTATCACCAGTCTACACGGACAACTGGTTCCCCTCCCCCAACACACCTGACCCAAATCCAACACCATTCCGACATGATCCTAGCCTCTCCAAACCTCCTTGGGCAAATCACCGCAGATGTCCTTGACCTAATCGTCAGTGACCATGCCCCTGTACTCCTCACTGACGGCCGCCGTCCCCACCCCATTCCTTGAATTGATATTCTTCCTAAACTTGTCCACAACTACTCCCAAACCAACTGGGATGCCTACAGGGACTCCATACACACCCAGGTCAAATGCCACGACCCTACCCTCCAACTCACCCAGCAACAGCACTTACAACGACACACCCGCAACATGCTTACTTTGAAGAAACGCCATGCCTGGCGACAGACATGCACACAACTCAACACCACACTCCCAATAAACTCTTCCAAGTATTGGTCTGCTTTCCATTGCCTTACTAAGAACTGTCCTACCCTGCAGTACTCTCTCATCCTTGATGACTGTCCTCTTCCTGACAACCTCAGTAAGAACAACCACTTTGCCTCCCACCTATCCGACGTCTTTTCCATTCCAGATGGTCCCTCTGTCCTGACATCATCGAATTTACAGGTACCTCCACTCACCCCTTGGACCTACCTTCCAATACTTGGGCCACACAACATCAGGGCTTAACTCTCCCATCACTACACAGTACATCTGCCTCACATTCTGCCCTAAATGTAACACCCCTCGTGACCATGACCATGTTACCTACTGCCATTTCAAACACTGCCCTCCCTTCTTCCTTGCAGTCCTTGACACCCTCTACAGTGTAATCTTTCCCACTGACTTCTTTCCTAACCTATGGAAAACCTCCCATGTCCTGATGTTATCCAAACCCAAGAAGCTCCATCTGATGCCTCTTTCTATCACCCTATATGTCTCACCTCAGTTTTCAGCAAGCTCTTGGACTACATCCTTACCTGGCACATTTGCACCGTGTCCACCAACACCAGCTCCTCCCCAACACCCAATGTGGCTTCCAACCTTCCTTTGATGCCACTGACCAACTTCTCCATCTCACTCATCTCCTCTCCCTCCAACTTAACTCCTGTCATCTTGCCATTTTTGTCTCCCTAGACCTCGGAAAGGCCTATGACCATGTATGGCATCCCAGTCTACTGTTTAAACTTCTGACCTATGCCCCTCTGTCTTTCTGATTGTTCCTTCCTCTCCCACTGCCCCTCCTACCCATAATTCCGATTCCTGCACCTTCTATCCTTCTGCAAGGGTGACCCAGGGCTCTGTCCTCTGCCCTCCCGTCTACCTCCTGTACATGACAGATGTGCCCCAAACCCCCCCTACAGTCCACCTCCTGCAGTATGCTGATGACACTGCCTTCCTTTCCCTTGCTCCTACGCTTCAATGGTCCCAACAGCTTCTCCGGAATGACCTTGACCTTTTTGACACATGGTGTAACCAATTGCTCCTCAAAACAATCCTTCCAAGACCCAGACAATCATCATAGGTCGTACCACTTGATCCTTCAGACTCATTTTTCCCTTACCATCTGCACTCGTTCTGTCCGCCTCTTCCCCATCTTCACCTATGTTGGACTCACTATTGACCGTCACCTCACCTGGATCTCTCATCTCTGTTCTATCCAATGCAAAGCCCACAACCACATCCATCTCCTTAAACTCCTCTCTATGCAGACATGAGGGTTTAATCCCTTTACTGTCCTACACTCCTACAAATCCTTAACCTGTCCCATCCTCTCTTATGCCAGTCCGATCTGGATATCCACCCCCCAAATTCTTTAAGTCCTTCCAGATTATGGAGCTCCAGGCACCCCACCTAGCCTTCCGTATATATCTCCAGTCTCCCACACAGATCCTCTATCACCTGATTCCATCTGTACCCTTCCTTGAACCTGTCTATATCGTCTACACCTCCTGCCAACATGATCCCCCTCATCCCCTGGTTGCTCCTCTCCTCTCCAACCCATGCCCACTGCAGCACCTTCACCATTGTGTCCTACCTCATACTCTACGCCCTTCATCTCCTTTCCCGAGGTGGCTTCCATCAACTCCCCCTCTCGGATGATGCCCTCTCTCCCAATGTTTATCCCTCCTACCCCCTTTTTTCCTTTCCCCTCCTCCTCTCCTTTTCTTCCTCCTATCAGTCTGGGCTCTCCCTCCCCCTGTCTGCCGCCATGCCTCCTCTATAGTGCTGTTTTACGTGCTTGTTCAATGTTGTGCATCCCTGTCAGTGCTGCGAATGGATTCAATACTCTCGCTAGGTGTGTTTTTAAACTGCTGTGAACGGAAACCAGACTGTCGCCGGTTTTTTAAATTGTGCCTGTCTGTTTACTATGTATTTAATCAGCATTACCAACCTTTTGTTTTTATCTTCTCTTTGCAATTTTGAGCCATATTCCAGTTCTACCGTCACCGTTTTATCGCCTGTTTTTATTTTTATGTTATATCCTAATTTTGTGAATAACTTTTCTGTAGGGTGCAGAGCGGCATATTACACTGCTGTCAGCCCACCCCCACTCTGGGGGGGGGGGGGGGGGGAAATCGAAATCCAATAGAGGAAAAAAAGGACATGTTGTTTGTGTTCCTATATTATTACTACTTATCTTTGTGTGTCTTCCAGAAACAGCTATTCATTTGTAGATTGGCAGGAGGATACTTGCCTGTACTAAGGCAATAGTTTGCTGCCCCATCAGTATTACACATGTACGGCTATTGGCTAGATTGGCTGGAACAACTCTCTAGTGGTAGACTGATAGCGAAAATATCAACTCTACTTCTAACAGTTATCGACGAAACTGGAGAGAGCTATTGTCTAGTGCTCAATCAATGACAACATGAATTGTTTAAAGAAACAATATACTACACTGTGTATGACGTATAAAATATTTATGTCCATCTTACCGAGCAGCCCAGTGCAGACTGTCCTGTTCCTGCCAGTTTCCATATAAGGAGGTGAGGGAGGGGGAAGGAGAGGAATTGAGAGGATGGGAAGGGAGTCATGAAGGGGGAAGGAAGGGGAGGGGAGGGGAAGAAGGAGTAGGGAGATTGGAGGGGACAGAGGGGACAGATGAGAGGTGAGAGAGGAGTGGGGAGAAGGGATAGGGGGAGGTCCAACAGCACCCTGTAGTGGTGGTGTTGTGAACTAGAACAGTTGATCCTCAAGGTGAGCACACATAATTTGATAGTCCCACCAATATATTTGTATTTCTCCCAATTTTTTGAATTTCGTGCCAAAATTTCAATTTTCCATCATTTCCAGGAGTGGGGTAGGGAGGCAAATAGGACAGGTGCTGGCATGGCAAAGCCGTTTTCCTTAAAAACAGCGAGAAAAATTGCCAGTAGAACACTGCTCAAATGACAGACACAGCATGAAATTTGACGAACCTGTAGTAGTTGCCAACATTTCCGGTTTTTGGAACAGTGTCTATAAAAAAGAGATTTAAATTAGGTTGGCGGATAATGTAACTAACAGAGACAATGGGTTTCCTTTTAACAAGATGTGGAATCCTGTAGCACCCCGCACCAAAATTGAAGGTTCTTCGGTGTGGCCCTGAGTGCAATATATCGTTACCTCCAGTGTTCTCCTAAGGGCGGCGTCACCAACCAGTCTTGGGCGGCAGCAGCCGTGATGGGCGGCAGGCGCTCCATGTATTCAACGGTTGCCTATATAGATGTCGATCTGCAGCCTGGCGTAACTTTTCAGCGGGACTCATCGGCAGAAGAAGCAGTCCCCTAAAGATGGCGACCAAGTATTGAGTCAAGTTGATTTTAGGATCTGGCAGCAAACCCGAAGAGACTTTCAAAACTTATTATGCTGGGAAAGCCTATGAAGTCACAAGATCATACCATAATGGTGCTCAGAGTGGAAATGTGTCTGAACACACTGTGCACCGAACACTCCTAACGATGGGCCTCTCATCCGATGACCCACGTATTTGCCAAAGTTTACACCACAACGATGGCAACTAAAATGGGTAAGCCACCTTCGGCACAGGATACTGGCGCACTGATTGAGCATTGTATAGTCTGATGAATCCCGATAGCTTCTTCGTCATACCATTGGGAGTTCGCGAATCCGTCGTCTTCCAGTCCAACAACTCCTTGACAGCTGTACTACAGGATGGACACAAGCTGGTGGTGGCGACACTATGCTCTGGGGGATATTTAGGTGGGCATTGCTGGGTCCAGTGGAGGTCGTGGAAGACAACCATAACAGTCAAGGAATGTGGCACACTGGTTGCAGACCACTTACACCTCTTCATGACAATCATGTTTCCTGACGGAACTGGCGTTTTTCAGCAGGATAATATGCCATGTCAAAAGGCCAAGACTGTAATGGGCTGGTTTGAGAAACACAGAGACGAGTTGCAATTGATGTACAGGCCCCCCAAATTGCCAGTTATGAAACCGATGGGATATGATTGAAAGTGGTGTCTGACCTCATCAACCTCTCCCCGGAATTCACGGGAATTAGGTGACTTGTTTATGCTGAGGTGGTGCCACCTCCCTCCAGCGATCTACCAACACCTCACTGCTTCCATGTCACAATGCGTCGCCGCTTTCATTCTTGCTAGAAGTGTACATCCCAGTGTTTAGGTGGATGGTCACACTGTTTTGATTGATAGTGTAGCAGTCTCACGATCAGACTAACGGCTTCGACTTCGTGGAATATGAAAATACTGTCACATTAGCATAAACTCTAGTATTTATAGGATGATCAGTTAGCATGTTCACAAGTTTACCAATACATTCCCGTAAACAAGTTGAATTTGCTGTCATATTCCTTCTCCTCTCTCGGATAAGAATTTATTAAACATGTCAATGATGTAAAGGATGAGCCAGACAGTAGGAGGTTTTACTTTATTAGATGAACTTTGAAACGGTAACTTCATTTTTCCATTATGGCCAAGCCACGTCCGACAGCATTAGCTGCCTGTTAATTCTGTCGTCTCGCGCTCTAGCAACAGGAAGTGAGCACCGAGGAAGGGTACCTTGATCAAGCGCCTCCCTCAATGTGCCTACGAGGTAACGCCGCCCCAGGCGTCGCTTAGCAGGCAGCGCTCTGGGAAATTCCATGTCGCCAGCACGGTTTGCTCGCTTCCGACCAATCAGGACGGAGGAAGCCGCGTGGTGCGTCGAACATACCCGGCCGCCCGTCGCCGGTCCCGCTCTCTTGTATTCTTGCTCACCCGCGAGTCGGATGCGCGCCCTGTAGCACAGAGCATCACCCGCTTCTCCCGGTGCTGCGGCACCGTGGACTTAGTTTTGGCAGACAACCACTTTCGGTAGCTTCGCGAACTAGGTTTCGCCAAACTCTACGCTCTGGCGCACCCTCACCTCCCTAGGCCCATGTGACCCCTTTTTAACACGCTTTCGCCAATAAATGGCCTTCATCCAAAAATTATCCTATTCATCCGATAAAGCCCACCGCCTGCCCGTACGCTCATCCTGTACAACTCTGTCAGAAGTGTTTATCAGTTCCCGTAGCGACTTTGTCGCTACACTAAATCTATCCGGCAAGACGCCGTGCACTTCGCGCTTTGAATGCGCCAACCGGCCGCCACGTTTGCTCCATGTGGGCCATAGCCGCTGCAGTAAACACGCTGCGTCGCGCCGTCGCCGCCACCAATGCATCGCACCGCCTCCACCGCCATGTAAGTCACCGCGACTCTTTCAACATTAACTTCGTGGATCGTCCGCCGTTTGATTAGGAAACTTTGTGGCCGTCCTTTTTTTGGTAACAATTATTACTTATATTTGGTCACTAGCGTCCCAAAAATTTGTAAAGATGCCGATAGGAACACAAACGACGGAACGGGATACTCCCGCAGAGGCACCTGCCTCTCAAGTCCCGCTTGAGGCCATAAATGCACAAATGCGCCAGATATTCGCACATACTGAGGAGCTACTTGAACAAAACCGCGTCTTGAAACAGACGCTGGAAGCTAGCGCGCGAACTTCCGTACCTGTGGCTAGTTCCACCACTGTCACAAATTCTGAAACTGTGGCAACTAACACCAATTCTCTCTCTAATGCAAATGCCACAATTTCTGCTAACATAGCGACCGTAAGCAATTTTCCTGCGGCCGATTTCTTTCCCACCTTTTCTAGGAAGTCCCACGCAAATGTGGCTATGTTCCTACAAAATATTCGTGATGTGGGTCGCACATGTGCCTGGCCGGATGATCTATTGGTCAATGCAGCCAGACTGAAGCTGGCAGGTGAAGCCCGAATGTTTATAGAAACGGTGGACAAATTGCATGGTACGCACGAATTCGAAGTGTTGGCCTGCCGATTGACTACACGTTATTCCGAAACCAGTTGTACCGGATATTACAGAGATCAATTATCAACCCTTAGGCAGAAGCCTTATGAAGATTTTGATGCCTTTGCAGCTCGCATACGAGGAGTATCTTGTCGTACTTAGAAGCTAGGCGAAAATACCAGTAAGCACAGAATTTTGCGCTCAGCAGCGGAAGCGCGTGCAATTGATGCATTTCTTCGCGGTATTGACCCCCGCATCGGAGGAGAAGTCAAAGCAGCCTACCCCACTTCTCTGTTTGAAGCTGTTCGTTTGGCAATGTTACGCGAAGAGGTATTGCGTTTTTGCGCTGCCGCACCCCGCCCGCCGAACCCAGTAGCGGTCCCAGCAAAAGAAATGTTCTGTCAGCGTTGTGCGAGGCCCAACCATACGGCAATGTGCTGTAGCGCGCCGTATTGCACCATTTGCCAGACAGCAGGTCATGCTAATAATGTTTGCCCCACAAAGTCACCATTTTCTAATCAGATGCGCGGCCACCACCGCAACGCGGGGTCGAATCAGGGAAACGCTTGGGGGGCAGTGTCAGCCACCCACACGCGCCCCTGACAAAAATATTACACCGGGTTAGGGCCGGAAAATGTAAAGAGGTGGAACACATTAGTCTAGTTGGCGTACTCGGGAACTATTTCGTTAGAGTTTTAATTGATACTGGTGCTCAAGTTAGTGTATAGTTTGTGGAGAAAAATGATGGAAGGGTGTTACAGCCTCCTCGATTCCATATCAGTGGCCTTGGAGAGGAAGTAATTGACCCCGCAGGTTTGTGTGTAGTGAATCTGGAAATAGACGAGGGTAAATACAATCAGAGGATGGAAGTAGTAAGGCTATAAAAGGGTAAATTTGATATCACACTAGTGAATGACTTCCTACACCGTTATCAGGCGATAGTGTATTATGGAACGCGAACTGTGAAGTTCGGCGAAGCAATTCACCGATTTGGTGGTGGGCACCCCCGTCAGATGCGAGGGAGCTGTGAAAGGCGCCGTTCACAGTCTCCCATAAAACCGCAGAAAAACCGCGATAAAAAGCACTGACTCTATAAGGACAAAAGGCGGAACTGAAAAGATCCTCTGGATGTTGTTGTTGTGGTCTTCAGTCCTGAGACTGGTTTGATGCAGCTCTCGTTGCTACTCTATCCTGTGCAAGCTTCTTCATCTCCCAGAACCCACTGCAGCCTACATCCTTCTCAATCTGCTTAGTGTATTCATCTCTTGGTATCCTGTAAGGTGTCAGGCAAATCCAACACCTTGCATGAAAACCCTGACATGATAAGAAAATCCAGTAGTATGTCACATAGCTCTGAATAAATCGTGACATTAAATTAACCAAAGTAATACAAGTAACGAGTGAGCAAATAGAATACCACAGACTAACACAAGAATGCCTAAATGCATGTCATACCTTCCCACCGTGAGACAGACGCAGTTCTGAGGGGAGAAACGAGAACAGAAGCCGAGAGCAAAACCATGTTAAGCTAGAAGGCCCTACGACAAGGGACGGACTGGACACCCACGGTCCAGCTAACCACTAGGACAACGCCAGCTACAAGTTTTAGCCTGAGACTTTGTCGCGTCTCTCTTACATCAAGGACCACCCCCCAGCCCATGATAAAAGCTAGAGCCCTCCAGAAAAACAGTATAGATCTTACGATAACACTAAAAGCGCCACACCACCCGCTAGTTTTAGTGTGAGAGCTTTTTGCGTCTCAAACTAGTCAATTCCCTAAAAAACATGCAGGGAGCGTCATTGTCAAAAGCGGTAGGGATACACGATATAGAACAAACAGACACCACGCAGAATGTTAGCCTCCCTCTACGGTGTTTACCGTCCACGCTGCCCTCCAGTTGACCAAAGATGGCGGCGAGTGAGTGACGTGCGTTAGCTTGGCTCGCAAGTTTACGTGAAATCTGGAGGTGTTTCAAGCAGTTAGGCTGGTCTACACATACTAAAGCGGTATATCTACTGCCGAGTGTCGTATTTCACATCACATACTGAGCACCAATTACGCGGAATCACACTTAAAATGGAAAATCGCCGAACAACGCGCAATGCAACCAACGACCAGGCCGGAGACAGCGCAGCCGTGGAGTCTACACCAGTAGTTGCGGCCGCTTCGCCTGGCATCGCTGACATCGCCACACTCGTGAAGGCTGAGGTGAGTGCCCCGCTGCAGGCTAAGGAGACGCTCGGGCTCGTTGTTCAAACCATCACTGATGCTGTCACTGCAGCAGTGACGGACAAAATACAGAAAACTCTGGAGGCGAATGCGAGCGAGATCCGTGCACTGGACACATCGTTAAAAGCAAGTGAGGAAAAAGCACGACTGCTCGAACAGAAATTGATCGAGAAGACAGACGAGCTCGAACAATATCAGAGACGCAATAATCTCAGACTGTTCGGCATTCCAGAGAGCAGCAGAGAGAGCACAGATGAACTTGTGATAAACCTTGTCCAAGAAAAGCTAGGCGTGCAGGTGACTCTGAGTGACATTGAAAGAAGTCATAGAGTGGGTCATAAGTCACCAGGATCTACAAAACCAAGACCTATAATAGTGAAGTTTATGTCGTATAGGAAAAGATCTGAAATCTTCAGAGCCAAGAAGAATCTCGCGAAGTCGGGTCTGACAGTTTGCGAGGATCTGACCTCTGAAAGACTAAAAATTTTAAAGAGCGCGATTTCGAAATTTGGGCTACAGAACGTATGGACAAATGACGGCTGGATAATGGTTAAGACCGAAACCGGAAAGAAAACAATTTGCAGTGTTAATGAACTTGAAAGCCTGTGCGTTAGAAGCTAAATCATGTCTAATCTTGCTGCCACTAACCTGTATGTTTATACTGTTTACACTGTCAACTATTTCTTAACTAATGTATTATCAAATTATTCGTTTCTCTACATAACTATGTTTTTATCTCTAATTATTTTTTCTCGTGTAATTTTTGTTATTATTTGTATTATCAACTTTTCGTTTCTCCACATAACTATTTTCATCTTTAATTATTTTTCTCATGTAATTTTATTAATTATTACATAAGGTAGTCTCACTTCCATGCTTAATTAGCAACCCACCATCATACTTTAGTTGTAATCCTCATAAGTGAAATTAATGTCACACTCTGTCGTAGCGTGCAGAGTGCTCCCGTTGTGTTTAGCGGAATTCCTTCCCCTGCCAGCCCACGGCTGCTTCCAGAACCGTTGCAGACCTTGCTGACCTTGGCCGCAGATCCCGTTGCCTCCCCAGGGACCTACCCCCACCCCTTCCCGACCGCTTTCACGGCACAGAACTGCGAGGACACTCCCTCACCCCACTCTTTCACACGCCTTTCGCAATCCTCATGCCAGACACTCTAGTCACCGCCAACCATGACCCGCAAACATCGGTCGGCAGCCTCCTCGGGCAATCAACACCCGAACGCACCAAGTTGCATATTGCACATGCAAATGTCCAGTCTGTGCCAGTTCACTTTGACGAGTTCAAATATATATATGTCAACGATGCGTCATCGGTTCTGACCTATTGCAAATACCATATGTATGCTGATGACCTTCAGTTGTATCTAAGTGCGAAACCTAGCAATCTGAAGAAAGCTATTGAAAATTTCAATACTGACCTCGATGCACTGTCAAAATGGGCACAGGACATAGGTCTAAAACTAAACCCATCTAAAACCCCAGCGGTACTTGTTGGTCACTCTAAGCTCATTAGCCCAAAACATCGGGAATCCTTACCACTTCTTATCCTAAATGGAACAAATATTAACTTCTCTCCCTCAGCAAAGAGTTTTGGAGTAATAATGGATGAAAATCTAAATTGGACAGAGCACGTAACTGCAGTGTGCAAAAAAGCATCAGCATCCCTTCATGTCCTACAAAAATATATAAAACTCTTCCCTTTCGATCTGAAAAAGAAATTAGTACAAACGCTTATACTCCCAATCATTGACTGCAGCGATATTATCCTACAAGGCCTCTCTCAGGAAAATTCCCGACGTTTAGAACTGGTCATGAATGCCTGCGTCCGATATATCTGTGACGTTCGACTTTTTGATCACGTTTCACCAGCATATGCAAAATTGTCCTGGCTGCGTTCAGACAAACGCAGAGATTTCCATACACTCTGTCTCATCTACTGCCTTACAAATGTAAACTGTCCCTCATATCTCTCCTCGTCCCTAACGCTCATGTCGGAACAACATGACAGAAATACACCTTCCCATTATAATAAAATCCTCTCCGTTCCACTGCATCGCTCAGTCACCTTCTCCAAGTCATTTACAGTAGCGGGAACCCGACTCTGGAATAACCTCTCTCGTTATGTTAGTGAACTTAAAAACATGTCCAGCTTCAAAAAACAGTTAATGACGTATCTACTTAAGCAACAGTAATGCCTTCCTCTGTACATGAATGCACTTCACCTCATTACTTCCCTCTTTCCTCCTCTTTAAATCTCCATTCCTCAAAACACGCTAAACTAGTAAACATCTACTTTACACACCAAGATATTATGTACATCTGCACAAACCTTCATTACTATTGCCAATCCTTCTCATGTTTGTCATTATTATTTGATTTTTTTTACTGTTATTATTATTGCTTATTATTGCTTTTATCATAATCTGTATATATTGCACCTGCTGTAAAAATACTGCCAGCATTTAATTTATTAAGTCTTAGTCATGTTTATCATTACATTTTTTCACTACCCTTTGTTCATATTGTCACTAGAGTCAGCTAATATTCTCATTTAAACTATGGTCATGATGTAACTCTGATGTGTGAAATGCTGCATGTGTGGAACACTGGCCCGATGTAAGAAAGGGCCTGATGGCCCTAATCTGATCAGGTTAAGTAAATAAATAAATAAAATAAATTGGTGATTCCGTAATGACTCAGAATATGTCCTACCAAGCGATCCCTTCTTCTAGTCAAGCTGAGCCACAAATTCCTCTTCTCCCCAATTCTGTTCAGTACTTCCTCATTAGTTATGTGATCTACCCATCTAATCTTCAGCAGTCTTCTGTAGCACCACATTTCGAAAGCTTCTATTCTCTTCTTGTCCAAACTATTTATCGTCCATGATTCACTTCCATACATGGCTACACTCCATACAAATACTTTCAGAAATGTCTTCCTGACACTTAAATCTATACTCGATGTTAACAACTTTCTCTTCTTCAGAAACACTTTCCTTGCCATTGCCAGTCTACATTTTATATCCTCTTTACTTCGACCATCATCAGTTACTTTGCTCCCCAAATAACAAAAGTCCTTTACTACTTTAAGTGTCTCATTTCCTAATCTAATTCCCTTAGCATCACTTGACTTAATTCGACTACATTCCATTATCCTCGTTTTGCTTATGTTGATGTTCATATTATAACCTCCTTTCAAGACATTGTCCATTCCGTTCAACTGCTCTTCCAAGTCCTTTGCTGTCTCTGACAGAATTACAATGTCATCGGCGAATCTCAAAGTTTTTATTTCTTCTCCACGGATTTTAATACCTACTCCGAATTTTTCTTTTGTTTCCTTTACTCCTTGCTCAATATACAGATTGAATAGCATCGGGGAAAGGCTACAACCATGTCTCACTTCATTCCCAACCACTGCTTCCGTTTCATGTCCCTCGACTTTTATAATTGCTATCTGGTTTCTGTATAAATTGTAAATAGCCTTTCGCTCCCTGTATTTTACCCCTGCCACCTTCAGAACTTGAAAGAGGGTATTCCAGTCAACATTGTCAAAAGCTTTCTGTAGGTCTACAAATGCTAGACACCTAGGTTTGCCTTTGCTTAATCTATTTTCTAAGATAAATCGTAGGGTCACTATTGCGTCATGTGTTCCAACATTTCTGCGGAATTTAAACTGAACTTCTCCGAGGTCGGCTTCTACCAGTTCTCGATTCGTCTGAAAAGAATTCGCTGTAACAACGCTCTTTACTACCTACAATGGCTAACACACCACCACCGCCCCCTAACGCTAACAACCAAATACTATCACAGATCCTGTTCTGGAACGCAGACGGGATCGAAAACAAAAGAGCCGACCTGGCGGCGCTACTGGAGAAGGAGGAGTATCGTCATCGCTCTCATAAGCGAAACTAAACTCCAACGGCGCAACAGCTTAAACTTCACTGGTCACTGCGTCTATCGTACCGACCGAATGGACGGCAGCGGTGGTGGCGGAACGGCCGTCATCGTACACAGAAACGCAGAGAACACGAACATCGAGCTCCCTGCACTAGAAAAACTAGAGGCTGCGCCGCTACTGCCGTCAGGGTCAACAGAGCTTACACAGTGCTGATAGCGGTCTCCAACACACCTAGGAACATCAGCACACGAGATATCAGCTCACCACTCAACATAGCACCGCGAGTAATCGCCGCCGGCTATCTAAACGCCAAACACTGAAATTCACGTATACGAAACGCCAACGGCAAAAAACTATACAAACATGCACTACATAGAAACTACATCACACTTGCACCGGTTGAACTGACTTATATTCGTCACCAAAGGTATCATAGGGCTGACGAGCTAGACATGGCCCTCATCAAGGGCATAACAGTAACTCTCAACCCTGAGGTTATAAACGATCTGCCTTCAAACCACACGCCTGTAATACTGCACACGGAAGAATCACTGCAGAACAACGAACCACGCAGCATACTGAACTATAAGCGCGCTAATTGGACTCTGTTTAAGGAAACGCTTGATAGTCGTTTTCCTGAAACTCACGAGATTACACAATCAGAACAAATCGATGCGGCTGTTGTAGCTCTTATCACTGTTGTCCAAGACACAATCGCTGACGCCATACCAGGCCGACCACTACAACATCATTCACCGGCGCTGTCTCAGGAGGTACTGAACACTATCTCATTGAGAAACCGTCTCAGGAGATATTGGCAGAGGACCCGGCACCCGTTGTACAAACGGCACGTTAACAGGCTCTAGGAAATCATACGGGAAACAATACATACATTTAAGAACACAAAGTGGGATCAAAAACTCTCTGGAATGGATACCACCCGTCCTGGAGTGTGGCAGCCAGCCTGACACTTCATCAGGGAAAAACACTTCATCCCAACTCTACAGGGGCCGGACGGCCCCGCCTACTCCGCGGAGGAGAAGGCGGAGCTCATGGCCACCACACCAAACCTGGCTCCTTCCGACCCAGCATTCACACTTGAAACTGACCAGGTGGTTGCACAGCTTGTAGCCCAGCCAGCGCGCACCGAAATCAGACGCACCACAACAAATGAAATCACATGGGCTATTATGCACTCCACCTCTAGGAAAGCCCCTGGTCACGATGACATTCAGAACCGCTTTCTCTAGGAGCTCACTGTCAAAGCCATAGAATATCTCATCTGCATTACGAATGTCTTCCTCAAACACCAACACTTCCCTGCCTGTTGGAAGGCGGCCAAATCTCTACATTAATGATATTTCAAGAACACAAAACACGACGGTTGCCATCTACGCGGATGACACAGCCATCCTTGCGCAAGACTGGAAACCGTCAAACGTTAATAACAGACTACAGACAGCACTCAGAATCGTCGAGCCTCCGTTTGAAGAGTGGCGTCTTAAAGTAAACGTCGACAAGTGCGAGGCAGCTCTGTTCACTCGCAGGCCGAAATTAGTGCGCCAACACCAACATTGCAGACCAATGACACTACATGCTAGTCCAAAACGCTTCATTGCGAAAGTCAGATACCTTAGTGTTTGGCTAGACCGGAAGCTTATATGGGGGGGACCACATACAATACATGACCAACAGGGCAAACGCGAGGCTCAAACAACTGTATCCTATGCTCAACAGGAACAGTACACTGAATAAGAGGGTGTCTAGGACATTATACATGACACTGATTAGACCGCTGATGACATACGCAGCTCCTGTCAGGGGATACACAGCGTCCACACACCTGGACCGCCTCCAGAAAATACAGAACAAGGTATTACGTATCATAAGCAATGCTCCCCGATACACAGCGGATCTTTACCGAGAATACCAACTGGAGACTCTCCAGGAGGTATTAAACTCGCCACACGACTGTACAAGAAATCAAGTCACTGGAACA
This sequence comes from Schistocerca gregaria, assembly GCF_023897955.1. Lineage (NCBI taxonomy): Eukaryota > Metazoa > Arthropoda > Insecta > Orthoptera > Acrididae > Schistocerca > Schistocerca gregaria. Next base: position 30,577,299 of record NC_064924.1, on the reverse strand, counting down.
ATCCTCACTTCCTACACCTGGGCAACTACGATCACAACCATAGATGGAAACACAAGCGCCCAAAGACACTCCTTAGGGACTAGCCATCTATGGTAACTTCGTAACTACGCAAACGACACAATGAGGCCAGGCCCTGCACTTCAGCCACTGACTAGCTTGCTAGCTGAGCCTCTGCCGTGAGAACTGGCAATCGCAGGGAAGCCACACACGACACACAAACAAACTCCCAACAAATCGCACACTGCCAGTTCCTTTGAGGACCATGGAACTAACAAATCTGAAACGACATGGCTATGTTACAGGAGCAGCAGCAGCTGGCCCACGAGACATCGTCGGCCTCTTCGACAGGACTGATCATTCCATGACAATCTAGCATTACTTCTATGGTACTGATGCATGGTACGCAAACGCTAACATAACCTTACCTTACTCGATCTGTCGCAGATAGCAAGAAACTGCTACTGCCCTTACTACCCAACCTGACACTGTCGCAAAGGTTTTTTTCCCTTGGCACTTGCCTTGGCACTTTTTTTCCTCTGCCCTTAAAACCGCTCTTCTTTCAAGATTAACTCTGTCGAGCTTTTTCCACCACTTCTATCACCCAGATGCGCCCGTATTGATGGGTAACCCTACCCAGACGTACGGATAACATTGGAGTTCCTCGCTCCTGCGATCTCCAGGATTCTAAATACTAACAATGCAGAGGTGACAGTAGATCTTTTGAGTTGGTCACCATGCTTGTGCGAGCGTGGAGGGGCTCACACATAATAGAAATAAAAAAAAGAAACTGCCCCTTCCCGCCGGCAGCCTGGACGCAGCCTGCTGAGGACAACACACCACGCCGCATCGCGCCACTGGCCCCCGCAGTGACTCAACAGTGGGGATATGTATCTCTGAACCTCATTTCAAAAGGAAAAACAAAAACATTTTTTGCATAAATGCTACATTCAAACTATTATTTTTTTTGTATTTCTCACTTGTGACATCAGTGGTGATGTGTTTACATACTCAACTTACTTAAGCAGAAAAAAAAGACACGTATACTGCATCCTACCAAGAAGAACTCTTGGCATGTTTACCACATTCACACTGCTATGCTTTGTTCTAATTTTGTTTTGATATTTTATGATGTTTTGATATTTTATGATGAATATTGTATACACAAAATATTGTTGACGTGTGTAAGTCCCTTTGCGACCCGTAGGGGGTCTTCAGAATCTCTACATCCTCCCATAGGTTAAGACCCCTGCCATCTTCCATGAGGGCCATTCTTAATGAAGTGATGTTTACTTTGTTTTGCGCACTAAAATTTGTACATTTAAATAATTACATTGAGCGAATTCACATACGTTCTCCGCACCCATGGAAGGGGGAGGAGTGTAAAGCATGAGCCAGACAGTAGGCGATTTTACTTTATTATATGAACTTCCAAACGGTAACTTCAATTTTCCGCCGGCCAGAGAAGCCGCGCGGTTCTAGGCACTACAATCTGGAACCGCGCGACCGCTACGTTCGCAGGTTCGAATCCTGCCTCGCGCATGGATGTGTGTGATGCCCTTAGGTTAGTTAGGTTTAAGTAGTTCTAAGTTCTAGGGGACTGATGACATCAGCAGTTAAGTCCCATAGTGCTCAGAGCCATTTGAACCTTTTTTTTTTTAATTTTTCCATTAAGGCCAAGCCACGGCCGACAGCGTTAGCTGCCTGTAAATTCTTTGGTCCCACAGTCTAGCAACAGAAAGTGAGCACCGATGAAAGGCACCTTGATCACGCGCCTCCCTCAATGTGCTTACGAGGTAACGCCGCCCCAGGCGTCGCTTAGGAGGGAACGCTCTCGAGGAAGCCGCGTGGTGCGTCGAACATACCCGGCCGCCCTTCGCCGGGCCCGCTCTCTTGTATTTTTGCTCACCCGCGAGTCGGATACGCGCCCTGTAGCAGTGAACATCTCCCGCTTCTCCTGGTGCTGCGGCACTGTGGACTTAGTTTTGGCAGAAAACCAATTTCGGTGGCTTCGCGAACTATGTTTCGCCATACTCTGCGCTCTGGCTCACCCTCACCTCCCTAGGCCTATGTGACCCATTTTAACATGCTTTCGCCAACAAATGGCCTTTATCTAAAAATTATCCTATTCATTCCACAACGCCAACCGCCTGCCCATACGCCCAATCTGTACAGTGAGAAGGGTGCAGTGGAATATGCTATTAAGGTTAGTGGGGGCGTATAGGAATCTACAGGTGCTGCTCTATTAGTGATAATGGGGCTCTGCCCTCTGGACATGAAGATTAGAGAGCAGGCAGCATGTTTCTGGGCTAAGAAAGGGAATATTGAGAAAACAGAGGATATTCTGGGTATTCAAGCTCGGGAGAAGGGTGCGATTAGGGGAAGAGGTGAGGAACTGTGGCAGTAATCGTCGGAGGCTGATGGTACTGGTTGCAGAAGATTTCAACTTCTGCCGGATGTGAAAGAAAGGCTAGGAATGAAGTATTTTGAGCGAACTCGGGGACTTCCATTTTCTCACTGGTCATGGACCCTACGCGACATGTCTATGTCGGTTTGGGAGGAGGGCTACGCCTGTGTATGACTGTGGGGCACTGGAGGGTACACCTGACCATGTGGTTTACGAGTGATCCCTTTTCAATGATGTAGCTGCCGCTTTACGACTTCAGCTACCCGACAATGACACATACTTCCTACTAAGACGTGAAGAGACATTTCGAACTCTGAATAACCAAGCCAACAAGGTATCTATGCAAGACTAGGAGGATAGGGACCAACAAACAGAACTGAGACATGCACCGGACTTGACATAGGATAGGATTTTAGTTAGTAGACCATAGAAATAGGAAATACAAATAGGGACCTGCAGTGATTCAGGTCATCCTTGGGCTGTCTAGTGTCAGGGGCATGCTAATTGGGATAGCTCGAAGAAAAGGCACGATTTGCAGACTTACAGAAAGCTTTTGAGAATGTTGGCTGAAATACTCTATAAAGTACCGAAGGTAGTAGTGGTAAAACACAGGGAGTGTAAGGCTATTTACAACTTGTATGAAGACCAGACAGCAGTTGTGAGAGTCAAGGGCATGAAAGGGTAGCAGTAATGTACAAAGGAGAGAAACAGTTTTGTAGCCTATATTCGATCTTATTCGATCTGTACACAGAACAAGCGCTAAAGGAAGGCAAAGAAAAATTCGGAGTAAGATTTAAAGTTCATGGGAAAGAGATAAACATTTTGAGGGTTGGCAATGACATTACAATTCTGTCAGAAAAAAGATGGTTCAAATGGCTCTGACCACTATGGGACTTAACAACTGAGGTCATCAGCCCCCTAGAACTTACAACTACTTAAACCTAACTAACCTAAGAACATCACACACATCCATGCCCGAGGCAGGATTTGAACCTGCGACCGTAGCTGTCGCGCGGTTCCAGACTGTTGAACCTAGAACCCCTCGGTCACCCCGGCGGGCCCGTCGAGTCGGATGTTATCAAGATTTGATTGCTTGAATCATTCTCCACAAGTAATTCGGATTAAAAAATTGACATAATACAACTTTATAGAACGTAATAAAACCAGTCTGTAAGACCATTTCAGGTCATAGACGAAATCCGGAAGGTGATACAAATTTTTGGTATTTACAAATGAAAAGTGAAATGTAGTGATTGGAAATGTGTACAGATGTCACGCCACAGGTACTGACTGATTGAGGTAGTTGGTGCACTGGTCCACACACTGCGCTGACATTACACTCAGTTGTACATAGGGTAACTAAAAGGTACCACTATAGTGTCAACAGTTACTGAAGTAGAAGCGATCATCCACAGTAAGGGTTTCTGATAGCAATGATACATTGAATGTTGCTAATTCTTTTACTTTTATGTTTTACTGAGCTGAACTGCGATACCATGAAAAGGATACAAGAAAAGACGAATTAATTATGTTTTGTACTTTACTACAGCTTCCACGGATGTAGGAAAAACGAGTTCAGTTCTCAGTTTCGCGTGGCTGAAGAGCACAGAAGTGTGTGAATGATTTCATTTTACGAAGATAGTTTTCTTTCGTGGCGTATCGGTCAGTGTGCCAGACAGTGCACGGCGAGAACAAGGTAATTCGTACAGTACTTCATGGATTGGGATGTCTTGGGGCCCGCACCACACGGATGAATGTCCCCAGAGAGCGCACAGCTTTCACAAACTTAAATGCAGCAGGTGTACAGGAAATATTAGTTTGCATTTCGTCGGTTGCCGGCGGAATAAAATAAGGGAACGTCAGCTGGTCCGCTGCACTGAGACGGTCCCTGGGCAGGCAAAATCGCCGCAACCGCCGACGGAATCAGTGGCGAACACGGCCGAAACCGAATTACGGGGAAGGACGTGTTCGGCATAGCCGCCGGCGATCCACAATCTAATTCCTGTGCCGAGGACAGCTTTGCGGGGAACGTGCTGGATTCTCTCTTTCTGGCTCACAGGTCGCTGCACATTTGTCTCCTGGCAATGCTCGCGATACGCCGAAATCCAATAGCCGGAGGCAAACTCCTTTCCAAGATTCCTCGGATGCATTTAGACGAATACGATGTGGGTGTACGAACGGAACTGTTGTGCTTTACATACACGCGGTATCAACACGGGGAACAGATTTTACTTCATCGTTGACGAGTTTCGTTCACTGAGGAAGAAGATAACGCTCGTTTTTGTGTTGTTTTAGTTTTTCAGAAATCTCACTTGATTTATTCCAAATTGTTAGACGAATGCGAATTTCACGAGGCGAGCTGCAGCATATGAGAATGTATGCTGGGCCCTGATGTGAACCCGGATTTCCCGCTTTCGAGAGCTATGGTTTTAAACCTTTCGACTATCCAAAAATGATTGATAAGCCAAAGTACTGTATGAGCACTGCCCACCGCGACGTTGGGTGAGGGCTGCTGGTACTGCGGGCACGTGAAGCGGGAACCCTAGCGAAGTTGTGCACTGCAAATGGGAAAATCCACTGAGACAAACGACTTTCATAAAGGGCAGGTTATTATCAGGCGGAGCCTGTGAAACAGTATCTAGAAATCAGCGAACCTTGACGAAAGTTCACTGGTTGCTGTCGTGGGCATCTACGGATAGAGGTAGAAAAACAGTTAAACTAGGTGCTAAATGGTGAAACTTCCACGACTCTTCATTGCATTGTCTGCTCTGTACAGTAGGATTAACGGCAATCTGTGGCGTCTCTGCCGAAAGAGTACAGTGTTGCTGCACGCGCAAGTGTCTCAGAGCACACCATCCGTCGTACATTGTTGGACATGGAGCTCCGCAGCAGACCACCCGTATGTATTGAAATGTTGACCTAACGACATCGTCATTTAGCATTGCAGCGGGTACAGGACCATCGGGATTCCACCGACGATCACTGAAAACGCTTCGGTTCTGGTACCTAGTAAGAGGTAACGGCGGTCAGCCTGGCGTGAACGCTGCTGCGGGAAGCCGCGAGGGCGCCCGAGCGTGTGTGGAGGCCGCCCCGCCTTGTGGCTGGGTGGCGTCGCCCGCGCAGCGACCCACAGCCGTCAGCATGGAGGATCGACCGAGCACCTGCACGCAGACCGCCACGAAGTCGACGCGCCTGCCCTCTCGTAATGAACGAATCGACCTTCGTGAATTGCAGCCGTCTTGCTGTGCGACTGCCTGCGACATCTGGACATCTGTCTGCATTAGCGTCAGTAGACGCCAGATGATTCAGCGAGTGCAGACTTTAGCTCACAGGGAAGTATAAGCTTCCTTCCTTCTCTGTCTACTGCACCTTCCTCTTTACGAAATCATATTTTTCTCCCTTTACGGTTTCCTACGTGCTACCTGTAACACACTAAATTTAAGGTAAACAAAACAAAATGTGTCATGATTGACTGTAATTTTGAGAAAAGTTTCAAAATCTTTTGAAAGGACCCAAATGAGGTAAAATTAGTACACTAAGAGCTTTTAGTTTCATGCTTTCTACATATTCCTTAAACGCTTCATGTTATGGTTTACCATTAACCACTTCTTTCAAGTACGTTTCTCTATCTACCTGTTATATATTTGAGAAAACATAACTTTTGGTCAATCATCTAAAATACACACGTGCGCAACGTTTAAGGACGGAATTAACTTTCGCATGCTGTGTTATTGTCAAGCAACCCATCTCGAAGACTCTTTGATCGTACCCAGAAATAACTGGTACAGTATACTACAGAAGGTAACGAGAATCCGCCACACACCGTCAGGTGGCTTGCGGAGTATGGATGTAGATGAATCACTCTTTTATTCACAGACAATATTTACGCTGAAGGCGATGCAATTTATGACGGTCCCCTAACTATTACAAAAGGTGGCACATGTTGCTCATTATGGTGTGTGATCACCACGGACGGCAATGCGTGCTCTGCAGCGTGTACCCACGCTGCTCACAGAGACGGTAAGCAGTTCATGTGACTGCGGTCTCCCTTGCTCCATCAGCGTAGTTGACAGGTGCTGGACGGTCGCTGCTGAATATGAACGTGGCGGTGTGCGCCTCTCCATCCCGCCCCGCATGATCGACGGGCTTTACGTCAGCAGGACGGGCAGGCCAGGCCACTCACACCACTCGCCGGATGACCTCTCGTTCCGACAGCTGCCCCACTGCGCTGTGCAATGCGGCCGTGAGTTGTCGTCCATAAGAGAGAAATCACGTCTGCCGCCCTATACTGTATCGTTCAAACCGATCGATATAGCAGGTTAGCCTCGGTTGTGACGTCATTTCCGGTTCTTTATTGAGATATCCTGTTCAGTAAGTTTCTGAGAAATGTTACCGAATGGTCCTCCCACCGATTTTACGACAATTGTACCGAGAGGTTTCTGACTTCGGTCTGGTTTTATCGATCGGTGAGCTGTGGTTTATGTACACCTGTAATTTGTTGTTTTAAACACATTTAGCGATCTTAGCTTTGGATTTAGTGATTGTGTTATTATAGAATCACCAGAGGAAGCATCCAGTTGCAAAGTGACTTCGTAATAGACTATTTTACTTTATTAGAAATATGGTTAGGTAGGGTTGTTACTGTGAGTCATTACATTTAAAAAAACACTTTCCGTCAATATTCTCTCTAAATACGTGTTATTTTCATGTAAATAACAGTTTAAAGATCATTAAATATCCAGACATGGGATCTGCTTACGTATATAACATGAGTGTGAACTGACGTTACTAGTGCTTTTGTGTACTTTTTCCCACAATTCACGACTTTCGCAGCACTGTTTGGCAACGAAGTCAGCCTACGTTCCTCTACAGACTACTATAACAAATGAGCATTGCGTGTCTGTTGTGTGGCGTCGCTACGTGGTTGGCGCGCGGGAATGCGATATCAAAGGTCACGTGTCAGCGCATGGGTGGATGCAAAAGCTTTTTTTTTTCTGTGAATGAAACAACCGACAGTGATCTTTATATTTTTTCTTGTTAAAAATAATTCACCATTTTTTCCGAATATGTAGCGATTTCCGAGTATGCGGTTACACAGGAATCTAAGAGTACGCCTTAAATTACTGGGAATGTAGCCAGCAGCAGTCATCTTCATAATCTTGCTTGTCACAAGTATTTATCTGCGATCGAATCCTCAACCACAGTTGACAGAGATGAAAGATGTCTGCCGTAATATCTTTAGACTGTAGCACCATATACGAACTGCAGAAGCTCTCGAAAATGCGTTTTTCTTTTCAGTTTTTGTTTTTAACATCCAAATCGTTGACGCATCATATAGGGAAGTGGGTTACTTAATCATTTCGATCTCTAGGAGCATGTTATAACCACATTCTGTTTACCTTCTTATTCTTTGAAACTCTCAGAATCAATTTTCGGGTATTTTTTATAGATGTATTGGTACAGTGTGGTACTACACACTATTTCTAACTAATTTTCTGAAACGTAAAATCCAAAACACGATGTCAGTGTGAATGAGAATAAGATGACGTAATGGGGCATTTACGACAATCTTCAGGGTACAGTCAAATACGCTATCGTTATTATGAATGCATGGAAACATGCAGTCACAGAAACTGTAATTTTTTTTATCCATTTCAGCTGAGAATCATGGAAATGGATATACCGCGCCTGAAACTGTTAAGGAGGAAGCAAGGGCGATGAAGGTGGGCACGTCAGCTCGATGGAATGCGGCGTCATGCGTTATGGCAACGTAAACGCAATTTTCGGTACTCGGAAGGAAAGCGCCTGCTAGCCGCTTTGTGTTCTTGGCGCTGTGCGCGGTGCAGTGCGCATGCGTGGATCTGCGGTCTCTTGCTTTTGATTGGCTTGCGCGACACGAACCGACAACAGCGCTTCGGTTGTCTAGACCCGTACGGTATCGCTACCGAAATGCATACTGAATAATGCAGGGACTCTAATTCGAGTACTAGACCGTTCGGTGCTATTGAGTACTGAAACGATCGGCACAATGGCAGAAAGACACAAATAGGCACCCAGAAAACAGGCACATGGGGAAGGAATATCGGTATTTATTACACTGATCATTCGGTAATATTCAAACCGGTCATCACTGGCCTTCTTTGGCGTATCAATCATTACGTTCATCATGAAGCCTACAGTTATTTCTCCAATCTTATATACCACGTAGAATATTTTTGTAGTGGCTCGCTCTCCTGGGGATCTCAGTAATTTGAAGGGAATGTCGTCTACTCCAGGGGCCTCTAATCCATTTACGTCTTTCAACACCGTCTCAAAATCTCACTGTATCATATTTCACATCTCATCTTCATCTTATTCCTCATCCCTTTCAATAGTTTTGTCCTCAAGTTCATTTCCCTCATTTAGCCCTTCTCAGTATTTCTTCCACATTTCAGGTTTCTATTCTTTGTTTAGTACTGACTTGCTATGTGAGGTCTTGATATTCTCATAACTGCTGCTGTTTCCTCTACATTTATCTTTTATTTTGTTGTAGGTGGCGTCTGTCTTTTCCCTAGTCATTCACGTTTCTACAGCCATTCACTTGTCCTGCATCCATTCTTGCTCAACCATTTCGCATTGTATGCCAATCTCATTTCTTTTTGCCGCCTGTATTCCATTTTGCTTGCTTGATTTTATACATTCTTATATTTTTCCCTTCATAAAGTAACTTCAATATCTCCTGTGTTATCTAAATGTTCGTACTGGACCTTGTCATATTTAGTTATTTTATCCAGCGCTGTCTTCACTGTTTCACCTGCAAAAGCTATTTACTTTTCGTCTCCATCAAAACTTCTATCAGATTGGCATCCCTTTCAGTCTTTTCTGCCAATTTGTCTTTTTCTGCGATTTTTAGTTCTTTCATTTTGCTACAAACGATTTTTATCTGCCTGAACCATCTGAAGAATTTATTTTACCTTTCACTCCCTTCATCACATAAGCGGTAGTTGGAATAGAAAATTATACTACTACGGTGGGTTATGGCTTGGTGTCTATGTGGTCTTTGACAATGCATTCACTATTTCGTTCCTCCTACATTATCCACAATCCCATTTCCTTATTCATTATTATTGGATATCCTTATGAAATGTGAATTTAAATTGTGAGTAAATCACACAATCTCATCTCAGTATCAGATGTAACTGACTATGTGAGAGCATGCAGTGTAAGCTTTCGTGGCTCGTGCTGACATCACTTAAAACGTCCGGGCTAATAGCCCATGGTCAGTGTATAAAACGCTCTCAACGTTTCCTCTCTGACTGCGGGAGACATCTTCACAGATAAAGTGGCGAACTGCTACCACAACTCGACGGATCGCCGAATATATGGACAGTGCAGTGGACGCCACAGGCCATCACGTGACAATGGCTACGAAAGTATCTATCGTAGTGCCAATATTCTCGACTAAAAGTAATGTTAAGTTGCAAATGTTGACATCTAAATTTTATCTAATTTTACACCTTCCTCTTTTCTGTCAAAATTACTAAGGTGTTTATAAATCTCAAATAGCCTCCCTATAAATATGAGCATGATAATGTGACGTTACCGGTATGACAGTCTCCTCCGTGATTTTTATTTCATGGTCACCGTCTTGGTAAAGATGTTCCGCTACGACCGATTTATCCATATGCTTAACACTTGTGTTCTATCAGACGGGTGTTCACACATCTTTTTGTGGTGCCTATATAAACCACTCGACCACTGAAAGGAATAGTAACTGTAAAAAAGCGTCAAACCTGAGCGCGTGGCTACTCATAAGAACAAGAAACATAGAGATTCCAAAGGCGAGAGTGCAAACCTCACAGCATCTGATTCGTCAGTGGAGCCAGCAATCGATCTTGGCACACACTGATAACGTAATACAGTTGGTCAGCAGATCTAATTTCGATTCTTGTTGTTAAGGTATGCAGGCTTATGCGTTTCTTTCTTTGAGTGCTAATTGGACTTGCGACTCGTGACTTACTTCTTTGCATGAGTTTATCAGTGCTGTGTGGAAGTACAGTTCAGTCGCTACTCTCTTTCTGTTTTTTGCACCGTGTTTATGTGGCTCCCAAATGTTCGACGCAGACTGTCTCGTTTCGTTTTTGGGTGGCCATTACTTTTGTAGGGATTTAATTTCTGACCACTATTCTCACTTGTGTTTCGTCCGGTACCGGAGTATATGGAAGATGTGGTTAACTACTTACGGAAAAGTATTTTCACAGAAGGTGATTTCAACTGTGTGATGTATCCTATGGACCAGTCTCCAAATTCTAAATTCTGCCGGGAATTGCAACATTTAGTTCATTTCCTAAAACTGCAAGATTTTTTGGTCTCTGCCTATTCGACTCTTACCAAATTATTTTACTGTTAAATGTAAAGTGGATGAGTGATAGGATTTTTGTTGTGAATTTTAAAATTTTCCCGGAGAATTGACTGTTCAAAGAAATTTCGGTCTTGCAGCTGGTCATCGTTCAATACCTCACACAATATTTCAACTGGGCACCTGACAGTCATCTTCAGGTGAGCCATCAGACACTGGCGAAAATGTCGTTGTTGTGGGCTGACCGTGGGCATCCAACAGACATCCAGCTTGTCTGAGTCCTCTGACAGGTCCTCACCAATGGCTAGCCCAGTTACTGCTCACACTGAGATTGACCCCATCCTGTGGTCGAGTGGGAGCGAAAGAGAAGGCTTCCCAGGGAACGATATGTAGGGCATCCCCAGTTAGTCTGACAAAAAGGTTCCAGGTGCTGTCTGTCGCTGACACTGTCGGTGAGCTAGATGCCATCGCCTGTCGTGTTTCAGAGGAAACCTCTCAGCATCAAGATCCAGACAATCACAGAGGGTGAGAACATTGATAATCGGGAGCTCCAGTGTTAAGTGCGTTATGGGACACCTTAGGGATATGGCTGCCAATAAGGGAAAGACAGCCAAAATGAATGTGCATATTGGTAGGAGTCATTCAAGATGTGGAACGGGTCTTCCCAGTTGCCTTGAAGAGCACAGGGCGCAGCCAACTGCAGGTTGTGGCTCACGTCAGTACCAACGATGTGTGTCACTGTGGATCAGAAGAGATTCTCTCTGGTTTTGAGTGGCTAACAGAAGTGGTGAGGGCTGCCAGTCTTGCTTGTGAGATGAAAGCAGAGCTGACCATTTGCAGCATAGTCGACAGGACCGATTATGGACCTTGTAAGGTGCGGTATTTGTGGTTTACTTATTCTAGGATTGAAGACAACTGTATAAGTTGAAATGACATGTTTAATGTCGGAATATTAGCGCATAAATACACGCTTTTACACTGTTTTCAATGTGTCAACAAACAGCTGTTAGGATAATGCATGTCATCAACATCAAAAAGTGAAATAATCCTAAGCAAAACAATATTAAGTATTAACTCTCAGAAGGTTAAATTATCCTAAATATGACAACATTAAAGTTTAACTAGATGTTTCTTTAGAAGGTTGTTCCTACACTTACGTTATGATGTTGGTCATTACTACGAAAATTGCCCAATTCCTGTTCAAGGTTCGGTACTATTTCTAAGATCACAATCAAGTCTATGGTGGATTGTTAGTTATGTGACAAACTGAGCAAAAGATTATCCAAGGTCGCTCGAGTTTACAGTAGACACAAGCTGGTGAACCAACAAGATAACGCCACTGCATGTCGTATTTTCCTTAAGCTGCAATGAGCTGTTGTCTGCTAGGCTGCTCTCTTCCGCTGAAATTCCCATAAAACGAATTACTCCTTTTCTGAATTTTCCAGCAGAAACTTTCCCTATGTTTCTCGTTATGGGAGAGAACATGTACTCATCCCTAGTCTTAGAATGTGGCGATATACACACACATGGTTGGAGCATAGTGCATATTATAATGCCCTCTCAGTCCTCACAAGAACTACTTCTGGAAGCAGTGTTCACACAAATTACTTCCCAGCATGAAAGGTGACACAAGCAGCAAAAGGGGTTTTAGTTTGGAATTCAGAGGGACGAGGGCAGAGACAAGGCTGTACTACAGGAGGTACCATGGAAACCACTTAAAGGGGTGTCCCAGGCAGAAAGTGTTATGTACTCTGTTCTGCACTTGACACCAGTTCAGAGAAGAGTCCCACAAAAACTTCCATCTTGTCCTACACTTAGCTGAACAGTTCTCCCACCTGGGTTCTTTCATTCTTCACATCACAGCTTTTTCTACCAATAGGAGCGTTTCTCTCATTTTGTGGAAACTCTCGCTACGAGTTGGAAGGTCCCTACCATTGAACTGTGTCGAAACTTTGGCACTTTTCTCCTTCCTAGCACGTTTCTGGCAGTCGGACATTTTGTGCAAATTCCAGACGCCTAAGTGCGTACATTGACTCTCTCATGTGTGTACCACTTGCTCGACAAGTGATCGAAAATGCGTCACTGGTCTTGTTTCGTATCCATTTGGAATTCCAAAATGCAGTTTTCTAACAGCTTTTTTTTGTGTCCTCCCTCAGACGGGCCATTATACTCGCTCTCTCTGTCTGAGTCACCTGGTCGGTCATTGTCTTTCCGCCTTGGACACCCCTTTAAGTGGTTTCCATGGTACCCCCTGTAGTGTGGCCTTGTCTCTGCCCTCGTCCCTCTGAATTCCAAACTAAAACCCCTCTTGCTGCTTGTGTCACCTTCTGCTCAAACATGCACTATAGGAATGGTGTGTTAATTACTGTCGATTGAGTGTCATACCTTTTTGCATTCCATACGGCTAGGCAAATTTGCTCATTACCACCAAATTAAGTTAGGTGTCATATTCACCATCCCATTGTGATGTATAAAGCTCTGATGAAAGCTGCAAATCTGACCTTCATTTATTCTGATACCTTACATATTCTCTGCTTTCTGTGTTCAATTTTGTGTTGGGTCAATCAGTGGTTGAAAATTGACTGAAGTCAGTGCAAAATTTTTTACAACTGCTGATTATAGCAATGGACATATTTACTGAACAAATTTCCTATTTTAATATTTTGTACAACTGAAACAGTGGTTCGAAGCAGTCTCATTATTTTACATAGTACTTGATTTCCTGTTTGCGGATTAGACCTCTTAAGTGATTTTCTTACATTGACTCTTACATTGATTCTGATTATTTAAACAATTCTATTTAACTAATCTAAGCATTTTTTTCAAAATAGGTGACTACATTTTCATTGTAATTTTAATTCAAATAATTGAGTGTATATATATATATCATCCCAAAAATATTCTTTTCAGAAGCTGATCGCATTTTCTTCACCTAATTTATAATTTGTATTAAATGACAATGGATATGTATTGAAGTTGAGGAAAGGAGGAAAGCCTCATTTAATATTATCCTTCCCTTTTATAATAAATGTTACTGTTCTCTAGCTTTCATATTAATCCTCATTGAAGACATGTTCATTTATTACAGTTAAGCTTTATGATCTATAACTCAATCGTATCCATGACTTTACAGGCATAATTGTATACATTAACTCTACGCATTATGACTATCTTCTCAATAGTAAACTTTTATATTCCTTTCTTCCCTCATCATACTCGTCCTTATTGAAACCATTCCTGGGTTAGTTTTTCTTCCCACCATTTACCTCCTTCCACGAAATAACATTTTCTTGCTTAACTGAATACTTCAATTCTCTTTCCTAAATATTACCTCCTAAAGACTTCTAAAATTTATTTCCTCATATCTCTCGTTCAATATCAGATGGTGGTACTTTCCACAAATTATATGTGCTTCGCATATTCCCCCAAAATATCTCCTCAATTATTTGTTCACCGTCCTCGGCGGAACAAATTAAAAATGGCTATCTGCTCCCCACCTAATTATCTATTTCCTTCCTACTTCTTCACTTCCTTTTGTCTACAAAAATCAACTTTCTCCTGCTTGACACTACATCTTTAAGCGAGAATCTGCTACTATTTCGTCAACCTTTCAGCATGCTGATCTCTATGTTTCTCCTTACTTTCAACTCTCTCCTCAGAACACATTTAATTTGTAGAAGAGTTACTTTAGTTCTTATTTCTCTGTCTTTTCATCACCAATATTCTTTTACCTTCCTACGAAATTAATTTTATTTGTATAGTTAACTGAAATAAGTACAAGTTAAAAGTTTTATCTGGGTGCATTTTGCTGTCTTTCATACACTTTGATTTCTGAACATTTAATACAACTAAATTCTCGTGTGGAGTTATTCCCTTTTTCTTTTGTTTAACCTTTATATACTCTTTAAATGACTCACGTGCTGCAAGCCCAATGATTTTCCTGTTTTCGTATTCACCAATTCGACTGCATTATTAAGGACTACTTTACTAACCTCCTTGGGGCCATTGTACATAGAAAAGAATTTGTTTTCCACGCTGTAACCTTCCTATTGATTGGTGCTAATTTTACAAAACGGCGATTTTTACTTTAGATGTTGGAGGGACTTCATTTATAACTTGGGTATTGTTATTGGTCTTCGTATCGTTCATATCGTCAGTTCTGTCTTTTACCTGGGTTTGGTGGCCTCAACTCGACTTCTTCTACCAGTTGATTTCGCGTGTTTTCTCCCACTGAAGCTTGAGTTTCCCAGCCTTTCAGCGTTCTGGTCATTCCATTACCACCTGAGTAACCTGGATATTGCTGCTTAAAACCTGAAAACTTTGCGCCTTTGTTCGCACAGGGATTGTTATCTCGGGTCATAGTTACCACCATAGTTTCTAGGACCAAATCCACCATGGTAATTCCGCAGCCCAAGAAAACCATTATTGTTATTTGCCGTCTGTGCGTTTCCTAAACCATAATTATTATCGTTATTCCATGGGCGATTACTACTCCTTCCAAACTCATTACCTTTGCCACTGGAATTATTATTTTTAAAAACTGATCGGTTGCTGTTATGCCCCCTATTATTGTTTTCTCTGATTGTACGTCATTCCTTTGCGTCATAGTCACTGAATATGAATTCAAGTTCTCTTAACATTCCTTTAACTGCTTGTATATTACCTTCTGCCCTACTAATCAAGGACTGCTATAACGTAACGGTAACTTCATTGTGCACATCCGTATCAGTTCCCCATCACTGTATGGATTATCTAAAAACTGATTCTTTTTTGTAATTTCCTCAAAAAATCTAAAGGGTTTCTTTTCTCCTGAATTGTCGAACAACTCTTTCTGTAATAACTCATACTTTATTTTGTGTTTCTGTGAACCAGTATCGCTCGAAGAATGCGGATTTAAACCGCTCATACGATTGAGAGTTTACTGCATAATGTAGGCCGTTCCCGCTTTATTTGTAATGTTGGAATTATCTGACTGTCAAAAAGTTATCATTCTCAAATTTTTCTCTTTCACCATACGGCGTTTCTACTTTCACAACATTACTCGTTCGCTTCGACTTTGTCATGTTTTCTTGTATTTGTTCTACCACATTTGGGTCATCAGGCGACATATTTATGTCCCATGTAGCATCGTATCAACGCCTTGGTCTGGAGTTATCTAAATCGTACGGTTCCTCGTGTATCTGACTGACAGATTCGCTTACATTTCCCGTTAATGGTTCAGTCTTTTGCCTTTGAGTTATATTCATATTGTCTTGGGATCTATAACCTGTTGTACTGTAACTTGGAAATTCCACAATTGGTACATGTGCTGCCGCAACTTGCTCCGTTCTCGCGTCACTCGCGGACGTTATGAGGATCGGCTGCCGCTCTGTTGGAATGAGTGCTTTTACCGTTTCTCACTCCCTTGTCTGCTGTGACGGCACATCACCTGCTTCGCTCAGCTGTTTTAACTGTTCTTTTCCTATGTGCTTTTGTTTCGTTTCTGTAATTATGGACGCAGCCTCTTGTTGATTTACGACTGGAATTTCATGGATTTTTTGTCCTTCCGCTACTGCTACAGAAGATTGCACAACTGATTTGTTTCTTTCTGTATATCTTTCCGTCACTATGTCAGATATTCCATCACGTGGCTACTGTTTTCTGTACGATATTCGATACACTGTTTCGATTCTGTACGAAGGTCTTCATACTGTTTCTGATTTTTCGAGACTGATTTTTCAATGCGTCTGTCGAATATCTTTAATGCGGCTCGGCTAACACGTTTTCTGACGTTGAGCTCTTCCATGATTTGTTGCGCCTTACTAGACGTCTTACGTGCTAACTTATCCATTCTTTGATCAACGTTAAACACTGCATCCTGCACCTGGTCAACGTCAGAACTCATCTTTTTCTGGTCAGCCATCAACGGTTTTATAAGCTAACGTGAGTCTCTCGCCTTTCTCCGGATTTCAGTAAACTGTTCATTAACCTCCGTTCGTAATTTTTGCTCATCTTCAAGGACTGTTTAGAACCCAGCTTAGGTTTCAAATCTGAGACTACTTAAGGCAGCATTGGTTGCCGATAACCCTGCATCTGTTGCTGTTTTCAAATTAGTCGTTTCCATTTTTAAATCTGCTAGCCCTGTATTTGACTGCTTCACGACCACAGTGAGTTGCCCCAATATTGTGAACACGCTGTTTGATTCTTCGCCATCGTCACCTGTCACCATTTGATGAAAATTTTGCCGTTCGCGTCTTTCACGTGTCGTCTCACCGACTTCCCTGCACAGTACGGACGCACTTACACACTTTCTTTCTGTTGGAAATTGCACCGTTTGGTTCAAAATTACTGTATTTGGTTCAACACACCGAAGTTACTCGTCCTATAGATCTATTTGTGACCCACTAGATCCGTCATTTGTTTGTTTCCGTGTATTCTCAGACTGTGATACTAATCGTGAAGCTGCTACCACTCCCGCTGCACTATCATTACGTTCCGTCCCGTGACTCGCACTCGATACTTTTTGTTCTACGTCTATCTTGCCAAGATCTTCAGTTTGACCTATCTGCGACACTCTCCATTCTTCCGCCATCTCTAATCGTTTCGATAACCTCTGTCTTTCTCGAAATGCGCAAGCTTGCCCTCTCGTCAACATCAAGTTATACGATCACACACGTTTCCAAAAACAACAGAAAGTTTCTTATATTATGTACACATCATTAGCAACGCTGTTCACTGTTTGTGTATTTTCAAAACCACCCCAACAATTCCTTGAATAATTTCGCGCGCGCCAGCAAAGTCATGCACAAGCTACTTCTACAAATGACAAATGTTCTTCGACTTGATAATACAACTTTTCTACACATTGGATCACACATTTACTGTATTCTATTCACAGCACATGTACATACATTGGGTAATCTCCTCACAAAACAAAACGAAAATTTTTGTCTTTCAAAACTAGAAATTTTTTATTTTTCTTACTAATTTGACTATTTGCCATCCAGGCAGACCAATCGCCATTCTGGCAGGGCCGCGATTTGTAAGTTGCAATATTTGTGGTTTACTTATTCTGGGATAGAAGACAACTGTGTAAGTTGAAATAACATGTTTAATGTCGAAATATTAGCACAAAAATACACGCTTTCACACAGTTTTCAATGTGACAACAAAAAACAGTTGTCAGGATAATCCATGTTGTCAACATCAAAAAGTGAGATAATCCTAAACACAACAATGTTAAATATTAACTCTCAGAAGGTTAAATTATCGTAAATACGAAAATATTAAAGTTTAACTAGAAGTTTATTTACAAAATTGCTCCTACACTTACGTTATGATATTGGCCAGTATTACGAAAATGTCTGATTACACTTCAAAGTTCGGTTCTATTTTTGGGATGACAATCAAGACTAGGGAGGATTGTTAGTTATGTGGCAAATTGAGAAAATTATTTCCCAAGGTCACTCGAGTTTGCAGTGGACGCAAGCTGATGAACCAACAAGATTTTGCCTCTGCACACGATATTTACCTTAAGCTGCGATGAGCTGCCGCCTGCTAGGCTGCTCTCTTCCACTAAAATTCCTATAAAACTAATTACACCTTTGCTAAATTTTCCAGAAGAAACTTTCCCTATGATTCTCGTTATGTGAGAAAACATGTACTCATCCCAAGTCTTAGAATGTGGCGACATACACGCACATCGTTGAAGCAGCGTGCATATTATAGTGCCGTCTCAGTTCTCACAAGAACAATTAACTAATTGACTGGTTCGTTTCTCCACAGTTGGATCTAAACGTTCCTACAGTTAATTTCTAGCTAGATATCAGCCGCTGTGAACACAGTGTTCTCCATCGTTCAGAGCGTTATGTGCTCCGTTCTGCATTTGACACCAGTTCAGAGAAGGGTCCCCCGAAAATTTCCATCTTGTCCTACTCATAGGCGAACTGTCTCCCTAGCTGGTTTTTTCGGTCTTCATGTCATGCCTTTCTTCCTCTTATTTTGTGGAAACCTTCTCTACCAATTGCAAGGTCCCTACCATTAAATTGCCAATCGGGCGTTTTGTGCCCGTTCCAGATGCCTAAATGCGTACATTGAAACTCTCACGTGTATACCACTCGATGTACACGTGGTCGAAAATGCGGCACTGGTCTTGTTTCGTTTCCATTTGGAATTCCAAAATGCAGTTTTCTAAAAGCTTTGTTTTCTGCCCTCCCATAGATTGGCCGTTATATATTCTCTCTCTGGTCCGTCGTTTACTTTCCGCCTGGGACACCCCTTTAAGCAATTTCCGTGGTACCCCTCTGTAGTGCGGCGTTTCCTCTGCCCTCGTCCCTCTGAATTCGAAAGTAAAACACCTCTCGCAGCTTGTTTCACCTCTCGTTCTAACATACATTGGAGGAACGGTGTGTTAATTACCGTCAATTGAGTGTCATACATTTTTGCATTACATACCGCAAGGCAAATTTGCTCATTGCCACTGAATTAAGTTCCGTGTCATATTCATCTTCCCACTGCGATATATAAAGCTCTAATCTAAGGTGCGAATCTGACCTTCATTTATTCTGCCACCTTACAACCATTGCCTCAGAGTCCAGTGGAGGATCTAAATCAGAGGCTCAGACAGTTCTGCGACTGTGTAGGCTTCAGACTCCTCGACTTGGGCCAGATGGTGGTTGGGCTTCGGGTTCCACTGAATAGGTCAGGAGTCTACTATATGCAGTAGGCAGCTAAACGGGTAGCAGGGGCTTCGTGGCGTGGACTGGGTGGTTTTTAGGTTATAGGATCTCAGGAAAACGCAAAAAGGGCTTGAGTCACAAAGGGTGCAGGTCGAACTCAGGAAGAACTTAGATACAGGAACCATGGGTATAACAGTTTATATTCTCGTAGATGTGTTGGACAGGTACCAGAGCTGTAAGCGCTAGTAGAAGGCACTGATGCTCAAATCGTAATAGGCACTGAAAGCTGCCTAAAACAGGAGATAAGCTCAGCTGACATTTTTTGCGAAGAACCTAAGGGTGTTACAAAAGGGTAAACTAAACATGGTTGACGGTGGCGTGTTTGTTGCTGTTAGAGGTAGTTTTGTTTATAGTAATATGCCTTTTACTTTGTATACCTGCTCGTGTAGAAAAGTTTCTGATGATGAAAAAATAAGACCTAGCTTTGTTTATGGTAATATGTCTTTTACTTTGTATACCCGCGCATGTAGAAAAGTTTCTAATGATGAAAAAATACATGTATGGATGAAAGGACTTGGTGTACTTGCTGTGAATGTAACTGTAACTAGTGATATTAATTTGTATTATAATTATTAATAAAGTGTTATCCGTGACTCCTGTAACTGGGGGCGTCAGCCGAGAACCGCTAGTCGTACATCTGGTAATCGGGGGCTCAAGGATGCAACAATTTGAAAAAATTAACAAAGCATAGCGCCCCACTGCCCAATGGGCGCCCAGCCAGCCAGTTATGCAACCCGCCTGGCTTGGCGCTAGGCCGGCGCACCAGCGGGTACTTGCGCTCCAAGTACGACTAGAGCGCGCGTACAGGATAACCCTCGCCTGCTGGTGCCTGCAGAGTCTAAGTCCGTTGTCAGCACCTTACGTAATCAAGGTCATGCTTTGCCTATATAAGCGGGCACTACACGCCAGCTAATTGGTTCCCTTTACCGACCTCTCAATTCTGATGCTTCAAAGAAAACACATATGTGACTCATATGATTATAGTTGGTGGTGACTTTAATTTAACCTCGATATGTTCGCGAAAATACATGTTTAAATCCGAAGTTGTGCTAAACGCATTCTCTGAAACTTATTTCGAGCAATTAGTTCATGAGACCACGCAAATATTAAGCGGTTGTGAAAACACACTTGACCTCTCAGTAGCAAATAATCCTTTGTTAATAATGAGCATCAAATCGGATACAAGGGTTACTGAACATAGGGTTGTCATAGCGAGACTGAATATTCCAGAAGAGGTCGAACTACTGTAGTGCCGGCAGACTCCTTGGTAAATTTCTTCGGTCTTCGAAACGTTGGTCAACAACCTGACACTCCTTTCACCTTCGTCACAACGTGTGACATTTTCCTATTACGTTTTTATATTTGTAACTCCTATCACTTTCGATGAATCTGTAACACTCAAATTTGTTTTACCTCTCGATTTCTCTAAGTTTGACGAAACCTTCTTAGTACTCATGTGTACAACCTCATTCATTTTATTGTTTAGGGTGAACTGTCAAGTTTTCCTCGGTGAAGATATATTTCCACCATCATTTTGCAATGTCCTTTGTTCTTCTGAGCAGCGTAGTAGCCGGCATCATTACCTGCCACAAATCTAAGAGAAATGTTCCGATGGTCTTCTAAACAGTTAACCTATATTAAAAATAACACAAGGTCTACGTCACTTTAGCTGCGGAATCACACTCATCACTTCTGCTTCAATAGGTGCAACCTGTTACCTTCTAGACATGAACAACCGAATTCAATAGCTCATCTGAGACGGTACTCCATAGGAAAGCGATGTGGCTGGAAGTCGCTTATAGGGAATGACACCAAAAGCCTTTCTGGAGCTCTATAAATACAAAATCGACTTGAGAGCTCCTGTACGCAGTACATTATGCGAATAGAGTTCCAGATGTGTTTTACACGATTGATGATTTTTAGGCATTATCATGGGCTTTCACACTGCCTACTGTGAAATTTAACTTGCCAGATTTGGCATTCTCAATTTCTCGCCTAGTACAGTGAACTGTGGTTTCACTGATACGTGACATCTCTCCAGATATGCGTCCTCTCCGGCACCATAAAGTCACAAATGAAACAGGTAGTCTCAGGCGTAGCCAGTGTACGGTATTAGGTCCTAAATTCCTTTCATTGTACATAAATGATATGTCATCAGTTTTGTTATACTGAAAACGCCACATGAACGCTGAGGGCCTTGATTAGTACGTAAGTGCAAAACCAATAAATTTGAAGACACTAATCGATTTTCTCATTAGCGACCTGCGTGCACTATCAAACTGGATTAAAGTCAATCCAACCAAAATCCAAGTGTTACAAGTTTGTCCCCCAGAGTCGTCAGCCCGAAATGTCGGTAACCAATTTTCTCCCTCAGTAAGGAATCTAGGAGTAATAATGAAAATCTAAATTCGACTGAGCGCGTAACTACAACGTGCAAGAAGGCATGAGCATCTAACCACGTCCTAGTAATATATGTAAATGCTGTTCTCCCTTGACCTGGAAAGGAAAATGGTACAAACACTTATACTTCTACACTCCTGGAAATTGAAATAAGAACATCGTGAATTCATTGTCCCAGGAAGGGGAAACTTTATCGACACATTCCTGGGGTCAGATACATCACATGATCACACTGACAGAACCACAGGCACATAGACACAGGCAACAGAGCATGCACAATGTCGGCACTAGTACAGTGTATATCCACCTTTCGCAGCAATGCCGGCTGCTATTCTCCCATGGAGACGATCGTAGAGATGTTGGATGTAGTCCTGTGGAACGGCTTGCCATGCCATTTCCACCTGGCGCCTCAGTTGGACCAGCGTTCGTGCTCGACGTGCAGAACGCGTGAGACGACGCTTCATCCAGTCCCAAACATGCTCAATGGGGGACAGATCCGGAGATCTTGCTGGCCAGGGTAGTTGACTTACACCTTCTAGAGCACATTGGGTGGCATGAGATACATGCGGACGTGCATTATCCTGTTGGAACAGCAAGTTCCCTTGCCGGTCTAGGAATGGTAGAACGATGGGTTCGATGACGGTTTGGATGTACCGTGCACTATTCAGTGTCCCCCCGGCGATCACCAGAGGTGTACGGCCAGTGTAGGAGATCGCTCCCCACACCATGATGCCGGGTGTTGGCCCTTTGTGCCTCGGTCGTATGCAGTCCTGATTGTGGCGCTCACCTGCACGGCGCCAAACACGTATACGGCCATCATTGGCACCAAGGCAGAAGCGACTCGCTGAAGACGACACGTCTCTATTCGTCCCTCCATTCACGCCTGTCGCGATACCACTGGAGGCGGGCTGCACGATGTTGGAGCGTGAGCGGAAGACGGCCTAACGGTGTGCGGGACCGTAGCCCAGCTTCATGGAGACGGTTGCGAATGGTCCTCGCCGATACCACAGGAGCAACAGTGTCCCTAATTTGCTGGGAAGTGGCGGTGCGGTCCCCTACGGCACTGCGTAGGATCCTACGGTCTTGGCGTGCATCCGTGCGTCGCTGCGGTCCGGACCCAGGTCGACGGGCACGTGCACCTTCCGCCGACCACGGGCGATAACATCGATGTACTGTGGAGACCTCACGCCCCACGTGTTGAGCAATTCGGTGGTACGTCCACCCGGCCTCCCGCATGCCCACTATACGCCCTCGCTCAAAGTCCGTCAACTGCACATACGGTTCACGTCCACGCTGTGGCGCCATGCTACCAGTGTTAAAGACTGCGATGGAGCTCCATATGCCACGGCAAACTGGCTGACACTGACGGCGGCGGTGCACAAATGCTGCGCAGCTAGCGCCATTCGACGGCCAACACCTCGGTTCCTGGTGTGTCCGCTGTGCCGTGCGTGTGATCATTGCTTGTACAGCCCTCTCGCAGTGTCCGGAGCAAGTATGGTGGGTCTGACACACCGGTGTCAATGTGTTCTTTTTTCCATTTCCAGGAGTGTAAGTTATCGATTACAGCAATGTTATCCTGCAAGACCTTACTCAGGAAAGCTCCCGGCGGCTGAGTTCTTTATATCTGTGATGTTCGACTCTCTGACCACAAAAAAAAAAGAAAAGATTCAAATGGCTCTGAGCACTATGGGACTTAACATATGAGGTCATCATTCCCCTATAACTTAGACTTACTTAAACCTAACTAAACTAAGGACATCAGACACATCCGTACCCGAGGCAGGATTCGAACCTGCGACCGTAGCGGTCGCGCGGTTACAGACTGAAGCGCCTAGAACCGCTCGGCCACATCGACCGGCTCTTTGCCCACATTTCATCACCATATGCGCAGCTATCCTGGCTACGTGCAGACAAGATCAGAGATTTCCATATCCTCTGCCTTCTCTGGTGTATTATCCACGTATACTGCCCTCATATCTCTCCTTGACCTTGATGCTCTTGTCTGAACAACGTGGCAGCAACACTCACACCCATCGTCCATTCAGTCTTTCTGAGTAGCACAAAACGCCCACTCTGGATAGGCTCCTGCCTTATACTCGAGAACTCAATAACATCCCCACTTTCAGAAAACTGTTAATGACATGTCTACTAAAGCAACAATGAGGATTACCATTGCCCCTGTACACACTTGTTAAACTCATACATCCCTATTTCCAATCTGATCTTCCTCATTCCTTAGCCGATTCAGTCTTCTTAAATTCCCTTTGCTATTTCAGAAAACATTTGCATGGTACAACTGTAAATTCTTCTTATGTCTGCCACTGTCATAATTTTTGTTATTTTGATTGATTTTTATTATGTTCATTGCATTTTATTATTACTATTTTCGCTATTTTTAGCAGCATCTTCAGCAGTACAGGTACTGTCAGTATACCATAATTTCCTTACACTGTCACTTCGTTCACTCAAATCATTTCAACAATAGTTTTTACACTAAAATTGTTATTTCTTGGGTAACTAAGATGTTTACCGAGCGAGGTGGCGCAGCGGTTAGCACACTGGACTCGCATTCGGGAGGACGACGGTTCAATCCCGTCTCCGGCCATCCTGATTTAGGTTTTCCATGATTTCCCTAAATCATTTCAGGCAAATGCCGGGATGGTTCCTTTGAAAGGGCACGGCCGATTTCCTTCCCCATCCTTCCCTAACCCGAGCTTGCACTCCGTTTCTAATGACCTCGTTGTCGACGGGACGTTAAACAACACTAACCTAACATAACTAAGATGTTTAAAAAAAGCAGTGTTCGTGTTTAACCTGGTCTGATGTAAGAAAAGGCCTGATGGTAGTAATCAGATCATATTAAATAAATAAATATATGATACCGGATTACGTAAGGCGGCAATATACCGCATTCCATGCACATGAGACATTTCATACAATGGTCAGACCATCAGGACACACGTCTCACACACGTTGGCAACAAACGAGCAAATCTGCTGTACCGGTGTAGCTATGGGATATAGCAACGCCTATACTCAGTCCGGCAATTCAAGTTATTAGTTTACGTTCGAGATTTAACTATCAAAGAATCTTTTAAATATAGGCGGCTTTTTTTTTATTTCTCCTCATAATCCTACTCTCTCCCTGATCAAACAACAAAGATATGTTCTACTTGTGCCAGCCGGGGTGGCCGAGCGGTTCTAGGTGGTACAGTCTCGAACCGCGCGACCGCTACGGTCGCATTTTCGAATCCTGCCTCGGGCATGGATGTGTGTGATGTCCTTTGGTTAGTTAGGTATAAGTAGTTCTAAGTTCTAGGGGACTGATGACCACAGAAGTTAAGTCCCATAGTGCGTTTGTTATTGATATCCCGTGTAGATAATTCTGAAGCTGGTTATATCTGGATGCGTGGTCCCGCTAGTTAGCATAGTGTGTGTGTGTATGTATGTATGTATGTACGTGTGTGTGTGTGTGTGTGTGTGTGTGTGTGTGTGTGTGTGTGTGTGTCTGTGTGTGTACGTATGTGGCATCATGGTTTCTGACCTGCGCAGCCGCGCAGAGCAAGGGCTTAAATTACGTGTTGCTGGGCTCTGCCGCCTTTGCACGTTGAGTACGTCGGGTTGCGCGCCTCGTGAAATCTCGGCGGTTGTGGAAGATGAAAGACGGCTGCGTTGCTGGTAGTTTCCTTTGATTAAACACAGATCCTGTCACAATAATTTCTACAATTAACACTGAACGTATAATAAACACAAACACGAATATTACGTACGTGTAGCGCTAAATGTAATAGTATGTCCAGTTTCAACATAAAGATTTGTTTTTAGCTGTCATCTTAAACTAACATCTGAAACTGGTATTTAAAAATTACGTCTCAAAATCACACTTTAACTGACATCTGAAACTAATTTCTTAGACTGGCGTCTTAAACTAATGTCTTAATCTTACTTCTAGTATTTACATCTTTCATTGAAATTAAACTATTTTCCATGTGCAATTGGTTCAGCTAGTTGCAAATTGTAATACAACTTTCGAGTTTGTTAACAGGTCTGAGATATAGAGCAATATAAAACATAAAGTATCTAATGCAAGTTTAAGAATGTAAGTTAAATGCATTTTAGATAACTGATATAAATTTAGATACCAGATAGTTATAATAAGGAGATCGATAAAAGATCTTCACAAACGGAAGGTGATAAACTTCTTTCCCGCAGGGTTCTTCAACTCCATATTTCACTGAGGTCGTCTGCCAAATGTCGTATGCCAATCGACTGGGCGTGTAGTGCCACAGTACCTATTCGCAAGAGGGACATAGGAGAAAATGGACGTGTTTACGTAATCTAATACAGTTATTGGTGATTGACAGATAATAGAACCAAATTTTGCACGTGAGGTAACTATGTTTGGGCCTCATTCTGGAATTTTATTAAATTTTTTTCTCGAGAAATTTGATCATGGCATTGTTGGAAAATATCACAACACATGCAATCACACAAGGAAAATTTTCACAAAACTTACTTAACGTACAGATTTCATATTGTGGTAGGTAATTCTTATTAATCAGATAAACAAAAGTGTGGAACAATTATTTAATATCAGTTTTAGAGCTCATAAAATTTATTTTTAAAAATTATTCGCATGAAACAAAGTAATATCAATTTCACAGAAAAGTAAATAATTTTGACAGGAATACACGTAGAAAAATTTTGTAACACAGGAAGTTGTGTTATACTATGAACAAAGTGTGCAGAATATTTCACTTTTCTATCTCGAGTGGTTCAGGAGAAAATGTTCTTTAAACACTGAAAAATGAAAGTTCCGAGAAATCCATATAAAATATTTTATAAGGATTTACACCCTAAACTAGTACCTTAAAGTTGACCATAATCATACATTTGGTCTTCTTGCTCTTCGTGTACCTGTTTCTCTTTTACCTTATGTTTATGGTGTGCCCTTTTCGCTATGTCCTTCACAGGCAGAATGAATATGAACCATTTCAAGTAAGTAGTTTACCTGAAGCTCAGTTCAGTTAGCTAACAATAATTATTTCCTACTCCAGTCAAATTGTTGACATGTAAGCAGATGTAATTAATATATTACTGACAAAGCTAGAGAAATAACCCAATGGAGGCCTTAAAGTATTCATGTAGCTAGAATGAGATTTTCACTCTGCAGCGGAGTGTGCGCTGATATGAAACTTCCTGGCAGATTAAAACTGTGTGCCCGACCGAGACTCGAACTCGGGACCTTTGCCTTTCGCGGGCAAGTGCTCTACCAACTGAGCTACCGAAGCACGACTCACGTCCGGTACTCACAGCTTTACTTCTGCCAGTATCCGTCTCCTACCTTCCAAACTTTACAGAAGCTCTTCTGCGAAACTTGCAGAACTAGCACTCCTGAAAGAAAGGATACTGTGGAGACATGGCTTAGCCACAGCCTGGGGGATGTTTCCAGAATGAGATTTTCACTCTGCAGCGGAGTGTGCGCTGATATGAAACTTCCTGGCAGATTAAAACTGTGTGCCCGACCGAGACTCGAACTCGGGACCTTTGCCTTTCGCGGGCAAGTGCTCTACCAACTGAGCTACCGAAGCACGACTCACGTCCGGTACTCACAGCTTTACTTCTGCCAGTATCCGTCTCCTACCTTCCAAACTTTACAGAAGCTCTTCTGCGAACCTTGCAGAACTAGCACTCCTGAAAGAAAGGATACTGTGGAGACATGGCTTAGCCACAGCCTGGGGGATGTTTCCAGAATGAGATTTTCACTCTGCAGCGGAGTGTGCGCTGATATGAAACTTCCTGGCAGATTAAAACTGTGTGCCCGACCGAGACTCGAACTCGGGACCTTTGCCTTTCGCGGGCAAGTGCTCTACCAACTGAGCTACCGAAGCACGACTCACGTCCGGTACTCACAGCTTTACTTCTGCCAGTATCCGTCTCCTACCTTCCAAACTTTACAGAAGCTCTTCTGCGAACCTTGCAGAACTAGCACTCCTGAAAGAAAGGATACTGTGGAGACATGGCTTAGCCACAGCCTGGGGGATGTTTCCAGAATGAGATTTTCACTCTGCAGCGGAGTGTGCGCTGATATGAAACTTCCTGGCAGATTAAAACTGTGTGCCCCACCGAGACTCGAACTCGGGACCTTTGCCTTTCGCGGGCAAGTGTTCTACCAACTGAGCTACCGAAGCATGACTCACGTCCGGTACTCACAGCTTTACTTCTGCCAGTATCCGTCTCCTACCTTCCAAACTTTACAGAAGCTCTTCTGCGAACCTTGCAGAACTAGCACTCCTGAAAGAAAGGATACTGTGGAGACATGGCTTAGCCACAGCCTGGGGGATGTTTCCAGAATGAGATTTTCACTCTGCAGCGGAGTGTGCGCTGATATGAAACTTCCTGGCAGATTAAAACTGTGTGCAAGGTTCGCAGAAGAGCTTCTGTAAAGTTTGGAAGGTAGGAGACGGATACTGGCAGAAGTAAAGCTGTGAGTACCGGACGTGAGTCGTGCTTCGGTAGCTCAGTTGGTAGAGCACTTGCCCGCGAAAGGCAAAGGTCCCGAGTTCGAGTCTCGGTCGGGCACACAGTTTTAATCTGCCAGGAAGTTTCATATCAGCGCACACTCCGCTGCAGAGTGAAAATCTCATTCTGGAAACATCCCCCAGGCTGTGGCTAAGCCATGTCTCCACAGTATCCTTTCTTTCAGGAGTGCTAGTTCTGCAAGGTTCGCAGAAGAGCTTCTGTAAAGTTTGGAAGGTAGGAGACGGATACTGGCAGAAGTAAAGCTGTGAGTACCGGACGTGAGTCGTGCTTCGGTAGCTCAGTTGGTAGAGCACTTGCCCGCGAAAGGCAAAGGTCCCGAGTTCGAGTCTTGGTCGGGCACACAGTTTTAATCTGCCAGGAAGTTTCATATCAGCGCACACTCCGCTGCAGAGTGAAAATCTCATTCTGGAAACATCCCCCAGGCTGTGGCTAAGCCATGTCTCCACAGTATCCTTTCTTTCAGGAGTGCTAGTTCTGCAAGGTTCGCAGAAGAGCTTCTGTAAAGTTTGGAAGGTAGGAGACGGATACTGGCAGAAGTAAAGCTGTGAGTACCGGACGTGAGTCGTGCTTCGGTAGCTCAGTTGGTAGAGCACTTGCCCGCGAAAGGCAAAGGTCCCGAGTTCGAGTCCGTCGGGCACACAGTTTTAATCTGCCAGGAAGTTTCATATCAGCGCACACTCCGCTGCAGAGTGAAAATCTCATTCTGGAAACATCCCCCAGGCTGTGGCTAAGCCATGTCTCCACAGTATCCTTTCTTTCAGGAGTGCTAGTTCTGCAAGGTTCGCAGAAGAGCTTCTGTAAAGTTTGGAAGGTAGGAGACGGATACTGGCAGAAGTAAAGCTGTGAGTACCGGACGTGAGTCGTGCTTCGGTAGCTCAGTTGGTAGAGCACTTGCCCGCGAAAGGCAAAGGTCCCGAGTTCGAGTCTCGGTCGGGCACACAGTTTTAATCTGCCAGGAAGTTTCATGTAGCTAATTTCCAAAACATGGTAAGAATATCAGCACTTAACTAGTTTCTAGGTAATTAACACTTCTATGTATGTTATTGTTTATTTAGATTTTGCACTTTTCGTCATCAAGGAGGCTTCTTTCACTTGAAACTCTTATTGTAACATAAAATTTAGACCAAAAACAATTTTTCTGAAATACGCAATTAATCTGAGACGTAAAATTCTAATTGTAAATTATCGACATTAAATATTTAGTTATATGAAACGTTAGTAGCCATATTTGCAAATTTATGTAAGCACTGGTGCTGAAGCCATTTTAAGCTAATCTGTTCCGATATTTCGAACATGAAACCTGTATCAGGCAATAATATAGTGCAATAATTTGCTTAATATGAAACCGGACTATGAATTAAAACTGTTAATAACATACGCGGATTAACTTGAATATGGAAGACTCTGTGCCTAAATTTCAAGCATGGAACCTATGACCGCCTGAACCATAATTATGTGATGGTGCAATGATGTGTTGTTTTGAATGAGAAGACGTACAATGCAGTAGGAGAATTAACAATGATTGCTGATTAACTTTAATGCAGAATCGCCACAAGCATTATTCATCTGATTAAGGCTGTTGTTGGTTGGTTAGGATGTACAATCCGATGACTATTGTCGTATTGACGTATAGTTAGAAGTTACAGTCTGATCATAGCTGGTAAATGAGAGTCACAGACTGGTCATCACTAATTAAGTGACGGGTGAGTGGTTGGCTGATGTCTCATGTGTGTGGAAGTAATGCCTGTGGATATAAATAGTGGTGAACCCACCCACATTTACAGACAATTTCTTCGACGTGAATGCTGCCGTCGGGAACTACATGCTGATATATGTTCAGTTATGTCTCAATGGGACTCCTTTTCGCGCTAATGTCTGAATAAATACTATAAAAATAGGACAATGGGGAAGCTACAGACAAGTAACAGTCAAGCGTTTAGAGGAACCAATGTATATTGATAATTAAAAACAGGCTAAATGCTAGATAGGCTTGTTATACTATTGACTGAAACCAACCCACGATTCTATATTACTCATCTGTAAGCCGTTTTCTGTGGGTGAAGTTAATAACATAGATACACTGTGAAATGATAGACCGTTCAGTCCATATACAGTGAAATTCAGTGAAACGAGATGGGCTACTAGAAGTAAATACTGTAGCAAGACAGGACGTAGTTGACCATGGGAAGTATCGTATGTTGACCCAAACGAGGGGAGGAGGCGAATGTAAGCTTGGAACTTCTTACTACATCAGTACTGTTGACTGCATGATACCTAGACCCAAGTAATCGTATAATAAAATCGAGAACCGACCTACGTGCAACTGATCTGAATTTACACAGGACTACTTTCAAGGTGATGGGAGCCAGTTCATGTCAAATATATAAGCCACAAACTTTCTCAAAACGATGTTTATCAAAATGTTACTTTGTAAGGTGTGCAACAGAATTGTAGACCGACACAGTCCGTAGCGGAATGTGGTCGGAGATTGTCTGGCCACGGTACAGCAATCTGTCTATTCCGAGAGAACCAAGTCCCCCACAGCCAAGGCTGCCGTGGAGGCGCACATCTCCAGTGGCTTGTGGACGCCAAGGTGGCTGGAACCTGCTGGCATCTGGCTGATCTGTCGTGGTGTTCATGGGCGAAAATAGTTCCCACATGTGTCGGCGTGACTGCAAAAAAATGGCTCTATGCACTATGGGACTTAACATCTTAGGTCACCAGTCCCCTAGAGCTTAGAACTACTTAAACCTAACTAAACTAAGGACATTACACACATCCATGCCCGAGGCACGATTCGAACCTGCGACCGCAGCAGTCCCGCGGTTCCGGAATGCAGCGCCTAGAACCGCACGGCCACCGCGGCCGGCGCGTGACTGCATTCAAAATTTCAACTGAACGATTCGAAATGATTTACTCTGCCTTCTCGCTTCCATAATTTTAATAAACACCATACATAGACTTAAAAGAGATTTTAGTCGTAAATAATATACTAACTTTCATTATTTACAACAATTTTCCAACGCTGGGGTAACTTTTAAACTATGTGACTGTAGAAATCACGTGTTTTTGAGGCGAAGAAGTCGTTGAGACATGTTCGGAGGGCATTTTCGTCGGGAAAAGAAGTTCCTTGAAAGTGGTTCAACGGAGAGCGGAAAAAAAGAAAACCGCAGGGCGCAAGATCAGGCTAATAAGGATGGTGTGGAATGACTTCCAAACACAACTGTTGTATGGTGTTTCTTGTCAGTTCGGCGAAATTCAGGAGGGCGTTATCGTGGAGCAGCACCACTTCACGCAGCCTTCCCGGCTGTCGTTCTTAAACTGCGTCAGCAGGACGTCTCATCTGTGGACGACATGGTCAGCAGTGATGGGTAACCTCGGGGAAGAAATTCCTAGTACATCACAGCGTCGCTGTTCCACCAAATGCATAACATTGTGGACTCGCGCCGCTCTTGTTATGGGGAGTTGCTGCTTTGTTTCGGCTCAGCAATTCCTTTATTTTCCTAAGGTCAGGGTAAGGACTTCACTTCTCGTCATCAGCATCGATACAGGATGAGAATGATCGGTCTTGCTCATGACCCAACTGATGATGAGAAAGCAGAAATGCGCAAATGGCTATCTGCTGAATTTTTTGATTATGGCTTAGAGCGTGCAGCACCCATACACCCGACTTCTGAACCTTCCTCATTGCATGCAAAGGTCGCACAGTGGAGGAATGATCACAGTTCGTCACATTTGCCAATTATGGAGTATGCTGACTTGAATCATTGTGGATTAATGCGTTTAAATGAATTTCATCAAACCTCGAAGGTCTTCTTGAACATGAAGAATAATTTATGTCAAAACAATACTCCTTGAAGCGGGAAAACGAAACCAATATCTTGTCGTGCTCTGTTCATGTTTTATTTATTTATTTACTCGTTGCTGAGCTACATCTGCAATTAATTACTAGGTTATACATTTATATATACAGTCCTGGAAATGGAAAAAAGAACACATTGACACCGGTGTGTCAGACCCACCATACTTGCTCCGGACACTGCGAGAGGGCTGTACAAGCAATGATCACACGCACGGCACAGCGGACACACCAGGAACCGCGGTGTTGGCCGTCGAATGGCGCTAGCTGCGCAGCATTTGTGCACCGCCGCCGTCAGTGCCAGACAGTTTGCCGTGGCATACGGAGCTCCATCGCAGTCTTTAACACTGGTAGCATGCCGCGACAGCGTGGACGTGAACCGTATGTGCAGCTGACGGACTTTGAGCGAGGGCGTATAGTGGGCATGCGGGAGGCCGGGTGGACGTACCGCCGAATTGCTCAACACGTGGGGCGTGAGGACTCCACAGTACATCGATGTTGTCGCCAGTGGTCGGCGGAAGGTGCACGTGCCCGTCGACCTGGGACCGGACCGCAGCGACGCACGGATGCACGCCAAGACCGTAGGATCCTAGGCAGTGCCGTAGGAACCGCACCGCCACTTCCCAGCAAATTAGGGACACTGTTGCTCCTGGGGTATCGGCGAGGACCATTCGCAACCGTCTCCAAGAAGCTGGGCTACGGTCCCGCACGCCGTTAGGCCGTCTTCCGCTCACGCCCCAACTTCGTGCAGCCCGCTTCCAGTGGTGCCGCGACAGGCGTGAATGGAGGGACGAATGGAGACGTGTCGTCTTCAGCGATGAGAGTCGCTTCTGCCTTGGTGCCAATGATGGTCGTATGCGTGTTTGGCGCCGTGCAGGTGAGCGCCACAATCAGGACTGCACACAGGCACACAGGGCCAACACCCGGCATCATGGTGTGGGGAGCGATCTCCTACACTGGCCGTACACCTCTGGTGATCGTCGAGGGGACACAGAATAGTGCACGGTACATCCAAACCGTCATCGAACCCATCGTTCTGCCATTCCTAGACCGGCAAGGGAACTTGCTGTTCCAACAGGACAATGCACGTCCGCATGTATCCCGTGCCACCCAACGTGCTCTAGAAGGTGTAAGTCAACTACCCTGGCCAGCAAGATCTCCGGATCTGTCCCCCATTGAGCATGTTTGGGACTGGATGAAGCGTCGTCTGACGCGGTCTGCACGTCCAGCACGAACGCTGGTCCAACTGAGGCGCCAGGTGGAAATGGCATGGCAAGCCGTTCCACAGGACTACATCCAGCATCTCTACGATCGTCTCCATGTGAGAATAGCAGCCTGCATTGCTGCGAAAGGTGGATATACACTGTACTAGTGCCGACATTGTGCATGCTCTGTTGCCTGTGTCTATGTGCCTGTGGTTCTGTCAGTGTGATCATGTGATGTATCTGACCCCAGGAATGTGTCAATAAAGTTTCCCCTTCCTGGGACAATGAATTCACGGTGTTCTTATTTCAATTTCCAGGAGTGTACATTAATGATCTTCAAATGTCTCATTGTCTCTGGCAAGGCTCATATCTCTCTCCGGTGTTCGGCACATTTCACTGCAGTGTCGTTGGCCATTCATATTTCTTGGAAAGTGCACGGCGCCAGCAAGGATGGACAGGTCAACAGGTGTGTCATCGTTTGTTTTCCACCACATTGGCAGGGCTCTTCTTCGGCGTGTCCCCACTTGGACAGGTTAACCTTTGATCTTCCCATTTGACACCTAAGTCTATTTAGGCTTTTCCAGATTCTCCATTCCAATTGTGATCCATCAGGAGGCTTTTCTTTAATGTTCCAACTTTTCAGGCTACCTTTATCCAATTTTTGTTTCCACATTGATTCTCTGGTTCTAGATTGACTTCCGTTTAGTGGAGATTCAACTATCATGAAATCTACCCCTCGATTTAGGTGTCTTGCCACAGCAGGCTGATGTGCGTGCAGGGGATGTCTTCTATCTCCGCGCTGACAGCTTCGTTCGACCATCGCCAACGTTTGTCATGTGATCTGGGGAAGGGCAAGGGGGGGGGGGGGGGAGGGGCTACTCCAGAAAACATATAGAGGAGATCACGGTTTGTAGGATTCAGACATCCCGTAGTTAATCGACATGAATCACGTAATTAATCGACAAGAATCATTCAGTGCAGCATCTGTCCATCGTATTATCCCCATACACAGTGCAAATTTTCTGACTTCCTCCGCTGCTGTTACACCTCCACTGAACTCAAAGAAAAGAGTAGGTCGGAAATATTCCGAATTCTCCACTTGGCACTCCACTTCCTAGCGTCCATAGATCGACTCACTATCACCAAATGACAAAATGACAACATGTAAACCCGAATAGCAACAATGAACTGCAAATAAAAAATTACAATCGACAAATAAACCTACAGTAAAAGGAGTAGCAACACGCAGAAACGTCTCATGTTTACATTTTCACTAAAGCACAAAAAAACTGCAGTGCTGGCTTTCTCAGTCGTTTTGTATCAACTCGTGCCCCATTTACGCCGCAGTGTCGCGATATACGTGTGTACGGACTGGAGAAAAACTACTCAGTAGACCTGACCATTTTGTGACTATTTGTAAGAGGTAATCCTTCGCAGTTATGCTTCTTGTACAGACGAATATGGAAAGACAGGTGTTTTGAGTTAGTTTCTCATTTCGTTATTATCAGCAGTTATTGGTAATTGGTCTTCCTCTGGGAGACTGTTGAGTGCAATATTTATACTTTCGCATTCCTCTTTTAAAACTACTGCTTGGATGAAATAAGCTTGTTTTTGCGTAAAAAACGCGTTAATTTGTACCGCAACAATGGCTGGTGATAAGGGACTTTATGCCACCTTGCTGGCCAAATACTGGCGGGTAGAATTTCTTCCTCCACGAGGACTCGAACCCACGACTCCTGAGTGTTGCGGCGTGACGCAGGGGTGCATTAGCGGCCTCCACTGAGTTTTCTGTTTTTTAGCGCTTGCTGCATCATTTCGTAGTTCGGCGTTACACTCTCCAAGTGTTCAGTCTCCAACCGGGCTACTGTTCCACAACGTACCATTCTTTAGACATTCTTATTATTTTGAAAACTAAAACAGTTTTGTTAATAGCAACTGCATAACTTATTAAAAACTACTAAAATCTTCTTTTGAAAAGCAAAATGAACTGTTTTTACTTATATAAGTTCTTAACGTACCTTGACGGCTGAAAGCAAGTGGAAACTACACACGATATTTTTTCCGAGGGTATGCAGCTTTACTGTATGATTAAATTATGAGGGCGTCCTCCTGGGTAAAATATTCCGGAGGTAAAACAGTCCCCCATTCGGATCTCCGGGAGGGAACTACTCAAGAGGACGTCGTTATCAGGAGAAAGAAAACAGGTGTTCTACCGGCCGGAGCATGGAATCTCACATTCCTTAATCGGGCATATAGGTTAGAAAATTTAAAAAGGGAAATGGATAGGTTACAATTAGATATAGTGGGCAGGACGAACAAGACTTTCGGTCAGGTGAATACAGGGTCATAAATAGAAAATCAAATAGGTGTAATGCAGGACTGGGTTTAATAATGAATAAAAAAGTAGGTGTACTGGTACGCTACTACAAACAGCATAGTGAACGCATTATTGTGGCGAAGATAGACACGAAGCCCACACCTACTACAGTAGTACAAGTTTATATGCCAACTAGCTCTGCAGATGACGAAGAAATTGTTGAAATGTATGATGAGATAAAAGAAATTATTCAGATAGTGAAGGGAGACGAAAATTTAATAGTCGTGTGTGACTGGAATTCATCAGTAGCAAAAGGAAGAGAAGGAGACATAGTAGGTGAATATGGACTGGGGCTAAGAAATGAAAGAGGAAGCCGCCTGGTAGAATTTTGTGCAGAGCATAACTTAATCATAGCTAACACTTGGTTCAAGAATTATGAAAGAAGGTTGTATACATGGAAGAATCCTGGAGATACTAAAAGGTATCAGATAGATTATATAATGGTAAGACAGAGATTTAGGAACCAAGTTTTAAATTGTAAGACATTTCCAGGGTCAGATGTGGACTCTGACCACAATCTATTGGTTGTGAACTGTAGGTTAAAACTGAAGAAAATGCAAAAAGGTGGGAATTTAAGGAGATGGGACCTGGATAAATTGATTAAATCACAGGTTGTACAGAACTATAGGGAGAGCATAGGGAACAATTGACAGGAATGGAGGAAAGAAATACAGTACTAGAAGAATGGGTAGCTTTGAGGGATGAAATAGTGAAAGCAGCAGAGGATCAAATAGGTAAAAAGACGAGGGCTACTAGAAACCCTTGGGTAACAGAAGAAATATTGAATTCAATTGATGAAAGGAGAAAATGTAAAAATGCAGTAATTGAAGCAGGCAAAAAGAAATACAAACGTCTCAAAAATGAGATCGACAGGAAGTGCAAAATGGCTAAGCAGGCATGGCTAGAGGACAAATGTAAGGATGTAGAGGCTTATCTCACTAGGAGTAAGATAGATACTGCCTACAGGAAAATGAAAGAGACCTTTGGAGGTAAGAGAACCACTTGTATGAATATCAAGAGCTGAGATGGAAACCCAGTTCTAAAAAAGAAGGGAAAGCAGAGAGGTGGAAGGAATATATAGAGGGCCTATACAAGGGCGATGTACTTGAGGACAATATTATGGAAATGGAAGAGGATGTAGATGAAGATGAAATGGGAGATATGAAATTAAGTGAAGAGTTTGACAGAGCACTGAAAGACCTGAGTCGAAACAAGGCCCCCAGTGTAGACAACATTCCATTGGAAGTATTGAAAAACCTTGAGAGAGCCAGTCCTGACAAAAGCAGATGTGAAAATTACCGAACTATCAGTTTAATAAGTAACAGCTGCAAAATACTAAAGCGAATTCTTTACAGACGAATGGAAAAACTGATAAAAGCCGACCTCAGAGAAGATCAGTTTGGGTTCCGTAGAAATGTTGGAACACGTGAGCCAATACTGACCCTACGACTTATGTTAGAAGCTAGATTAAGGAAGGGTAAACCTACGTTTTTTTTACATTTGTAGACCTTCAGAAAGCTTTTGACAATGTTGACTGGAATATTCTCTTTCAAATTCTGAAGGTGGCAGGGGTAAAATGCAGGGAGCGAAAGGCTATTTACAATTTGTATAGAAACCAGATGGCAGTTATAAGAGTCGAGGGACATGAAAGGGAAGCAGTGGTTGGGAAGGAAGTGAGACAAGGTTGTAATCTCTCCCGATGTTATTCAATCTGTATATTGAGCAAGCAGTGAAGGAAACAAAAGAAAAATTTGGAGTAGGTATTAAAATCCTTGGAGAAGAAATAAAAACTTTGAGGTTCGCCGATGACATCGTAATTCTGTCAGAGACAGCATAGGACTTGGAAGAGCAGTTGAACGAAATGGATAGTGTCTTGAAAGGAGGATATAAAATGAACATCAACAAAAGCAAAACGAGAATAATGGAATGTAGTCGAATTAAGTCGGGTGATGGTGAGGGATTTATATTAGGAAATGAGACACTTAAACTAGTAAAGGAGTTTTGCTATTTGGGGAGCAAAATAACTGATGATGGTCGAAGTAGAGAGGATATAAAATGTAGACTAGCAATGGCAAGGAAAGCGTTTCTGAAGAAGAGAAATTTGTTAACATCGAGTATAGATTTAAGTGTCAGGAAGTTATTTCTGAAAGTATTTGTATGGAGTGTAGCCATGTATGGAAGCGAAACATGGACGATAAATACTTTGGACAAGAAGAGAATAAAAGCTTTCGAAATGTGGTGCTACAGAAGAATGCTGAAGATTAGATGGGTAGATCACACAACTAATGAGGAGGTATTGAGTAGAATTGGGGAGAAGAGGAGCTTGTGGCACAACTTAACTAGAAGAACTGATCGTTTGGTAAGACATGTTCTGAGACATCGAGGGATCACCAATTTAGTATTAGAGGGAAGGATGGAGGGTAAAAGTCGTAGAAGGAGACCAAGAGATGAGTACACTAAACAGATTCAAAAGGATGTAGGTTGTAGTAGGTACTGGGAGTTGAAGAAGCTTGCACAGGATAGAGTAGCATCGAGAGCTGCATCCAAGCAGTCTCAGGACTGAAGACCACAACAACAACTACAACATCAACAACGTACCTTGTGGACTTTCCTTCGTAAAAAGCGAAGGTCCTTCTTTAAATAAAATTAAACCTTATATACGTAAAAATTAAAATTTCACCGGTAAAAGTGTTAAATCTTCTTCAGAAAAACAAAATCTCTAGTTTGTAAATAAACTACCATCTTCTTCAGAGAAGAAGTTTTCTTCTCTTCGTAAGATGCTAGAGAACCTTCTTTGGTGGAAACTGAAACTCTTTTAACATACTGGCAGGTAAAAACAGAGTACAAGATCAAGCACGGAATTTGAGACCTTTACCTTTCGGAGGTAGACGCTCTACCGACAGAGATACCTAAACATGGAGCAGCCTCACAGCTCCACTTCCGCCAGTACCTCTTGTGCTGACGTCTACACTTTACAGAATCTATCCTGCCAAAGTTGGAGGTTAGCTAGCGCTCCTGGAAGAAAGGATACTGCAGCTGCTTAGCCATAGCCTGGCCGATATCTCGAGAAGTAAAGCAGTGAGAGTGGGTCTTGGGTGGTGCTTGGAAACCTCAATAGGTACAGTCTGCCTTGAACGGTCGTGGCGAACGGTAGCTTAGATGAGTTCTCTATGGTTCTTTCTCGAGAAGCAAGCTTGTTTACTTCGCTGGTCGCAGTTTCTACATGTACACTTTAAGTGTTGTATTTTTTTAAAAATACTGGTACTGAGTGCAGTTTGAAGGTTGATGATTGAAAATTTTATGTATTATTTATGAGGATGGATACGACTTTTCGTACAGATAATATTAAGCCATCGTGCAGTTGCGAATGGCTAAGCCTAGTTCACCCGAAATTAATAAATTAGTCCAGGGGCGGGCAAACGTTGCAGGCGGCTCATGACGGCACAGCGCTACACGTGTGCTGCTCTCGTGCAACCGTCGAATGGGGCAGTGGCGACAGCCGGCAGGTAGCGGCAGTGTAGTGCCAGGCTAAGCTGCGGGCGTTGTAGCGAAGCGACCA
Organism: Schistocerca gregaria; assembly: GCF_023897955.1. NCBI lineage: Eukaryota > Metazoa > Arthropoda > Insecta > Orthoptera > Acrididae > Schistocerca > Schistocerca gregaria. The sequence goes on along the minus strand of NC_064924.1, from coordinate 30,537,898 downwards.
CTACGCAGTGAACGTTGTATTTGAAGTACCGGAAAATGCAGAGTGAATCAAGGAAACGGTGATTTGCTACATTTTAAAAGGGAATGGGAGAATCCATTTTTCTTTGTTCAAAAACGTGAAAATTCGATATGTTTAATATATGGCAGTATTCTCGCTGGTCAGGGGAAGTTTATTATTGAACGCCATTATAATAAATTTCACAAGGACGAGTACAATTTATTGTCGGATTCTGAGCGGATCGGGAAATTGACTGAACTTACGAAGAGCGATCTGACGATACAAGATGAAAATGGCTCTGAGCACTGTGGGACTTAACATCTGTGGTCATCAGTCCACCAGAACTTAGAACTACTTAAACCTAACTAACCTGAGGGCATCACACACATCCATGCCCGAGGCAGGATTCGAACCTGCGACCGTAGCAGTCACGCGGTTCCGGACTGAGCGCCTTAACCGCGAGACCACCGCGGCCGGCGATACAAGATGAATCGGACGTAAGTTACTGTTGTCACGAGAGATCTGCGTCTTTCTTTCGTCATGTCTCTCATCTAATTGATTTTACATTTTATGGAGCACCATTTTTAATTTTTCAGGACGACAACAATGATAGGCCAGCAAGTTATAAGATTGCGCTTAATATAGCGAGAGCTGGAAAACCATTTGTTGAAGGTGAGTTTATAAAGGTGTGTGTCAATGACGCTGCTGATTTACTTTTCCCGCTGAATGCAAATCAGTTTCGAGCTATCACTCTTTCTCGACGGACTGTAAGTGCCATTGCAGGTGACGTTTACCGTCAATTAAGGAGTGCAGTGCAGGAGTTTATTGCATTTTCCATCGCACTTGGTGAGTCCACAGATATTTCAGACACCGCGCAATTAGTGATTTATGTCCGCGGCGTGGACACTGCTCTGCACATCACAGAGGATTTTTTAGATATGATATCTTTAAAAAGCACAACCACCAGAGCACGGACATCATAAGAGCCGTTGAAGAAGCAGTCGATTCAGCTGGATTAAACTGGGAACGTTTGGTGTCAGTGACAACAGACGGAGCACCTGCAATAAAAGGGGAACAAATGTGATTTGTTGGATTACTCAGAAATAAGCTACAGCGTATAGAAGAATCATTGTACAGCATCCACTGTATTTTGCACCAAGAAGTACTCTGTGCAAAAGCACCAAAACTGGAGGACGTCATGCAAGTGGTTACTCGGGCAGTTAATTATCTGAGATGCCACGGGCTTACACATAGACAGTTTCACACATACGTAGCTGAAACTGGGGAAGAGTACGGTGACATACCTTACCATAGTGAAGTCCGCTGGCTTAGCCGCGGTAATGTCAAGAGACCCATTGTTGACATGTCAAATGATGTCAAAGACACTCTTGTTTCTCGCATCCAACACAATTCATTTTCTCTGCTGATAGATATTAATCCACTGACGTCGCGGGATTAGCGATTTTATTGGTTTTTGTCCGTTATGAGTATTCTGAATGTTTTGAGGAGGACCTCTTATTGTGCAGAACACTAGCTGCCAAAACAACAGGTGCTGAAAAAAATCCGTCTATTGGATGATTTTCTAAGGACTAACGAAGTTCCATGGTCTAATTGCATAGATGTGTGCACAGATGGTGCAAAAGCTATGACGGGTCCTGCAGTCGGAGCAATGACGAAAATAAAAGAAAACGCCATGAACTGCACCAGTAGTCATTGTGCTCTGCACAGATACGCTTTAGCTACGAGACAAATACCTGTTTCGTTCAAGAAAGTTTTAGACGAATCCATTCAAATCATTGACAACGTAAAATCTAGGTCGTTGAAGTAAAGACTTTTCATAATACTGTGTGAAGATATGGAAAGCCTTCATCGTTCCCTGCTTCTCCACACAGAAGTGAGGCGGCTCTCATGTGGGAATGCACTCTCTCGGCTGTACGAATTAAGACTGGAAGACTTAACTTTCCTTTTGGAACATAACACCAAATTATCAGACCTTATTAATGACGAAAATTGGCAGTGTATACTTGCGTATTTGTCAGATCTTTTCTTCAAAATGAACGAAATGAATATTTCACTCCAAGGGCAAAGTGAAACAAAGGTCACCGCTGTCGACAAAGATCGAGAATTCAAGACGAAAATAATTTTTTGGGCAGAGAGTGTCGAGGAGGGAGAGGTCGAGTGTTTTCTCTTCTCAAGGTGTTTTTGAAAAACAAAACATTGGCTCTTGGGAAGAATTTGTTTCATCAAATCCTGGAACATCTCCGAAGCTTGATGTCATTGTTGGAGCATTATTTCCCAATAGCTGAAGATGAGAAGCTACAGAAATACGAATGGGTGGTCAACCCATTCACTGTATCCAAAAAGCCGAACTTTCTATCATCGAGTTGTTGATAGAAATTGCAACAGACCCTAAGTGAAATAAAGTTTTGATATTGACGGTTTCTCACACTTTTGGATCCGTTTGCATAACAAGAAATACTACCCCTTTTTGTAAATGCAAAACGTGTACTTCTTCCGTTTGCCACAACATACATGTGTGAATCTGGATTCTCGATCTATGCTGCCCACCAAAGTAAGTACCGAAGTTGTCTAGATGCAAAACCAGTTGTCAAGGATTGAACCCAACTTTTCAAAATTGTGTCAGCAGAAGCACCTTCAACCATCACATTAGGATTCCATTATTATTCCTACAGAGTCATCTATAGAAAGAAGAAAGCATTTTTCTTCGTAGATGCTCAGTGAACTATAACTCTGTAGGAATTTTGTTTCTGTCTTCTATGATTTACAAAACAGTTATTAACTGATTTCTGTTGGCATTGATATTTTTGTTACGAAAATTAAAATGATCTCTAAAGTTAATTTCTTTTGTTTATAATATATTGTGTCCTCTCAGTTAAAAATATGGCTTGCCTATACTTCAATTACAATTAATTGGTTAGCACACTGGACTCGCATTCGGGAGGACGATGGTTCAGTCCCGTCTCCGGCCATCCTGATTTAGGTTTTCCGTGATTTCCCTAAATCGTTTCAGGCAAATGCAGGGATGGTTCCTTTGAAAGGGCACGGCCGATTTCCTTCCCAATCCTTCCCTAACCCGAGCTTGCGCTCCGTCTCTAATGACCTCGTTGTCGACGGGACGTTAAACACTAACCACCACCAGCAGCATATTCTGGCATTTGGCTGCGAGCATAGACAAATGAGGACTTTTCACATGCCACCTTGTAAAAGGTAAACATCCTCTGCCAGAATTGTTTCCTTTGAGAAAAATGTCGTACGTTCTGTGAAATGCATTGTGTTCCTATACAGAAATAAGAGAGTCAGTTTGTTTGTTTTCCTAATTTGTTTACAGTCGAGGCTGTCAGCGACGATATAGTGTGTAAGTAGTAATTTAAGTTGTTAGCTATGGCTGCCACTTGCCAGCTACCAACTGACAGTATAGTGTTGCAACGCCGCCAGCTAGCTACCGGCTATGGTCTAACAGCTCCCTTTCAGTAGATACGAAAAGACGTAAAAATAACTAGACTTTCCGATCTGTTTACATGGGCACGAAAATCGATTGTGGAACTGGAAAACGGCTTTATAAAAGCAGATTTCCAGAGTACATTATACAGTGTTTACCTGACGAACCAAAAGCGTAATTGGGACATCGGCTTAAGAAATCCGGTTTTGGAAACGCATGTAAACTGGGTGAATGTATTCCCACACATTGCACAACATACATCACAAAAGTCTTTTAAAGGCAATTACTTGGCCTCTATTCTTTCGTGATGTGTTTGTATCCCGAATCATGGGTCTGCCTCTTTTCTTCACAGCCACGCGGAATGGCCGCGCAGTCAGGGGCGCCATGCCGTCGTGGATTGCGCGGCCGAGGTTCGAGTCCTCCCACAGGAGCGCGCGCGCGCGCGGGTGTGTGTCTGTGTGTGTGTGTTTTATCCTTATCGGAAGTTAAACTTAGGTTAATAATGTGTAAGACTAGGGACTGATGACCTCAGCAGTTAAGTCCCACAGACTTTACATACATTTGAAGACTTTTCTTCGGATTTCACGAAAAATCGCACGCACACACACACACACACACACACACACACACACACACACACACACACACACGACTGTTACGATGTATGCCTGCTCCTTACACAACAGTAGCCAAACAGTGGTAGTGAACAGACCACAAGCGGCAGCATGTCAACAGTGAACAATTTGGACGCGACGTTGATTGCTCTTGGAGGAAGGCAGCTCCAACGTGTGAATGTCAGTTACCGAGTAATTTTAGTCAGGATGTAGTGTGCTGAACAAAGGGAGTGATGCCGGCCGGAGTGGCCGTGCGGTTCTAGGCACTACAGTCTGGAGCCGAGCGAACGCTACGGTCGCAGGTTCGAAACCTGCCTCGGGCATGGATGTATGTGATGTCCCTAGGTTAGTTAGGTTTAATTAGTTCTACGTTCTAGGTGACTGATGACCTCAGAAGTTAAGTCGCATAGTGCTCAGAGCCATTTGAACCATTTGAAAGGGAGTGACTCCACTAGTAAGCGTCTGGATACAGTGGGAATTCAAATTGGATCGTTAATTTCAAATTGTTTTCATTCATCTCTAAACCAAAGACTATTGATACTTCGGAGCGGAGGGGAGGGGGGGGGGACATTGAGAACATGGAACTTGCGGGCCGTGGATTTTCGACTGAAGAAGGGTGCGCCAGCTGAAAAGGTTGGGAAGCCATGCTGTACGGCATACACGTTGTATCACCATTCTTCAGCCACTTTCCATAGTTCCTCACGATGGTAGTACGCCAACGGGCGACCAGGAGAGTGAGGGAGCGCACAGCTGGCCCGGCCATGCCCACTTGAGACGCCAGCCGGGCACCTGTCATCGCGAGCGCTGCGGTCCATTCGACCCTCGCCAGCCCAGTGAGGCCAGCCACAGCGCGCGGTCAGCAGTAGGGGCCGACAGGTGGTCGCATTAAGGCCGGTTCCCACTAGAGAAACGTCAGCGGCAAGCGTTTTCCGCTTTGACGCGCAGGCCCGCGGAATTGGCGTTCCCTTCTGGGAGCGGCAGACCCTAGCGGTAGCCAATGACAGACAGCCACTGAGGTATGGGGAGGGACCCACTGAAGCGCCCGGTGCGTATATCTTACACCTACATGAAGGAAAGGTGAAGTTGGGTGAAGACATACAAATTTTTCATTTTCTGTACAATCTACTCTTACAAATCTTTCACATATTTCATTATTCATGTTTTCGCATTTTACCATAAACAGATTTCATGACTACCGTTCATGATTGTTCACTATTTCCTAATACGTTGAAACAATGTACGACAAAAGAGATTATTCAGATAGTTAAGCGAGACAAAAAATTAAAATGTGATACGGTAGCAGGTACAGGAAAACACTAAGAACACAAAGACTTGGGGGAAGGGATGAAAGTGGAAGCCACCTGATAGAATTTCGCACAAAGCATAATTTTACCATCGCCAGAACCTTGCTTAAGAATCATGAAAGAATAATACATGTTTGGAACAAACGTTTTCGAAACCAGATTTTAAAGTATAAGACATTTCCCAGTGCAGACGCAAACCTACAATACTTTATTGGTTACGAGCTGCAGTTTACAACTAAAGAGACAGTAAACGGCAGCAAATTAAGGAAATGGAACTTGAATAAATAAAGACCTACAGTTTTTCGATAATTTTAAAATTACCATAATGCAACGACTGACTGAAACAGGGAAAGGAATCCGCTAGAATACGAATGGATATCTCTGAGAGAGGAAGTGGTGAATACAGCAGAGTATGTGAACGGGAAGAAGGTACAGTAGAAATCGTTAGATAAAACGTGATATATTAAATTTGACAAGAGGGAAAAATATAAAAATGCAGCAGATAAAGTAGACCATGGGAAATAGAAATGTCTAAACATGACATTGACAGAAAGTCCAAAATTGCAACGCTATTTTGCACTTGGTAAACATAGGGAATGAAAATGAGAAACAACAAAGAAAACTTTGCTCAAAGGAGAAGCAGCAACTGTCAAGAACTCATTTGGCAAGGCAGAACTTAGCAAATAAGAGAAGGCTAGAAAATGGAAGGAATATGTAGAGAGGAGAGGGAGAGGGATTGTACAAACTAACATAAGCACAATGTTAGATTCCTGTGAGATGTCTGAACATGCATCCGCATCCATCGTGACTCCGTCGACACAGCTACGAGTGCTTACATTAGAATAGTGCCGTGCATAGATTAAATGGGTCACTTCCACCCAAGTTTTTCGAATGCTCCTTCTTTTCAATAAATACGTGGTGAATGGTGATGCAATTTGAGTTGCGGTGATGTGTTTTCGAGGGTTTTGCTGTTTCAGTGACTTTGCTATAGTTGTTCCGTCAGAATAACCCGATATTTGAACGTGGTTTCAATGTATTTATTTGTTTCATCTTATGCAGCGTGTGTCCATGTCTTGCTCTTCCACTTTTGCCGCCTCTTGTCATTACTTCTTTTACTGTTTTCCCTCACTGATTGATTTCAAGTGTGCTTCACTGCTGCCAAGATATGTTGGATCCTTGGAGGTCCAGTTTAAGAGACTCACAAACGGGCTTGACATTTGTCACTGACCTTTACTTTTGTGTTAGAATCATGTTCAATTGAGTATCTACCAATTTATGTCATATTTACATGTCAGTGTGCATTGGAATTTTATCGCTTGATTTTGTGTCCTTTGTATCATCATAGTCTTATGACTTGCATAATGGTATGGTCAATGTGTTTCATTCTCACTGTTTTGGTTTATTATTTATGAGTTACTGTATTTTTCAGTGTTTTATTTTGTGTCCCCCACGTCATTACTTTCTTAACGGTTGGATAACAGTACCTCATTCAGTGTGTTGTCAGCATTGTTTCGTTACGTATGTGTAAATGTATCTTCTCCTTTTCTTGTTTTTGTGACATGGTATATCATGTTATGTGTTAATGTATTGTGTGATTTTTTTTGTGGCGTGGTATAATATTCTATGTATACTCAATTACTGTTGTATTTTGTGACATTGATAATGTATTTGTATTTGTGTATCACACTATCCATGTATGTGGTTTCAAAACATATGTAAACAAACTAAAGAGGTTCACAACCCCACAGTTCGCATAAGTACCCACATGGCTGCGTCCATGGAACTCCCCATCCCCCAGTCAATGTCAAGATTATCGAAGCCCTCATATTTTTTCTCGGTAATAGTCCTTGCGAAAATCGTCTTTCATAGGTCAGTGTGATGAAAGACGTGCACTTCATTCACCATTCAGTGCTCGCATTTCATATTTCTAATCCACGCATTCTGGTATTCGGTAAACTAATAATTCAGGTCACATTAATCATTTCTACCGGTTGCCTGATTTATTTGACGATTTTTACAGCTTGTCTCATACTGATCTGTGAGAGGAGCTTGGCGCCAGAAATTTTCTTTATTTATAGGCGAGGGCAGCAGTCTTCCTAGCAGCCATGATGGCTCTCCGTTTCCTATCCTTTTTCCGATCGCCAGGGTAGCACGTGGTGGCGTTTGAAAGTTCAGTAGTGTCCAAAGTTTCTCCTGCTCTCAGTTCCCCAACCTGCCTTACCAACTTTGTAACTGATATTTCTTCTCAACTTTAACGTCGCGAGGTCGCCTCCCTGTGAAATTCCGGCCCTATGATTGGCGAGTTCAGGTGCGCGCCCGTTTTTCGCGGGCGGGCGCCAATCGCCCACCGCGGATGGATTGTGTACAAAGGCAGTAGGGCAGTTCTAGTGTGACCGTGCCTGAGGCCGGAGGTGCTGCTTCCAGGAGATGAAGTTCGGTAAGCATGAGCGCCGACGTGCACTGTAGAGTCGCGCCCTGCGGTCCAGAGGGAACCTTATACGAGTAGAATATAGGTCATTGCACTGATGTGCGCTCCTTGAATTACGGTTTATGCAATGTTTTCCGTGTTATAAGACTGTAGGGTTTTCCTTATACAGTCGGGCATAATGTGCGAGAAGTGTTGGTTAGTCACAGAAGCTTGCAGTATTGCACTAAATTGCATACATTCATGCTCACTTTTCCACTTCGTCCGGCAGTAGCTCTTTCAGTTTTCCTGTGTAAAATGTGACGCAGTTATGTCTTCCTAGCTTGAAAACTAGTGCCCTACGTCCTACGCCACGTGGTGAGTGTCTGGTACCCCTTCATGTTTCGTTAACGTAGTCGGACCGTGAGCTAAAGTTATATGGATAGTTTCGCGTCTTGCTGGTTGTTTTCCTTTAGTACACGAGGCGACCTAGCGATTCGCCCACAGTAGCATCAGTCTTTGGCTGATTCATGGTGGTGGTCGTTGCATACCTGCAACCCGTTCCTTTAGTAAATTGGACCTCATTTGATAATACAGCGATCGTCCCTAAAATTCCTTGTTCCTGCTATCGTGGCTTATTATAAACGAGCGTTGGGGCAAGCTGCTGAACTCAATTCTTTCCTCTCCCACCCCCATTTGATTGTATAATTGTTCAGTATTGAACTGTTAAATAAATGAGTCCTTTAATCTGTACATTCTCCCTTTCATTGAGTGAAACCATCCCTAGTGTCACAGCAGAATCATGAAGAACTGTAACGGTTGCTACAAGGTCGTGCAGGTCTCGCGCCATTAATGGTAGGATCAAGATTCAATATAGCGTGTCCGGCATGACGATTGCACTCATGGTACCGATAATAGTAATAACAATTTTCAGTTGTTCCCCATTCATAAACTGGGAACTAAACTAAATTCACTTGATGTGGTAGAAGTAGTGGCCTCTGTTTTACCTTGCTGGTTTAAAAAAAAAGAATATAAAAAATTACAGCCCCTACACAGAGGGATAGTAACCTGTAAAATAGAACGAGCCACCGCTTTTAATGCCACTGGCGTCGACCACGAATACATGTTCGTTCTCTCCATTTGCCGACCAGTCGTTGCATGCAGAGAGGCCTGTTACAGACACCCTTTTATGCTCTGCTGCAAGCCGAAAAGCAACTCCAACTGCCGGATGCCACTCATGACACGTAAACCGATGAATACTGATGTTGCTTTTGATGCTACATTTATCAGTCCCAGTGACCAATCAGTACAGAAACGTAATGTAGAAACGTAATACCGAATTACAAAACAACCTAAGAGCACGACCAGTGACACTGCCTCCGGTGGTGCAACGATCGCAGCAGCAATAACGAACGATGGAGCATTTACGAAAACGGTTATCCCGGCGAAACGGGCGTCTAGGAAAAGTGAAAATCAAGTAGTGGACTGTATCGCGGACAAGTGACCCTGAAAGAGATACAGGTCCAGTGCAGGCTCCGGCGAGAACAGCGGCGCCAGTTCGCGCCGGAGAGCGAGGAGACGTGGTGTCGGCAGCCACTTCAGAACAGATCCCAGCTCTCTATGACTGACTCCGATGTGCGAATGTAAGTTCAGAGTCCACTCTGACGATTACTGAAACAACTCCTGATAAGTGGATGCTAGAGTGGTTATATACGTCTTTTGTATCACTCACCCTTTTCAATACTAGAGCAGAAAAGTAGTGTAATAACATCATACATCGAAAAGAAAGAAATCGCCAGTGAAAGTAGCTGCTTGGAAATAGTTCCCACATGAATAACGCACAGACATGGCAATGTTACAACACGTCAGCGATACAGGTATTGTTGTTGTTGTTGTTGTTGTTGTTGTTGTGGTCTTCAGTCCTGAGACTGGTTTGATGCAGCTCTCCGTGCTACTCTGTCCTCTCCTGTCATCTCTTGGTCTCCCTCTACGATTTTTACCCTCCGCGCTGCCCTCCAATACTAAATTGGTGGTCCCTTGATACCTCAGAACATGTCCTACCAACCGATCCCTTCTTCTCGTCAGCTTGTGCCACAAACTTGTCTTCTCCCCAATCCTATTCAATACCTCTTCGTTACTTATGTAATCTACCCATCTAATCTTCAGCATTCTTCTGTAGCACCACATTTCCAAAGTTTCTATTCTCTTCTTGTCCAAACTATTTATCGTCCATGTTTCACTTCCATACATGGCTACACCCCATACGAATACTTTCACAAACGACTTCCTGACACTTAAATGTATACTCGATGTTAACAAATTTCTCTTCTTCAGACACGCTTTCCTTGCCATTGCCAGTCTACATTTTATATCCTCTCTACTTCGACCATCAGCAGTTATTTTGCTCCCCAAATAGCAAAACTCCTTTAATACTTTAAGTGTCTCATTTCCTAATATAATTCCCTCAGCATTACCCGCCTTAATTCCACTACATTCCATCATCCTTGTTTTGCTTTGTTTGATGTTCATCTTATACCCTCCTTTCAAGACACTGTCCATTCCGTTCAAATGCTCCTCCAAGTCCTTTGCCGTCCCTGACAGAATTACAATGTCATCAGCGAACCTCAAAGTTTTTAATTCTTCTCCATGCATTTTAATACCTACTCCGAATTTTTCTTTTGTTTCCTTCACTGCTTGCTCAATATACAAATTGAATGACATTGGGGAGAGGCTGCAGCCCTGTCTCACTCCCTTCCCCACCACTGTTTCCCTTTCATGCCCCTCGACTCTTATAACTGCCATCTGGTTTCTGTACAAATTGCAAATTGCCTTTCGCTCCCTGTATTATATCCCTGCCACCGTCAGAATTTGAAAGAGAGTATTCCAGTCAACATTGTCAAAAGCTTTCTCTAAGTCTACAAATGCTAGAAACGTCGGTTTGCCTTTCCTTAATCTAGCTTCTAAGATAAGTCGTAGGGTCAGTATTGCCTCACGTGTTCCAATATTTCTACGGAATCCAAACTCATCTTCCCCGAGGTCGGCTTCTACTAGTTTTTCCATTCGTCTGTAAAGAATTCGCGTTAGTATTTTGCAGCCGTGACTTATTAAACTGATAGTTCAGTAATTTTCACATCTGTCACCACCTGCTTTCTTTGGGATTGGAATTATTATATTCTTCTTGAAGTCTGAGGGTATTTCGCCTGTTTCATACATCTTGCTCACCAGATGGTAGAGTTTTGTCAGAACTGGCTCTCCCAAGGCTGTCAGTAGTTCTAATGGAATGTTGTCTTCTCCTGGAGCCTTGTTTCGACTCAGGTCTTTCAGTGCTCTGTCAAACTCTTCACGCAGTATCGTATCTCCCATTTCATCTTCATCTACATCGTCTTCCATTTCCATAATATTGTCCTCAAGTACATCACCCTTGTATAGGCCGTCTATATACTCCTTCCACCTTTCTGCTTTCCCTTCTTTGCTTAGAACTGGGTTTCCATCTGAGCTCTTGGTATTCATACAAGTGGTTCTCTTTTCTCCAAAGGTCTCTTTCATTTTTCTGTAGGCAGTATCTATCATACTGCTCGTGAGTTAAGCCTCTACATCGTTACATTTGTCCTCTAGCCATTCCTGCTTAGCCATTTTGCACTTCCTGCCGATTTCATTTTTGAGACGTTTGTATTCTTTTTTGCATGCTTCATTAACAGAATTTTGGTATTTTCTCCTTTCATAAATTAAATTCATTATATCTTCTGCTACCCAAGGATTTTTAGCAGCACTCGTCTTTTTACCTACTTGATCTTCTGCTGTGGGTTCATGGTGTGGGTTCCTGTAGTCAAGCCATAGTTCATGAACCACGCGCAACGTAAGAGTGGCCAAGTAAGTGGTCCCGATACCAGTTACTTTGGAATAAGGCAGGGCATCTCGGACATAGTCTGAGTCGTGGTCACCTTTGTGATCATATGGCAAAGACTTCCAAATCCACAGGTTTGTCCCTTAACCGTTAGGGGTAAAACCCAATGGGACTCGGGGCAAGTAAGGCTAGAAACCTGCTTCCCTGGTACTTTGAATATGATGCTGGCAACAATCAGAGCAAAATTCCTCGGACCTTTGGAGGGACTCCTAAGATACGACTTGGCAAACGGTAATGAGATAGGGAGCTATTAATATCAATGGGGCCTACTCTGGAAAGAAGGCAGAGCTCGCAAAGGCTGCAAGTAAGATGAGGCTGGATGTTTTAGCTGTTAGTGACATTTGGGTAAGGGATGAGAAAGAAGAGGAAGTGGGAGAATACAAGGTATACTTTTCAGGAGTCAAAGCAGGATAAGCACAATGGGGTGTAGGGCTTTACATCAGGAAAGGAATGGAACCCCACGCAGTTGCAATAAGGTATGTAAACGAACGACTGATGTGGATAGATTTGACAGTGTCTAGCAAGAAAATTAGGATTATGTCAGTATATTCGCATTGTGAAGGGACAGATCAAGATAAGATGGATAGTTTTTATGAGGCACTCAGTGATGTGGTTGTTAGAGTAAAGGACAAGGATAGTGTTCTGCTCATGGGTGATTTTAATGCCAGGATTGGAAATCGGACAGAAGGGTATGAAAAGGTTATGGGTAAATTTGGACAGGATATGGAGGCCAACAGGAATGGGAAACAACTCTTGGATTTCTGTGACAGTATGGGCTTAGTAATCACAAACTCCTTTTTTAAACATAAGAACATTCACCGGTATACTTGGGAAGGCAGGGGAACCACATCTGTCATTGACTATATAATAACAGACCAAGAATTCAGGATGGCTGTGAGGAACACACGTGTATTCAGGCGATTCTTTGATGACACTGACCACTATTTAATCTGCAGTGAAATTGGTATTGTGAGGCCGAAAGTGCAGCAGGTCAGGTCCATATGTAGGAGGATAAGAGCGGAGAAACTTCAGGATAAGGAAATCAGGCACAAGTACGTAACAGTGATCTCGGAAAGGTACCAGTTAGTTGAATGTAGTCAATTACAGTCATTGGAAAAGGAATGGACAAGGTACAGGGACACAGTACTAGAAGTGGCTAAAGAATGTCTTGGAACAGTAGTGTGTAAAAAGTAGGATGAAGCAAACAGCTTGGTGGAATGACACAGTGAAGGCACCCTGTAAAAGGAAATAGAAGGCGTATCAAAAATGGCTACATACTAGAACTCAGGTAGACAGAGAAAGTTATATTGAAGAAAGAAACAAAGCCAAACAGATAATTGCAGCATCCAAGAAAAAATCTTGGGAAGACTTTGGAAACAGGTTGGAGACTATGGGTCAAGCTGCTGAAAACCATTCTGGAGTGTAATTATCAGTCTTAGAAAGGGAGGTTAGAAGGAAATAACAAGTATTTTGGACAGGTCAGGAAAACCGTTTGTGAATCCTGCGGATGCCTTGGGCAGATGGAGGGAATATTTTGAAGAGTTGCTTAATGTAGGTGAAAATACGATCAGTAATGTTTCAGATTTTGATGTAGAATGGGATAGGAATGATGATGGAAATAGGATCACATTTGAGAAAGTGGAGAAAATGGTCAATAGATTGCAGAGCAATAAAGCAGCTGGGGTGGATGAAATTAAGTCGGAACTTATCAAATACTGTGGAATGTCAGGTCTTAAATGGCTACACAGGATAACTGAAATGGCCTGGGAGACCGGACAGGTTCCATCAGAATGGACACCAATCTTCAAACATGGAAACAGAAAAGATTGTAACAACTACAGAGGTATCTCTTTAATCAGCGTTGTGGGTAAAATCTTCTAAGCTATTGTTGAAAGGAAAGTGCGAGTATTAGTTGAGGACAAACTGGATGAAAATCAGTGTGGGTTTAGGCCTCTTAGGGGTTGTCAGGACCAGATCTTTAGCTTACGGCAAATAACGGAGAAGTGTTATGAGTGGAACAGGGAATTGTATCTATGCTTTGTACGTCTAGAAAAGGCATATGACCGGGTTCCTAGGAGGAAGCTATCGTCTGTTCTACGAGATTATGGAATAGGAGGCAAACTTTTGCAAGCAGTTAAAGGTCTTTACATGTACAGTCAGGCAGCAGAGTTGATGGTAAATTGAGTTCATGGTTCAGAGTAGTTTCAGGGGTAAGACAAGGCTGCAACCTGTCTCCACTGTTGTTCATATTATATATGGATCATATGTTGAAAGCAATAGACTAGCTGGGTGAGATTAAGATACGTGAACACAAAATAAGCAGTCTCGCATATGCGGAAGACTTAGTTGTGAGGGCAGATTCGATTGAAAGTTTGCAAAATAATATTTCAGAGCTATATCAGAAATTTAAGGGCTGTGGCATGAAGATTAGCATCTGCAAAACGAAAGTAATGTCAGTGAGAAAGAGATATAAACGGAGTGAGTGCCAAATAGGAGGAACAAAGTTAGAACAGGGGGACGGTTTCAAGTATTTAGGATGCATATTCTCACAGGATGGCAACATAGTGAAAGAACTGGAAGCGAGGTGTAGCAGAGCTAATGCAGTGAGCGCTCAGCTACGATCTACTCTCTTCTGTATGAAGGAAGTCAGTACCAAGAATAAGTTATCTGTGCACCGTTCAATCTTTCGACCAACTTTGTTGTATGGGAGCGAAAGCTGGTTGGATTCAGGGTACCTTATCAATAAGGTTGAGGTTATGGTTAAGAATGATTTTGAAGTAATAGGCTTAACATCAGAAGAGGCACCAATGTTAGCACTGAATAGGGGATAGTGGAGGAATTATATTATATATTATATATTATATATTATATATTATATATATTATATTATATTATATTATATTATATTATATTATATTATATTATATTATATTATATTATATTATATTATATTATATTATATTATATTATATTATATTATATTATATTATATTATATTATATTATATTATATTATATTATATTATATTATATTATATTATATTATATTATATTATATATTATATTATTATATATATTATATATTATATACTATATTCAGGGTACCTTATCAATAAGGTTGAGGTTATGGATATGAAAGTAGCTAGGATGATTGCAGGTACTAGTAGATGGGAACAATGGCAGGAGGGTGTACACAATGAGGAAATAAAAGAAAAACTGGGAATGAACTCTATAGATGTAGCTGTCAGGATGAACAGGCTTAGATGGTGGGGTCATGTTACACGCATGGGAGAAGCAAGGTTACCCAAGAGACTCATGGGTTCAGCAGTAGAGGGTAGGAGGAGTCGGGGCAGACCAAGGAGAAGGTACCTGGATTCGGTTAAGAATGATTTTGAAGTAATAGGCTTAACATCAGAAGAGGCAAAAATGTTAGCACTGAATAGGGGATAGTGGAGGAATTATATAAGGGGGACTAGGCTCCAAACTGAATGCTGAAAGGCATAATCAGTCTTAAATGATGATGATGATGATGATCCTCTGCTGCCTTCACCACTTCATCCCTCAAAGCTACCCATTCTTCTACTACTGTATTTCTTTCCCCCATTCCTCTTATTTGTTCCCTTATGCTCTCCTTGAATTTCTGTATAACCTCTGGTTCTTTCAGTTTATCCAGGTCCCATCTCCTTAAATTCCCACCTTTTAGCAGTTTCTTCATTTTCAATCTGCAGTTCATAACCAATAGATTGTGGTCAGAGTGTACAACTGCCCCTGGAAATGTCTTACAGTTTAAAACCTGGTTCCTAAATCTCTGTCTTACCATTATATAATCTATGTGAAACCTGTCAGTATCTCCATGCTTCTTCCATGTATACAACCTCCTTTTATGATTCTTGATTCAAGTGTTAGCTATGATTAAGTTGTGCTCTGTGCAAAATTCTACTAGGCCGCTTGCTCTTTCATTTCTTCCCCCCCCCCCCCCCCCCAAAAAATCCATATTCACCCACTACGTTTCCTGCTACCGAATTCCAGTCACCAATGACTATTAAATTTTCGTCTCCCTTCACTATCTGAATAATTTTTTTTTATTTCATCATACATTTCTTCAATTTTTCGTCATCTACAGAGCTAGTTGGCATATAAACTTGTACCACTGTAGTAGGTGTGGGCTTCGTATCTATCTTGGCCACAATAATGCATTCACTATGCTGTTTGTAGTAGCTTACCCGCACTCTTATTTTTATTCATTATTAAAGCTACTGCTGCATTACACCTATTTGACTTTGTGTTTATAACCCTGTATTCGCCTGACCAAAAGTCTTGTTCCTCCTGCGACCGAACTACACTAATTCCCACTATATCTAAATGTAACCTATCAATTTCCCTTTTTAAATTTTCTAACCTACCTGCCATCTGACATTCCACGCTCCGATCCACAGAACGCCAGTTTTCTTTCTCCTTATAACAACGTCCTACTGAGTAATCCCCGCCCGGAGATCCGAATGGGGGAGTGTTTTACCTCCGGAATATTTTACACAAGAGGACACCATCAGCATTTAACCATACAGTAAAACTGCATGCCCTTGTGAAAAATTACGGTCGTAGTTTCCCCTTGCTTTCAGCCGATCGCTGTACACAGCAAGGCTGTTTTGGTTAGTGTTACAAGGCCAGATCAGTCAATCATCCAGACTGTTGCCCCTGCAACTACTAAAAAGGCTGCTGCCCCTCTTCAGGAACCACAAGTTTGTCTGACCTCTCAATAGATACCCTTCCGTTGTGGTTGCACCTACGGTACGGCTATCTGTATCGCTGAGGCACGCAAGCCTCCCCACCAACGGTAAGGTCCATGGTTCATGGGGGGTTACAGGTATTAAGACATGTTAAATATGGCAACCGAAACCTTTCTTTAAAAAATTAACTCAGTCAGTGTGAAATGTCAGCTACCTTTATTAAATCAAAATATTCGAGGACTGAGAAATAAAATAATGAATTAATTATCTGCATAAATGAATTAAAAGTCCTCAAACCCAGCTGACATAATCCGCCTCTTTGAACATCATGTGACCACTGGCATAGAACTTTTAAGTGTTAGAGGATTTAGGTTGGCATCTCACTTTTGTAGAGCAGAAATGGGGAAAGGAAGAGTTTTCACATTCATCAGGAACTGTTATAAATTTAAGATGTAGACACTCATAAATTTTGCCTAGAACAGCATATGGAAGCATGTGCAACAGAAGTAGGATTTCATGACAAATCCATCATAATATTAAGTGTATATTGAGCACCTGCACTTAACTTTAATCTGTTCATAAGCCACCTTGAAGCTGCACTGGCCCATTTAACAGCCAAAAACAAAGAGATAGCGGTTGCTGGTGACTTCAATGAAGATTTGCTTATAGACTCTCCCAATAAGAACTTATTTAAGTTATTAACACTGTTGTTCAACTTAATTCCCACTGTAAAGTTCCCAGTTAAGGTAGGAAATTGCTCACAAACAGCCACTGATATTATCTTTTTAGAAAAGTCCGATGAAGAAAATTGTATTACAAATGCAGTTCCTTCTGTGAAATGTTAATACTGGTCAGGACATGAAAAACAGTAAAATCAGAACTCAAGAGGGTAATGAATAAGCTTCACAGACATTCACTTGGGTGATATTTACAGTGCTCATGCCATGAATGAAAAATATAACACTTTTGCTAATAAAGAGATTACCTTATTTGAACACTATTTCCCCCCAAAACTAACCCATGTTAGAGAAAAGTCTACAAAGAAGCCATGTACCACTCAAGGAAGAGAGGTATCTTGTAAAACAAAAAGAAAACTTTTCCTGTCAACCCAAAACAGTTCAGATGTTGACGCTACAGCACATTACAAGAAATACTGCAAAATATTAAATACTTTAATGCAGACATCAAATATATTACAAGGGAAAGATAGTCATATCAGATAACAAAATAAAGACAATATGGTATATAGTGAAGGGCGAGACCAGTAGAACCAGACATAAGGGGGAGCAAATAGCTTTATGATTAAATTATACGTTGGTGACAGATGTGTATAGTGTTGCAGAACTTTTTAACAAATATTTCATAACTGTTACTGAAAGGATGGGGATGTCAGGTTCTGTAGATGCTGGCATGGAATACCTCAGACCAGACATTTCAAGTAACTTCTGTAAAATGAAGCTGACCCTCACTTCCCCAGCAGAAGTTATGTCCATCGTAAAATCTTTAAAATCAAAGGTCTCTAGGGGGTTTGATGAAATATCAGCAAAGTTAATTAAAGAATGTGACTCTGAGTTAAGTAACACATTAAGCTACCTGTGTAGCCAGTTATTTATCAGTGGAACATTCCCTGAATGGCTGAAATATGCTGAAGTTAAGCCACTGTTTTGATGGGAGATAAAGAAATAGTGTCAAATTTCCGTTCAATTTCACTTTTACCATCATTCTCAAAAATTGTAGACAAGGTAATGTACAATCAGCTTTATAACCATCTTATCACAGATAATGTATTGTCAGATTCGCAGTTCGGACTTCTAAAGGGTTCTGATATTGAGAAGGCTATCTACACTTACAGCAAAAGTTTACTTAATTCATTAGCCAAAAAATGCGGGCAGCTGGTATATTTTTTGATCTGTCAAAGGCCTTTAATTGCATAATCCACAGTATCCTTTCAAGTAAATTAGAATACTAGGGTCTAACAGGAAATGCTGCAAAATGGTTCAGATTTTATATATCTGACAGGAAACAAAGGGTGTTAATAAGCTATCAGGCATCATCCGACTGGGAACTAATTACGTGTGGCATCCCACAAGGATCCATCTTAGGGCCCTTATTTTTTCTTGTGTATATCTGGTTCATAGCCCATTCTTTGCCACTACAGTTAGAAAAAAGTATTCAGATTACTTGGCGAGTATGTCTTGCAGCGCATCCTAAGTATGTAACTGATATCGACTGGTAGATATGCACGCTAAAAAGGAATTACACTATATACCAGTTCAGCACGAGAATCAGAGGGACAAAATAGCAAAAAATTATATAGACTTTTATTATTCGTGCCTCATGGAGCTCTACGGTCAACCTCAGGTTCCTACTGAGCACTACATGGAAAGCAAAAAGATCAAAGCGAAACTAACAGATTTAATAAGAAAATAACTCTAAGATCTCAAAATAGGTCTAAACTGAGAACGACACTTGAAGAAGAGAATGCCTCGCTAGACCACTTGCTACGGCTCACCCGGAATAAGAGGAAGAACTTCACTGGAAAACTGAGATTTGCAAACAATGTGCTACTTGAGGAGAAAAAGGACGTATTCATTGGGGTACACCCGTTTTTCTCCCAACTGCGCAGTGATAATATTACTGTTGAAAACTGCAGTTGACGCAATGCTTGCTGGGATCAACGTGACATTATCACCCGGAGAAAACATCTCTCTAGACAGGCTTTCTAACTAATGATACGTTGGAAATAGCAGTTGAGCTATCATCGAAGAAAACGCATCATCCTCAAAGCTTACATGCAGAATTTTATAGAAACCTTTCCGCGTTATCGGTCACAAATTAACAGATATTGCTAGTGAAATAACCAGTAGCGAGCTGATACCAGAAGAATTCAAAGAAAGTCTTACAATTCTCACTCACAAAGGACAGGTAACTACAGATATCAATAAAATACGTGCAATCTGCCTGCTGAGCACGGACTACAATCTGGCAGCCCGTATGATAAAATCACGCGACACGGCGATACTGAAGCGCTTAGTAGGTACAAACCGAACCCGCCTACGAGGTCTCAACACTGTCGCAACCGTGAGTACAGGGATACTATCGTCATTTTCTCTACGATCAACTTGAAAGGAGGTATGTCATTTATCGCATTCGTCAAAGTATTTGACCGTGATAGCCACAATTATCTGCTCAAAACAATGCATCGATTCAGGCAAGCGATAAAGAACATGCTGAGAGGAAAGGTAAATGGTCAGTGCAGAAAATGAATCGATATTAAAAGATTTTTTCTTCAAGGACGCCAACTATCGATGTTACTGTTTGTGATAGCGTTAGACACCTTGGTGATGAGGTTAAACAGTGAATTGTAAGGAATTACTACAATGGATAAAAAAAAGGTACAAAAGTTTATGTTGCCGACTTAGTTGTGATCATCAGAAGACGAGAAGATTTTCCAGCAGTGCGGACTGCAATGGGCCAATACAGTAACTTTGTTTAAGTTAAGAGGGTTCGCACAGGTGAAGTCATACTGGACTAAAAATGCGGAGCACCATAAATCCCTAGACATCGTCTTCCATAGGTACCCAATCAAAATGAATGCCATCAATTGGAAAGTAATGCCCAATAATGCAACAAGGGAAAACAGACGTAGGGCAGTCAACATACTGATAAAAGTTTTACTGTCAACAGTTGTATAGTGACAAAAGTTCTTTATCTAGCACAATACCTGCCAAGCCCCAAATGAATAGCAAAATCAATCATGACTGAAGTATGCAATTATGTATGGCACGGGCACATATTCCGAGTCGCATTGATTGTTTTAATGTTAAAGGAAGGGCTAGCTCTGACAGACACACAGAAAAAACAACAACATTGTGCACAAAACGATGTTATCCAGACATAGTCACAGCAACCTTAGGAGTGTCGACTAATACTGCACTGACTCATCACAAATTAAAACATGTTAGGGAATTCTACATCGAACTTAATTACATCCGAATCATGCAAATAAACCAGTCAAATATAAACAATAATTTGATCGTGGACAGGGTGATGTGGAATACTGAAAGAAACGGAAAGGAACGGAAATACCCAGAAAGAAAGTGGAACATGGTCTGAAGTAATCTCTACACAAACATCTTGTCAAGCGAAATAAAGGAATCCTGCTAAATCGTTGTAGACAAAGTTATCAGTACGAATGACAAAAGTCGTTCACTTGGCTTATGCAACACAAACTAATTTCAAAAATGCTGTCTTCTAGACACAGTTTCACATGTGGTCGCCATCTATGTATCTGGAAGGGGATACAAAGAAAAATTTCATTAGAAAGACTGTTAGTAAATATACAGTAATCTCAGAATTGATCCCCGATCAAGTAGATTATACAAACACGGGAAAAACGTCATTGTGTGGCTTTACGGGAATTACTTCAACTGTATTGTTAACAAGCAAAGACGTCACCGTTTGGAAGAATTGCAAAGGTATATGGAAAACGAATGGTCATTAAATGACCATAATGCACATTTTGGGAATATGCTAAACGCTTCTCCAAACGACAGGGGCAGAATATGACGTATGTAGCGCAAAATGTTTTGTTGCTAGATAATATGAAGGTGATGGGAGCAAGTAGGGTACGACCGATGAGGGTGAAGTACGGTGGGCCCTGAGGCCGCTACGGTACCTGCGAAGGCTCTCAGTGTCAGCTCTGACTGGACTGTGAAACTAAAATTCTACGGTTTCGAAAACAAATACTTATAAAAATTAGCCTATAAAGTAGCAACTTTTAGTTTCCGTTATCGTGGTGTCATTTCATTTAATTTACCATTTTCATATCAAGAGAAGGGATAACTTTTTCCTACAAAATCAAGAAGCTGATTCCGTTTGCTTTTATCTTACAATATTTATGTCACAAAAAGATATAACTCTATTTAAACTAATCAATCAAGTTTTGAAGCAGGAATATTTAAATGTCTTTTCGATAATGTTATAAGCTTCAACGCTTGAATCTTCTGAAAATACCTAAAAACTTAACTGTGTGGTCTTCCTTACGGCAGGTCTGGTCATGGGGGATGCCTCGTCAGAGGTCCACCGCATGAGCGTCTAGAGAAGTGATTCCAGTAGTGGTTTCCCGTTGCCTTCCACTGATGATGAAGATGAAAAAAAATGAAGACAACACAACACCGAGTCCCTGAGTGGAGAAAACCTCTGACGCAGCTGACCACTCAGCCTTTGGGGCGGACAGAGCCTAAAAAAGAGGCGCAGTTTTATTTCGATAGGAAGTAATAACTTTTAATTCATAATTAGTAATTACACAGTTTTAAAGCCGATAAAACCTGGCCGAGCAGACACACACTGGCGAGCGCAAGGCGGGGCTGTGAAGAAAGGAAGGAGGCCCTTGAAAAGAAAAAAGTAAAAATGTCGGCAGAGCACTTGCCCGCGATAGGTTAAGGTACCGAGTTCGAGTCTCGCTCCGGTACACTGTTTTAACCTGCCAGGAAATTTCATATCAGCCCTCACATCGCTGCACAGGGAAAATTTATTCTCGAAACTAAATTTCTTCTTTGAAAATAATTAATACACCTCTTTGGAGGCTTGAAACTAGTTTGCGGAAAACAACTGGAAAACTCTTCTTCAGACACAATTAACAGCTTTTCTTAGAATAAACTGAAACCTTTCTTTGAAGTGAAACTTCCTTGGAAACAGAAAGACTCTTGCTTCCCCCGAAAAAATGCTTAACAATATTAGTTGTACTAACTGGGTATTCCTTCTGTTCACTAACGACTGGAGTTGTAACCTTTGAATTGTAAGCCGCCAAGTTCCTAAGAATCCAACCAAGCATATGCATTATATTGCTCCGAACGTGGAATCGCAGATCAAATTGTTTGGAGTGTTATTTACCCTTATGCAGTCCTGTGTCCATTTTTTCTGGAGCAATACGAAATGTGGCATTGCTCAGAAAAAACGAATAAATGCTCTCTGGATTTCACATATCAGGGTATCAGACAACCATTCTGCAAAATATTTTTCTTCGTGTATTTGGGATCTGTCACCAACACATTGGTGAGCATAATGGAAGTTTAGATGGTCAGCTGTAATTTTTTTTCCTAATGGGCTTTATGATCATAGGGTGTATGGGTTGGCCGACCATGTGTTTGTTGTTGTTGTCAGCAGTAGACCACTTTTATGCACTCACCAAATATAATGCTGAAGTATGTTATCAGATAACTTTGAGGTGAATACGATCCTTGTAGAGAACGAGTTCGTGTGATACAAGTTGTACGGACGTCTCGACGGAGGACATTTAAATGCGGACATGTCGTCTGTAAGTAATTATTAGCGTTGCAAATTGTGCATGTAAATCACTTTAAGACTATCACACTGCTTATTTTGTAAATGAGTCTGGTTTTCCATCTTCTGTAATCGCAGTAACGTTGCTGTTAGCATGTGTAGATTATTGCGTCCACGTAAGGCTCATAACTAATACTAGATTACAGACTGACAAAAAAAAGTAAAGCACTCAGAATGATTGAGGAAAACAAAATAAAGTCTCATGGATTGAGAGGATACCTAATGTTATTTCGGTAATAACAATATCGATTCAAGTTCACAAACAATTTGGCAAAATGAGCCCACTAACCAATACGACATTTTACCTTGTCTTGCCTGAATGAATGCAGTGATTTTATTGGGAAGGGTGTCACTAAGCTGTTTTATCCTCTTCTAAGGCAAGGTGGCCCACATCTGTTGTAACTAATCCTTGATATTCCGCATACTGGAACTGCAGCGGAATTGAGGTCCGGGCTGGTCCCACAAATGTTTTATCGGGGACAGATCTTTAGATGCTGCTAGGCACAGAAGTACCTCAACATCACTCACTCACACTGTCCATAAAAACAGTTTCCACACGTGCACGAACATTGCTTGTGGAAAAGCCACCACAATAGTGATGCGTCATAGGAAACTCTCGACGACACGGGATGTCCGTAACGTACCGTTGCGATGTTCGAGTTCCCCAAAGCACTGCCAGCTGTGACCCGAAGTCATACCTGATTGCTTCTCAAAACCGTGACTCGAGGAGTAAGGCCACTGTTCCTGTTCAACACACTGCACGAATGGAACGTCTCCCGAGGTTGTCGTCTCCACGATGGCCATCCAGACTACTGCAGAACGGCGAATCGTGGCAGCCTGCAGTCCATGCTTTACAGTCATGGCACTACTTAAAATGCTATCGCTAGTGTGGTGGTGTCAACGGCAGCCTCTATGTGGGACAGCAATTCCTAGTCTGGGTGCTGCTGGTCTCTAACCAATGCCGCGGGATGACGTAGAACAGTGCAATACTTCTTCCCGGACGAGATGCGCAGATCTGAAGGAATCCCGAAGTGCAGCATTCTTGTTTATGATAGTTAAAAGGGGCTGACCGGAACCTTGACGATGAGTGTGGTCACCGCCCATTCCAATGGTGTCCAACGTCACGTCATTGCACATCGAAACGCCGCAGATTTGGATCTTGCAAGTTCTGACGAGCGGCAAAATGGAGAACCACAATGAGGCCACTTTCAAACCTTGTCATTGCTGATACTATTGCCTCACACGTTTGCATGGCGTCTCCATGTCCATCGCATTTGGCGGTGTTCACCCTACCAGACATGGTAACATTACTCAGCATGAACGACATAAATGCTCTCTGGTGGCCATTCCACCTGTCGCAAAGAACCACGGTTCTAAACATTTCAACCTGCTAACAGTGTGTGTGTGTGTGTGTGTGTGTACGAAATCAAAATGACATTCGACGACGTCTTGTGGGTGATTATCTTGTTTGGTCAGGCAGTGAACACACACTATCGATCCCGTTATAGCGGAAAACCAAAAGGAGGTAATAAACAGTTCCTTTTTATAAATAAGCTGTATAATGTTCCACTGTTCAGACCGGACAGTTCGGCAGTTACAGTGAAAAACTTTCCGATTTTGACAAGAGGAAGACGTGCAGCCCAGCCACTCAGACGTCCATGGTCAATACTTCACCGCCAGCCGCCACCCCCGTTCCTGCCAGGTGTGGAGTTGCAGCAGCGCCCTCTCAGCAGGTGGTGTGCGTGATCAGCTGGATCGCCTACGTCACAGCAGGGAAGAGAGCCTGAGCAGGCAGGCGAGGTATCGGTTTCCATTTCGCAGCTCCTCCCCCCCCCCCCCCATTCCCTTACTCCCCCCACGCCAACCTCCTGTCTGCCGGCAGAGCCAGCAGAATTTATGGAATACAAGTTGGAGCGCTAGCGCGCATCCGGTGTGAGTGATGGACCCGATAATCGCCTCTCATTCGAGAGAGCCTCACGCACAACGAAAGAGCCCCCGTGTTCTCAGACTGGTGTTCCGTTTGTTTCTGAAGGGTCCATCTGGGTATTTTTGAAGCTTGTTGCTACATTAATACTGTGGATATTACCGTAAATCGAACCCAGAACCTGTCCTGTCAAGATTCCGGTGTCTAGTTACATTTCACCACGAAGTATTGATCTGCCAGAAAGTTTCAACACACTGCACATCCTTCAGCAGAGTGAAAGAGTCATTCTAAACTTTTTTTTTCATCATCGCATTCAAGATATTGGTTTGAATTTTTTCGTTTCTTTGATCAAAAATTAAAAATAAAATAAAGTAAAATAAAAACACACACAGACTGAGTAGCAAGGTGTCATTTTTACGAAAAATTTCGGAGACGTATCTCTGTACCCGTGGTCTAGGGGTAGCGTCTTTGATTCATAATCAAAACGTCTTCAGTCCCGGATTCGATCCGCACCACTGCCTAAATTTTAATAAATAATCGGCATTGGCGGCCGAAGACTTCCGGCATAAGAAGTCAGCCTCATTCTGCCAACGGCCTTGTCAAAAAGGGCGGAGGAGCGCATAGAGGTACAGGGCACTCTCTTGTCCTAGGGGTGGGAAATTGCTCCTAAAGGCGGAAGAATCAGAAATGATCAACGACATGAGGATGCAGAAGGCAATGGAAAACACTGCATTTAAGACACGTAACGTGTATCCACAGGACATGTGGCCTGTAGTTGAAGAAGTGTCATGATGATCTCTCCATTGGCAAAAGATTCCGGAATAGTCCCCCATTCGGATCTCCGGGAGGGGACTGCCAATGGGGAGGTTACCATGAGAAAAAGATTGAATAATCAACGAAAGGATAATGTTCTACAAGTCGGGGCGTGGAATGTCAGAAGCTTGAAAGTGGTAGGAAAACTAGAAAATCTGAAAAGGGAAATGCAAGGGCTCAATCTAGATATACACTCCTGGAAATTGAAATAAGAACACCGTGAATTCATTGTCCCAGGAAGGGGAAACTTTATTGACACATTCCTGGGGTCAGATACATCACATGATCACACTGACAGAACCACAGGCACATAGACACAGGCAACAGAGCATGCACAATGTCGGCACTAGTACAGTGTATATCCACCTTTCGCAGCAATGCAGGCTGCTATTCTCACATGGAGACGATCGTAGAGATGCTGGATGTAGTCCTGTGGAACGGCTTGCCATGCCATTTCCACCTGGCGCCTCAGTTGGACCAGCGTTCGTGCTAGACGTGCAGACCGCGTGAGACGACGCTTCATCCAGTCCCAAACATGCTCAATCGGGGACAGATCCGGAGATCTTGCTGGCCAGGGTAGTTGACTTACACCTTCTAGAGCACGTTGGGTGGCACGGGATACATGCGGACGTGCATTGTCCTGTTGGAACAGCAAGTTCCCTTGCCGGTCTAGGAATGGCAGAACGATGGGTTCGATGACGGTTTGGATGTACCGTGCACTATTCAGTGTCCCCTCGACGATCACCAGAGGTGTACGGCCAGTGTAGGAGATCGCTCCCCACACCATGATGCCGGGTGTTGGCCCTGTGTGCATCGGTCGTATGCAGTCCTGATTGTGGCGCTCACCTGCACGGCGCCAAACACGCATACGACCATCATTGGCACCAAGACAGAAGCGACTCTCATCGCTGAAGACGACACTTCTCCATTCGTCCCTCCATTCACGCCTGTCGCGACACCACTGGAGGCGGGCTGCACGATGTTGGGGCGTGAGCGGAAGACGGCCTAACGGTGTGCGGGACCGTAGCCCAGCTTCATGGAGACGGTTGCGAATGGTCCTCGCCGATACCCCAGGAGCAACAGTGTCCCTAATTTGCTGGGAAGTGGCGGTGCGGTTCCCTACGGCACTGCGTAGGATCCTACGGTCTTGGCGTGCATCCGTGCGTCGCTGCGGTCCGGTCCCAGGTCGACGGGCACGTGCACCTTCCGCCGACCACTGGCGACAACATCGATGTACTGTGGAGACCTCACGCCCCACGTGTTGAGCAATTCGGTGGTACGTCCACCCGGCCTCCCGCATGCCCACTATACACCCTCGCTCAAAGTCCGTCAACTGCACATACGGTTCATGTCCACGCTGTCGCGGCATGCTACCAGTGTTAAAGACTGCGATGGAGCTCCGTATGCCAGGGCAAACTGGCTGACACTGACGGCGGCGGTGCACAAATGCTGCGCAGCTAGCGCCATTCGACGGCGAACACCGCGGTTCCTGGTGTGTCCGCTGTGCCGTGCGTGTGATTATTGTTTGTACAGCCCTCTCGCAGTGTCGGGAGCATGTATGGTGGGTCTTACACACCGGTGTCAATGTGTTCTTTTTTCCATTTCCAGGAGTGTAGTAGGGGTCGGTGAAGTGAAGTGGAAGGAAGACAAGGATTTCTGGTGAGATGAGTATCGGGTAATATCAACAGCAGCAGAAAATGGTATAACAGGTGTAGGATTCGTTATGAAGAGGAAGGTAGGGCAGAGGGTGTGTTACTGTGAACAGTTCAGTGACCGGGTTGTTCTAATCAGAATCGACAGCAGACCAACACCGATAACGATAGTTCAGGTATACATGCCGACGTCGCAAGCTGAAGATGAACAGATACAGAAAGTATATGAGGATATTGAAAGGGTAATGCAGTATGTAAAGGGGGACGAAAATCTAATAGTCATGGGCGACTGGAATGGAGTTGTAGGGGAAGGAGTTGAAGAAAACGTTACAGGAGAATATAGGCTTGGGACAAGGAATGAAAGCGGAGTAAGACTAATTGAGTTTTGTAACAAGTTTCAGCTAGTAATAGCAAATACCCTGTTCAAGAATCACAAGAGGAGGAGGTATACTTGGAAAAGGCCGGGAGATGCAGGAAGATTTCAATTAGATTACATCATGGTCAGACAGAGATTCCGGAATGAGATACTGGATTGTAAGGCGTACCCAGGAGCAGATATAGACTCAGATCACAATACAGTAGTGATGAAAAGTAGGCTGAAGTTCCAGACATTAGTCAGGAAGAATCAATACGCAAAGAAGTGGGATACGGAAGTTCTAAGGAATGACGAGATACGTTTGAAGTTCTCTAACGCTATAGATACAGCAATAAGAAATAGCGCAGTAGGCAGCACAGTTGAAGAGGAATGGACATCTCTAAAAAGGGTCATCACAGTAGTTGGGAGGGAAAACATAGGTACAAAGAAGGTAGCTGGGAAGAAAACATGGGTAACAGAAGAAATACTTCAGTTGATTGATGAAAGGAGGAAGTACAAACATGTTCCAGGAAAATCAGGAATACAGAAATACAAGTCGCTGAGGAATGAAATAAATAGGAAGTTCAGGGAAGCTAAGACGAAATGGCTGCAGCAAAAATGTGAAGACATCGAAAAAGATATGATTGTCGGAAGGACAGATTCAGCATACAGGAAAGTCAAAACAACCTTTGGTGACATTAAAAGCAATAGTGGTAACATTACGAGTGCATCGGGAATTCCAGTGTTAAATGCAGAGGAGAGAGCAGATAGGTGGAAATAATACATTGAAATCCTCTATGAGGGTGAAAATTTGTCTGATGTGATAGAAGAAAAAACAGGGGTCGATTTAGAAGAGATAGGGGATCCAGTATTATAATCGGAATTTAAAAGAGCTTTGGAGGACTTACGGTCAATTATGGTAGAAGGGATAGATAACATTCCATCAACATTTCTAAAGTCATTAGGGGAAGTGGCAACAAAACGACTATTCACGTTGGTGTGTGGAATATATGAGTCTGGCGGCATACCATCTGACTTTCGGAAAAGCATCATCCACACAATTGCGAAGAGGGCAAGAGCTGACAAGTGCGAGAATTATCGCACAGTCAGCTTAACAGCTCATGCATCGAAGCTGCTTACAAGAATAAAATACAGAAGAATGGAAAAGAAAATTGAAAATGCGCTAGGTGACGATCAGTTTGGCTTTAGGAAAAGTAAAGGCACGAGAGAGGCAATTCTGACGTTACGGCTAATAATGGAAACAAGGCTAAAGAAAAATCAAGACACGTTCATAGGATCTGTCGACCTGGAAAAAGCTTTCGACAATATAAAATGGTGCAAGCTGTTCAAGATTCTGAAAAAAGTAGGGGTAAGCTATAGGTTGAGACGGGTCATATACAATATGTACAACAACCAAGAGGGAATAATAAGAGTGGACGATCAAGGACGAAGTGCTCGTATTAAGAAGGGAGTAAGACAAGGCTGTAGCCTTTCGCCCCTACTCTTCAATCTGTACACCGTGGAAGCAATGATGGAAATAAAAGAACGGTTCAGGAGTGGAATTAAAATACAAGGTGAAAGGATATCAATGATACGATTCGCTGATGACATTGCTATCGTGAGTGAAAGTGAAGAAGAATTAAATGATCTACTGAACGGAATGAACAGTCTAATGAGTACACAGTATGGTTTGAGAGTAAATCGGAGAAAGACGAAGGTAATGAGAAGTAGTAGAAATGAGAACAGTGAGAAACTTAACATCAGGATTGATGGTCACGAAGTCAATAAAGTTAAGGAATTCTGCTACCTAGGCAGTAAAATAACCAATGACGGACGGAGCAAGGTGGATATCAAAAGCAATCTCGGTATGACAAAAAAGGCATTTCTGGCCAAGAGGAGTCTACCAATATCAAATACCGGCCTTAATTTGAGGAGGAAATTTCTGAGGATGTACGTGGTAAAACCGGAACAGAAGAGAATCGAAGCATTTGAGATGTGGTGCTATAGACGAATGTTGAAAATTAGGTGGACTAATAAGGTAAGGAATGAGGAGGTTCTACGCAGAATCGGAGAGGAAAGGAATATGTGGAAAACACTGATAAGGAGAAGGGACAGGATGATAGGAAATGTGCTAAGACATGAGGGAATGACTTCCATGGTACTAGAGGGAGCTGTAGAGGGCAAAAACTGTAGAGGAAGACAGAGATTGGAATACGTCAAGCAAATAATTGAGGACGTAGGTTGCAATTGCTACTCTGAGATGAAGAGGTTAGCACAGGGGAGGAATTCATGGCGGGCCGCATGAAACCAGTCAGTAGACTGATGACCAAAAAATAAAAAATAAAATAAATAAATAAATAAAAACTTTGACATAAAGTTGTATGAACAGTGCACTGGGTGGTTATAACTAAATTTTCCCTATTTAACACGTTACAACACGGAAAGTAATTACCCTACTAGTACCAAACTTGGTAGCATTAATGTCCAGAGTACGAGGTGCATGATTTCCATGCGTCACAGCGCCACCGTCGAGTTCCAACTATGGCCACCAGTCACGTGATCAGTTATCATGATTCGTAGTCTCACACACACAATCAGCTGCAGCGCATTTGTTGTCGTGCCAACATGAGCTCGGACAAGAGGAGCAGAACATTACTGGTGAAGGTCTATTATCTAAGCAACAGTAATGCTACAGCTGCACTTGGAGAATATCACCGGCTAAAAGGATTACGAAATTGTCTTCTTTCTCCACCTGCCGGGCGAAGCGTGACGTAGAAGTTCGACTTAACTGCATAACTGAGCGTCGTTACGGGAAGAGGCCTACGGCGTGTTGCACCATAGATGGTTGGTGAACTCGCGGTTGCTATGGGAGACACCGCTGAGCGCAGTTCCCGATAGTCAGGTAGCGCGCGTGCCGTGTGGTGACAGTTAAACGTTCCGTTGACCACTGAACGGAAGGTGTTTCGAACTATTCTCAAATGGCGTCCGTGGAAGATCCCACTACTTGTGATTGTCGGATTACCTGAAGGACAGGGTTTACCACGGGAACATTCTCAAATGTGCTGATCTGAAGCACAGCATATCAAAAGAAGCCAGCATACCTACGGACATGCATCGTTCTGCAAAATGCAATCCTGCACTTTCAGACTCTTCTGGACGCTTAGTACGACTCCCGTGAATAACGTCGTTAGATGCAGGGCTGTAGGGCTAGCAGTCTCACAGAACGGCGCTGACTGACGTTGATGGCTGCCCCGGCAGATGGTGGTCAGCGACGATGCCTGCCGGGACAACACGGCGGTGTTCCAGTCTTCAGGGATCACTGTCAGGATGCTGTTTGCCGGCTAACTGAGCGATATTTACACAAGCCCTGGAGCCCTCATGTGGCGCCGGCGCAGTAGCCGCGCCGTCTGGGGCGTCTTGTGACTGTCCGTGCGGCTCCTCTGCTACCCCCCCCCCCCCCCCCTCCCCACCATTCGGAGGCCGAGTCCTCCCTCAAGGATGCGTATGTGTGCCGTCCTTAGCGTAAGTTAGTTTGTTAGATTAAGTAGTGTGTAAGCTTAAGAACCGATGACCTCTGCAGTTTGGTCCCATAAGACCTTATCACAAGTTCTAAGTTCCTCATGTTGTCGCATAGATGTCTCAAATGACACATGGGCCTGTCGTAATGCATAAATGGAAACTCAGAGTTTGGTAACCGATAGTGTAGCACAAGATGAAAGTGGATTATGTAAACTGAACATGCAGGTGGGCGAGGGGGGGGGGGGGGGGGGAGTGAGAAAGGAAAGTAAACAGAAGAGAAGGAAATCCTGATGTCAGCTGCAGTGGTACTTAATCGGAGTTAACGGCGACGAATGAAAATGTCTGCTGGACTGGGATTTGAATCCAGGAGCTCCTGCTTACCAGGCAGTTACGTTATTCATTGAGCCACTCGGACACAGAGTTTGTCATAACTGCGCGGACTTCCTCCGTAAGCTACCCGGCTGACCAACATTCCCACCTAGCGCCACCTACCAGCAGTCCATGGCTGCTTGCCAACTCCTATGAGATGCACGCAGGAGGACGCACTGAAGCTGGTGAATTCATAGAATTTCGAAACGAATCTGTTACACGAACGCGTGGTGCCTGTTCTTTCAAACATGTCCAGAAGAACAGACACCACGCATTCATATAAAAAATATGTAGATGATAACTTCAAGTTAGTCAAAAGCGACACCAATGACACAGGTAATGTCGTAAATATGTTTAATAACGCACACAAGAAAATGTGTTCCACTTCTGAATACCACATAAATAATAGCTTTAATATCCTAGATTCATGCATATAAAATGGAAACTGCAGGCACAGTTGAAATATGAAGAGGTACCACAGTGACGAAACGATACACAAAAACTAGAAAAAATAGCAAATAATTACTACCTCAATGGAAAGGACTAATAACAGGATAAAATGGGAGGTGAACATAAATTCTGCAGATAAAATGTCGCAAAAAACCCCAGAAAAACCTAGTTACGCTACATCACAAAAAGTGGAATAGTTTTCTCAGCTAAATACATCAGAAATTAGCTCACATCGTAGACAACAAAAAAGTTAAATTCTGATATTTAGAAATATATGGATTGAGTCACGAGGTTTTACCCCGGTTTAAATTTCCCGGGAGAATGAACGGCCCCAGTAACTGGTCACACACAACACCACACCAGACATTGACACTGAATCTGCGTTGAAATTGAGATACTACCATTGCATGGGGATTTTCGTCTGCCCAGACATACATATGATGCATGGTGTTGATGCCATCTCTTGTAAAGGTTGCCTCATCACTGAACACTATGAAGTGTTAGAGCTCCAGGTTTCCATTTGACCAGTTACAAATGTGCCAACGGCTGGCACAACCATGTGGCTCTAAATGGCGAACTTTCTGCACGTGAAATGAATAGTCCATTCTCACGAAGAATCCTACATACCTTAGAATGTGCTGTGAAACGTTCAATCCGGTAGCTAGGCGTCCCGTACTTGAACGAGGACTGCGCTCTACAGAACTGAGAATGTTTTCCTCTTCTTGAATGTCATGTCGAATACTGGGAACAGTACCAGTTTCTGGCAATGTTCGATATGTTCCACTAAACGTTTAGTCACTCGGAATCCTACGATTAGCATACCGATGGTGATATTCGGCTACAGCAGCTGTCGCATAACCATCACAGAAGCCCTACACAGGAAACAATAACAGTAAACAATGACTGCAGTATCAACAACGTGGTTGTTATGCAAACGTACCACTCGCTGCACCTGTCTACCTGAGACTGATCGTGTGTGCTGTGAACACAATTGTAGCGCTCCGTACACCGCGGCGTGTTTCGGAACCCTGTTGCAGCTTCTTAATTATAGATCTGATCACATTACTGTATTTACATTTTTAGTTCCAAATAATATAAGGAATAACCTCCAACAACAGGGAGAAAACTTCTCGACTCACCCTGTATAAATTCCCTTGTAAAGCATCCTCAAGCTACTACATAGGATAGACTAGTTGGAACTTTCAGCAGATATATTCAATATGAGCAACAGAAGATTATGCAATTAAAGATTTTAAATCAACCTGACGAAAACAAATAAATCTTACAATAACACACGTACCAGCTGTAACACACATAACGAGCTGACAAAATCAGCCATAGGAACCTACTAAAGATACACTGAATATCAGTTCGAAAACACAGAAAAACATGTTAAGGTTGTTTACCACGTTTGAAAGTTACATGCAATCGATATAATGGGGGAGCTGGAAAAATATTATGCGCCACGAAAAGCCAGAAAAGAGAGATCTCAATCACAAGCCAGATGGTAAATCAGTTAATTTCATCAAATGTACCTCTTGCGTATAGTAACTACAGCAAATCCAGAAATATATTCACTGCTTCACATATTCCACATAATATTTGTAACATAAACAGAATATAACGTATAAATAAAAAATTCAGTATTCAGTTCTGTTGATATCTACATCTAGATCTGTCCTCAGCAAGCCACCTCCCGGTGTGTGGTGGAGGGTATTTTATGCTTCAGTATCAATTTCCGCTTGTTTATAAGAGTTAAGAGTGGGACGCAGGAAGAACGATTGCTGGTAATCATCTAAACCCCTGTGTCAGCTGAATCGCTCTAATTTTATCTTCACTGTAAATTTGCAAGATATACGTAGCCGCAATTAGCGGACTCTTCTAGGAACGTATATTTTCGGAACTTCACAGTGGACTACACCGTGTCGCAGAATGCCTCTCTAGCAGTATCTGCCAGTTGAGCTGGCTGAGTATTTTCGTGTGACGCTTCCACTCCAGTTAACTGAATCTGTAAGGAAACACGCTTCTCTTCTTTGGATGTTCCCTGTCTCCTTTATCATTCATATCTTGTGTAGATCCCAAACAAACGAGCGATATTCAAGTATTTATGGAGCGAGTGTTTTGTGAGCTACTTCCTCTGCTGAGGAACTACACTTCATATGCGTTTCCTACGATTGGTTTAATGTCTTAATTCCACTTTAAATCACTCCGTAGGCATACTCCTAGAGTTTAATAGAAGCAGTTGCTTCCAGTGAAGCATACAATAAAGGGCTTTTCCCCCTGTGTACTGGCAGTACTTCCCATTTGTTTGCGTTGCGGATCAGCTACCACTCCCTGCAGCAAACACCAATCCTCTGGAAACCTTCCTGCATTTCGCTTCTAGTTTCAAGCATTGCGGCTTCTCTGTATACAACGCAACATCAGCGAAATGACTCATGGGTCTTCTATCTACTATGTCATTTGCGTATCTATGATGAAATGTAATGGTTTTATGAAATTCCCTTAGGACACACGCAACGTTACTTCTGAAGTTAAGTCCGAAGATTATTCTCCCTTAAAAATAACATGTTGCGTTCTGCTTGCTAGAAACTCTTC
Source organism: Schistocerca gregaria (assembly GCF_023897955.1). Lineage (NCBI taxonomy): Eukaryota > Metazoa > Arthropoda > Insecta > Orthoptera > Acrididae > Schistocerca > Schistocerca gregaria. Next base: position 30,503,467 of record NC_064924.1, on the reverse strand, counting down.
AGTCCAGTAACACAGTTCGTCTGATATACCGCGAACTCATATTCAGTTCATTAGGCGGCAGTATGGAGCTATGTGGAACGTCTTCCGCAAATCCAGGAACACGGCACCTGCCTGGACTCCTTAATCTACTGCTTTCTGGGTCTCGTGCGCGAACAGAGCGAGCTGGGTTTCACACGATCGCTGCATTAATTGCCACGGAACAGACTTTCTGCCCGAAGGAGATGATCTTATATGTTAAATACGATTTCTGCTGTATTTAATTTTGTAGCGTCTTCTTCCCATAAAGCGTCAATCAGTGCATGAACGCGTAGCATCTTCTTCCCATAAAGCGTCACTCAGTCGATGAACGTGTCCGCTGTCCTCCCCTTTTGGACGTTTCATTAACCACTTGCACTGTTAGCGCAGGTGCTCCATGTGTGTGTCGAGGGTTGAATTAGACAGGCTCCCGAGTGTCATATATTGCCCTAAATGGTGTTGAAGAGCACTGAAGAGGACTCTGGGGCCCGCTTTTCGCGTGACGTATTGGATACTGCCTGAGTGGTAACTGGTCACGTGGGAAACAATCTCACTTTGGGTTTAACACGTTGGAGGCGCGCATCATGTGGGAAGACGACGTAAACTCCATAGATCACACCAATTTATACGTAACTCGGGGCTTTAGGGTTACTGCACAGATCACCATCTTTGGTGCCAAAATTCGTGTAATTGGGCCATTGCGATGGGCAAACATCCTTATAGAACCCAGAGAAATTTTTCCGTGGAGGTAATCAGAGAACTGAATTCCTAAAATTTACTCATATTGGCCGATAAGCAACACAAGACAGGACGACAACTGAAAGGGTTCACATTTTTAGACAACACCATTCGGATTTAACAGCGATCTTTCTGCGAAGTAAAATGAGTAAAAGCGGTTTCGGTAGCACTGTTGTTTATTAAAAATACGGCCAGTGTCGGCCTCTAGTAGTAGGCCATCTTCAGATGATGCACCATCCGGCTGTCGATGTTGACGCTCGGAACAGTTGTGCTGACTCCACAGATGCGACTGAGGTCAACACAGCTGTGCCGAGCGTCAACATCGCCAGCCGGATGGCGCGTCACCTGAAGATGGCCTACTGCTAAAAACCGAAAACAGTCACATTTGTAATAAATGACTCTGCGATGGAGACCGTTTTCTTTCATATTTTTACTTACCTGAAAGGGTCTACTATCACCAGCGATCCCCACAGTCTATAATTTAAAGAATGAAACTCCCGTGTTTAAACCAGATTCACACGTCTGATTACTTTATGGAAGGGTTGATGTGTTAAATATACTACGATAATATTATGAATATTTTATTGTTGAACAGGCGATACCCTAATTATACTGAGTAGATATTAAAATCCTCTAGTCCTCTCCTACTTATCTCTCCAACCAATCATAGCGCAGTATTAAATACCCAAGATTGGTACCAAAGAGACGGTTGTGTTAAAAACGCCGTCTGATATATAACAAATTAGTAAACTAAACTTGAAAATCTATTTACGTCCTAGAAAATAATCTATAGTCATTATTTCTGGCGTAAAAAATGGTCTCAGTTTCAATTATTTACGTAGTGACCAATTGTGTGATTTATACCCAGTACCCATCCTCTCTACCTCCAACCCATCAGAACGTAGTATGAAACTAATGCGTCTGACCTGTAGTAAAAATTACATAATTTTAACTTGAAACTAAAAGATATTGATTATTTCCTTACTCCACGAGGACAGTAATTATCCACTTTAACGGGAACCAGTCACTCACTGCCTATATCAATGAGCAACCAGTACAGAGAAGAGCACACTCCAGTTATGTTTGTTTACGTAGGATAAAATCAGTTCCCTGAACATGATCATTATTTCCGTATACCATATAATTCTTGTAACTTTAGAGTATATGTACGATAGCGCGGGGTTAGCCGAGCGGTCTCAGGCGCTGCAGTCATGGACTGTGCGGCTGGTCGTAGCGGAGTTTCGACTCCTCCCTCGGGCATGGGTGTATGTGTTTGTCCTTAGGATAATTTAGGTTAAGTAGTGTGTAAGCTTAGGAACTGATGGCCTTAGCAGTTGTCTCAGAAGATTTCACACACATTTGAACATATGTACGATGTTTTGTCAGCCCTACTTGACGCCTATTCAATGTTATTATCATACTAGGAAGTGAGAACGGCTGTCAGCGTTGTTGCTTCGTCACGAAGTGCTGTTTTTGAAACAGTCTGCAGGTGTAAAGTTGTTTTTAATGCATCGAAAGTTAGAAATCCGTGAATGTTTCTTTTAGCGTATTCAAGGATAACCTTTGGTAATTAACATCGTGTGCTGGCGGCGGTTTTCTTTCGCAGTTTCCACGTGGAAGAAGAAGAGGAGTTAGAAGTCAGATACTTTCTACAACCTCTCTGGCTTGATAGATGGGATACAAATGACTATCTACACAAGTTTAATGGATAAAAATATGGAAAATATGGATAAAAAGTATGGTAAATATGGAGGAATATTGAAAACATGGAAAATATGTAAAAATAGTGAAAATATGTAAAATATGTGTATGGAATGGGAATATAGAATATTCTGTAGGTATAGAGACCGAGAAACTGAAATTTGCGACATAAGAGTTGGATATAAAACAAATTAATGGTACCACATCTAGTTTATAGATTTTTCTTTTCATACACATTTAATCAAATATAACAGTAATGATGATAATGTCTGGCAATGTTTCCCGACAAGATAAAGAATGCATCCTATAACACAAGGTGTCCGCCTCCGTAGCGTAACCTCCTACCACGCAGGGGGCCCTGGTTCGATACCCTGCATGGGACTGGGTGTTGTGTGTCTTTCATCATCACTGACTCGCGAGTCGCCGATGTGGCGTCAAAATGCTGTACAATTTGTGCTATGGACAAAGGCGCAGTTCCGCTTGGGACGCGACAGCGATCAGACGTGTCGGTACTTCCACGCAGTGTAGCGCCTCAAGCCGTGTTTATAGAAATTCTTGGATCGTGACCTGTGATATCTTCAGTGCTTCTTCACTACCGATAGCTCATAAAGTGCAGTTATGGCTCCCAGTGTACCTCGTAAGAATACCCTGTGTTTTGCATTTGAGAAATATTCCAGGAATGTGCAACCGAGTTCTCTAGAAATCCATGACTGCATAGTAGATATTATTGCCATCACATCCGATTAGGTCCACACAGTATATTTTGACATGGCGGAATACTGTTTCTTTGTGAAGTTTTTAGACCAAATACAACTGGAGAAAAATTTGGTGAATACTGGTGGGAAAGCAGAGTTCTGGCATCGTGATCAGTCGGTGAGTACAGTTTCAGTAACTAACGCTGACATTGAGTATAAACAAGTGCGACTGTTCAATTTGCCCCCTGAGGCTAAGAATTGTTTTCTTAGAGATGTCCTCGCCAGATACGGTGACATCCGACAGACTAGAAACGGAAAATGGTCGAGTCGTCACAAACTCCAATGTTAAATTGGGGTTCGTTCAGTTGACATGGCCATTAAAGTCAATATCCCATCCTATATGATGGTTTGTGGTTATAAGGCTCATGTCATTTACGAGAGACAAGTAGGCACTTGTTTTATCTGTAACGCGAGTGGCCATTTACTAGATGATTGCCCACGGCGCGTTGTCGTACTTCGAAACAATCTGCAACAACGACAGAGTTTAACATTGGCTGATGTCCTAACTCAAAATCAGACGCCTTCTGTGACTGACTCCCAAGCGAGTACATCTGTGTCAGAGGACAACGATCTCGGTAACGGCACCTTCTCACCCTTGCCTCAAATACCCGTGGCCAGTCACCCCTTGGCCACCGGTGTTGCATTATCTGTCGGTAACAAACGACGACGTACTATTTTTAGTGACGGTAGTGCTTCCGGCGACCAGGTAGTAAAAAATCAAACCGATGACGCGGAGCCACGGCCCTCCACAGAGGACACGCATGTGTCGGATAGCTCAGTTACGACCCGCAAATTCCCATTCAACCGCCCGACGCAGAAACTGTCAATACGAGGGCAGTCCAGTGTTTACAGCAATCCATTCCGATGACGCTTGCCAACTCGCCACAGGTGGCCAACACACAAGAGGCGGCAGTCAGTCAACTGCAACTCGTAAACACAGCGGATGAAGCACGCGGCGTAGAGCATAACATAAACAGCCGCCACCTCGAAACTGCTTCCAAACAACACGAGGACTCGGGCAGCTGTATACAAACAGCCAGTGCGGCTCTAAACAAACACAGTGAGCCTAGTGAAGGCGCGCCGTCGGACTTGCCGTCACCCGTTCCGAAGCAAGGACTTTCACATTCTGCTTACAGCCATGACTCGCCGACTCCGCAGTCTTCTATGACACTTCAGACGCCTGTGCAACGGCAAAATAAACCAAAGGACTCCGAGGCTGGAAGTAACTCAAAAAGTAACGTCAGCGCAAAACTCGGTACAAAATCTGCGGATGTAGGTTCGAAGTCCGACTGTGAGATGGACTGGGCTTCCTACGTTTCCCATCACCCACAAGTCTCGGACGACCATGAGTGAAGCTTATAAGTTTTCGTTCCTGAACATTAATAGAGTTAGGACAGATTTAATTTAGCAATGCTACGGCAGTTTATTTAAGAGTCCGAAGCTGATATAGTTCTGTTACAAAAAATGGTTCAAATGGCTCTGAGCACTATGGGACTTAACAGCTGTGGCCATCAGTCCCCTAGAACTTAGAACTACTTAAACCTAACTAACCTAAGGACATCACACACATCCATGCCCGAGGCAGGATTCGAACCTACGACCGTAGCAGTCGAGTTCTGTTACAGGAAGTGTCTATGTTAAGTTTTCATGTATCAGGATTTGCAACAATCGTAAACACCGTGGCGGACGGGAGTACAGGTACGGCCATTCAATCACGAGACGGAATCCCAGTGAGGAATATCATAATGTTGGACTCCGGTAGAGGCATAGCTTGCCAAATTTTTGACGTCACCCTCGTCAGTATCTATGCTCCATCTGGAACGACCTTAAAATCAGGAAGAGCTAACTTCTTTAAACAAGGCATACTTGTTACGCCGCAACCCAACCCAGTTGATAATTACCGAGCGAAGTGGCGCAGTGGTTAGCACACTGGACTCGCATTCGGGAGGACGACGGTTCAAACCCTCGTCCGGCCATCCTGATTTAGGTTTTCCGTGATTTCCCTAAATCGCGCCGGCCGCGGTGGTCTCGCGGTTCTAGGCGCGCAGTCCGGAACCGTGCGACTGCTACGGTCGCAGGTTCGAATCCTGCCTCGGGCATTGATGTGTGCGATGTCCTTAGGTTAGTTAGGTTTAAGTAGTTCTAAGTTCTAGGGGACTAATGACCACAGCAGTTGAGTCCCATAGTGCTAAGAGCCATTTGAACCATTTGAACCTTAAATCGCTCCAGGCAAATGCCAGGATGGTTCCTTTCAAAGGGCACGGCCGACTTCCTTCCCTAATCCGATGAGACCGATGACCTCGCTGTTTGGTCTCTTCCTCCAAATAACCCTACCCCCCCCCCCCATCCCCCCCAACCCAGTTGATAATTAGTGGTGATTTCAACTGTGTGATCCACAGGAAAGACCAATCGCCGAACTTTAATTACTGTAGGGAACTACATGATTCGGTGCGTCACCTGCAGCTGAAAGATGCGTGGGAACTAAAATTTCCTACCCTAGTAAAGTACACGTGCCTGACCACCATCGCATGTAGCTGTCTAGACCGTTTGTACATCTCTGAAAACATTTGCCGACATATTCTGGACGACGATGTCATTCCGGCTAGCTTCTCCGACCACTGCGCCCTCTCTGTCACGATAAATCTGGCCAAACAGCATACTAAATGGCATAGGACCCGACAGAGTGTTATTCTTACTGTAGTTTACCGGTACTTCACGGATCTGTACTCGCAATGCGATACATATTGTGATGACGGCGCCGATATCGTGCGTGCTCTGCCCACTGTAGTCACGCCTGCGTACAACTCGGCGGTAGTACACGATTCTGCTCCAGACGAAGTCCTTGAACTGATTTCTGGCTCTCCATCGAATAAACCCCCTGACCCTGGTTGTTTACCACGGGAATTTTATGTGCGTTTCTGGCCCATAATCGGACACGCAATCAAGTGATGCAAGGGAGTGACGTGCCGGCCGAAATGAAAGAAAGCCGAATTGTATTGATACCAAAAAGCAAACACCGAAAAACCTTAGACAATTTCCTACCTATTACTTTACTCAATTTTGATTACAAAACCTTTGCCAGAGCACTTAACAACAGATTGTCTCCGTTAATGAAGGAAGTGATTCACAACCATCAATCATGCTTCCCTGGTCGCACTTTCGGAATATAGAGATGTAATAACCATAGCGTCAGTCACTATCGTGAATCTCGCATTGTTGTTTATCGACTTTTGCAAAGCTTTTGATAGCGTCCGCCACGAGTTCCTCCCACATCTACTGCAGCGGTGTGGTTTTGATCAACGGGTTATTAATGTCGTGCAACATTTCGTCACGGGCATTACAACCAGAATCAGCGTAAATGGACAGCTTACTCAACCCATCGAGGTCCAAAGAGGAGTGCCGCATGGGAGCCCTCTCTCCATGGTGTTATTTGTTCTATCGCTAGAGCCGTTCTTACGCTCTATTCATGACAAACTTGCAGGCCTTTCGATCGCCGGGACGCCCTTCATAGTTCGTGCTTACGCCGACGGCGTCGGAGTGTTATTGCGCAACGACGGAGACGTATCAACCCTCAAGACAGCGGTAGACGAGTACTGTCGTGCTTCCGGGGCTAAAATCAACGCCGATAAAAGCACCTTTGTCAACATTCGAGGATTCGACAGTTATTATACCTTGGGCGAAGCGTGTCGAAACCCACATATTTTGGAATGATTATCGACAAATGCCCGCTAAAAATGAATGCAAAAATTGGAAGCAAGTCACCAATAAAATGCAAGGTGCCATCTATGAAAACAATTGGCGGTTCGTTGACATTTTCCAACGCATACGACTCCTCAGCAGTTATATATTCAGTAAAGCGTACTATATAGCCCAACTATTTCCATTCCCCAAGATGCAGGCCAAACACGTGATGAAACTCTCAAGTAGGTTTATCTGGCAAGGGTATCTGTTCAAAGTAAAAAACACCACGCTGACGTCTTCCAGACAGGCCGGCGGACTCAACATGCCTGACATTAACCGAATGTGTACTGCGTTATATATTAAACGAATCACCCATTTGTAGGACAAGGAACCTCTCAGCGTAACCAGTTGGCTATTCCGAACCTTACAACCCACCGATATTCACCCACCCATTGATGTAGGTAAAATACATTAGAAACTACGACATGTCAATCAGTTTTTTTCTTGAAGTAAGCTATATTGATGGACATAATTTCACGCAGGATTTACCGACGACGCACATGTCCGGAATCCAATTGAACTTAAATACCCGAGTGTTCATTGGAAGGCAGTTTGGGACAACATAAGTCTAACCGCCCACACTGCTGAAGTGGCGTCCACATGGTATAAAGTGGTAAACGATGTTATACCCACTATTGAAAGGTTGCATAGAATCGGCTTATGTGACAGAGATAAATGCGTCCGCTGTGGCCTGGTCGACACCTCACGCCATGGCTTCCCTTGTGGCGGTCATCTCATTAACTGGACATGGGTGCAGCAGAGGGTGGGCCTGATTACCCGCAGCAGTCCAGCCAGCCACTGCACCGACATCCTGCTCTGGCCGGATGCGAAACATTTTCCCGCTACCAAGAACAACACCGTGATGTGGCTGTTAGAACAGTTTGCGACATATATCATCATCCACAATAGTGAAGATAATCTCATTAGTTTCGAGGCTTGCATGAGAACGGCACGTTGGGAGATGAAACGTTACCCAAATATCAGGAAGATGTTACCTAACATGTTAGACATAATTTTTGAAAAACAAGGCGTAGGGTAATTGTCGATGTCGGTAAGGACACAAATCACATGCAAAACTATGTAGAGAACAAAATACACAACGAATACGGGGTTACACCTGTTCCTAGGACTGCTCCCGACTTCTCAATTGTATTATTAACTTCATTATGACGTTTTCATTAATTTATGTTTTCTGTGCATGTCTTGTTATCCGTTTGTATGCTCCAAATGACTTTGAGTTTGGACGGTTATGAATCAAATGACAGAACTGCCATTCTAGTTAAGACAGTCAGTTATATATATATTTGCGTTTTGGATCTATGTGTCTGTCTGGATTGAAGTGGCTATTGTCAGTTTACTATTTTTGCTCTATTTTGTAAGCTTACAAATGGCACTATATTGAAATGTGTTCTTCAGTCTATTGTAGGATACAGTTCGTGTTGAAACAGTTCCAGCACTTCATTATTTTGTTTTTGTGCTTATGTACATATATGGAAAAAAGTGTCGTAGCGGTAGCGTTACTTGCTACCACGCAGGTGGCCCGGGTTCGATACTCGGCAGGGTACTGAGTATTGTGTGTCTTTCATCATTACTGACTCGCAAGTCGCCGATGTGGCGTCAACTAAAGAGAACTTGCAATACGGCGCCGAACACCCCCGAATGGGGCCTCCCGGCCAACAATGCCACACGTTCATTTCATTTCCATAACACTAGATTGCGTACTCACCGCAGTTCTGCTTTGAAGTTTTTGGTATGACTTGGCAAGAGAGAGAAATTAATGGATGATCGCCGATGCGTCGGTTCTCGATTGTGTTCAGGAGACGTAAGGTTTGATTACGCGAAGGAGGTTTCTGACTTTCGTGACTGACCTTTGAACCGGCTTGCCTTCACACAATCAGAATCTTCGATAAAAATACCAAAGCGACCTATCTGAATAACAAAAAATATGGAAATGAATGCAAAACAGTGAAATTTTGTAAAAAGGTTTCAGGCTTGAAATTGAACACATTAATGTTCTCCCGAATACAATGGAGATACCGCGATGAAGAGCGAACCTGTAACAAAGCTCACATACATAGGAAAATCATGGTGAGTTTAAAGAAAAGAATAAGCACAGATTTTCTGTAAAGTGAAGCATTAATAATAAATATCCAAAAGTAGTGTCATAATTAAAAGCAGAAAGAGTTAAGGTAACACCAAAATAACAATGTAGTATAGCATAATTGACTAACCCCATAGTGGTAAGAATCATTGTAGATACCTGTAGTGTTTGATACAATAGCTGTAGTTAGAAATTGTAAAAGTTAAAAACAGGACCTACTAATGTATTTAGGTAGTACGTTAATTTGTATCATAACAATTGGTCAATAAAGTTTCTTTAAAAAAAAAAGTGAAGCATCAATATGTTCTCAAAGAACAAAGGCGTTAAACTAATAGACATTTACAAATATGCAATGAATACAAAACATACATTTTTATGTTTCTCTCATGCATGGAGCAGTTCAACAATCGCTGTTTTTGTCTCATCGAGATTTCCTAAAAATTAAATGTCCTGGCGTGCGCATGAGTACTTTTAGGCGTCATACGATTTACTGAAGCGTTTTACATGGTTTTTGACTCTAAATAAAATATAACTTGTTGCGGTGCTACACGACACGTAAAAAGGGTAATGAAGTCTGTAGAACGTTTCTTAACAAATGCTGGATTGTTTTTTCAAATGTTTCGCAGCTTATTGCTATCGAGATCTGTGGCAATGATTCGGATATCTGCGCCCAGCCGGTCATAATGTTAATTTGAACTATTTTAACGTTGGACGCGCGTCTTGGAGTAGGCGCACATTATAAAGTACACTCCTGGAAATTGAAATAAGAACACCGTGAATTCATTGTCCCAGGAAGGGGAAACTTTATTGAAACATTCCTGGGGCCAGATACACCACATGATCACACTGACAGAACCACAGGCACATAGACACAGGCAACAGAGCATGCACAATGTCGGCACTAGTACAGTGTATATAAACTTTTCGCAGCAATGCAGGCTGCTATTCTCCCATGGAGACGATCGTAGAGATGCTGGATGTAGTCCTGTGGAACGGCTTGCCATGCCATTTCCACCTGGCGCCTCAGTTGGACCAGCGTTCGTGCTGGACGTGCAGACCGCGTCAGACGCACTTCATCCAGTCCCAAACATGCTCAATGGGGGACAGATCCGGAGATCTTGCTGGCCAGGGTAGTTGACTTACACCTTCTAGAGCACGTTGGGTGGCACGAGATACATGCGGACGTGCATTGTCCTGTTGGCACAGCAAGTTCCCTTGCCGGTCTAGGAATGGTAGAACGATGGGTTCGATGACGCTTTGGATGTACCGTGCACTATTCAGTGTCCCCTCGACGATCACCAGAGGTGTATGGCCAGTGAAGGAGATCGCTCACCACACCATGATGACGGGTGTTGGCCCTGTGTGCCTCGGTCGTATGCAGTCCTGATTGTGGCGCTCACCTGCACGGCGCCAAACACGCATACGACCATCATTGGCACCAAGGCAGAAGCGACTCTCATCGCTGAAGACGACACTTCTCCATTCGTCCCTCCATTCACGCCTGTCGCGACACCACTGGAGGCGGGCTGCACGATGTTGGGGCGTGAGCGGAAGACGGCCTAACGGTGTGTGGGACCGTAGCCCAGCTTCATGGAGACGGTTGTGAATGGTCCTCGCCGATACCCCAGGAGCAACAGTGTCCCTAATTTGCTGGGAAGTGGCGGTGCGGTCCCCTACGGCACTGCGTAGGATCCTACGGTCTTGGCGTGCATCCGTGCGTCGCTGCGGTCCGGTCCCAGGTCGACGGTCACGTGCACCTTTCGCCGACCACTGGCGACAACATCGATGTACTGTGGAGACATCACGCCCCACGTGTTGAGCAATTCGGTGGTACGTCCACCCGGCCTCCCGCATGCCCACTATACGCCCTCGCTCAAAGTCCGTCAACTGCACATACGGTTCACGTCCACGATGTCGCGGCATGCTACCAGTGTTAGAGACTGCGATGGAGCTCCATATGCTACGGCAAACTGGCTGACACTGACGGCGGCGGTGCACAAATGCTGCGCAGCTAGCGCCATTCGACGGCCAACCCCGCGGTTCCTGGTGTGTCCGCTGTGCCGTGCATGTGATCATTGCTTGTACAGCCCTCTCGCAGTGTCCGGAGCAAGTATGGTGGGTCTGACACACCGGTATCAATGTGTTCTTTTTCCCATTTCCAGGAGTGTATTTTGTCTCTTTACTCGTGCGCTGTGATGCTTAATATCTTTTACGAACTACAGCTCGATGGCTGTTCCTTTCTTTTATGACAAATATCTCATTTGCAAAATATCTGAAATCCAATAATATTACATACACAAACACTCAACAAAATAAGACATTATAAGAAGGTAGAAATCGGAATTTCCGAATTTTTGTTTTTGTTTTTTTTTTTTTTTTTTTTTTTTGTATAACCACTAGATAGATATAACGGAGTGATGACACCACAATTAAGTGTTTTATCAGCGGAAAACGGGACACTATAGAGACATAGTATCTTCACAAAACTGTCATATTCCCCTACGCACGAGAAGTACAGCATCATCAAATGACATATTAGAATAAAAATGAAGCGAATAGTGCCAGAAACCACTTGCAGGTAATGTCATATAAAGCGGAGTAGGTCGCTGTTGAAATGTATGTTCCTATATCTAAAAGCTTGAATATTGCTTCAGCTTCATGTATATAATGTAAGACTTTGATGGGATCTTTTCAACAAAATCGAGCTGTTGCGCTACCTAACGTCAAACCACGACTTTAGTATGTGAGATGAAGGCTACCAGGGAAGGGGTTATGTCATTCACAGTCCGTACGATTCCTGTCATCCAGGGCAAGGCTGTTAAGACGGGCGATACAAGTATCTCAAGCACCCTATGCGGTAGAACAGGGCTGTTGCTCCTGAATCGTCAGAGACGTCCGGCAGTGCTATCTACCTAGCAGTCAGCGAGTGCCTGCCTGCGTCTTATGGTGTAAATGTCTATCATTTACCACAGTACAACAGATAAACTCTTGCTAGTGGAAATCATCAATGATTTGCTCATTTCTAGTACATAACATATAAGAGGTAATGCTACTGTCATTTTGCAATAATATATATATATATATATATATATATATATATATATATATATATATATATATATATATATACCCCTTATTGTGTTATTTGAATCTAAAGTATGTGGAAATTACAGTTATGCATCCGATCCCTTGCACTGCTAGTATAACTGATATTCTTCATAAGCCAATCGTATATAAAAATCAGGAGGGAACGAGTATCGTAGAAGATTGTTTCCCTTTTAATAGAACAGCACAGTACTTACAAAATAGGACGGACCAGTGTATGGAAATTTTGTGGCAAACAGATGTTACACACATCTGAATCCATTGCTCTTTGGATGTTTGACTATTCATCGTAAGTAAATCATATTTCGCAATTATACCGGATATGTAAGGTGTAAAAAATTGTAGTTTCTTTTAATGGTACATTTGTTAATGGCAGGAGGAAATAACACACACAGCATTGTTGTATATCGGAAGGAGAAGTGACAGACGTATTGTAAAATACACTCCTGGAAATTGAAATAAGAACACCGTGAATTCATTGTCCCAGGAAGGGGAAACTTTATTGACACATTCCTGGGGTCAGATACATCACATGATCACACTGACAGAACCACAGGCACATAGACACAGGCAACAGAGCATGCACAATGTCGGCACTAGTACAGTGTATATCCCCCTTTCGCAGCAATGCAGGCTGCTATTCTCCCATGGAGACGATCGTAGAGATGCTGGATGTAGTCCTGTGGAACGGCTTGCCATGCCATTTCCACCTGGCGTCTCATTTGGATCAGCGTTCGTGCTGGACGTGCAGACCGCGTCAGACGACGCTTCATCCAGTCCCAAACATGCTCAATGGGGGACAGATCCGGAGATCTTGCTGGCCAGAGTAATTGACTTACACCTTCTAGAGCACGTTGGGTGGCACGGGATACATGCGGATGTGCATTGTCCTGTTGGAACAGCAAGTTCCCTTGCCGGTCTAGGAACGGTAGAACGATGGGTTCGATGACGGTTTGGATGTACCGTGCACTATTCAGTGTCCCCTAGACGATCACCAGAGGTGTATGGCCAGTGTAGGAGATCGCTCCCCACACCATGATGACGGGTGTTGGCCCTGTGTGCCTCGGTCGTATGCAGTCCTGATTGTGGCGCTCACCTGCACGGCGCCAAACACGCATACGACCATCATTGGCACCAAGGCAGAAGCGACTCTCATCGCTGAAGACGACACTTCTCCATTCGTCCCTCCATTCACGCCTGTCGCGACACCATTGGAGGCGGGCTGCACGATGTTGGGGCGTGAGCGGAAGACGGCCTAACGGTGTGCGGGACCGTAGCCAGACGGTTGCGAATGGTCCTCGCCGATACCCCAGGAGCAACAGTGTCCCTAATTTGCTGGGAAGTGGCGGTGCGGTCCCCTACGGCACTGCGTAGGATCCTACGGTCTTGGCGTGCATCCGTGCGTCGCTGCGGTCCGGTCCCAGGTCGACGGGCACGTGCACCTTCCGCCGACCACTGGCAACAACATCGATGTACTGTGGAGACCTCACGCCCCACGTGTTGAGCAATTCGGCGGTACTTCCACCCGGCCTTCCTCATGCCCACTATACGCCCTCGCTCAAAGTCCGTCAACTGCACATACGGTTCACGTTCACGCTGTCGCGGCATGCTACCAGTGTTAAAGACTGCGATGGAGCTCCGTATGCTACGGCAAACTGGCTGACACTGACGGCGGCGGTGCACAAATGCTGCGCAGCTAGCGCCATTCGACGGCCAACCCCGCGGTTCCTGGTGTGTCCGCTGTGCCGTGCGTGTGATCATTGCTTGTACAGCCCTCTCGCAGTGTCCGGAGCAAGTATGGTGGGTCTGACACACCGGTGTCAATGTGTTCTTTTTTTCCATTTCCAGGAGTGTATGTTACACATATCTGATTTTATTGCCTGCTCGACAGCTGGCTATTCGTCACGAGCAAATTACATTTTAAAATCTTTATGAGATGCACAATGAGCTGACATAAGTAATGGGATACCTCCTATCGCCTGCCTTAGCGCAGGCATGGACTCAAGTCGTCAGAATTGCCATGCAGAAATACTGAGCCATGCTGTCCCTATAGCCGACCATAATGGTGGAAATGTTGCCATTGTAGGATTCTGTGCACGAACTGACCTCTCGATTACGTCCTATAAATGTTTGATGGGATTCATGTAGGTGATGTGGGTGGCCAAAACATTCGCTAGTACTGTCCAGAATGTTCTTCAAAGTAATTCAAACAACTGGTGCCAGATAACATGGTGCACTGTCAATCATAAATATACCATCGTTGTTTGGAAACCAGAACTACATGAATGGCTGCAAATTGTCTCCAAGTAGATGTAAATAACCATTTACAGTCAATGATAGGTCCAGTTGGAACAGTGAAACCCGCCCTTTCCATGTAAACACAGTTCACACCATTATTCAGCCATCACCAACTTGCATAGTGCCCTGTGGACAAGTTGGGTCCATGGCTTCGGAGGGTCTGCGCCACACTAGAACCATTCAGTCAGCTCTTACCGACTGCAATCTGGATTCATTTGACCTGGCAACGATTATTCATTTGTATGGGGTCAAACCGGATATGGTCACAAACCTACGGGAAGCACTGCAGGCGATGTTGTGCTTTTAGCAAGAGCACGCGCGACGGTCATCTTTTGTGAGAGCCCATTGACGTCAAATTTCAATGCACTGTTCTAACGGGAACTGTAGTCGTACGTTCGACATCGATTTCTGCGGTTATTTCACGCAGTATTGCTTGTCTGTTAATGCTCACAACTTCATGCAAGCGCTACTGCTCTCCGTTCTTAAGTGAAGGCCGTTGGCCACTGAATTGACCATGGTGTGAGGTAATACCTGAAATTTGGAGTCTTCGATACATTCTTGACATTTTGGATCTCGGAATATTGAATTGCCTAGCGATTTTCGAAACGGAATCTCCCATGTACATAGCATCAACTACTGTTCTGCGTTCAGAGTACGTCCATAATCATGTCGGGAGCCTTTTCATGTTAATCACCTGAGCATGCCAGCTGTTGAACGCTACTGCAGGTGTAGTCTTATCACATGGTCTGCTTCTGCAGGTGAGTGATAACTGTAATTGTAGGTGCTATGGGCTTCTCCAACCTTTTGGTGTGTCTAGAGAGCAGAGCGTCGAGGGGAAAAATTTAGGGAGATACCATTTGGCTGTTGCATTCCAGATGCCTGTTGTCACATGCGGACCACAGATTCTTAACTGAGCAACAGGTAGCAGTTGAGCTTGTGACAGTTTTCTCTCAGCCATCTACCAGATACCTCAAACCAGATACGTTTTTAACAAGTTTTTTTAATAAAGTGCTTTTGTAGCCTGTTCCCAACCTATGTGCATGGCGAAATTCCTTACAGTGTGAATTTAACAGTGTGTTGTAGATACGGATATTTGAATTTTTCTGTAGCTATTTATGAGTGTACTATATAGTGCCGAATGCATATAAGGCATTCTTGTTATGATATCATACAGTACTAGTGCCAGGATAATGTAGACTTGGTACTTAACAAGAACATATTTGTTGTTAAATAGCACTTTACGGAATATATTAAACATTCAAGTGGTCATATTTATGTATGTGTTTGGGAACAGGAGACGGTGGTAATGATCTGTAGCGCTCACAGAGAACGCTATTAAATCTTTATACTATATTAATACTGTCGATAGGACTACAAACATATTTCAGCATACACTATGACATAATGTAGGGGTGATGTAGATCTGGTATTTAGCTCGATTTTATTTCTCTAAATATAGTGTTGTGGTGGGTTAATTGTGCTTAGATGTCTCCTTACATTTTTTATTCTACATGTTGGCGCTGGCTGACGCCTGCTGCTGCCGCTGTTGTTCCTGGTGCTTCATGGTGATTCTTTCAATACAGTGAACAGAGCTCGAAAAGAATGGCCCATACAGTTGCTCTAGTAATAGAAAACGGAAGTGGGAAAGCTTGATTTCTGCTGGTCCAGAGAGAATGTGAGAGGAGCGATTGATTCTTGTGTGGGTTATGGACCTGAAAGGTAGCCTGATCGTGTCAGTCCATCCTCAGCCATCCAGAATACCAGTAACTGAGATCATTCGTCAGTGGAGTTGCAGGGGGAAAAGGCAGGAGTGGACTGATTCATAAATACTATTTAGCAGATATTGTTCAACACAGGATATCAGCGTATTTTGTAAAGATAGACAGCTGCCGTACGTAATTGTTTAACATCGTTTTTACGTATATCTTAGAAACAAAACGTGGGTGTCGGGGAGGGGAGAGGGGGGGTTAAATTAGCCGCAAAAATGCAAACAGTGATGGGCGGTGGAATTACAAAGCCACTGTTTAATCAACTATGACGTCACACATTTAGAATGCAGGCAAGTGTTGCCTCATAGCACTAGTTTATTTGTTGTTCTGTCGTCTTTCCTCAGGCCCGTACTGAGAGTGGGCATGTGTGGAGAAGTCGGCTGAAATTGTAAGTAGCAAAAGAAGGTGGAATGGTCACAAGGAAATGCCCAATAATTTCCTGTTAATTAAGACATAAATCTCAGTGGAGCTATTATGGACCAGCAGTTATGATAATAGTGTCTACCATTTTCGAGGTACACACTCTGACACGCAATTCGCCTAGAGGAGTGAATAGACTAATATCTGCCTCCATTTTGCAGAATATGCTATAATATCGTAAAATAATAGTGATTCAGCCAAACATTATAAATTCAAAGTGTCATACCTTGTAAATTATGATAATATACACAGCAATTTTTATCATCATTATCATTTAAGACTGATTATGCCTTTCAGCGTTCAGTCTGGAGCATAGTCCCCTTTATAAAATTCCTCCATGATCCCCTATTCCGTGCTAACATTGGTGCCTCTTCTGATGTTAAGCCTATTACTTCAAAATCATTCTTAACCGAATCCAGGTACCTTCTCCTTGGTCTGCCCCGACTCCTCCGACCCTCTACTGCTGAACCCATGGGTCTCTTGGGTAACCTTGCTTCTCCCATGCGTGTAACATGACCCCACCATCTAAGCCTGTTCATCCTGACAGCTACATCTATAGAGTTCATTCCCAGTTTTTCTTTTATTTCCTCATTGTGTACACCCTCCTGCCATTGTTCCCATCTACTAGTACATGCAATCATCCTAGCTACTTTAATATCCGTAACTTCAACCTTATTGATAAGGTATCCTGAATCCACCCAGCTTTCGCTCCCATACAACAAAGTTGGTCGAAAGATTGAACGGTGCACAGATAACTTATTCTTGGTACTGACTTCCTTCTTGCAGAAGAGAGTAGATCGTAGCTGAGCACTCACTGCATTAGCTTCGCTACACCTTGCTTCCAGTTCTTTCACTATGTTGCCATCCTGTGAGAATATGCATCCTAAGTACTTGAAACTGTCCACCTGTTCTAAATTTGTTCCTCCTATTTGGCACTCAATCCCTTCATATCTCTTTCCCACTGCTATTACTTTCGTTTTGGAGATGCTAATCTTCATACCATAGTCCTTGCATTTCTGGTCTAGCTCTGAAAAATTATTTTGCAAACTTTCAATCGAATCTGCCATCACAACTAAGTCATCCACATATGAGAGACTGCTTATTTTGTGTTCACACATCTTAATCTCACCCAGCCAGTCTATTGTTTTCAACATATGATCCATATATAATAGGAACAACAGTGGAGACAGGTAACAGCCTTGTCTTACCCCTGAAACTACTCTGAACCATGAACTCAATTTACCGTCAACTCTAACTGCTGCCTGACTCTCCATGTAAAGACCTTTAATTGCTTGCAAAAGTTTGCCTCCTATTCCATAATCTCGTAGAACAGACAATAACTTCCTCCTAGGAACCCGGTCATATGCCTTTTACAGATCTATAAAGCATAGATACAGTTCCCTGTTCCATTCATAACACTTCTCCATTATTTGCCGTAAGCTAAAGATCTGATCCTGACAACCCCTAAGAGGCCTAAACCCACACTGATTTTCACCCAGTAGGTCCTCAACTAAAACTCGCACTTTCCTTTCAACAATACCTGAGAAGATTTTACCACAACGCTGATTAAAGGGATACCTCTGTAGTTGTTACAATCTTTCTGTTTCCATGTTTAAAGATTGGTGTGATTTCTGCTTTTGTCCAGTCTGATGGAACCTGTTCCGACTCCCACGCCATTTCAATTATCCTGTGTACCCATTTAAGACCTGACATTCCACTGTATTTGATGAGTTCCGACTTAATTTCATCCACCCCAGCTGCTTTATTGCACTGCAATCTATTGACCATTTTCACCACTTCCTCAGATGTGATCCTATTTCCATCCTCATTCCTATCCCATTGTACATCGAAATCTGAAACATTACTGATCGTATTTTCACCTACATTAAGCAACTCTTCAAAATATTCTCTCCATCTGCCCAAGGAATCCACAGGATTCACAAACAGTTTTCCTGACCCGTCCAAAATATTTGTTATTTCCTTCTAACCTCCCTTTAGAAGACTGCTAATTACATTCCAGAATGGTTTTCCAGCAGCTTGACCCAAAGTCTCCAACTTGTTTCCAAAGTCTTCCCAAGATTTCTTCTTGGATGCTGCAATTATCTGTTTGGCTTTGTTTCTTTCTTCAACATAACTTTCTCTGTCTACCTGAATTCTAGTATGTAGCCATTTTTGATACGCCTTCTTTTTCCTTTTACAGGGTGCCTTCACTGTGTCATTCCACCATGCTGTTTGCTTCATCCTACCTTTAAACACTACTGTTGCAAGACATTCTGTAGCCACTTCTAGTACTGTGTCCCTGTACCTTGTCCATTCCTTTTCCAATGACTGTAACTGACTACATTCAACTAACTAGTACCTTTCTGAGGTCGCTGTTATGTACTTGTGCCTGATTTCCTTATCCTGAAGTTTCTCCACTATGATCCTCCTACATAAGGATCTTACCTTCTGCACTTTTGGCCTCACAATACCAATTTCGCTGCAGATTAGATAATGATCAGTGTCATCAAAGAATCCCCTGAATACACGTGTGCCCCTCACAGCCTTCCTGAATTCCTGATCTGTTATTATATAGTCAATGACAGGTCTGGTTCCCCTGTCTTCCCAAATATACCGGTGAATGTTCTTATGTTTAAAAAAAGGAGTTTGTGATTACTAAGCCCATACTGGCACAGAAATCCAAGAGTTGTTTCCCGTTCCTGTTCGCCTCCATATCCTCTCCAAATTTACCCATAACCTTTTCATACCCTTCTGTTCGATTTCCTACCCTGGTATTAAAATCACCCATGAGCAGAACACTGTCCTTGTCCTTTACTCTAACAACTGCATCACTGAGTGCCTCATAAAAACTATCCATCTTATCTTGATCTGTCCCTTCACATTTCGAATATACTGACATAATCCTAATTTTCTTGCTAGACACTGTCAAATCTATCCACATCAGTCGTTCGTTTACATAACTTATTGCAACTACGCTGGGTTCCATTTCTTTCCTGACGTAAAGCCCTACACCTCATTGTGCTGTTCCTGCTTTGACTCCTGACAGGTAGACCTTGTATTCTCCCACTTCCAGTTCTTTCTCACCCCTTACCCGAATGTCACTAACAGCTAAAACATCCAGCCCCATCTTACTTGCAGCGTTTGCCAGCTCTGCCTTCTTTCCAGAGTAGGCCCCATTGATATTAATAGCTCCCCATCTCATTACCATTTGTTTGCCGAGTCGTATCTTAGGAGTCCCTGGTTTGTCAGTTAGAGGTGGGACTCCGTCACCTCCAAAGGACCGAGGCATTTTCCTCTGATTGTTGCCAGCATCATATTTAAAGTACCAGGGAAGCAGGTACTTTACGTGCCTCACGTGTAACACGATACCCTAGAAGTCCTGTCTAATCTTGCGTTCTTCTGTTAGTTTCGCGGCTGGCACTGGGAATACTACATTACCGCAGGTGCTGCTTACTTGCCTGGAGTCCCATTGAGTTTTACCCCTAACGGTTGAGGGACTAACCGGTGGATTTGGTAGTCTTTGCAGTATGAGCACAAAGGTGACCACAACTCAGAATATGTCTGGGGTGCCCAGCCTTATTCCAAAGTAACTGGTATCCCGACTGTCGGGACCACTTACTTGGCCAATCACACGTTGCCCGTGGTTCATGAAGTAGGACATGACTGCTGGAATGCACACCATGAACCACACATAAGTTTTTAACATAAGTTAATTATGCTGATGTTGCTCCCCTTACTGCAGGCTATAGAATGAGAGTGAGGATGCCCATTAATAAAAGTGAGAGGGCGAGGGTGGTTCATGATTCGTATTGGCGTAGGGAGAAAAGGGTGAGTTAGGGCAGAAGGGAGGCGGGCGGGGGGGGGGGGTATTGCCAAAGGGGGACAATGGTGATGGCTAGCTTCGGAGATAACGATCCCAAATGCCTCACGTGTAACACGATACCCTAGAAGTCCTGTCTAATCTGGTGTTCTTCTGTCAGTTTTGTGGCTGGCACTGGGAATACTACGTTATCGCAGGTGCTGCATTGGTCCATAAACAAAACTGGAAGAGGTGTGTATTTCTGCTGACAAAGAGCAGTATGGCACTGCTCAGGTGCATGAGAACATGTTCTATACTTTTTCTTTTGCGAAAACCCACTATATCACTGGGCAATCGTCACGATGGTCAGTCGAAAGCTATAACCATTATTTTATCGTTTTCCTAACACCTTGGAGGCGCACTGCGATTCTTTCGTTGGCAGGTACAATGAAATGATTCAGGGTTTTCCCTAATCTGGGCACCGGGGATATACTCATAATTTTCGGGTTAAATTCTATAAGTTCAGTCCAGTTTTTATTGTGAACTAGGAGCACCCAAATTCTATAAGTTCAGTCCATTTTTTATTGTGAACTAGGAGCACCCAGCATGCGTTACAGGCCAAAGAAAGAAAATAAGTATTTGGTTTTATAATCAGTTTATTGAAGTGCTTCCAGGCGCACAACATTCTTAGTTTTTTCGTTTTGTGCGTAGTCGAATAAGTCAGATTGTTTCCCGATGCGTGAGTATGCCTCCTACAGTTCTAGATGTGAAACGCATAGAGTTTCCAAATTCAATCCACTCATTTCTAGTGACTATCCGAGTGCTTTGTTGATGGTCTTTGCAAATGCGAGTAGCACCTGAAACTGCAAGCGTTTGAACTCGAATAGCATATCTGTTGGAATCACTGGGATGCTATTAGGTACATGTACATTTTCTGTCCATTTGTTCTTAATAGCAAATCCCGGCAAATTCTTCACCGATTGACCTGAAGTTTTGACACAATGTTCCATTGGCTTCAAAATGGTTCAAATGGCTCTGGGCACTATGGGACTTAACTGCAGAGGTCATCAGTCCCCTAGAACTTAGAACTACTTCAACCTAACTAACATAAGGGCATCACACACATCCATGCCCGAGGCAGGATTCGAACCTGCGACCGTAGCGGTCGCGCGGTTCGAAACTGTAGCGTCTAGAGCCGCTCAGCTACTCCGGCCTGCGTTTCATTGGCATCCACACGTCTTTTATATAGTTTTTTAATACGTTTGCGAAAAGTGTTGCGAATAGCTTTACTAGTAAAGAAGTAATAAAAGAAGCCGTCACGCCTGGCATGGTGTCGCGTCCCAAGCGTGGGTATTGCGAGGGATTGAGCGACACGGTTCGTAAGTGGGATTTAGCCGGTTGATCTTAGTGAGAGGGAGACTTTTTGATCTGGCTAAGACGTAGAGATCCCTGGTGTGAAGGTACAAGGCTAGGTAGAATTAAATTCTTGATATCTTTAACAAATTGCAGTTTATTCTGAATGAATACAGCTCATCCTAACTGCGTGGTGATTGCATTCACAGGAAGGCCAAGTATCACAGAGACGGTGACTGACTCCACCGTTCCGACTGCCGACTAGAAGCTCTGCAATATTTCCTAGCACCCTACGTTAGAGTCCCGCGGCTACGCCTTAACGCTCTCCAGCGACCATCTCCGGCTGCCTGCCTACAGCCCGTCCCTCAGCCCAAGTCGGCTGCTGCTATCACTCTCTCGACAAGAAGCCCCCTCAGAGCGGCGTGCTCTCGGGTTTTGTTAGCGTTTCCCGTTCGACCCCGCCAGCGCTTGGCATGACGTAGCGTCGAAGGCAACTTGTCCTTATTTGGTATCGTTAAAGCATTGTTGTTGCTATTGTTCTTCAGAGGCTGAGTGGAGGGATAGAGGCGCCTTTCCCTATATGGTCACGCACTGCGTCCTTAACCCCGTCATTGGCTCCTCATGACGTAGCGCTGTCCCCACCAAGGGCCCTCTTTCTTTCTCTCTCCACTCCCAGACCTCTCTCTCTAGCCAGGAATGCTTTCTGTTTATACTGCTTAATTGATTGCTTGTCATGAGTCCCTACACAGACCTTCGCTTGTATATGCTCGTTGTTTACTTTCTTATCAAGCGCCGCTGCCCAGCAGTTTGAGTGCCGCCTCGGCTGGCTCCTCGGCCACGCCTGGCGTCCAGCGCTACAACTTTAACTTCTTCCTACGTACTACTCTCAAGGTACTGCAGTTAGACTTGGCTTGTTCCTGCGGTTACAACAAAGCTAGTTTCTCACGCATCTGATTGTTTATACGGCACATCTACTGAACTGTGATTCGTACAATGACATAAATTTTATGGCACATTTAGTGCTTTACACGTGGATATTGCATGCAGAATATGTTGCGAAGAGGGTTAGTGGTGACAAACCAATATACTGATGAGGCAGTTTAATGATATGTGCAGCGAAAATCTAGTAAGCAATAACGGTTATTCCTTTTTTCCTTTTGTTGGGGATGCCGATGAGAAAAATTTTCGTTAAGGTTTCAAATGATCAATTACGTAATGTCGCTAAGTTCTTTCAATCTCAAATACTGGGCGCATAAATCTGGGTGTTTCTGAGCATTTGCATCTCATTGTTTGTGGTATCGTATCTCCCGAAGTCTGGGTCGTACTCTTTTTTTTGGTGGGGGACGGAGGGGGGGGGGGGGGGCACGAACCTTCCCGGACGTACGAAAAACAACTCTTCTCACGAAAGTTTCGTTGCAATTGGATGAATGGTTTAGGAACCCACGGAGCACGATCATAAAAAGAAGCATCCATTTTTATTGATACAGACTGGTAGGTATTTCAAATAGGTAGCTGACAGGTATTTTTGCGGTTCATGTGTCAGGAATGGTAGCGCGTTGTACTGGCCGATGCCTGTGCAGGAGTCAGCGTTTTCGCGGTAGATCAACGCTCTCTGCAAGCTCGATAACTGCGAACGACTGTAGAAGCGGGTGGCTGTCGTCGAGATTTGGGTAATCGGTGCAAGACTGCGTTTGTCTAAGTGGGTTTACCATGTCGATTAGCAAATATGAAGTTTGGCAGTGCATAAAGAGATAACACAGTAACTTGTGAATACAGTGAGCCACGACTGGGGACAGTCAACTCACAGATATACCCGGGTGTACTAATTTACAGGGTATGGTATCAAAAGATCGCATAGGATCAGTCGTAGGTGATGTTGGTGGACGTTGGCTAATTGGTTGGATAGCGTGAAAAAGTAGTCAGTCTAGAAATGAGACAGCTTCGAAAGCAATAGGGTGACCTATGTCAGAGCATTGCTCAAGTGTGTGGGATCCACACAAAATACGGCTAATTTGTGTGAAGAACAGAACCACTAATGATCACAGCTTTGACTCACCGAATAGCGTCAGGGAAATGGTGATAAGCATCAACTAGCAGGTGCTGGCCAATATACGTCAACCACATAACGAATGCTCACTTACAAAGCTTCACGAACTGTCATGGTCTTGTCGATGTTTTATGACGGAGAATTCTAGTTGCGGGTCTGTACCAGAGAAAACATTTATTTTTCAAAAACATTTTCCAATGTCAAGCTTTGTTTTCACCTCGTTTGCTCGTACATCGCTCTCTCGCTAGGAGTTTCGTGGTCGCAGCCGCAACCGCTCATGTGCGTCCGCATCTCCCAGTCAGCCAATTTGCAAATTACTGTCTAACATTTAGAACCCCCCCCCCCCCCGCCCCCACCCCCCATGCTGTGTAGTGCAAGCAAACAACTGTGCCAGATAATCACAGCTGTGACGTCCAGCAAGTTCCTTATCTCAAACTTAAAATAACAAGCATTAGCTAATATATACTCCTTTATCTGCTCTGTCTTGTAAAGCAATTTTCCAAATTGGTCAGGTTTCAAACCGACTGCTATATCTCAATAGATTAAAAAACCAAAATGATCATCTTCTCTTTTGCGCTGTTAATATTTATAAACTGTATAATACTTACAATGAACGTCTGTTTTCTCTACCATCAACCGACCGTATTCTACAGATAAGAATAACAATCGGATATTGTACCTCACGACGTAACCAATGAACAGGATTAGTGTCAGCCCACCGCATGCCTCACACACGACATGGTGCACGCTTGTGACAGTGTAGGTCAGCAAGCCTAGATTTCTCAGTTGCTCGTTAATGCGTGTCAGCTCTCGTGTTACGGTATGCGCTTCCATTTCCCTGGAAACCTCTAGCTGTAGAGGATGGTTGAGGAGCGTCGATGACATGGGGTGTTTTGGTGTGAATCCAACTTCCCATGTCTCCTTCACGGCTGATATGTTACCCGCAAAGTATGAAAGAATGAGCTACCACTGGATTTAACAAGTGACCTTCACTCGCAGATGGTGAGAGAAACGTCGAAGGCATCTGATAATCACGGGAATTTGTACGTGGTACGTGGGATGTACTGCTCCCCCGCCCCCTCTTCCTCATCTGGCTCTGTACGTAATCATGTTCGTGTCCCTTTGTAGTTACATGATATGTCAATTATTATCCCAGAATGAAGTGTTTACGGTTACATAAAATGTGTAAATTGCAAATCTGAGGCGTGTAGTTAAGGATGGTCAATGTATAATTCTTGAAGTTTTCACCAACATTAATGTAGGTTGTCACTAAGCTACGCAGTGACTGGTATCACTCACACCGAGAGACACGCTGGTCACAGTCCCACAGTTACGTAGAATGGAGACTGCGTTCTGTTAGTGAGACAGCAGAGCTCCTGCTCCTATCCAGCGAAATGGGAGCGCGACGGCAGTGTCTGCACGCGCTATGGCCAACTGAAGCCATTGCTGGCTCGGCAGTCTCAGCGCATCTGCACTTCAACCGCACACCGAAGCCGGCGGGAGTGGCCGAGCGGTTCTAGGCGATACAGTCTGGAACCGCGAGACAGCTGTGGTCGCAGGTTCGAATCCTGCCTCGGGCATGGATGTGTGTGGTGTCCTTAGGTTACTTAGGTTTAAGTAGTTCTAAGTTCTAGGGGACTGTTGACCTCAGAAGTTAAGTCCCATATTGCTCAGAGCCATTTGAACCGCACACCAGAGGACGATGCAAGGCTCGCTCCAAGGTGATCCGCGTAAACCACTATCGATAATTAACAGTTACACCTCATTGTCTGTAGTAAGTACGGCTGGTTGCCGTGCAAAATTCCTTGCAGCTATAAATGTTTGCCTTGGCCCCGAAAAGTAACTACGAGCCGGACACGTTTTAAAAACCCAAGCTGCTGTTATTGTCTATGACGGAACCGATAACGCGAAGAATTTACGACCTAGCTATGAATCCTAAAGAGGAAATCGCAACAGAATAATTGTAAGTAAGGTTCCAGTATCACAGCTTAAGACATTTATTGAGTAATACGACAACTGTTTCCGAAGGTTCCATTTTCAAAAATCTGCGTATACTGTGTTTGAGAATTACAACGTGCTGTAGTTCTATAGGAATTTTATACTTAATAATCTTATAAAATGAAGAATTTCGTGAATTATTCAGGTACAACTGAAATTTGCAGTCGTTATTTTCATGATGACTAATTATACATTACTGGCTATTAAAAATGCTACACCAAGAAGAAATGCAGATGGTAAACGGGTATTCATTGGACAAATATATAGATACAGCTGTCCATGCAGCTTCTACACGAACCACAGCTAATCAAGAGTAGTGACTGGCGTATTGTGACGAGCCAGTTGCTCGGCCACCATTGACCAGACGTTTTCAATTGGTGAGAGATCTGGATAATGTGCTAGCCAGGGCAGCAGTTGAACATTTTCTGTATCCAGAAAGGCCCGTACAGGACCTGCAACATGATGTCGTGCTTATCCTGCTGAAATGTAGGGTTTCGCAGGGATCGAATGAAGGGCAGAGCCACGGGTCGTAACAAATCTGAAATGTAACGTCCACTGTTCAAAGTGCCGTCAATGCGAACAGGAGGTGACCGAGACGTGTAACAAATGGCGCCCAATACCATCACGCCGGGCGATACGGCAGTATGGTCATGACGAATACACGCTTCCAATGTGCATTCACCGCTATGTCGCCAAACCTGAATACGACCATAATGATGCTGTAAACAGAACCTGGATTCATCCGTCGGTGATGCAGCGTCAATGGTAACCGCAGCCATGGTATCCAAGCTGGTAAGTTCATGCTGCTGCAAACGTCGTCCAACTGTTCGTGTAGATGAATGTTGTCTTGCAAACGTCCCCATCTGTTGACTCAGGGATCGAGAAGTGGGTGCACGATGCGTTACAGCCATACGGATAAGATGCCTGTCATCTCGACTGCTAGTGATACGAGGCCATTGGCATCCAGCACGGCGTTCCGTATTACCCTCCTGAACCCACCGATTCCATATTCTGCTAACAGTCATTGGATCTTGACCATAGCGAGCAGCAGTGTCGCGATATTATAAACAGCAATCGCGATAGGCTACAATCCTACCTTTACCAAAGTCGGAAACGTGATGGTACGCATTTCTCCTCCTTACACGAGGCAACACAACAGCGTTTCACCAGGCAAGGCCGGTCAGCTGCTGTTTGTGTATGAGAAATCGGTTGGAAACTTTCCTCATGTGAGGACGTTATAGGTGTCGCCGCCGTCGCCAACCTTGTGTGAATGCTCTGAAAAGCTAATCATTTGCATATCACACCAACTTCTTCCTTTCGGTAAAATTTCGCGTCTGTAGCACGTTATCTTTGTGGTGTAGAAATTTCAATGGCCAGTAGTGTATGAACTTAATTTTGATATTTCTAAACTATATCAGTAACAGAGAGACTTGCGTATACGTTCTCCCAACGTATACATAATATCTGGTGTGACAGTATCCGGTCATTTCTTTTCGCTATATTTCACGTGAAAGTCTAAAACATCCATTTCAAGTCGATTTTGTGCTGTTTTATAGTGTGGTGTAATATTTAATATATTATTCTAAATATTTTCTGTAATTTCTCGACAGTTCACACCATAGATGTTTTATATTTGCATACACTATGTGATGAAAAGTATCCGGACTCGCCCAAAAACATACGTTTTTCACAGTAGGTGCATTTTTCTGCCGCCTACTGCCTGGTACGCCATATCACAGACCTTAGTAGTCTTTACACGTAGTGAGAGAGGAGAACTCGTTCTTCCGCGGAACTCATAGACTTCGAACGTGGTCAGGTGAGTGGGCGTCACTTGTGTCATACGTCTGTACGGGAGACTTCTACACTCCCAAATATCCACTGTTTTCGATGTGATAGTGAAACGGAAACGTGAAGGGACACGTACAGCACAAAAGCGTACAAGCCGACCTCGTCTGTTGACTAATGGAGACCGCCGACATTTGAAGAGGGTCGTAATGTGTAATAGGTAGACATCTGTCCAGACCATTATACAGGAATTCCAAACTGCATCGGGATCCACTGCAAGTACTATGAAAGTTTGGCCGGAGGTGAGAAAACTTGGTTTTCCTGGTCGAGCGGCTGCTAATAACACACATCATGCTGGTAAATGCAAAACGACGTCTCGCTTGATGCAAGGAGCGTAAACATTGGACGACTGAACAGTGGAAAGACGTTGTGTGGAGTGACGAATCACGGTACACAAAGTGGCCATCCTGTGGCAGAGTGTGGGTGTGGCGAATGTCTAGTGAACGTCTTATGCCAGCATGTGTAGTGCCAACAGTAAAATTCGGAGGCGGTGGTTATGGTGTGGTTGTGCTTTTCATGGAAAGCGCCTGACCACTTGTTGTTTTGGGTAGCACTATCACAGCACAGATTCGCGTTGATGTCTTAAGCACCTTCTTAATTCTCACTTTTGGGAGCAATTCGGGGATGGCGAACGCATCTGTCAACACGATCGAGCACCTATTCATAATGTACGGCCTGTGGCGAAGTGGTTACATCCCAGTAATGGACTGGCCTGCACAGAGTCCTGGTCTGAATCCTATAGAACACTTTTGGATTGTTTTGGAACCCCGACTTCGTGCCAGGCCTTACAGACCGATATCGATCTCTATTCTCAGTGCAGCTCTCTGTACAGACTGGGCCGCCATTCCCCGAGAAACCTTCCAGCACCTGACTGGACGTATGGCTGCGGGAGTGGAAGCTGCCATCAAGGCTAAGGGTGGGCCAACACCATATTGAATTCCAGCATTACCGATAGAGGGCACCACGAACTTGTAAGTCATTTTCAGCCAAGTGTCCGGATACTTTTCATCACATAGTGTAGCTACAGCCTTTGGTCAGAGATGACGGTGTCTTTAGGCACCTCTGGCATGTGTCTTCATCCTTTCGCTCTCAATTCTTATCGATTAAGTCAATAAAGTTCCCAAAATGTTTTTTGTTTGTTTGAAATCTGTGTGTTCATTAAGAATTTCCTTTGTATATTTTTTGTGTGAATACATATCTCAAGTTATTCCAGAATATTCATTTCTAATCCTTTGGTGTTTTACATAATATTGTTAGACCAGTTTTGATGTTTTTTGCTGAGTGGTTTTCGTTTTTTAGGTTAAACAGAATCTCGATTGGTTGTTTTCACTGACTATTACGTGTTCACGTAACAGTGTGATGAAATTACGTCCTGTCTGACCGATGTAGAAGTTATTGCAGTTATCGTATGTGATTTTGTAAATTCCTATTTCTAGTGGGAATTTCTGTGGTTGCCAAGTGTAATTTCGTCCTTGTTGTTAGCGTGAAAATCAAATTTAATTACTATGTTTTTGAAAAGTGCATAAATTTTGTTGGAAATGTTGCCTAAATAAACTGTAGATATGTATTTAAATTTGTATTGTATGTTAACCAGGGGACTAGAAACAACTACTCCACAGCCGCAGTGGTCCACAACCCCACGACGACTACCGCAGTCCACTTCACCCCTCCTCCGCCCCACACCGAACCCAGGGTTATTGTGCGGTTCAGCCCGCGGTGGACCTCTCCCCTCCCCCCCATCCACCCCTCCCCCCGGGAACGTCTCACACCAGACCACCAGACGAGTGTAACCCCTGTTTGCGTGGAAGAGTAATGGTGGTGTACGCGTACGTGGACAACTTGTTTGCGCAGCAATCGCCGACATAGTATAGCTGAGGAGGAATAGGGGTAACCAGCCCGCATTCGCCGTGGCAGATGGAAAACCGCCTAAAAACCATCCACAGACTGGCCGGCTCACTGGACCTCGACATACAGTCCTGGAAATTGAAATAAGAACACCGTGAATTCATTGTCCCAGGAAGGGGAAACTTTATTGACACATTCCTGGGGTCAGATACATCACGTGATCACACTGACAGAACCACAGGCACATAGACACAGGCAACAGAGCATGCACAATGTCGGCACTAGTACAGTGTATATCCACCTTTCGCAGCAATGCAGGCTGCTATTTTCCCATGGAGACGATCGTAGAGATGCTGGATGTAGTCCTGTGGAACGGCTTGCCATGCCATTTCCACCTGGCGCCTCAGTTGGACCAGCGTTCGTGCTGGACGTGCAGACCGCGTCAGACGACGCTTCATCCAGTCCCAAACTTGCTCAATGGGGGACAGATCCGGAGATCTTGCTGGCCAGGGTAGTTGACTTACACCTTCTAGAGCACGTTGGGTGGCACGGGATACATGCGGACGTGCATTGTCCTGTTGGAACAGCAACTTCCCTTACCAGTCTAGGAATGGTAGAACGATGGGTTCGATGACGGTTTGGATGTACCGTTCACTATTCAGTGTCCCCTCGACGATTGCCAGAGGTGTACAGCCAGTGTAGGAGATCGCTCCCCACACCATGATGCCGGGTGTTGGCCCTGTGTGCCTCGGTCGTATGCAGTCCTGATTGTGGCGCTCACCTGCACGGCGCCAAACACGCATACGACCATCATTGGCACCAAGGCAGAAGCGACTCTCATCGCTGAAGACGACACGTCTCCATTCGTCCCTCCATTCACGCCTGTCGCGACACCAGTGGAGGCGGGCTGCACGATGTTGGGGCGTGAGCGGAAGACGGCCTAACGGTGTGCGGGACCGTAGCCCAGCTTCATGGAGACGGTTGCGAATGGTTCTCGCCGATACCCCAGGAGAAACAGTGTCCCTAATTTGCTGGGAAGTGGCGGTGCGGTCCCCTACGGCACTGCGTAGGATGCTACGGTCTTGGCGTGCATCCGTGCGTCGCTGCGGTCCGGTCCCAGGTAGACGGGCACGTGCACCTTCCGCCGACCACTGGCGACAACATCGATGTACTGTGGAGACCTCACGCCCCACGTGTTGAGCAATTCGGCGGTACGTCCACCCGGCCTCCCGCATGCCCACTATACGC
This sequence comes from Schistocerca gregaria, assembly GCF_023897955.1. NCBI lineage: Eukaryota > Metazoa > Arthropoda > Insecta > Orthoptera > Acrididae > Schistocerca > Schistocerca gregaria. The sequence goes on along the minus strand of NC_064924.1, from coordinate 30,472,689 downwards.
CCTCGCTCAAAGTCCGTCAACTGCACATACGGTTCACGTCCACGCTGTCGCGGCATGCTACCAGTGTTAAAGACTCCGATGGACCTCCGTATGCCACGGCAAACTGGCTGACACTAACGGCGGCGGTGCACAAATGCTGCGCAGCTAGCGGCATTCGACGGCCAACACCGCGGTTCCTGGTGTGTCCGCTGTGCCGTGCGTGTGATCATTGCTTGTACAGCCCTCTCGCAGTGTCCGGAGCAAGTATGGTGGGTCTGACACACCGGTGTCAATGTGTTCTTTTTTCCTTTTCCAGGAGTGTAAGTCCGCCGGGCGGATTCGTGCCGGGGACCAGGCGCTCCTTCCCGCATGGAAAGCCGTGCATTAGACCGAACGGTTAATCTGGCAGGCTGTTTGAATTTAGTTGTGTCCTTTTTTCCTCTAACTACGTGAATGTCTTGGTGGACTGTGTGCCTTGTTTTGGTTTTATTGGTTTGTCATATAATTGGGTTACAATTTTAGAGTGAACGTTGTTTTGTAAGCTACATATTGTAGTATTTCAAGTTCTTTATCGATTGCTTTTCTATTGAGTAGTAAATTCATGAAAAAAGTTTGATATCAATAGTTATACCCTATTATTTTAATCGTTCGACTTGTTGCAAAACATTACTGCTTAGAGAGATACTAACTGTTGCTTTGTCTCTGTCTTTACGCCTTCTCATTGTTACTAGCCGTAGTTTCAATTCTTGCTCATTCAAACAGTTTGCGTCGTTATGGGCCAAGCACACCGTTTTCAGGCCACAAGTGGCCCATCGGGACCACCCGACCGCCGTGTCATCCTCAGTTGAGGTTGCGGATAGTAGGGGAATGTGGTCAGCACACCGTTCTCGCAGTCGTTATGATGCTTTTCTTTGACCGGAGCCGCTACTATTCGGTCGAGTAGCTCCTCAGTTGGCATCACGAGGCTGAGTGCACCTTGTTTTAGGCCAAGCTTCGATTTTTTCCAAGTCTCTATCGCAGCTCTCCTCAGCAGTAAAGGCAGTATCTGCTTTGGTCAATGCGATTGAGTCATCTGCGTATCCTACCATTTTTGTGTTAGCTGTGTAATCCAAATTCAGCAGGAAATTATATTCAAAAACCCTTGGTCACAGTATGACCCCTGTAGACCCTTTTGTCACAATCTTTTCTAGTGTGATGATATTAGACACTGAAATCTCGTTTTCTAGGTTATACAAGTTCCCAGTACAGTGATTTAAGTATGCTGGAGCACCAAGCTGTGTGAAAATCTCCCTGAACAACAAGACTGAACTTTATTACTTACTGCCCTTGTGATTATACTTTCCTCTACGAAGCTCTTAATAGTCAACAGTGTATCGACTATCCCTTTCAGTGGAGTAACTCCATACTGATCGTTGCTTAGAAGATCCATAGAGAAGAAATGGTGCACAATTCCGTTAATTGAAAGCTTTTACAATACTTCTTCTTCCGTATACACAAGGCTGATGGGACGAAATTTGAATACTTCTACTCCGTTTTCCTTACCCTCTTCGAGAACGGGTACTATTTTGGCTCTTTTCCACCACCTTGGAAAGCAACTGTTCTTTAGGCAACTGTTACATAAAGCGGTAAGATAGTTGGGAAACGTTATACAATCGAAGATGGATCTTACTAGTAACCCCTTTTTCACCAGAAGTCTTGTCTGCAGTTATTTGTCTGTGTAAGAGCTGTGCCATCTACCGTTCCGTTGGGTCGTAGCGTTTGAGATCTTGTTAGTTTATCGTATTCCGTAGCTTATGCATATAGGTGGCAGTTTCGGTTAAATCGGTTGTTGTAGTGTTATCACTTTACCTTATCACTTGTCAACGGAGTATAATTTACTGCGTTCCCAGGTTTATTTGTTGGGGTCAAACTGCAGTATTGCCTTCAGGACTGTGCTTTTGCTTTCTGTACAGCTGTATTGTATTCCTTCTGCTCTTTACAATATTGTTGCCTTCCTACCTCCCTCAGCTGTTCGCTGTTCTTTGTCCTTTGATAAATTCGCCTTAATGCGTTGATTCTTTTTCATATTGCAGCTAATTCAGATTTCGATCAGGGAAAGATTTCCTCCAAGTTCTGTATTTCAGCTGATATTGTATCTTGAACGCTTTATTTCATGAGGTATTTAGGACCTCTTCAAATTCTATTATACGGGTTTCATTACTTGTTCCCGCCCGAACTTTTACCGCCAAATCCTGATCTAATTCTTTTAAGCTGTGGCCGGGCGGAGTGACCGAGCGGGTCTAGGAGCTACAGTATGGAACTGACGTACAGCTACGGTCACAGGTTCGAATGCAAACTCGGGCATGGATGTTTGTAATGTCCTTAGGTTAGTTAGGTTTAAGTAGTTCTAAGTGCTAGGGTACTGATGACCACATCAGTTGAGTCCCATAGTGCTCAGAGCCGTTTGAACCATTTTTTTAAGCTGTGTAAGTCCGTGTTTGGTAAATATTTGCAAGTTCTTCCAACAAGCAAAGTCTCTTAGGTTTTCGTCTCTAACAATAAATTTTAAATTTAAAGTATGCTCCCAGCATATAACGTTGGGAACACTCCTATGATGAAACTAATAATCCTGTCGTCGAAGCAACTCTTTTCTACACCACACGTACACTGGCTTAGCGTCGGCAGTGGATGAGGGATGGTCGTAGCTAAGTCATTGCTCTTTCCTGCACCATTTTCAAAAGTTGGTCCTTGATTCCCCTCGTTCAGCAGGCACAGATTAGTGAAAACCAGAAATTTTTCTGTCTCTTTTCCTCTGAAGTTTGTTATTGTATTACACCACATGCATTGCTGTCCATAGCAGTTACTAAACCATTTCCTTTATGGTAATCTATCATGTCATTGTTTTTCTCAGGTCATCTTTTATGGGTTTTGTGATTTGAAAGTAAAAGCTAAATATGAATAATAGCAGATTTTCTTTTACTATTTCTACTAATACTGAATCTTGTGCGAACAAGTGTCTGATAATTACGGAATCAATATCTTTGTCGAACATGAGTACTGCTGCCGTTTCCATGTATCACCTGCGCTAAACATCCTGTAGCCTCTAGTGATTCCACCTACGCTCTGTTGATAACGATATGGATCTTGTGTGAATGTAATGTCTACCTGACGTTGCGCAATAAGCTGCATTACGTTAGCTCTTGCAGCTCTGAAGTGCTGTAGACTAATTTTTATGCACTTCGTTTGTTTTTGAAGAGACCAAGTTGTTTGGCTTGGTTTTGGTGATGCCATAGTGATAAACGGCGTTCTGTGTGCGTTCTGCACTATTTACTTTGGACGTGTTGGCGCCCCTGCATTGTTCTTACCCAGCACCGAGGTGACGAACACGTATCTCATTTATCGGCCGTTTCCTTTTTAATCGTACTTAACAATCGCTGTAGGTAACGAAGTTCTTCGACTGTTGCAGTTTTCTAAGTTGCTTATCAATTAATTGTTGCAAAGCCACAAAATAGTTAGTGTACTGTTTCGCAATCGGAAGACCTTCCTGATTTCTTTCCACTTTCAAAAAGATTTTGAATTTTCTAGAGGACATGAGCTAACATTGACGGACATCTTCCACAAGTGGTGCACCTCCCGTTGAGGAATCTACTACTGACCAACTACATTCGGATCCCGTAGCTATCATGTCATTGTTTTGTTATGTAGCATCAGATGCAGGAAGTGTGTCAGTAGCAGTTACTGTGCTAGCCACCATGTGAAATTTAGTATCAGATTCCTCAATCTCGCTAAAATCACATAAGTCGTTAGTCTCCATAGGAATAACACTGACAGTTCCAGTTGACAGGTTTTCAATCTGGTGTTCTTTGCAAGAAGTATTACCAATGACGAATGAACTGTTCACAATGTCCTTATTAAAATCGAAATCAGATCGACGTCTTTTAGTGTGTTCAGATGATATTTCTGTAATGTTAACTCCAAAATCAGAGGTGTGTCGCTGTTTTCCAGACCGTGTGCGTAGAAGAGAAATTTTAGGAATTACTACTTGTTTCAATAAAATGGTTCAAATGGCTCTGAGCACTATGGGACTTAACGTCTGAGGTCATCAGTCCCCTAGAACTTAGAACTACTTAAATCTAACTAACCTAAGGACATCACATATATCCATGCCCGAAGCAGGATTTGAACCTGCGACCGTAGCGGTCACGTAGTTCCAGAATGTAGCGCCTAGAACCACTTTTATTTATTTATTTATTTATTTATTTTTTGTCCCTGAGCGGTGAAAATCTCCGACCAAACCGGGAATCGAACCCGGGCCCTTAGGATTTACATTCTGTCACGTTGACCACTTTTTTTTCAAGTTCTCTACCAACTTTTTCCTTTTTGTTTTTTTTTAATTTTTTAAATTATAAATTATTTTCTCAGCCAACATTTTTTTACTTTTTAATTTTTTTATTTTTTTATATGTAAAAATGCGTCTTTCAGTTACGACAAACACAATTAGAATGTACATCCGTAGCAACAACAGAACAAGAGTTCCTTCTAAACTATGAAATAGAATTTGAAACTAATATTGTGATGATAGATAATAAAGGAAGAAAACTGTAACCAAATCCGGCACGCCATTCCATGTGCATGGCCCATCTGCGTACAGATTCCATGTTCCCAATTGGTACAACATTTCGCAGCGTGTGGAGCCCCATGAAGGCGGTCATCCTCTGCCCGGTACTCCCCAACTGTGAGGGGGGTTATCGAAGACACTCCACAAATAGTTCGCAAATAGTTGTCGGTATCGGGGTGTACACTTAAGTGTGCTATGACTGTCCTGAAGAAATTGCCAGTAATCAAGCACCATCTTCTCATCATCTCGAAAGAGGTAGTATATGGACATGCCTATAAACCAAGTGAGAGCGTCAGTCTTCGCAGGTGGGGAATAAGTATCCTCTGGACAAAGGAGGAGCCGTGGCTCAATTGTGCGAGGCGTGATTCGTAGGTAGCAGGCGAGGATCTTCTGCACTAGCAGCCATACCTCTAACGCCGATCCACATGTTAAACGGTGTTCGTCAGTATCCACGAGGTGGCAACTTGGACAAAGGGAGGAATCCGTCATCCCAATAGCGTGCAGTCTTTGTCGTGTTACAAACTTCCCGTTTACCACCTCGTACCACGCGGGTCGTACCCGCGTGGGGAGGAACGGCTTCTGGACCGCTCTTTACACTGCAGGCCATAGGGTCGTAGGGCTCTTCCTCTCAATCACATTGCGAGGGATGGACCTTAGCAGCAGTCTGTAAACGTCTCTCGCCTTGGGAGTGCGAGTGCTGGGAAGGTCTGGGTGCACGTAACTATACTCAAGAATAAATGCCGAGAGGTGTGAGAGTGAGGGTGTAATGTGCGCAACCGTGACAGGTGGCAGAAGAGACGCCGGCAGCAATTCCTCTAACAGAAGTCCCGTAAAGGAAGCATCTTTGTGAGTACACAATTTCATCATTGTGCACAAGTTTAACGCTGTAGCTCTCGCTCGTACATCTATAAGTCCCAGTCCGCCATCACACGGAGGGAGGGTGAGTGTTTCGTAGCGGACTTTGAATAGGTGTCCGGTGGTAAGGTAATATCCAAACGCTGTTTGCAGTCTGTGTGCCATCGCTGTTGATATCGGTAGGACCTGGACCATGTGGATCATCTTAGTCGCCACGTGATGGTTGAGGTATTCCACACGCTGTAGGAGGTCCATCCGTCGAAGTAAGTTCCGGCGAACTTCTGTGCGTATTGCCTGTAGTAATCGTGCATAGTTCATGGCAGCCGTGCGGCGCACATCCTGTGTAAATGTTATGCCCAAGAATCGGATATTGTTAATTAGTGGGAGTGGAGCTAAAGCGTCCTCCTGTAGACCTCTCCCAATGGGCATCGCTGCCGACTTGGCCGCATTCATGAGGCTGCCCGCTGCCGATCCATAGCGATTGATCCATTGTATCACCGAGCGTACCTCGTCATCAGATCGGACCAGTAATGCAATGTCATCAGCATATATCCTGCAGTGAAAGGTGTGATCCCTCAATGACATGCACGAGAGCCTGTTTTTCAACCCTCCGACAAATGGTTCGAGTGCGATCGCGTAAAGGATCATGAAGAGTGGGCATCCTTGGCGGACTGACCGTCGGATCGGAAATGGACCCGCAATCCGTCCATTCACCAGTACACGGGATGCAGCTCCACGGAAAAGGCGCTAAAAGATGTCGAGGAAGTCAGGCGGGAAGCCCATGCAGGCCATAACGGACTGAAGGAACTTGTGGTGAACTCTGTCGAAGGCGTGGTCGAAATCAATGGAGATCAGAGCAGCTCAAAGGCGACAGGAAGTGGCGATGGCTATTAAATCCCTGCATTCGCTGGTTGCCGTTTGCATGTTGGTCACTCCGCCCTGTGTCGTCTGCTCCATTGAGAGGAGTAGGGGCAGAACCTTCTTTATGTGGCTGGCGAGTAGTCGGGCGAAGATTTTATAGTCCGAGTTGAGCATTGTAATTGGCCTGTAGTCCTCGAACGTCCGACCTCTGGAAGGCTTGTGTATCGGTATAAGGAGACCTTCCACGAATGCAGGTGGCACGTGGGAACTGGGGGTCATCAGTTCTTGGTACATGGTGATCCATCGGGGAATCATTAGATCGCGAAAAGTCCGATAAAACTCGAGAGGCAGTCCGTCTGGGTCGGGAGATTTGAGTGCTCCCATGTTAAGCGCGTCCTCGATGTCGTCCCGTGTAATTCCACCTAACAGCGTCGCCGCTGCTGCATTGTCGAGGGTATGCGACACGTGCTGCAGTATGTCGTGATCGTCCGCTTCCTCGTCCTCTGTACTGACCTCGTCGTAAAACCGGCGATAGTGATCTGCGAAGGCTTCTGTAACCGCCGCCTGAGTCATTACGACCCTACCACGTGGCAATACGAGGTCTGTGATCAGCTGCTGTCGGCGTCGGCGGCTGTCGAGCACGATGTGATGCATAGACGCCGTTTCTCCTTCCGCTCGGTCTTGACGTCTAGATCGCACTACGACCCCCTCCAGACGTTTCCTCGTAAGAGACAATATTTTACCTTTAATTCGGCAGCTTTCCATTTGTCGGTTTGGAGATGGTGGTCGGTTGTCGAGTTCGCGAAGCATCGTGTAATAAAAGTCCAATGTGTGACGATGCCACGCTGCGATATCTTTTCCGAACTGTGTTAGCACACGCCGAAACGCTGGTTTTGCACAGTCCACGCACCATGCTAGAGTCGAAGGGTATCGGGGAAGACGACGTTCGCAATCCAGCCATGTGTTGGCGATAATCTGACGGCATTCCGGGGCTTGAAGATGTGCTACATTCAGCTTCCAGGGTCCTCGGCTGCGCCATATCCGCTGCTGTTGTAGAGTGAGTGTGCATATGAAAGCGCTATGATCGGACAAGGCAAGCGGCCAACGTTCAGCGTCCAATACTCGTGGCGCTAGAGCTCGTGAGACATAAATGCGGTCTAAGCGACTGGCTTAGTGACTAGTAAGGTATGTCGGCCTGGGGCGGTCACCGCGCACTGTCTCCCACGTGTCGGTGAGAAGCAGACCTCGAACCAGGAGCCGAAGTTCTTGACAAGTCGACAAATGTGGGACTTGGTCTTTGGGGTGGATCACACAGTTAAAGTCGCGCCGAAGATATATTGATCGAAGCGGCTGATAAAGAGGGAGGCGATATCCTCCGAGTAGAACAGCGATCGTTGGCGGCGTTGGTCAGTTCCTGATGGAGCGTAAATGTTAATGATGCGCGTGCCCAGTGCTGTGATCGCCAGCCCCCTTCCTGATGGAAGGTAAGTCACTTCTTCGATGGCAATTCCGTCGCGCACTAGTAATGCCTTACCGCTACCATTCCGGTCCCCCGGTGACACATATCTCACATAACCGTAGAAAACAGGGAGGGCCGCTATATACACTTCTTGCATCAGGGCAATGTCAACATCCGAAGAACGAAGCATCTCACGCAGCAACTGGATCTTCATTGCCGTTCGTATCGTGTTGATGTTAAGCGTTGCGATACGATAAGCTTGTTGCCGAACCGCAGGTGTTAAGTTATCCATTAAGGCTGTATTGATACCTCCACATCCCCCCAAACCTCACCTGCAGTTCTTTCTAGAGAGCCGGCGCCAATGGCGTGGGCTCTGTTGGCGTATCTTGCATGGTTCGGTCGTCGTCGTGGTCATCCGCCCACGTCGGGGAACTCAAAGCAAGATCGGCTTCCCTAGCTTCCTCAGGACACGGCATGGGTGCTTGCACTCCAGAAGGTGGTGGGCAGCATCTGTCCTGCATATCGGCATCCGATTTTGCCACTGTAGATATATGTGGTTTGTCCTCAGTTCCGTTCGGTGGTGCCACACTGCAGCAAATGGCGGCTGCCTCTGTGGTAGCGTCGTCATTGAAGGTGCAGTCGTCATCCTCTGGAGGTTGTGTCGCATCCCGTTCGGAAGTTGTTCTACGCCTCCACATCCGTCGCTTCCTGGTGTGTCCTGTGTCAGACGATGGCAAAGATTCGCGACGTACCGGCACAAAGGCAGCCGTAGGCACAATAAGCGAGTCTACGGCCATGATATCTTCATGTATGTTGTTATCCGTCGACAGGGGCGGCGGCGTCGGAATTGAATCCGTAGCTTGTGGAACGGGTGTGTCATCATCGCCCTGTACTGGAGCATGGAGCAGGGACCCAACAGTGGATGTCGGCTGTCGTGGTGAAGTGGTAGCTGTCGTGAGGGCTGCTGCATAGGTCACGAGAAACAGCGTCGGCTGCGATGGCGGGTCCGCGTCAGCCGGCGGCAGTTGAGTGATTCGGCGTTGGATACATTCTGATCTCAGGTGTCCCTCCTTCCCACAATCAGAGCAATTCTTCGGTTGCCCATCGTAGATGGCGATGGCACGGCAGCCACCGATATTCAGATATGAAGGTACATGTCTTTTTAAGTTCTATTCGGGCCTGGCGGACTCCGTTCTGCACAGGATATGTCTGGAATTGCATCCATTTTTTCGCAATATGATCATGGACCGTGCCGTAGGGGCGCAGCGCGGTCACGACGTCCTCCGCCGGTAGTTTGAAAGGAAGTTCGAAAATTCTGATCGTGCGAAGTCCCACGCCAGAATAATCGACGTGCACAGTCCCCACATTGCCATCAGCATAGCAGAAACGGAAGCCCTGTTTCGTGTCCCGAAGGATCCGTTCACATGTTGCGTCGTTGATGATCTTGACATATACGATACTACTCACAATGGACAAGTGAACGCCGAGAATGTCAGTCGCCGGGATTTTAACTTCTTCTCGTAGAAAGCGTTCCACTTCGAGGGCTTTGGGCCGTGCAAATTTGAGCGTCGATTTTCTGTATTGATGTGCCATAGTGATCGATATGCTGAGTACGGCACGCGCGAAACGGCCGAGTACGATGTAAACAACACAAGCGCTTGCTCCGCGGCAGGAACACAAACAGCGCGTCCTCACCGCAGCACAGCCAAAGGCCAGCTGGGGTCATCAGTCCCCTAGAACTTAGAACTACTTAAACCTAATTAACCTAAGGACATCACATTCATCCAAGCCCGAAGCAGGATTCGAACCTGCGACCGTAGCGGTCACGCGGTTCCAGACCGTAACGCCTAGAACCGCTCGGCCACTCTGGCCGGCTTCTTCTTGTATCGATGGTCATATTTCTAGTACTTTGGTAGAAAAGTCAGACGCATGTTGCTCTTTTCTGGACTGTGTGGGTGGCTGCGGAATATTTGGAGCTGCTTCTTGTACAAATGGTACAGCGATATTATGTACAAGAGCAGGAAATTCCATTTCACCATTCTGAATATTCAGTAGCTGTGAGCAGTCTTTCTTGACGTCACTGACCCCTTTTGAATCATGACATAGAAAGTCATCCATGGTAATATACACACTGAAATAATTTCATAGGGTATTCATAGGGTATTTGTGTCGTGTATGGAACTTTGCTGAAATTGTCGAATGTGTGTTGACCAGTGCGACGAATCGAATTTATGTGAGAGCATCCCTGAACCCTGGAACCGGTTGCAAAACCTTTGACAAACCCTAGTATACGTCCCCATTTAGACATTTCGTTAACTAACAAATTGTCACTTGCCTATTTAACGTTGTCATCTATTACGATATTGGGAATATTGTCGATAATGACGGCCTTTTCTAGTGAGATCACATATTCGGTAGAAACAGAAGACTGCTGTTTTGCTAGAGCAGCCGATCGATGTTTTTTTACGCAGTTCAGTCACGGAGATTTCAACAGCGCTCCCATTTCCGCACACTTTCAGGAGTATTGGCGTTGACAACAGCTGACTGGAGCGCCGCGCTGTAAACCCTACCGACGGAGCTGCACTGTTTATGCAACTCGGTTACACAGGAATCGTATGCTCTGCGCTAAAACGGAATAGGCTACAGCGACTCTCTTAGATTACACTATAACACAATTAAGTTCACGAGCTGTAACAGCTGCTTTAAGCCACTATTTGAAAGATTTGTAGAGGAGCAAACAGACGCATATGTTTAAGTCCGGTGTTAGTTAAAGATCCTGCCAGTTAGGTGCAGCAGATGACACATTTACGATGGTATGTCACAGAGTTTTAAGTATCGCCATGTAATCACTTCAAATGGTGCTATGTTACGAAACTGACTACTGATGCTAAAAGACTTCCTGCAGCAATCACAACGACTGTTGTTTGCTTAACTGCTGTTGTTGTTCTTGTTGTTGCGGTCTTCGGTCCTGAGACTGGTTTGATCCAACTGCTGTTGTACGCTAAGCAAAATGGAACCAACCAGATGAATCTAACGATTCGTTTAATGAATGTATTACACTACTGGCCATTACAATTGCTACACCACGAAGGCGACGTGCTACAGACGCGAAATTTAACTGACACGAAGAAGATGCTGTGATATGCAAATGATCAGCTTTTAAGAGCATTCACACAAGGTTGGCGAGAGTGGCGACACTTACACCGTGCTGACATGAGGAAAGTTTCCAACCGATTTCTCATATTCAAACAGCAGTTGACCGGCGTTTCCTGATGAAACATTGTTGTGATGCCTCGTGTAAGCAGGAGAAATGCGTACCACCACGATTCCAACTTTGATAAGGGTCGGATTGTAGCTTGTCGCGATTGCGGTTTATCGTGTCGCGACATTGCTGCTCGCGTTGGTCGAGATCCAATGACTGTTGGCAGAATATGGAATCGGTGGGTTCAGGAGGGTAATAAGGAACGCCGTGTTGAATCCCAATGGCCTCGTATCACTAGCAGTCGAGATGACAGGCATCTTATCCGCATGGCTGTAACGGATTGTGCACCCACGTCTAGATCCCTGAGTCAACAGATGGGCACATTTGCAAGACAACAACCATCTGCACGAACAATTCGACGACTTTTGCATCTGCATGGACTATCAGCTCGGAGCCCATGGCTGCGGTTACCCTTGATGCTGCATCACAGCCAGGAGCGCCTGCAATGGTGTACTCAACAACGAACCTGGGTGGACGAATGGCAAAACGTCATTTTTTCGGATGAAGCCCGGTTCTATTTACAGCATCATGATGGTAGCATCCGTGTTTGGCGACATCGCGGTGAACGCACATTCAAAGCGTGTATTCGTCATCGCTATACTGGCGTATCATCCGGCGTGATGGTATTGGGAGCCATTTGTTACACGTCTTGGTCACCTCCTGTTCGCATTGACGGCACTTTGAACAGTGGACGTTACATTTCAGATGTCTTATGACCCGTGGCTCTACCCACATTCAGTCCCTGCGAAACCCTACATTTCATCAGGAAAATGCACGACCGCATGTTGCAGGTCCTGTACGGGCCTTTCTGGATACAGAAAATGTTCGACTGCTGCCCTGGGCAGCACATTCTCCAGATCTCTCACCAAGTGGAAAACGTCTGGTCAACGGTGGCCGAGCAACTGGCTCGTCACATTACGTCAGTCACTATTCTTGATGAACTGTAGTATTATGTTGAAGCTGCATGGGCAGCTGTTCACGCCATTCAAGCTCTGTTTGACACAATGCTCAAGCGTATCAAGGCCCGTTATTATGGCCAGCGGTGGTTGTTCTGGGTACTGATTTCTCAGGATCTAAACACCCAAATTACGTGAAAATGTAATCACATGTCAGTTCTAGTATAATATATTTGTCCAATGAATACCCGTTTATCACCTGCATTTCTTCTTGGTGTAGCAATTTTAATGGCCAGTGGTGTATAAGCGGCACTAGTAGGTACAGGAACCTGTACTGTAATCGACTATGGGATCGAGAGAAGGGTATAGAAATGTTTTACAGTAACACGTATAAAGCGACGGAGTGAGAATATAGGCGAGGAATAGACAAGTGAAGTAGTATGAAGGAAAGTCCTGTGCTCTATTACACGTAGATGTTGTCCAATTATTATTTCACTTAGAGACATTTAAGCATCGCATTTTCATTAACAACATGGTATTTTCCGATCGCTTAAAACGAATGGGAAACTCTTTGGTATAGACGTATTTTCACTGCCGTTTTTGCTCTCAGGCCTAGAGCAGTATTAAATGAATAGAAATGTGGTGTTACCAGACGTATGATTTTGTTTCCAAAGATATATTTATGTACTGTAACGTCATTTATAGTGCGTTCTGCGACGTTGACGAGACGCGATTAAGCGTTAAACTTCTTGTGTGATGTTCCTTGATTATGCCCAATTGTTTTACAAAACAAAGCATGTTAACGCAGGAAAATGACTTCTGTCACAGTACAATTCCAGAGCAGGAGGGAGGAATATTAACATCGGGCCGGAACGGCTGAGAACAAAAGAGCCTCGGCCCTTTTCGTAAGCCCACATTGAGAAGGCATCCTCTTCGGCAGCCAAATATTCTGCAGCAGCCAGCCAATCAGCTGCGCACACAAAAGGAGGAAAAGAAAGGGAAAGCGAGAGGAGCGACAGGTAGCAGGCCGGCCGCGTCCCGTGCAGAGCGTGCAGGCTGCAAGCCTGCCTCCCGATGTCGCCGGGACCACAGGGTTTGGATGCTCTGGTGTCGACAGTTAGGATATCGGTATCCGGTGCAAGTAGTTGGTAATGTCATAGTGTCTTACGAGAAGCTCTGTACTTCGGTATCTTCGGTTTGGAGTGACTTTGCAGTAAACAGCAACCTCTTACAAACTGTTTCATGGGTAACAACTATAAGCGCTCCACATGTAGTACATAAGTAACCATGATTGCACTAGTAAAAATTACGTCCCACGTTTAGTGGGTAACTAAGTTCTGATTCCAACTACTTGTACCAGATTTATAAAACATTTTATACTCTGGGTAGGCACAGCTGTTGAAATACACCTTGAAAAATGAAGAACCGTAATAACTGTTAAATGATGCTGTTTAAAACGACGGGTTTCGAAGCTCAAAGCTGCATCCTCAGGTACACATCTGAGCTGAAAAATGAGGAACAAAATTAAGGAAACGGTATTCTCTACACCCGAAGTTAAAAATGATGTCGTAAATAACGGACAAGATTACTCACACAATCAGTACACGCAACATCCAGACCAGGGTAAAATGTACGACACAGAATTGTGTCAGATGAAAATAAAACGTCCAAAGGAGGACAGACAGCCAGGAAATAAAATCAGCAGATCGATGCAGTCGACCAACCAAGATAGCAAGGAGTCCTAGAATGAAACCGTGAAGAGAACACATTAAATGTTAAAACTGAACTGAGACATCGCAATCTTTTCGCAAACTTCGGTTACTTAGCTTTATTCATGTTTTTACTATTCCAATACTATTTTTTGATGTTAAATATTTTCGTCCCATTTCCCTATGTTCCCTCTCTGCTCTCCCCCCTCCGGCTCACTTTTGCTTCATTCCTCATTTCTATCACTCAGTCATATTTTTATCTTCTTTAACCCCTTCTCCTCGTTAGATTCACTTGAAATCTCTTGTTCCATGTTCCATGTTCGATGACATTTTGCCATCTTTATATTGATCGGCTGTGTAAGGCCCCCCGCCCCCCCCCCCCCCAGCTTTCCCTGTTCCGCTAATTTGTAGCATTCATTGCTCCAGCTACGGCCGCGTGGCGTCGCTCACTCATCCCCCGCTCCCTGCGCCCCGGTCTTCCCAGTCGCTTCCCTACCTTTGCGTGCACATTGTCCCTCCAGCCGTCTCCTGCTTGTTCCGGGACCGTCACGACTAGGTTTCACAATCTGGTAGGTTCGTTCTTTAATACCGCACTGCTTCAGTTTTTCAGCATATTTCTCTGTACACGACTTTGTATCTATTTTCTCCCCAACTTGCCTTTATTGGCTATTAATGCACTACTTTTTCCTTTAGTTTTCCGATTTGTATCTGATCTGTTTTTCAACCTGCATACGCTACTGCCACACGAGTCTAAGCCGCATTAGCTAGCTATCGCAAAGATGAGTTTATTTAATTAATTCCCGTTTTATTTATTGCATTCATTTTAATTCCACATTTTGAACTTTGAATTTTAGACAGAATCAGTTCTTTTAACGATTCTTATTTGAGGATCCCTCGCTATCCGGGGTAGTCGACTACATCGCTCTGTGGACTTTATTACATGAGTACCTTTCCTTCGACGCAAGTTTTATTTAAATTTTGCTGAGAAATTAAGTCGCCCATTCAACGCCGGTTTGGATTTTTTTATTAAATGACTATGAACTCTCTTATCCGTTGTTTACTACATCATCTCTAGTCAAATATCTGCCTAATTATCTTGCTATAAGCTCTGAAACTGTTCGTTTCAACACAGTATCATCTAACAGCTGTTGCGGTTCTTCATTTATCAAGTTGTGTCACGATGTTAATCGTATACCGACTTCCTGAGAAAGAGGTCCCGATATTGATTTGATACTCGAGTATTTGCGTTCTTAACCCTCATATTTTGCTGTGAATCCAAATTGAGCATTTGACTTAAAATACATTATAGTAAATGAGCGCTTTTATCTTAAAGAGAAGCTTACTGCGCCGTAATAATCGCACGTGTGGTGGAACTCTTTACTATCTAACAGGCAACATCCGTCATCGAAGCACTCAATCTATTAACAGTTCAAAAAGGTGACACTGACAGTGCTAATATATTGGTGGTCAATATGCTCTTCATCTTCAAGAAATTTAGGTGATCGTAGCTAAAACTCGTACCTTGCAAACTGCACTCATGCTCATAAATGAAGGATAATTGCAAAATGTGGTGCCACACAACGTGGCACTACACAAATCTGGCGCTAATAGCATAGGTACAAAGGGAACACACACGACACAGATCTGTAAGTCCACGGTATTGGTAATAAGTTAAGAAAACCGTCCCGAAACACAAGTGCTACAAAATGCCACTGTTTCCTACGTATGTACCCCGACGTCAGTATGGAATATGATCACCATACACACGTACACAGGCCGCACAACGGATCAGCATACTTTGGATCAGGTGGTCAAGCAGCTGCTGGGGTATAGCCTCCCATTCTTGCACCAGTGCCTGTCGGAGCTCCTGAAGTGTCATAGGGGTTTGAAGACGTACAGCGATACGTCGACCGAGAGCATTCCAAACGTGCTCGATGAGGTTTAGGTCTGGAGAACAGGGAGGCCACTCTATTCGCCTGATATCTTCTGTTTCAAGGTACTCCTCCACGATGGCAGCTCGGTCGGGCCGTGCGTTATCATCCATCAGGAGGAAGGTGTGACCCACTGCACCCCTGAAAAGGCGGACATACTGGCGCAAAATGACGTCCCGATACACGGGTCTTGTTACAGTTCCTCTGTCAAAGACATGCATGGGTGTACGTGCACCAATCATAATCCCACCCCACACCATCAAACCACGACCTCCATACAGGTCCCTTTCAAGGACATTAAGGGATTGGTATCTGATCCCTCGTTCACGCCAGATGAATACCTGGCGACAATCACTGTTCAGACTTTACCTGGACTCGTTCGTAAACATAACCTGGGAACACTGTTCCAATGACCATATACTGTGTTCTTGGCACCAGGCTTTACGGGCTCTCCTGTGACCAGGGGTCACTGGAATGCACCTTGCAAGACTCCGGACGAGTAAACCATGTCTGTACAGTCGTCTGTAGAATGTGTGTCTGGAGACAACTGGTCTAGTGGGTGCGGTAAGGTCGTGAGCAAGGCCCCTGCAGCACTCCATGTGCGTCTGTCGGCACTGATGGTGAGGTATCGGTATTCTCGTGGTGTTGTACACTGTGGACGTCCCGTACTGTAGCGCCTGGACACGTTTCCTGTCTGCTGGAATCGTTGCCATAATCCTGAGATCACACTTTGTGGCACACGGAGGGCCTGTTCTACGACCTGCTGTGTTTGACCAGTCGCCCTAGTATTCTACCCCTCATAACGTCATCAACATGTGTTCTTTGAGCCATTTTCAACACACAGTCACTATTAGCACGTCTGAAAACGTCTGCACACTTACTCGCTGCACCGTACTCTAACATGCACCAACACACCTCTGCGTATGTGGACTGCTGCCAGCGCCACCGTGCGTCGACCGCGGATCAGATGCACCGCATGGTCATACCCCGTGGTGATTTAAACTCGCAAACCGCCCACCATAGCGTGAGAATTATCCTTAATTTATGAGCACGAGTGTACAGTAAATATCCTGTTTACTTATTTTCCGCTGCTATCTTCTGTCCTCTCAGTATATGATGGTTGGCTTCGTTGTCTAGGGGATTAATTTTAGAGTTTTTCTCCCGTCTTGTTGAATATAAAACACTTGATTAAGTTTTATTTGTCAAGGAGAGCAAAAAGATATTATTCGATGAATGTTGGTATAGGGTGTATTACATCTTTCACTTCACTTTCTGTCATTCACAACAGCTCATTTGATGTCGTTGGATTGTTAGTCGTATATGGCCAAAATATAAACAAATCTGTGGCCTGTCTATCAATTGCAAGGGTAGAAGGGTAACATATGCTGTAGATTCACTGCAGTCGATTATCAGCAAAGAGAAAAACGAAAAGGTTTTGGAAGCGTTTTAAAAGGCGGTGCCGTCGAAAAATGTTGAAAGCTTTGTGAACAGATGAAGTATGGAATGAAGAAGTTGGAAACAGAAGAGGTAAACAAAGAAAATTGTGGAAGAATTTCACCAGGAGAAAGGACGGTTTGGTGGGGCTTCTCGTAAGGTATGCTGGAATGGGTGACCTCGGAGTAGAAAGACAGAAAAAAAGTAGAGGCAGACGGAGGGTAGAGTACGCTTCCACCGTGTAATGCTGCGGCTTATTACTGGGACTGTGTGACGGGTAGCACAACTATTCGAAGCGATAAGAACTAGATTTGGTCAGTAAGCACCGTTCTAGTCAAAAGCTACTGTATCTTTGCCTGGATTGCAACCTCTATGTTACAATGACTATCATCAGTAATGTGGGCTGAAGATTTCCAGCATAAACAGACATCCCCTTCTGCCAACGCCCTAATAACAGGGTGCGAAGGAGCATACAGTGGTTCAAAGCCCTAGAGGTGTAGAACTGCTGCTAAAGTAGGAAAAATTAGCACTCATTGGCATAATGTGCATGCAGAATGTAATAATCTACTGGAATGTGGTCACATAATGTGCATCCAGAAGAAATGTTATGACTTGGAATTCAAGAAAGTGTCATGCTTAACTCTCCAGTGGTAAAAGACTACGGAACAAGTCCCATTCTGATTCATGGAGGGAATTGCAAAGTTGGATGGGACCATGAGAAATACGGAGGAGCGTTCAGTAACTAACGCAACACATTCTTTTTCTCAACCAACATCGCCTGAAGAAAATGAGGAATTTGTTGTAGGGCATCGTGGAATATTCCCGCTTCAGCCCCTGTTGTCACATGAAGTGCAGATAAGTTGCGGCGCTATACAAAGCCTTGAAAATGGCGTCTGTAAGGGGGTTGCGTTCCAGTGAGAGAGCTGTCACTGAGTTTTCCTTGGCGGAAAACCAGAGCATCGCAAACGGCAAGCACACAGTGAAACACCCATATATTTACTGTATATTGGTCGTTGGGCACGTTGTGGGTTCAGCTTATAATCAAAACGACACTTTTGTTCGCCGTTAGAGGACTGAACTGAAACTAATAATTTACTATGGAGACGATTTGCGTAATGCGCAGTATTCTTATAAATTGTTGGGTTAATGTATTAACTTTTGGAGTGGGGGCTGCCGCAGTCTTTGATTTTGAGTTGTAGTGCAAACGTATAATTTTTTATGGACTTACTATGTGTAACCCATAACAATGTAACTGCTGAGCGTAGCTCATGCAGCTGCAGCGTCTTCTAGAGTTGACGTCATGTAATAACATAATGCATATCAGTTTGGTGTAATTCGACCCATCAGAGACCAGTGAGTGATCTTAGAAACATAAGTTTAACCATTGTAGGATTTTCAAATCTATATTAAGTTAATAGAAAGGAAAAAAAAATTATTGTATGTCAGCGGCCTCTGGAGTTTTACCTGGTAACCACTGGTGTCTGTGCACACCAGTTCTCTAACGTCCGTTCTATGTGGTGTATTTCGCTGTTGTTAAGTCGGCCATACGCGGGGGCAGTTTCTGCTCATGACCTATCGCCTGTATTTGCTACACTTACAACACCGTACGTAACCACTAAGGTAACTTGAAAAATTGAACCATGACAATATTGTATGCATTACAAGTATATTAATGCCCTATAATTATATTATGAATAGGTGGTTGATTTGTATAAAATTGTCATACCAAATGTAATCTTCTTCCTAGGATAGTTTGAAGACGGACACAGGTGTCCGAAGCTACTCATCATCAAGAATTAAAGTAGATACTTCTCAATGCAACTTATGACAGAGCTACAACCATTTATTTCAATTACGAGACAAGGCGTGGGCCATTTTTCACCTGCAGCGCGCCGCAAGTTCGCAAAAACACGGAAGATCGTTGGACGAGGCGTCTGCCATCATCCAAGCAAGGCCGCGCAAAACTGTTCCACGTCCCGCGTGCCGACCGGCCACCCACAGCTGCACTCACGAAACTGGAGAAACGACATCAGGATGTTAGTCGCCGCAAAGATGCAAACGAATTTCTATGACAACAGAAGAACAAAAATCTGCGCACGCGAGAGAAGCTCACAAAACTTTTCACTCGTCAGCCACACAGCCCGGACCTCGTACCTTCCGACTTCCGTCTGACCCAATGAAGGATGAACTCCGCGGAAATCAGTGTGCGGATGATGGAAAGGGTATTACGCAGCAAGACACTGGCTCTGATGTCGGCCAGTGAAGTTATACCATACGATCATAAAGACCTTCCTAGTAAGGTGGCGTATGACGTCGCATTTAACGAAGATTATGTTGAAAAATAGGGTTTTGCATACAAGAGAGAGGGCAATAATATGGTATACTGTCATCCTGAATAAAACCAATCTGCTTCGATAAAAAATTGTTGCATTACTTGCTGAACGCATCTGGTAGATCCAAACACCAGCGAAAGGGAAACATTCTACTAGTCGAATCGAGGAATGTTGCATCTAAGAATGTAGAAAAGCTCAAAAGGGAAATGTGAAGCCTCAGTCTAGATATTGCAGGAGCCAGTTAAGTGAAACGGAAAGGAGATACAGATATGCTGCCAGATAAATATGGGACAGTATCAAATACAGGAGAAGAACATACAACAAAAAGGGGATTTGTTATGGAAAGGTACGGCTGAAAAGGAGTTATTCTCATCAGAGTCGACATCAAACTTGCAGCAACTACAGTGGTTCAGGTATTTATGCTGACAAGCAGGATATAAACTGACATGGAGGAATGAAACACCATATTTGTTGAAGGAATGGAAAACGAAGTTGTAATAGACTATGGCGTCGTCAGTCGGAATGTGAGAGGAGAAAGATTCGAATTTAGTAATAATTTTAAGACACTTACTGCAAACATTCCTTCATTGTTACGGAGGTTGTACAGCTGTCGCCGCATCGCGCATTTCTGTCAGCAAATATTTCGATCTAGCCTTTCTCCCTCATCCTTTTCCCTGCTTCTTATCTCCATCGTTGCCTGGATGTCACTTAGGCACGCTTTCCGCATCTCTCCTTTTCGTTGTCATTAAATTATTCTCTTGGGTCATCTACCATCATCCAATTTTTTGACATGCATTTCTTGTATTTTATCTGTAATACTATTTCTTATTTCCTCATTTCTTACGTGGTCAAGTCGGGAAATTCTACAGGCTCTTCTCCTGTGGTCTATTTCGAAAGCTCTAAGCCTATTTTTATTTCTTTCTGTGAGACCCAAGCACTGGCTTCCATAAGCTGCTATTGGTTCCACGATGGATTTGTAGAAATGAATTTTAATCTTTAAACTAATTTTTGTGGGCGGAAGTACAAGGATTAATTTTTGGATAACGGCCTTTCCCTGCCTGATCCGTTCTTGGATATCTCTGTCATATCTTTCATCGCCTGATAGGATACTGTCCGGGTGCTTAAACTCTTTACACAAATAAGATGTGCATCAATTTCTAGGTTACTTCCCATAGATATTCCGCCTTCTCAAAATTAATTTTCAACCCCACTTTTAATAATACTTTTCCAACAACGTCCTGACCATGTAAGATATATCCTCTTCATCGTTTGCTTCAACGACCTGATTATTAGTATAGAAGAGTATCTACGTTCACTTCTTCCCTACTTCAGTCACCATGCTCACGCACTTTCTTCTCTTATATTTAATACTGTCCTATATTTATCCGACCGCGTATCCTTATCTTCTTTCCGTTTCACTTAAGTGGCTCCTGCAATATTTAGACTGAAGCTTCGCAATTTCCTTTTGAGCTTTTCTGCCTTTAGAGATTACTTTCTCTAATTTCATGACAAATCCTGGTGACGTGTAGACGTTTATCATGCTTCTTACATAAAGTTTTGGCAGTTTCCCTGACCACGGCACACCGAACAATAGCTTCAGCGGCACTGTGTCACATGTTTCGTCAAACCTATGAAAACCAAATGACTGCTTAGATTCCTTTCCAATCACTTCTACATGATCCGTTTTAAGTTAAAGATGCTATCCACATGACCTGTCTTTTCTAAAGATAATTTGTTCTTCCACTTCATTTACAAACATCTCCATTCTTGATTTTAAAATCCTCCCATACATTCTGCTAATTGTATTTCTGACACTAATGCCACAGTCATTGCTACACACTTCCTTGCTTCCTTTTTTATACAGGGTGTATCGGGAGGAAAGGTCAATATTTGAAACAGTGATAGTATAAGTAATTCTGAACAAAAACTGTTATATGAACATAGGTCCGCAAATGCTTCGTTCGGGTGGTACGAGTATTGAAAGGGACTTTAATTCAGCAAAATTTATGTGCTTAACGTGAACGTATAAGCAACGCAACTGGACCGTAAAGTGACTTTTTTGAAAACAAGGCACGGGTACATTCCATGTTTACGCTATGCAACCTACCACGTATTATGGTCATGTGACGTATGTAGAACAATCATCCGTTGTTTGCGCAGTTGTGCCGTGTAAGCAGCATTGTGTAGTGTACCGGCAGCGAGTCGGTTAGCTGTGTAGTGTACGGTGTTAACTGTGTTCGTACAAGCGCTGCTAACAATGCCACACCCATACAGTAAAATGGAATGCTCAGATATGGTGTATGTTTATCGCTTCTGTGACGGTAGTGCTATCGCTGCAAGTGTTTATCACTTTGCGTGCAACAGGCTCTCTCTCAAATAGACAATTTTTGTCCGAGCGTGCACGGCAACAAACTTTCCAAGAACAGGAAGAAATTGTCGCAAGTTTTGAGCGAAGTCTCAGTACGAGCATACGAAGAATTAGCCTGCGTATGTATGTCCCACAGACGCTTGTATGGGAAACATTACAAGCGGAAAACCTGTATCCATTTCACACGCTGCGTGTTCAAAGTCTCCACGTTGGCGACAATGCAGAACGACTTCAATACTGGCACTGGGTATATGAGAATAATCATTTGGTTCCATACATACTGTTAACTGACGAAGCCCTGCTTTCACGAGAATAATCATCGATGGTCAAGGAAAATACACACGCTTCAGTGGATAGCAATTTTCAAGTTCGTTTTGCCATAAATGTTTGGTGTGACATGATCGGTAACCTTTTGATAGGTAAAATTATTATCAATCAGCGATTGACGGGAGAGAGGTACCTGTATTTTCTGGAAAATTCATTTGTGAAACTATTGGAAGACGATCCTTTAGCCAAGCGAACTGGAATTTACTTTAAACACTACGGTGCCCCTCCACATGTTACCTTACCTGTGAGCGACCATCTCAAGCGCACCTACTGTAGTCGCTTGATTGGCCGTGGCGATGCTATTAACTGGCCTCCAAGATCACCTGACCTTACACGTTTAGATTTCTGTTTATGGGTTTGGATGAAATCCAAGGTGCAAAAGTGAAGGTTAATAAACGAAATGAACTGCTTCGTCGCATTGTGGACGCTGCTGAATTGATTAGCAACCAAACACAGGAAATTGAAAAAGCAACACTCCATGTTATCGCAAGAGCGAATAAGTGCATTGCCGTTCATGATGGATATGCGAACCTGTTGTGTGAACTGTACAATATCTGTACGATAAGTGTTAAAGCCTTTTGTAAAAGATGTGGGACGTCTTTTTCAATTGAATACATGTAACATGCATGTTGTAATGCATTATGTACTAAGTGCAATGTAAATAAACATTATGTACAAATGTGTAACATAACTGTACTGCTCTGTAACATTGGTTCCAAGAAAATCACGTTACGGTCCAGTTCTATTGCGTATACGTTCACATTGTGCACATCAATTTTCCAGAATTAAAGTTCCTTTCAATACCCATACCTCCCTATCGAAGCATTTGCAGACTAATGTTCATGTAACATTTTTTGTTCGGAAAGACTTATACTATGTCTGTGTAGTGTAACCGTCGTCTCACTTCTTTAACAGTTATTTCCTCTATCTGTTCACCCTCCTGGTTCCCTCCAATCTTTCACCTTATTTCCTTTTATTCTATCCTTTGTTGTGTTACACGGCCTCTGAAATGCTTCTCCCACTACACCAGACTGATAATTGGCGGTTTGCTTCTTATACTTCTTTCCTCATCCCTGCAATCTTTTCTATGTTGAGCCTACTATTGTTGCCCCCCCCCCCCCCCAAAAAAAATTCATTGTTCCTTTTGCAGGCCGGCCAGTGTGACCGAGCGGTTCTAGGCGTTACAGTCTGGAACCGCGCGACCGCTACGGTCGCACGTTCGTATCCTTCTTCGGGCATGGATGTATGAGGTGTCCTTAGGTTAGTTAGGTATAAGTAGTTCTAAGTTCTAGGGGACTGATGACCTCAGAAGCTAAGTCCCATAGTGCTCAGAGCCATCTGACCCATTTGAACCTTTTGCAGATGTGTATTTATACTTCTCTGTTCCATCTCACATATAAGGCTATATCATGTTTGTTACATGTTCTCAACCAGTTATTATATAAAAAAACATCTTTTTTGGTTCGCTTTTTCTTTATTGTCTTGAGTCCACCATTTTGGGCGCCGCTTTCTTTATTCCTCTTGCTGCCCAGTGCTTTAAATGATGCTTAATGCACTCCTTTTTTTTCCATTCCTTGGCAGATATGCTGCGCCGTTTCTTCGTAAAAGTTCCTCAGTCTGTTTGACAAACGTAATTTATAATGAAATTTTACAGAGTTTTGCTTGAAGGTGTCTAAGTTGTATTTCATAATATCCACTGTCCTCGTTGGAATATTTGCCTCTTTAACATGTCTTTGGCATTTGGATGTTACTATCATCTTTGTACCTAACAGGAAGTGGTTTGAGCGACATTCTGCACCTCTGTAGGCTCTAACATCGTTTGTTCTTATTCTGGAATTTTTGTTTTGAGTAATATGGTCTGTTATTGAATTTCCCACGTATACTTGTGGATCTATTTGTGAAGAAAGAAACCGTTTAAAATTTTCAAGGACACATATCAACGAACCTTTCTCCATTATCAATTACTATGTCATCTTCGCTATCATTGGACATCTCTACTTTTCCATTAAAATTTTTGGGCAGTTATGCTCTCCAGCACACTTCTTAATTTCTTATAAATGTCATCTTTGACTTTGTTGTCAGTGTTATTTATCGGTGCATAAGCTGTGACAATGATTAGTTTGTGACCATAGTTTGAGATACCTCTTCTGTGCTTGTCGTGAACAGCTATTCAAATTCATCTTTTGACCAGTTCCTCCTTTTTAACGCCTCTGTAAAAATTAATGCAGTTTGCTATATTTTCATTACCCTTTCCCTTGATGTTTGTTTCCTTGACGTCTGCTTTCAGCCTCCATAGTTCCCGGTAGACTTCCCATTTCTTCGTACCTAAAAGGCGCACATTCCATGTTGTTATAAACAAAGTCTTTTTCCGTAGCCATTTTCGTCTCCGTGATGATCCAATCCCGCTACCGCTATCTTTTCGAGGCTTTTGTCTGAGATCTCGAACAGAAAACTAATTTTTACAAATGCTCGAGAGCTGGCCCAACGCTTCAACACTCAGTCAACTGGGCAGTTTTCCGGTTACCATTATCCCGGCAGACCGCCTTCCCAAGGCACTGAGCTCAGCTCCCCCCCTGCCCCCCTTCCCACCCCCCTTCCCTCCCCCCTTCCCTCCCCCCGCCAAGCAACAACTTGAGAAAAATGGTTTCACTATTCAGATGTCCTACTAAGAATAAGAAGAACGTCCCAGAAAGCTACTGCAGGCAGTCGAGGAGGAAGGACTAGAAAAAATGGCTCTGAGCGCTATTGGACTTAACAGGTGTGGTCATCAGTCTCCTAGAACTTAGAACTACTTAAACCTAACTAAGCTAAGGACATCACACACATCCATGCCCGAGGCGGGATACGAACCTGCGACCGTAGAGGTCGCGCGGTTCCAGACTGAAGCGCCTAGAACCGCACGGCCACTCCGGCCGGCGGAAGGACTAGAATTGGGAGAAGACCTTGAAGCAAGTGAATGGCATGATGATTCGAGCACAAGTAGCCATGGCAGTGATACCGAACAGGAAGCTGCAGATGAAATTGGTCACGAAAGAAGTAACCAGTGTCACAATTTTTTATTTTTTTTAGGTAAAGATAACGTAACGAAATGGTTGAATGAACCTTCAAATACGGCTGTGACAACTCGAGCTCATAATCTGGTTTCCCATTTGCCTGGGGTCAAAGAAAATGCAAAAAATGTGAAAACTAGTTTGGAATCATTATTATTATTTATCATCTAACCATACAACCTATGCTGAAAAATATAGACGAAAAGAAATAAGTTTATTGAACAAGAGGCTCCGAAATGTGATTCAGCTCACCAATACGCTGCGAAAAAAAAGGTAAAAAAATTGACAGTGAGGAAACATGAGCTCTGTCAGGTTTTTTTTATCTTACAGACTTTATAAATCAAGTAGGCTGAACTTTGAAGATCCATGGAACTGTCACAGAAATTTTCAGGATGGCCATGTCCTCCTTCCGTTTTGGACCCTGCTTCAGTGTCTGCGTTTAGCCGATAAGGAAACTGTAACGCGACAAACTGGCGCTTATAAAGGACAACTTTGAAAATTTTCTGTCTAACAGTCAAAATCATTACTCTATGTCAGAATATGTGTCATTACATGAACAACTCGTTAAATTCCGCGGTTGGTGTACATTTAGGCAGTATGTGCCTAATAAGGCAGGCAAATATGGAATTAAAATATTTGCTCTGGTAGATTCTCCGCCATTTTACACAGCAAATTTGGAAATATATGCTGGGAAACAACCCGAAAGCCCCTTGAAAGTGAGAAACTTTCCCAACTCTACTAGTGATGCAGTCAAAAGAACGGTTCCTGTAATTTCTGCTACAGGACGAAATATGTATAACTGTGGATAACTGATTCTCCAGTATTTTGTTCTCCACTCACCTTCTGGATCAACGCAAGGTGACAAGTGTTGCAACGTAGTTAAAAACAAGCCAGAAATTACGAAAGAACTTGTGGAAACAGAGAGGAAACAAATATCTGCTTCTCCATTTGAATCCTAAGGTAACATCACACTAGTGTGCTACGTCACAACTAAGGGCACAGTTGTCCTGGTCTGAAGGAGAAATCGATGTGTTTGTTTCATTCACCATGTTTCAAGGCGCGGCCATTAACAGTCTTTTCTGTAGTGAATATTGCTGCAATTAATGCGCAGGCAGTACTGTTTTTAAAACACTGGGTCTAAAGTGAAGAGAAGAGATTTTCTGAAGAATATTGGACTTCAGACAAAAATTTACATCAACGGAAAGCAGAGTCATCAAGTAGATTGCAAAGGGATCTTCAACGGTGGTTGCAGAAGAAATGTAACTAATTCCCAATGAAACAATTCCTAAGAAAATATAAACACACAGCATGTGCACAGCCTGTCTTAGATCCAAAGACAGAAAAACTTTACAACCCTATCGTACAGGGAGTGAAATTTTGTGCTCGGAATACATTATTCCAACATGCGAAAGCCGTTTTTGCAAAGAAGAAGACATGGAATGAACGTTGTGTGCCTCTGATACCAGGTTCAACAATGGTTCAAATGGCTCTGAGCACTATGCGACTTAACTTCTGAGGTCATCAGTCGCCTAGAACTTAGAACTAATTAAACCTAACTAACCTAAGGACATCACACACGTCCATGCCCGAGGCAGGATTCGAACCTGGGACTGTAGCGGTCGCTCAGCTCCAGACTGTAGCGCCTACAACTGCACGGCCACTCCCGTCTGCCCTGATATCAGGTGTAAATCAACTGTTACACATTATTCCTAAAATTAGGACAATCTAAAGAAACTTATTCTTCATTTTCTTCATGGAAATTTGAGCATTACAATTGAAAATAGCGAAACTTTTAAAAATTTAATACCATAATGTTACTGCAGAAAAATAAAAGCTATTTTTTATTTTGTGTGTATTTTTAAGGCCTATGTAACCTGTTTTCATTAGTTTTAGGCACAATGAATGTTTTATTATTTCTAAATAGTCAGTTTAATAACGTTAAACTATCTAAGCACAGTCACGAATGGTTAATAGAACATGGGAAAGAAAGACACCAAAATTGCTAATGGAATATTTAGTAGTTTGATGGAAGAGGAGCACATATGAAATATTGTACACATGTTCTAGAACGGATGATATTGCAAGTACCAGTACAATTCGCCACCGATTTAATGACGGAAAATGACCGTGAGAACTTTACCCGTTGAATTTGTAATGACGAAGTTTTGCACATTATTAAAGAAATTTTTGGTATCACTTCGATTGTGCTAACTTTTTTTGTGGCTTTAATGTTACACAAAATGTCAATATTCTGTTTTGCGATGCGATGGAGATGTACAGGTATGTGTAATTGACTACCATTCATTGCCCTGATCTGATTTCTATTGACTGAATTTCCCGTTCCGTTTAGTTTTCTGTTTTCCTTTGTGACATTTTTTAATGTCATATAATCCGTCTTCAGTGCCCTCTCTTACTGCTTCCGCACTGTTTTCGGGAAATATGTCCTTGATAGATGGATCAGTTATTTTGTACTTCATTAATCTGATAATCTACGTCAGTAAGAGAGTACATTTTTCTATCAGTTGCCTCCTGCGGTGTGGTCCGTGCACTTACAAAGGGACAGCACACTGCAGTAGCGGCCGCATTTGACTGGCTGCATGAGTTGGCTGCTCCAGCACTGACGTAGTAGGGTAGGGGGTGGGGGAGTTCCATATGGCACACCTGCGCGTTTGGCCAACGCAAATGACAGGGTTGGAAGCAGGCAGAAAACATGTAAGAAGTAATCTGGCACCGTAATTCCCTCCTCAATAGGCAAACACCATCGAGGCTGGAAACACGAGTGTGTCAGGCGATCTCCGTGCAAAATCTGAGACAAACGTATAATGGTGCTGGAGGCCCTCCTACGAGACTTCAGGTGCATCAGCAGATAATTGCAATTTCATTTTTGCTGTATGTAGTTGGAGCCAGCCTGAACAAATACTACTCATCATGTCTTTTATGACAGAAAGCGTTGGTTCAATTCCCTTTACAAACAAAATGATTTTTAGGACGACATTTTAGTTCTGCACAGGCTGGAGCAGTGCCAAATCAGTACAGTGCAATATTCGTTTTATCGAGGTGTATTAACAGGGATAGCAAAAAACGAAGAATATCCGGTACTCCATCAGCGACACAACAGCCCTGACTCACACTGACCGCTACGACCTTACGCCAGCGCTACGCTCCTGGTACTGAGGCAACGATATAGCGCTGTAAACAGCATGCAGCTGACGTTATCGTAGCAGTATGAAGACAAAGTTGTCGAAGCGTTCAGGTCGTGTGACATGCTTGGGTAGCTCTGTGGGTAGAGCTCTTGCTCATGAAAGGCAAGGCACATAGATTTAGAGTCCCGGTTCGGCACACAGTTTTTATGTAAAAGCGAGTTTCAGTTTAGGACTCCGGTTCTGTAAGAGCACACCACAATTCGGATTTCACATTAAGCAGTGGCCATTGATAGAAGCTGTTAACATTCGCAGAACATCGATAGTTCAGTGCTTCCCCACATGTTTCAGTTTTACACCGAGACATAATAACTGTCCAAACCCTAACCAATAACGTATCATGAAGCATCTGCCTGTATCGTGAAGCGGAAGCATAACTTGAGCACATGACTCAGCTAACTCTCAGACATATACAGTATGTTGGAACGGCGTCTTCGAAGTCCATCCACATATCATCGACCTGTTAAACTTACCTGGAATTCAGCTGATAGTACTTTTTGCTCTATCACATGAATGATAAATTATTCTAAGGCTACAATACTCTGAGAGGTCGGTACACTTGTAAATGAATCGTAAACAAATCTGATGAAACTTACCTGTAAATATACTGTTCACGCCCAGTGTCTTCCAGTTTTGTGGCTGTATATTCGTTACTTCAGTGGCACGGAGTTGCAAGTGCATTTGTCAGAATTCACGCGACGGTATCTCCTTCTGATCAGCACGACACCACTGCTCTGAAAGAAAAAGTTACACTCGCATGAATTTACAGTGCCCAGCTGCCGCAGCTCTCTACTGTAATATGGCACATATTCTGCGCTCACTGCCACTTGGGACTTAAAACCACAACGGCAGGACAGTTTAGGAATTTTTAGGAGTCAATAACCCGATACTGTCCAAGACAAAAAAATATTCTGAGCCCATTGGTGTAACCGAGTGGTTACCATTGACGATATAATCACAGCACTGGGGCATAAAACAGTGGGAGTTTCACAGCTTCCTATTTACCAAAATGAGGCGGAAGTGATGGCGTATCGGATGATAGAAACTATGTTCATTATCTACCACCGTATAATTCTGTGTAGGTTATAACAAAGTTGCAGTACTGACATGGGGAAACAGTATGTACTACGTTGGTCCATAAGCTTGTAGCGATTTTCCCTGAGTTTAATGAACGCAACAGAGGCACAAAACAGATACTTAAGTCATCAGTGGTCTACCCACCTTCATTGTTTAAACTGTCTGCCAGCGCTGGGGTAATTTTTCGCCTGCTCGACTACTGATATCACGTGGTCTTCATGCGAAGAACTCGTCCAGTCATGTTCGGAAAGCATTTTCATCCGGAAAAGAAGTTCCTTAAGGGTTGTTGATACAGAGCAGTAAAGATAAAAATGTGAGGGCGTAAGGCGTCAGTTGAATAAGGTGCGTGCCCTGTGACTTTCCAGCCGGCCAGTGTGGCCGAGTTGCTCTACGTGCTTCAGTCTGGAACCGAGCGACCGCTACGGTCGCAGGTTCGAATCCTGCCTCGGGCATGGATGTGTGTCGTGTCCTTAGGTTAGTTAGGTTTACGTAGTTCTAAGTTCTAGGGGACTGATGACCTCTGATGTTAAGTCCCATGGTGCCCAGAGCCATTTGAACCATTTTTGAACCAATGACTTCCCGACCCAACTCCTAATACAGTGTTTCCTGGGAGTGTAGCAGAATGCAGGCTGGTGGTGTAGTGGAGTAGCAGTCTTCCTGGCCGCTGTTTCAGAACTGCGTCTGTGAGACGCCTCAGCTGTTGCCAGTGAATGTTAGCAGTGGTGGTTACACCTCGGGAAAGCTAGTGCACCGCACCGTCGCTGATCCACCTCATGCATAGCACTGTCTTTGTGGCTGCTTGCAGAAAGACACCACTTCTTCTCATCAGTAACGATACAGGGTAAGAATGGTCGGTGTTGATTACGAGCCAACTGATGACCTGCAAGCAGAAATGCACGTATCGCCACCCGCTGTCTGTTGTAAATTTGGCGGTCCCCTCCCACGCGATTTTTGAATCTTTCCCATTACATGCAGATGTCAGACGATGGTGGAAAGATCACAGCTCTCTTAAAACTGCCGAACTAATAGGCCGTGGTCGATGTGTTCAACCATCTCCTAACTTTTCCTCTCCGACTGCGAGAGACATCTTCAGGGATAAACTGGCTGATTACAACCAGAACTCGAGGGAGCGCCGAATACAAGGGAATTGTAGAGGGCTCACAGCCAATCACGTAACGTCGGCTACGAGATTCTCTGGTAGTGCCAACATTTCAAATTGAAAGTATTCAATCGTCATTATTACGTTGCAATGCTGATACACAAATGTTATTTCATTTAACGCCTTCTTATTTTCTGTTGAAATTATTACGGTGTTTGCAAATATCAATAGAACCTTCAACATCGCAGCACGTCAGCAATCGTTGGTTAATATATTAAAAAACTAAAAACCCGCCTCGATTGCGAAAAAGCACCTAGTGTTAAGTGTTTTGCAGTTAATGACGGGTCATGGCCCATCGAACATAGGCCGGTGTGAGGGAGAGAATACACCATTAAGTTAAGTAGTAGTTTTGCCTTTGTACATATGTACTGTTTGGGTTTTCCTTTCCTTTTTCGTTTATAAATGTATAGCTATGGTGTTCGTTTAATCGTTGACAAAGGTCTACTTAGGCACTTGTGGGTTTTATTGTTGTTCTGAAGAAGGTGTAGTTATCTACGCCGAAACCTGGGTTAACACTTAACACAAGGTGTTTTTTCGCAGTCGAGGCTGGCTTTTAGTTTTTTAAAATATCAATAGCTTCTCTATACATACGAGCATGACAATGTGATGTTTTCGACATTACACTCATCTCAGTCAATTTTATTTGATGACCATCCTCTTGGTAAAGATGTACCGCTACGGTCGATTTATCGGTACGTCCTTGGCGGCAGTTGCTCTTGTGTTGAACCAGACCGGTGTTAACACTTCTTTTTGTGGTATCTATATTAACCTGTCCACAACTACAAGGAATTTTATAAACACTCGGTGTAGGCAAAGGATCTCCTGTACCTTTTGCCGATCTTAGACAGTAGTAGTCTTCACACCATACTTGGTCAACATTTTCGCAACGAAATATGTAGACGTACTGACTAACAGAAGGAAAACTTATGCTTTGGGCGGCCATTGTTCCACGTCGATCTTGATTCTCTCCCTAGGGCAAAGTGCTCGATCCGTCCCCTTGTTAGAATAATCATCCGTCTTGAATGTCGATTATAGATGTTCAAACTCATCTTTCAAATAGGTCGGTTCACGAATTTTGTGCGCCCTGTCTATCAAGGTTTTACACACACCTCTTTTTGTCTGTGTTTATATTTAGAATCTTTGTTCAGGTAAAGGTCAGTATTTGTGGCCTTCCTGTATACCGTACATCCCAACGTCCCGACCCCTTTTTTTGCAAACTGACACATTCAAGAAATTCAATTGGCCGTTATTCGTAAGGGGAAAGTTCTATACATCGACGATGGCCTATTAGTCTGGAAGTTTCAAGTGACATAAGTACCAGTCGGCATTGTGGCCACACACGGCGCGTATGTCGCTGGCTGCCTTAGTTACTGTTACCCTTCTATTGAACTCACAGAACAATATGTTGGAAATGTTCCAGTTTCTCCACTTGTCACTCTATTCTGCACATGCTATACCCAGATGACAAAATATAAACTCAATTAGTAACTGCGAACTACAAATAAAAATTGACAATTGATAAATAAACCCATAGAAACCGAAATACCAACACACAAAGTAAAAAACCAACCTATTTATACACCAACCAGGCACACGAGTTAGCCGGTGCCCTACGTTACTCGGTAAGCTTCCGGTCTCCGTCGTCGCACAACTCCGCGGAGAGATGCTTCCGACATAGCAGTCTGGCGTGTGACGCCGACCAAACATTTTCTTGCTCCTCGTGGCCCATCTACTCTACTCTCACTCAAAACCAATTCTGCACATTTCTTAGCGTCAGAGCAAGCAGCCGGGGTGCCATGCGGTTATGGCAGGCTGCCAAGCTTAGGGGCACCGATCGCCGTGAAACGCCAGGAAGAGGGTTTGCATCGTACGCCGGATAACCTCTGCTCGTCAAAGCTTCTGTATGGCAGACTGCTGCAGGGTGTTTAATGTTCCCCAGCCGTCGTCACTCATTGATGAAATTCCATACCTCCACATTAACTGCACCCGTCACATTAAAGTCTCCATTGCTAATGTTCGACGCCACTCACTGAAGGAAGGCAGCAGCGCATGCAGTGGAGGGTATACGAAGCATGTCGCAGGGACGCGGAAAGCAGTGCAAGCGTTGTCGTAATGCGGAACTAGGGCGATTCCTCTGACATCCAAAAGGGCTCGAACAGCGGCTTTTAGGGCTTTCAGCCCGAAATGCCTAAGTTTGTAACGCGTTCGTGTGTCGCCATCGTTAAACTATACCGTGCTTGTAAAAGTGGTGCTGAGGCAGCTGTGAGGCACCGTGGACCATAACTAACAGCGATGAGTGCAACTGTTGAGCATCTCACGGTCCAAATGAACCGATGGGCTACCAAAAGTGTCTCCTCAACGACCGTTTAGCGAACGTTGCTGCGTATGGCAGTCTGCAGCGGGCGCCTGGATCATGCACCTATGCTGGTTGCTGTTAGTCGGCGACGAAGGCTGGAATTTGTACACCAGTACAGAAACTGAACCTCTGCTGAGCGGTAACAGGTGGCCTTTTACAGATGAACGCACCGTCAGCGCTAAAAGACTGAACGAAAACATTTTGCAACAATCACCGAAGGGTCCAGCCCGGAGGAAGAATCTTTATTGTCTGGAGAAGGTTTTCGTGGCATTCCCTGCATGATCTCGTCATTCTACAGGCCCTAAAGTACCAGTTTCTCCTCGGCACGATGGAATCTACCAGCAGGACAATGCAACGTGTCACACAGCTCGCAGAGTACGTGCGAGGTTCGAAGAGCACGAGGATGAGTTTACCGTACACCTCTGACCACCACACTCCTCGGATGTAAGCCCAGTTGAGAATTTGCGGGACCATCTCAATCGGGCTGTTCTCACCATGGATCCTCAATCGGGAAACCTGGAGCACCTGGCCATGTGCTGGAGTCGGTATGGTTCCTCTTCCTCATTCCAGTACGTCAGTAACTCTCTTCCTCCTCATTCCACAGTAATCCATGCTGCTATTCAGGCTTTTTCTACGCGGTCATATTAATGTGACTGGGCAGTGCGTATGGTATTGGTTTCATATTAAAGATAAATATAATGTGTTTCTTTGAAAAGAAATTGTTTGTATTTAATCTTAAGATGACAGTAACACTAATGCGGTTTTAGACTACTTAAAATAGTGTTAAGATGCACACAGTTTTTGCCCCTTTGACAGTTACTGAAAGGAGAGAAATAACGTACTTCAGTGTACCTGCGTGTTGCCATCCGCAAACACAATTAGAACACAGCAAGTATAATAAGTGTGCACTCGAATTAGTGCAGATATTTCACGTTTTTATGCGACAGAAATGTGAGTATTTCGTGGGGTAAATGACTGTGATCTGAAGTCAACGCTGTACTGTCTTCCATTACAGGGATATGAGGTTTATGAGTCTTCAAGCTATCCATAGGTTATACGGGTTCGGTACATAGTAGCCATGTTTTAAAAGGGCGTTGTTTTTGTTTACACACTTTGGGCTGCAGCTGTAATAATTGCACTGTGATAATGAGGTATAATCACGTATTACTGATGAAGAGCGTTTGATGTGATCGAGTGACAAGCTTAGGAACCATTGTGAAGGAGCATGAAATATAGTACCGAGGATTTGGTGAAGGAATTGGATGCTCGCCAAGATACACATAAAGATATCTCAAGAAAAAAAAAATTAGCTGGGACTGCTTGTCCTCTTAATGTCGACTCCGCATTGGGTTATAGAGTCGCGTAATCGTCTGTCAGACCAGTCAGTGGTCGCAGAGGGACAAGATCGTGAAGAATGCAACAGGACTTCTCGTACTGGTGTATCATGCTGTTCAAATCCTCACTCATTAGGAAGTTTTATTTGGAATGGTTCTGATATTTCACCTAGGAATAATACGAGGTTGTATAAGATGTATTATAGGGGTTGTAGACTGCTGCACTGCGTAGGAAAGTATTCAGCCAAACGTGTGCTTCTGGTTAGTGTCGTTATAGAAGATATGTTATTTGCCGTCCTGAGATTGTGATGTCTTTATAGCGACATTTAATCGTTGCAGGTAGACTGGTCATCATAAGCATGTAATGCTAAATGCGAATATTGTACAACGCATGACGTCGACTTTGCAATTGTCATAGAAAAGAGGAAAGCCGTATAAAAATGGCAACAAATTTTACATACAATAATTCTGATCCCATAAAAAGTGTGAACTGGTAGGCAACCGACTACTGACATAAGTGTCTTTACCGCTTTGTTTCACTGAATGATGTCCATGCAGCTGAACATTTCCAGCGTTGGTGTATTAGCATGGAGACTAAGAGTGTCTTATCTTTGACATTGTAAGTGTTAGGTCTGCTCAGGTGAAAGTCATTCTAGGTGCCACAATCTGACAATAGCCGGCCGTGTTGCAGTGCAACATCGCTAAGAGCAAGCGTCGCTGTGCGGCGTTCTGAATCGAGAGAATGTTCCGCAAGGAAGATGAGATGGGAACAATTCAAATAAACGTTTTTCTGCTAAAAATACGTCAATAACTGTGTGAGTATGTCTGTCGTCAGGTTCTAACATCTCGCCACTCCTACGATATGGAGCCACCATTTGCGGGGAAGGGGGGGGGGGGGGGGGATCCGACGTCAGTTACTCAGTGCTATTGATTTGTCATTTATTTGCCTCGTCGTATGCCGCTCAGTTGTCCTCAACTAGGTCCTACGACAGCGCACTTCCAGTGCTCTCCTCTGACGTCCTTTTGTGAAGTGTCTGCGTACGTTTTGGAATGTAGCGAAACCAAAGCCCTTGCAGTCACAGACACAGAAGCTGTCTTCAAGTTTCTGCAAGTGTGAGGGACGGACCCAGGTCTTAAAGTTGAGGGGTAGCACAATGGTGAGACTAGCAGCTCGTAGCTAATGGGTTCTGGTTCAGCCGGGAAGCGAGATTTACGTTTCCGTGATTTTGCTAATTCGCTTACAGTGAACGCTGTGATGATTCCTTTGACAGTCACTGGCCGACTTCCTTCACCATCGTTCACGAAAATGGATCTGTAATACACCTCCACACGCCTCGTCGTTGATCAGACGCTATATCCTAATAGTCCTGTAATTTCATCCAACATCCGGATCATTATATACAGTGTCCAAGCTCTAATCCAGGCACGGACAACAGTCGGTTCCCGCAGGCGCCATGCACGTGCTGAAGATCGCCATTCCAAACACGCCACACCAACAAATCGTGCCTCAAAAAATACTTGGTGTGGCGGTTTAGAAATTTACACCATAACTTCCTCGCCCTTCTGGAAATACCTTCCAATATCAGATTCCAACTTTGTTTCTCTTGTTTGTCTATGGAGACGGAATACTTCTTCAAATTGTAAAAATAGAAAAAAATACATTTTGAGATCCTACTTGGTACTCTGTTTATTGAAATTTGTAAGTCACGGATTTCAGGTCGTGATGGTCATTTCTGACTCTTTACAATCTGTGTGTTACATCACTTGCGGGTCTAAACGAAACAGACAAACCCTCACCGAGCAGTTCGCATCTATCGAAGTGCAATGACCCTATAATGTGGGCGTAAATGCGCTTCGTAAGGAGTGGAGTAAAAACAGATGCATAGTTCTTGCTCATTGTGTTCATCCTCGTTTGGAAATTTACCAATCGGAAACAGCAATTTAATCAGGCAGCCCCAATCTCACGTCAAATACACGCGTAATTCACAACGCCGACTTTATGGCGAGTCTCGTTTTAATTAGTGGACTCAAACGCATCACAGCGTGCTGCCTTGTGTCGAGTAAATGACGGGTTACAACTGAAATCAATCGTGTGCCGGCGGCGCCTGTTGCTAGTCTCCATTACCATTTCGAATAAGCTCTGTTTTTCTGATGCTGTGCCAGTTTTTCAGGATAGTCTCGGAAATAATGTTTTGCAGTGGGTTTGCTTGTACTGTAGGTAACACAAATCACATGCTGTTGTATCCGCAAAAATAAGAAGACAGTTTATATTTATATGGACCCGATTTCATTTGAGTTACGAGACCCTCGACTAAGAATTTTTGTACGTTAATTGATTCCGATTCTGACAGGTGAGTTGTAAACGAGCAAGTCTACGTAGGTCCATTAGTTTGTAGTTGGATGTAAGGTAGGCCAGCCAGTGGTTAAGTGAGCGTGTAGCAAAGCACCCTCTGCCACGGACACCGACGCGCACAGCGGAGCGAACACCACGCGGCCGATGGTGGTGGGCGCCGACCCAGCCCAGCCCAGCCCTGTCATCAGCCAACGTCCTGGCACGGAACGCTCGCAGTCCATCTCAGCCAGCAATCACAAATCAGCCACAAATCTCTATTAAACTAAACGTCTCACGGATTACTATGCCATCGACCTTTTTTCAAGTGTAATACCGCTTAGCCAATATAGTTCTTATGCTCCAGGTGTTTCAAAGTTGTGGGACATTGTCAAGTGCCTATCATTCTAATTTATACAATATTGCATTTTACTATATCATCATCTGCATTTCTGTTCTTTTCTATGTTTTCCCTCGAGCAGAAAGAAGACGTGGCTGATTGGAGGAAGATTCATCCTTGTGGCGTATTCTTACACTGCAGATGAATTTCTCAAGTCACGGCAGCCAGCAACCGCGAGATACCTGATGAAACATCTCGCAGTCTCATTTCCGTTATTTCGAACAAAACATATGTGGTTAAAATTACCCTAACGTATGTGAAATACTGAATTTCTTGCAATGTATGAAGTACTGAAACCCTTTAATGAATGTGCAGTTGTAGATGAGCGATTTTATGAAACACTTAAAAAATTTAAGGGTCTGCTAAAATCTGTTAAATTATGTTCGACATCTGGAGGACTGAAAATTCAACAGAAAATATTACATAGCCTCTAATCAACGAATAATATGACGAACTCCACCGATAACGGTTCTGGATTTAATTAAAACCTGAGCGAATCTCGAGACTATTTTACGTGAATAAACAGATTACAAATGGATTACAGTTCAAACTACGGAATGAGAAAAGAGTTCTCACTGTAGGAGAATAAACTGAACTACATCCTCTGAAGAGCGCTCATAGTTAAAGCTATAGAAAATAACGACCAATAGTATATAGAAAAATGTAGTCAAATGGTATAAGCGGGAGGAGGTAGTAAGGCGCCAACCCTCTTTAAAAACATACCTCAAAAACAGATTTATTGTTCGTCCATTCAAAACATTAAAAACTTAAACGTAGATGGTCAATTCATAAGACTTTAAAAAAACTCTGAGAATGAGCATTAAAGAAAATTATTAACTTCACAACTTTGACCACTGACAGTTAAATAACATCGACAAACAACAATGTGTATAAAGAATTCTAAGAATCTTCAAGTACGACCTTTCACCTTAAAAAAAAGATAATAACATCTCATAATTTCACAAACGACTCACTCGAAAAATCACTGAAGACAATCAATTACACATCAGATACAATGCATGTGAATCCATTGACGAACAAGAGATAAAAAACAGTACTTAACTTCGTGAGTGGGGGGGGGGGGGGGGGATGAGGTTATGTGTCGCAATATTGGTATTAGTTTTACAAATGGTAGGACTTTCAGTGCACTTGCTAGCCTTTTTCTTTACAATAGTTCGCATTCACAGCTGTTAATTAAGATGTTTATTATAGGCAACAAAATACGTAACATCACGCACACACACACAGACAGTTTGCAATGAAAATCACTTACAGGTATTAGCATTACGCCTTGACATTTTACGCTACAAACCGATTTAATTTTAACCTTTTAATGTAGCCGTCTGGGAATTAGACCGATAGATCATTGCTCCCTGTCATACCAACTTAGCAAACCAACGATTTGAATGACTTCCAGACACTTCGAGTAAGAAGAAGCTATTTGACCAGTGCAAACAAGAGCACTTGCTTTATGAAACAATGCCGGATCAACAGCAGTGCAAACATCTTAAACCAATCACACATACTCCACACGCACTCAGTAAACCATCAGCTTGATCGCAAACACCACTTCAGTTTACGGGAAGCAACAGGGTCAGCCCATTTAATCGTATTAGAATTATAAACAATTCAGTGACCCTCCACCCAGCTAAACCTCCTACATAAACAAACTGATGGCTTCAGAGCGCTGCCAGTGGTGTCGAATTGTCACCATGATGTCATGTGACCGCCCATTGCTGACGTACCTCAAGGAAACCAAGTGCCAGTCGTCCGTACGGAATCAGCGCAGTTACACGGATCGACCTGTAGGCGTAGCAGAAGGGTGGAAAGGAGCTACCGTGTTGTACCACACCAAGGAAGATGCCCGATTTTTTTGTTATATCAAAGCAGACTGGCCGACGTCTATACAAGGGATGGCGTACACCTCGGAGCCATATATGACAGAGTCAGAACAGTGTTCGTAAAAAGATCCTGGCCTACAGCGATCTAAGATGACTGTCACACGTTGTCAATGACGTTCGGTTTCAAATACCAGCGGAATTCTTGCTTTCAGTGAATGGAGCTCCATCTGAACTAGTTTCCGGGAGAGCATTGCGAGGGAAACTGCAATCAGTGGACGTTGGAAGTCGGATACGCCGCATAACGCCACTGCTCACAGCGCCACCTACGGGTGTGCGTCTTCAGGGGCTAACACGCTGAGCTGCCGGCCAGAGACATTGAGCCGCCTAGTGTGTTCAGAGGAGTCGTCATTTTGTCCCTTTCCATGTGTGGTGCAAAGCTCCGACGGCCCGATGAAGCGTTAAATCACCAATGCAGAGACAGTGTACGAAGTTCAGGCCGAAGGCGGTTCTGTGATGTTTTGAGGCTGTTTTCCGTAGCATGTGTACGCTTTCACTGAAAAGCTGCCTTTGCAATAACTGAATATATCGATTCGACACAGTTCCCCACAGTCGTTTAATGAACAAAGTAAGAGCATACGGACTATCAGACCAATTGTGTGATTGGATTGAGGAGTTCCTAGATAACAGAGCGCAGCATGTCATTCTCAATGGAGAGAAGTCTTCCGAAGCAAGAGTGATTTCAGGTATGCCGCATGGGGGTGTCATAGGACCGTTGTTATTCACAATATACATAAATGACCTGGTGGATGACATCGGAAGTTCACTGAGGCTTTTTGCAGATGATGCTGTGGTGTATCTAGAGGTTGCAACAATGAAAAATTGTACTGAAATGCAGGAGGATCTGCAGCGAATTGACGCATGGTGCAGGGAATGGCAATTGAATCTCAATGTAGACAAGTGTAACGTGCTGCGAATACATAGAAAGATAGATCCCTTATCATTTAGCTACAAAATAGCAGGTCAGCAACTGGAAACAGTTAATTCCATAAATTATCTGGGAGTACGCATTCGGAGTGATTTAAAATGGAATGATCATATTAAGTTGATCGTCGGTAAAGCAGATGCCAGACTGAGAGTCATTGGAAGAATCCTAAGGAAATGCAATCCGAAAACAAAGGAAGTAGGTTACAGTACGCTTGTTCGCCCACTGCTTGAATACTGCTCAACAATGTGGGATCTGTACCAGATAGGATTGATAGAAGAGATAGAGAAGATCCAGCAGATAGTAGCGCGCTTCGTTACAGGATCATTTAGTAATCGCGAAAGCGTTACGGAGATGATAGATAAACTCCAGTGGAAGACTCTGCAGGAGAGACGCTCAGTAACTCAGTACGGGCTTTTGTTAAAGTTTCGAGAACATACCTTCACCGAAGAGTCAAGCAGTATATTGCTCACTCCTACATATATCTCGCGAAGAGACCATGAGGATAAAATCAGAGAGATTGGAGCCCACACAGAAGCGTACCGACAATCCTTCTTTCCACGAACAATACGAGACGGGAATAGAAGGGAGAACCGATAGAGGTACTCAGGGTACCTTCCGCCACAAACCGTCAGGTGGCTTGCGGAGTATGGATGTAGATGTAGATGTAGATGTAGATTTAAAAAATCTTCCCCTCATGTTATGCTTACTAATAGGTATCGTATTCAACTGCAGGAAAAACTGACTGCTGCCCACTGGTGGCCAAGCGGTTCTAGGCACTTCAGTCCGGAACCGCGCGACTGCTACGGTCGCTGGCTCGAATCTTGCCTTGGGCATGGATGTGTGTGGTGTCCTTAGATTAGTTAGGTTTAAGTAGTTCAAAAGTTCTAGGGGATTGATGACCTCAGATGTTAAGTCACATAGTGCTCAGAGCCATTTGAACCATTTTTTTTTTTAACTGACTGTTCGTTGGCCCTGTATTGCGCACGTGAACAGTGCCTTGAAATAAAACTTTTAATTTCATGAAATGCAAAGTCTGCAATTAAAAAATAAGTACAAATAAATGCCAAAAGGAACTAACTGTCTCCACAATGAAAACTATATAACTAGAACCGCTACCGAACTATGTTATTAAGTTTGTGTGGTATGAAGTGTAATGTTTGACTTGGAATATCCACAAAAATAAATTAGTGCTCTACTTGGAAGAAAATAACAATTTGAAACTGACAAAACTTTTCAGTGAAAATTAGTGTGC
Source organism: Schistocerca gregaria (assembly GCF_023897955.1). Classification (NCBI taxonomy): domain Eukaryota; kingdom Metazoa; phylum Arthropoda; class Insecta; order Orthoptera; family Acrididae; genus Schistocerca; species Schistocerca gregaria. The sequence goes on along the minus strand of NC_064924.1, from coordinate 30,431,695 downwards.
TCGCGAGCACTTTACCTTTACCTTACTACTACACATAGTTTTCTCAAGAACGCAAGGTGAAATATGCCCTGAAATAAAAGTGACTTACCCCTTGCTCAACATGCTGCTTTTCGTTTGGGGAACTGACGATCTCGAAAGAAAAGACAAACCTGCAGATGCAGCAGATAAAGGAAAATAACCTACTCTAAATTTTTTTGCTTGTCGGAAACAAGCTGTTGCTGTATGTGGCGTAAGGTGCCATGCACACACGACATAATATATAGAAATTTACTATGAATCATGGAGGTGAGTTTTACTTTAAAGAAAATCTATTTTAAGAAGTGAAATTCTGATTATTGATTAAAAGACTGCACAACAAGAGAAGACCCTAAAAATTACAAAATACTCTTATTACAAGGAAACTAGAAATATACCTTCGAAATTCCATCAAAATCTTCTCCATCAGTATAAAGAACAAGAAAGTATTGTAAAGGAATTTTCATCTCCATTATAAAGTGTTCCAGATAATTCCTCCCAGATCCACAGAAAACAGATCTTAGTCTCTGAAAAAACTCAACTTCACGCTACTATGCCTCAAATAAGAATGCCCAGCGCTATAAAGCTGACTAGCAAGTCAACCACAGATAATATTAAACACAGAGTCAACGGCGTTACGCACCGCTCACGCAGTGCGCTCACTCATCTTTGTCCCAGTACAGTGCACAGGCTACGTTGGTTACAGTACCAGGTAACATATGAGAACCTTACAGATGACGTGACCGCTGAACAATTGTTGTCCTTTCTCCCACATACTCGTGATGAGTGTGCTGGGGACACTGCCAACTTCCCCGATGATACCAGCTCCTTTCACACTGGTGTATGCAGGCATACTTACAGATTTGGTGATCATTCTGGAAACATCTCGCACCTCGCCTGTTCCGCTAGATACTTCGTTCTAAATCCCACAGAAAAGCTCCTGGATTATTTGGAACAACGTAACAACCAGCAGCCGCACACTCTGATAGTCCTAAGGAATCTGATCATCAATGTCTAGATTCTGATTTGTGCAGCATACCTTAACAGAGGCGTGGTCTCTAGTTGTCGGCGAGCTGCGTATTCCCTAATGTCGTCGGAAACATTTAAAAAACTGATCACTCCAGGATAACAACTATTAGCGTTATGTCTGCCGCGAGTTACTCAGTTTCTGTTCGCTGTGTCTTATTACATGGCAATTAAAAACCAACATAATTAACAACGTGATACGTGTCAAGGAGAGTGACATAAAAAGTCTTTCTCAACTTTTACGGTGAGGTGCCTTTTATACTGATCAATGCTGGATTGTTTGGTTATACTGGGGAGCTTAAACCACTACCGTAACAATGTGAAGATAGCAACGAGAATCAGTCGGGAAAGAGTCATACCTCAATATCAGTGAGTAGTAACAACACCACAACTTCCTAACAATTAACTTTTACGACGTTTTTGTGTATTTGTACGTAAGTACGAAATCTTAAGCACGAATTACGCGAAACTAACTTGGTGGCCAGAAATATTTTCCATTTTATTGGCCGTGAATAGGATTAAGCATCTAAGGTGACGAGATCTTATAACAATAGGTAGCATTCTATCAACATACTGAGTACATCCTGTCATCCCAACAGTACTGGAGAATGACCTCCATCCATTATCTTTCCGCTGTAGATACAATGCCGAATAACGAAATGAAATGCAACCCTTTATCGAGCTAGGATATCAGGCTCTAAGATGGAAAACGGTCTAACTTTTTCCCCGCAATAGTTTTCTTACAATCTGATGACATGTTTTTCATAGCAGCGGGCGCGCCCGCTAGAGCGCTTGGCCACACTTGAAGTTAAGCTCAGCCACACTCAATCAATCACTGGTCGTGCGTATTCCCTAATGTAGTCGAAAACATTTAGAAAACTTATCACTCCAGAATAACAACTTCTTATGACCTTCACAACCGTTCTTAATATTACAACTTTCTGTACCTACATTCAGTTTACTATAATGATAGCACCTTTCATTTAATGTGGTAGGCATTATTTGTAACTGAATGTCTGTCAATTGGTCCTCAGTATTTACTCTATTAAGATCACGTATTTCAACGACTCCGCGTTGGTTTCTTTGCGAAACAGTCAATGAAATAGTGTCACAATTCTCAACTCCATTTCTAAACTCTTATTAATATCATCATAGCAAAGAGAGACATAAAACCGACCCACCTACCATAGTGGTATAAGTTTACAAATCTATCAACATCACAGATGATGAACAGTTTGGAAGGATGTGCGATAATACAAAGAAAACTATTCAGATTGTTAAAAGAGACAAAAATTTGAAATGTAATGAAAAACTGGAATTCGGTGGCAGGGATAAGAAGATGAAATAGTAGGAGAACATAGGCTAGGGTGAAGGAATTTGTAAAATTTTGCACAGAGCGTAATTTAATCATCACTAACACTTTGTTCAAGAAACAAGAAAGAAGCATGTTTACATGGAACTATGGAAAACCATATTTTAAATTGAAATACATTTAAAGGTGCAGATGCAGACTGACAATAATGTATTGCTGATTACAACGAAAGGAATAGCTAAATGTAGTGAATTAAGAGGTGAAACCTGAATAAGTTAAGACCGATAGGTTGTCGATAACCTTAAAGGAATCATTAGGCAACGATTGATTGAGATAGCAGAAGGAATACACAACAAGATAAACGGGCACTTTTGAGAGAATAAGTAGTGAGTGCAGCAGAAGATAAAAATGGAAAGAGCTACATTACAAGTCCTGGCATAACGCACGACACATTTACATCAATTGACAGCAGGAGAAAACATATGTCAAAAAATTGCACTGACAGAAAGTGCAATATCGTTGCACTTGGAAAAGATAGATACTGCATGTAGGACAATTAAATTAAAAGAGAAACCTTTGGAGCAAAGTATAGCAACTGTACAAATATCAACTGCTCAGATGCCAAACCAAAATTGAGCAGAGAAAAGAAGTCTGGAAGGTGGAAGGTATTTGTGTATGAGGGGAGGGGGGACTCTTAACAAACTAAACTGAGCACAATGTTAGAATCCTGTGAGATGTGTGGACACGCGATGCAATACTGATCGTACAACTTTTCTTAATAGATAGACTGAAGAAAGGCAAACCTACGTTTATGGCATTTCTAGATTTAGAGAGAGCTTTTGAGAATCTTGTCTGAAATACACTCTTTGATGCTATGGAGGTATCAGCGATAAAACACACGAACACAAAATTATCTACAGCTTGTACAGAAACCAGACTATAGTTGTAGAACTTCGAGTACTTGAAAGGGAAGCGGTAGTTGAGAATGCAGAAGTAGAGAAGATATAAAATCTAGACTGGTAATAGCAAGAACAGCTTCCTGAAAAAGAATATTTATCGACACCGGCTACAAATTTAAATGTTGCTAAGTATTTTGTGAAGGTAAAGTGTGGAGAGAACACTTTTATGTGAGCGAAATGTGGACGATAAACAGTTCTGTCAGGAAGACAATGGATGCTTTCGAAATGTGGTGCTAAGAAAAATGCTGTATATTAATATGTAGATCTATAAATAATGAAAAGGCGCTACATCAAACAGAGGAGAAAAACGAAATTATGGCATAAGTTGTCTAAAAAAATCGGTTGTTGACCGGACGTATTCTGAAGCACTAAGGAATCATCAGTTTGGTAATGAAAGGAAAATTGAACAGTCAATTGTTGGCAGATTTGAATGGATATAGGATGCAGTAGTTGGGTAGAGATGAAGACACAGAACAGACTTCAGTGGAACGCTGTATTAAGGCAGTCTGCGGGCTGAAGACCACAACAAACAAATAGACGAATTGTATTCATATTTACGCAATCCCGCAGCAAGTAGCAGCACCTTTGATTAACTAGGTCAGTTGTGCATTTATTTCCAGAGGTTTTTTCTTTTGTAAAATAGCAGCTAGTAGGTATCACTTAGGCAATTGTAGAGCATTTGTGTATACTTTCCTCTTACTGCGGACAGTCTTACATTTTTTAAAAAAATGTACCAGAGTCTGCGGATACTAAAGATGGTGCACAAAATATTGTATTTGGTACTTTATCCCAATGTGTTTCGCAAAGATGCTATCAGGGATGTACAGTCTTTTGGTAACAGAAACTGACTTCTCAGAGCTCTGACTGTAATGACTATTTTTTCGATGCTGTAAGGAATAACTGGCAAACTGTTGCCATTAGATGTAGTATAAAATTATTATAAATGTTGTAAACAAACATTGTTTCTTAAGGCAAAATGAAATATTTGATACTAGCTCATACATGGCGAGTATCCCTTAAGACATACCAGCAAATTGCTTTCTGGTGCAAATGGTTCAAATGGCTCTGAGCACTATGGGACATAACTTCTGAGGTCATCAGTCCCGTAGAACATAGAACTAATTAAACCTAACTAACCTAAGGACATCACACAGATCCATGCCCGAGGCAGGATTCGAACCTGCGGACCGTAGCGGTCGTGCGGTCCCAAACTGTAGCGACTAGAACCGCTCGACCACCTCGGCCGGCATTTATGTCTGTTTAAGCTTTGTAGATCTATACAGACCATTATAAATATTAAAGTGTTCCATGTCACTGTGCTTGTCATTTCTCATGCTGTTAAATGCCGTTTAAACGGTACATCGACAAATTATAAAAAAAGTGTAGTCAGTTTCATGTCTCAACAGATAAAAAACTCTCGCATATTTACCGTACGAAAAAATAAGCGACTCTTTGCGAGCTATCATTAGCGAAAAACCAATTTTCGATATCTTGACAGCTCACGAAATTTGATGTCGTTACAGCCACATTATTTACGACGAGCAGGGCGACCGGCAAGCGGTCGCCGCGCGGCCCGTCCGCCGACGTATCTTCCAATACCTCGAGAGCGGTGCTCTCAACTTTTGAAAATAATTTCGATATGTTGGGTGAATTTCGCACTCAATAACGTATTACCTAAAACGAACTACATGCTAAGTCTACACAGTGCGTTTTTCCTCTGCACACCGAACAAAATTTCGTGTAGTGGTTCACTGGAAAGTGAGACAGCAAGTAACCGTGACGAAAAACGGAAAGAAATTCAGACCTTAATCGAGCGAAGGTAACAGACTGTAAGATGCGAAAGAATCGAATTTTTCACCAGTTTCCTCGACATAGGGTGACAAGTACTAAATAGATGCTGCTGCGTTCATGCCAGGGGCTCGGCGAAAGTTCGTGGCTGGTGGTTGAGTATCTTACCTGACGTCACGCTCAACGCGTTCTATGATGGGCGGAGCTGCCTCGGAGTGCTGCACGCGGCAGCGCTTCGAAGCAGAGAAACCGCGACGGAGAATGGCTGTGCTGCGCCGCTGAGGGCGTTTCCATGGTAACCATGGTGCTGAGGCGTCTCTTTGTCGCGCCGCAACTAGCAGCGCCAGCAACGAAGGGGAGCCGGGCAGACCTACATACCGTAGCACACATGCGCTTGCTTGGCTAACCGCGGGAACGGAATGCACCCAACGCGTTAGACTTGGCCACTGTTTCTATGTTTCGTTACAGTGTATCGATACGTGGAACTGTTTCAGAGTTTCGAAACGGCGATGGTTCACTGTTCCGAAACAGTGGTGTTTCATTCCTATCTGTCTCGGATAACGGGACCAGATCTGATGTCGAGCCAAACACAGAAACTGTTACAGTGTTTCAAAATAACGCTGTTTCAGTCCACTTGTGCTTGGGACGGACTAACTGTATCGAAACGGTGATGTTTCATTCTGCTCTGTCTCGGACGAGATTCGGCACAGATACTGAAACACATTTAACCTATCACTTCTTGAAACACTTTCAAGAGTGTCGAAATCTATTTGACATACAACAGCATGAAGCTTAAGGTTTTCGAAAATAAAGCTTCGTTTTTAATTGACTGCCCTATTCCGAAATGGCATAATACCAGCTTTATAAACTCTAACCAAGCACTAGTGCGAGTAAGATTATCAGTGCAAGCTGCATCCTACATCTGCATTACGACTCATGGATGGACATCTGTGAAACATGAGAATTATATTGCAGCGACTGCTCACTTCATTGATGAAAAGTGCAATCTGAAATCATATTTGCTATCTGACTTAATTCAATGACAAGCATACAGCTGAAAACATTTCCAGTGAATCACAAAATGTGACTTGAACTTGGGATATTATCAACAAAATTGAAGCTTCCACTACAGATAACTCAAGTAATATGGTGAAGACAGTGATGATGAGCAAATAGTAACATGTACCTTGTTTTGCACATTCACTGAATTTAACTGTGCAAGCAAGGCTTGAACCAATTACAGACACATGGGAAAAAGTGGAGTAAATACTGGAATTTTTCAAAAGAAGTCCTTACACAATGTTGTTGTTGTGGTCTTCAGTCCTGAGACTGGTTTGATGCAGCTCTCAGTGCTACTCTATCCTGTGCAAGCTTCTTCATCTCCCAGTACCTACTGCAACCTACATCCTTCTGAATCTGCTTTGTGTATTCATCTCTTGGTCTCCCTCTACGATTTTTACCCTCCAAGCTGCCCTCCAATACTAAATTGGTGATTCCTTGATGCCTCAGATCATGTCCTACCAATAGATCCCTTCTTCTGGTCAACTTGTGCCACAAACTTCTCTTTTCAGTAATCCTGTTCAGTACCTCTTCATTAGTTACGTGATCTATCCATCTAATCTTTAGGATTCTTCTGTAGCACCACACTTCGAAAGGTTCTATTCTCTTCTTGTTCAAACTATCTATCGTCCTGGTTTCACTTCCATACATGGCTACACCCCATACGAATACTTTCACAAACGACTTCCTGACACTTAAATGTATACTCGATGTTAACAAATTTGTCTTCTTCAGAAACGCTTTCCTTGCCATTGCCAGTCTACATTTTATATCCTCTCTACTTCGACCATCATCAATTATTTTGCTCATCAAATAGCAAAACTCCTTTACTTCTTTAAGAGTCTCATTTCCTAATCTAATTCCCTCACCATCACCCGACTTAATACTACTACAATCCATTATCCTCGTTTTGCTTTTGTTGATGTTCATCTTATATACTCCTCTCAAGACACTGTCAATTTCATTCAACTGGTCTTCCAAGTCCTTTGCTTTCTCTGACAAAATTACGATGTCATCGGCGAACCTCAAATTTTTTATGTCTTCTCCAGGGATTTTAATATCTACTCCAAATTTTTCTTTTGTTTCCAAAACTGCTTGCTCAATACACAGATTGAATAACACCGGAGAGAGGCTACAACTCTGTCTTACTCCCTTCCCAACCACTGCTTCCCTTTCATGTCCCTAGACTCTTATAACTGCCATCTGGTTTCTGTACAAATTGTAAATAGCCTTTCGCTCCCTGTATTTTACACATGCCACCTTTAGAATTTGAAAGAGAGTATTCCAGTCAACATTGTCAAAAGCTTTCTCTAAGTCTAAAATGCTAGAAACGTATGTTTGCCCTTCCTTCATCTAGCTTCTAAGATAAGTCGTAAGGTCAGTATTGCCTCACGTGTTCCAGTATTTCTGCGGAATCCAAACTGATCCTCCCCCAGGTCGGTTTCTACTAGTTTTTCCATTCGTCTGTAAAGAATTCGAGTTAGTATTTTACAGCTGTGGCTTATTAAACTGATTGTTCGGTAATTTTCACATCTGTCAACACCTGCTTTCTTTGGGATTGGAATTATTATATCCTTCTTGAAGTCTGAGGGTATTTCGCTGTTTCATACATCTTGCTCACCAGATGGTACAGTTTTGTCAGGACTGGCTCTCCCAAGGCCGTCAGTAGTTCTAATGGAATGTTGTCTACTCCGGGGGCCTTGTTTCGACTCAGGTCTTTCAGTGTTCAGTCAAACTCTTCACGCAGTATCGTATCTCCCATTTCATCTTCATCTTCATCCTCTTCCATTTCCATAATATTGTCCTGAAGTACATCGCCCTTGTATAGACCCTCTATATACTCCTTCCACCTTTCTGCTTTCCCTTCTTTGCTTAGAACTGGGTTTCCATGTGAGCTCTTGATATTCATACAAGTGGTTCTCTTTTCTCCAAAGGTCTCTTTAATTTTCCTGTAGGCAGTATCTATCTTACCCCTAGTGAGATAAACCTCTACATCCTTACATTTGTCCTATAGCCATCCCTACTTAGCCATTTTGCACTTCCTGTCGATCTCATTTTTGAGACGATTGTATTCCTTTTTGCCTGCTTCATTTATTGCATTTTTTATATTTTCTCCTTTCATCAATTAAATTCAATATTTCTTGTGTTACCCAAGGATTTCTACTAGCCCTCGTCTTTTTAACTACTTGATCCTCTGCTGCCTTCACTACTTCATCCCTCAAAGCTACCCATTCTTCATCTACTGTATTTCTTTCCCCCATTCCTGTCATATGCTCCATTATGCTCTCCTTGAAACTCTGTAAAACCTCTGGTTCTTTCAGTTTATCCAGGTTCCATCTCCTCAAATTCCCACCTTTTTGCAGTTTCTTCAGTTTTAATCTACATTTCATAACCAACAGATTGTGGTCAGAGTCCACATCTGCCGCTGGAAATGTCTTACAATTTAAAATCTGGTTCCTAAATCTCTGTTTTACCATTATGTAATCTATCTGATACCTTTTAATATCTCCATGGTTCTTCCATGTATACAACCTCCTTTCATGGTTCTTAAACCAAGTGTTAGCTATGATCAAGTTGTGCTCTGTGCAAAATTCTACGAGGCGGCTTCCTCTTTCATTTCTTAGCCCCAATCCATATCCACCTACTACGTTTCCTTCTCTCCCTTTTCCTACACCCGAATTCCAGTCACCCATGACTATTAAATTATCATCTCCCTTCACTATCTGGATAATTTCTTTTATTTCATCAGAGATTTCTTCAATTTCTTTGTCATCTGCAGAGCTAGTTGGCATATAAACTTGTACTACTGTAGTAGGTGTGGACTTCGTGTCTATCTTGGCCACAATAATGCGTTCACTATGTTGTTTGTAGTAGCTTACCAGCATTCCTATTTTCCTATTCATTATTAAACCTACTCCTGCATTACCCTATTTTATTTTGTGTTTATAACCCTGTAGCCACCCGACCAGAAGTCTTGTTCCTCCTGCCACCGAACTTCACTAATTCCCACTATATCTAACTTTAACCTATCCATTTTCCTTTTTAAATTTTCTAAGCAACATGCCTGATTAAGGGATCTGACTTTCCACGCTCCGATCCGTAGAACGCCAGTTTTCTTTCTCGTGATAACGACATCCTCTTGAGTAGTCCCCGCCCGGAGATCAGAATCGGGGTCTATTTTAGCTCCAGAATATTTTACCCAAGAGGACGACATCATCATTTAATCATACAGTAAAGCTGCATGCACTAGGGGAAAAATTACGGCTGTAGTTCGGTATTGCTTCAGCCGTTCACAGTACCATAACAGCAAGGCCGTTTTGGTTATTGTTACAAGGCCAGATCAGTCAATCATCCAGACTGTTGCCCCTGCAACTACTGAAAAGGCTGCTGCCCCTCTTCAGGAACCACACGTTTGTCTGGCCTCTCAACAGATACCCCTCCGTTGTGGTTGTACCTACGGTACGGCTATCTGTATCGCTGAGGCACGCAAGCCTCCCCACCAACGGCAAGGTCCATGGTTCATTGCGGGTGGGAGGAGGGGGGGGGGGGGGTTACACAATATTCAGAAGTAAATGGGCTTCCCTATTTTAAGACCAAAACAAGATTACCCTACGAGATGGAATTCCATATGTGAAATGTTTGACAAGCTTCTAAAAGTCAAGTGTGGATTCACAAAGAAAACTGTCCAATGAAGGCCGGTAAGTTATTGAAACATTTTCTGAAATACTATCTCCTTTTGAGCAAGTAACAACAGAAATTTGCAGCGAAAGAAATGTAACCTAGTCAAAAGTTGTCTTATTAAGCTAAGATTTACAATGTCATTAAATGAGAGTAAAAATCTCAGATTTCAGTAATGAAGTCATTAATACAGTAACTGCTAAACTTGAACATAGAATCTGTACCCAGCTCGTTCAAAAGTTTACAGATAAAGCAATTGTTTGTGAAGCAACATTATTGGAACTTCGCTTCAAGGAGCACGGATTTCCGGAAACTAGGCACCGATTAAAAGTAACAAAAATTGTAGTAATTAACAAGTGCTGTGCAATACGACATAAAGCCACTCGGTGTTTAACAGACATTCCACCACAAGCCAGACCAGTTGTCGTGAGCATTTTCAACTCTAGCAGTGGCCCCATTTGGCAAGGTTTTGGTCAAGCTCTAGGAGGGTTGATCCAAAGTGTACAAAATCCACATGCTGCAAGTATAGACGATTTTGATACGTATATGAAGACGCCACTGATACACAGGTCACAAAATCCATTGCTGTGGTGGAAAGTAAATGATGTGCTGTTTCCTACGCTGCTTGTAATAATGAAACGACGTCTGTTCCATGTGAGTGCATATTTTCAAAGCAGGAGCAAACAATCCCATCTTTCAAGCGAAAAAGTATAAAAAATTATATTTCTTAACTATAACTTAGAATGTGTACAGTAGATCTACTCCGAAATGAAACAATAAAACTTCAGTTGATTTTGTTCTCCTCTGGACGATCTCCACTGAATTTGTGTTTGACTGTATTTTGTTTAGTCGACTAAATCTTACATGTAGCTATGTTACAAGAACATTTTTTTTTTCAAATTTGTTGCTCGCCATTTAATGAGTTTAAGTGTTTGCGTATATTTATTTAGTTATTCTTATTATTCTTTAGCAAGAATTTTAAGTGCTGTAGAGCCAGATCTGCCATGATGTGGGTATCACAAAGGCATTACACTGTATGAATTGTTTTAAATTTTAGACCGGATTTTATACTTCAAGGAAACATACCGATCTCTGTATTTCAGTTACCTCGAAATGCTTTAACATGTTTTCCATTTATATCAAGTGTTCATATTATGAGCTGTAGCCAGCTGACTTGTGAATGTTTGGTGAAAAACTGCCCTACTTGACCATTGTGTTATATGGTCCCGTCTGTTATGGTAAGTTTTTGATCTGTGTGCGTCAATCACTTTGCATTCCTGCTCTGTGACAAACAATGGAAAATTTAACTGAGAGGAAGAAAAATTTGAGTGGCACACACATAAACGTTAATTCAGTGCCTCGCTTCCCATAATGTTACCTCAATAAGTTATATCTCATGATATGCCTTTTCAAGAGCGCATACAGATTATCAGTTATAAAACCTATCAAAATTAGGGAGTAGAATACAGGGAAACTAGTCTGGCAAAATCTGTTATGTCAAATATACAAACTCTGTTCTCAGCCAATTGGAAAGAACAAAAGTCACAAGACACGAAATCATCGCATTTGCTGCAGGAAATACGAAACTGCCAAGACATCCAAGTGAAAGCTTCATACTTTCTGCGATATAATTGGAGCTCTCGCACCCTATTTGTGCTTATATGGAAATATTTGTACAGAGGACACTCAAGATGATATAGTACATAGGCCTATTCGATTTCAAAACACAAACTGCTTCATTTGTTTCGAGACAGCTGTGTGTTTCAGTTTGCCCACCTCTACAGCGCGTGCGTTCTTAAGCGCAGGTGTGACAGGTGCGACGCAGGTGTGTCGACAGTCAACTGCGGCAAACGCGCGGCTTGCTGGTAAGCACGTCTCGATTCTCCTTGCAAGCGACCCTGCGGCACTGCTTGACTTCGCTCTGGCACCCCGGAGTGTCTGTCTGCGCTGCAGCATAGCGGGCGCGCCGCGGGAGTCAGGCTCTGCTCGCACCACAGTGACAGGGGAGAACACAGCAAATGGTTAAAATGGCTCTAGGAACTATGGGACTTCACATCTGGGGCCATCAGTCCCCTAGATTTAGAACTACTTAAACCTAACTAACCTAAGGACATCACACACAGCCCTGCCCGAGGCAGGATTCGAAGCTCCGACCGTAGTAGCCGCGCGTTTGCGGACTGAAGCGCCTAGAACCGCTCGGCACAGCGGTTGGCGCGAATACAGCACCCCCACACATCAGACATGAACCGAAAGTGAGAGGCCACCCTGTGGAACGGAAGGCATCCAGGGCTGAAGTTAAATGTCAGAACCGGAAATTAGGTCAGATAAAAAGAAGGGGTCCAGAAAACTGTAGACACTGTTTGGCAGGCAATGTTAATGGAAGAAAATGACGTATAATAACGGGAAGGGTTATTTTATGTGTTTAAAGACACCCCATTAGCAACCAAAAAATTTCGATGCCGCTAAACTATTGATCAAAATACGGCTATCGGTGTTGCCGGTGTGAGATCTGCACAGAACGCCTCGATGGTTCCTTGTAGCTCTTTCAGTGCATCTCGCTTATGTTCATTTTTCAAGGCCCCCATGGGCAAAAGTCAACAGGTGTATGGTCGGGAGACCGTGATTTATATCCAGCAGCTCCTCTTCGACCCATCCATCATCCAGGTGGACTTTCATGGCAGTAGGCTCTGGCATCTCTGTGGTGGTGAGGCGGAGCGCCATCTTGTTATAGGTAAAATCTTTCACTTCCAAACATCTCTCGGATGGCAGGTAAAATCGATATTTTCAGCGTACTTAGATACACCTCACCAGGTGTGGTGCCTTCAATGAAGAATGGACCAATAAAACAGCGCGATGACACTCCTAACCAAACATTAACACCTGGTGAATTAAAATTCTTGCCCACGTGACAGTGAGGATTTTCAGGAGCCCAATACATGCAGTTGCGGAAGGTTACTGTACCGTTCAGTTTGAAACGCGCCTCGTCAGATGCAAAAACCATCCTGTAAACCGTGACTTCTAAGTACTCGCAATACTCCATGCTCAATCCGGTTCGTCTTCGTTCATAGCGTGCAGCGATCTTGGAATGTACACATTCCACTGTGCAGCCCTCAGAAGTCTGCGTACGCTTCATCGGCTTAAGCTGCTTTGACGTGCACACTGCTTTACAGATTTTTGAGGTGACCTAATAAAATGTTGCTACACAGTTGGAAACTGGACTTGTTGGCGTTTTTTATCGGCCAGACCTTTGCTTATGCACATTCTGCACAGTTCCGTCGGCTTCAAATTTATCGCGAATACTGTAAATTGTTCTGCCTGTTGGTGGATGAGTTCCGTACACATTACTCCATTTCCGTTGCACGCCCATCATGTTTTAGTATTCCAGTACCGCTTCAGTACGGCGTTGCGCTGCTCAAACGACGATCTTACTTCATTCGTTGCTGCACTGCCGTCAGCTGAAAATCGAAAGCCCTGATCTGTTGAGAAAACAATGGACTACGCCACCGAGCAAACTTGTAACGTGATTTCATGCACAGTAACTGTCAAAGAGTGTCTACATTTTCCTGGAAGACTATATTTCAGTGTACGTGATATGCGGGACGCATCTATGGAAGTAAGTTACGAGGCGTAGGCCAGCCTACGAGGTCGAATAAACTACAGAAAGAGGGCAAGGGAGGCGGTTAATGTTCAGATGTGACCGTGTCCAGGTCCGAAGGAAACAGCCGAAGTTACTCTGAGAGAAAACATGCATAAAAGACTTGTCTGAGGTCTTCGAATAACCTTTTTATCCCAAAATATTCCTTGACTTACCACCTTGTACTGGAGGTAAGTCTCAAATGGTTCAAATGGCTCTGAGCACTATGGGACTTAACATCTACGGTCATCAGACCCCTAGAACTTAGAACTACTTAAACCTAACCAACCTAAAGACATCACACAACACCCAAGGTAAGTCTCATGGAGGAAGTTGTAGGAAAGTTTTTTGGCTTGATTAAGAACAGAAGCCTGGTGGCTTGCAACTATTCTCAGATGTTACTAGTGTGTTCGATAGTCTTTCAGAAGACAAGGTGTACTTGAATGGAAGCGGGACTATTTAGGTTGTTTGTCGGTGAGGTTATTGCTATTGGGAGTGATGTTCAGCTATCTGTGGAATTAAGCATATTTATAAATTGAACTCCAATTAGAGTACTCTGTTCTGTTTGTGAAAGTTAACTGAGCGCTGGAGTCGGGATGTGGGGAATGAAACAGCATACAGTAGAGCGTAACTGATTATGGGAATGGTATTCCAGATAAGCCACCCGGAACTCGAATTTCTCAGGAAAGTGGTGTGAATGATGGTAAGATTTATTCACGCTAACTGGGAGAGAGCAGTTTTGGTAGTATAAGTATATTGTTGATGAGACGGTGTAATGCTTTGTAAAACTTCATACAGTGCGAAGCTGAGATTTATTCGTTTGTTTTGTGTCTCCTGGAGTTTCTTTATTACTTTTCATCGTGTTTGAAAAAGCCACTTAGTGTTGTTAAACAATGCGATTCCGGCTGGCTGCCCTCTCTTAACGCTTAGCAGAGCGCTGAACCCGATCGCCGTCTTAACGCTTGTTTGGACCTCATCCGATTAACCGGGGAGGGGCGGAGACACAAACTGGGTTAGGGGACACGTCGCAGCCAGTGTGTAGCAGGTATCAGGTAGCAGGTAGCAGGTGCTGGCAGTGCGGCAAACCTTGTTACTGCCGCCGGGCTGACGCCTCTGCCAGACAACGGGATTACGGCGGACCCTGCCTGCTGCTGAACACGCACCAGGCAGAACCTGCGGATGGTTGCAGGCAGATCCGGCGTGTTTACGGGGTGGAACGACAATCTCACTTTGGGTCATTAGCAGCCCAGGGATCAAATCAAGTCATGCCAACGACGGACGGGACGAAGCGCTACACAAATTCGGAAAGGACAATGCTGTGTATGTCATTTTAATGTCACCCGTACTCACACCCGCTTCAGATTACTTTAAGCAACCATAGAACATTGTATTTTAACAACTCCATCACGGCGGCTACAGCCCAGCGGTACAGTTTCTTTTTGCAAATCCACTGTTTCTTTAGTATTTGTGTCGATGGTTCGTAGATTAGCTGTTGCAGTGTGCAAGAATTTACTATAACGCGTTCAACTTACTGGGGGAAAGTGTAAGATCACTCTAGGTCTTCACTAATAACGTTCAACCTTAGCAGGGAGCCCAAAATGAAATGAAATGTCGTGTGGCTAGGGCCTCCCGTCGGGTAGACCGGTCGCCTGCTGCAAGACAAAAGACTCAATGTTGACGCAACTTCGGCGACTTGCGTGTCGATGGGGATGACAGGATGGTGAAGACAACACAACACACAATCCTTGAGCGGGGAACATCTCCAACCCAGCCGGAAATCGAAGCTGGGCCGCTTTGAACAGCATTCGTCCGCGCTAACCACTCAGCTATCGAGGCGGACACATGAAGCCCCTAAAGAATGGGAGATTAGTGTTCAGCATTAACTTACTCCGTTGCTGAAGAATGTCAGCATGGCCAGTTGGCGTGCGCAGCATCCGTTGTTCCAGTAGAGCTGTTCCGCAGTGTTCGCGACTTTAAATAGCTCATAAGACACACAGCCTCGCGTTAACACCACAGCTACACTGATGCAACGAACTGCGCAGTGTAGGCGAAAAGACTCTTTTTTATATGTTTAGACGCCTACATTGGAACCATTCACATCTGTACGTACGGACCGTGTTTAAAGTGGAACAACCGCATAAAACTAATCCCCGGAAAGGCGGATGCCACACTTAGGTACGTCGGAACAATCCCCAGGAAGAGCACTCCGTCCACAAAGAAGGAACCTTAACAATGAAATTCCAAAATGTTCAAATTTGTGTGAATTCCTAAGGGACCAGACTGCTGAGGTCATCCGTCCTTAGACTTACACACTACTTAAAGTATCTTAAACTAACTTATGGTAAGAACAACACTCACACCCACTCCCGAGGGAGGACTCGAACCTCCGGCAGGAGGGGCCGCGCAATCCGTGACATGGCGCCTCTAAGCGCGGCATGGAATTCTAAAACCGCTGAAAAAGCAGTGGCTGTTGCAGTTTGAGTTCAAAAGGAAACGCCCAAATGATGACCGGCAAAAGATACAGAACTTCGTGCGTCTGTAAAAAGATCGACGCACGAAGCTTAGAACGACTACCATTGTCATACGTATGCAATAGATCTTGCCGAGAACCCGAGAAAATTCTAATCGTATGTAATCGCTTGACCAGTTTGGTGTGGCAGTAGAAGATAGCAAAAAGAGCCGTAGTTCCAAATTTCGCATTTATGAAATTGTTCGCGCAGTAGAATCGTACAAACTTACCGTCGTTTAATCATCGCACAGACTCGCGTATGGAGGACACAGCATTAACCATCCTTGGTGTAGAGAAACAGTAAAGTCGCCAGGTCCGGATGGAATCGCAGTTCAGCTTTACAAAGAGTACTGTACGGCATTGGCCCCTTACTTAGCCTGCATTCATCGCGAATCTCCCTCCCAGCGCGACTGGACAAAAGCAGAGCTGACTCCTGTATATAAGAAGGATAAAATAACGGACCCACAAAATTACAGGCCAATATCTTAAACATCGGTTTGTTGCAGCTTCCTTGAACATATTCTCAGTTCGAATATCGTAAACTGCCTTAAGAGGGGAAAGCTTCTGTCCAGAAAAGAGCGTGGTTTTAGGAAGCATCGCTCCTGTGAAACTCAGCTAGCCCTTTTCTCTGTTAAGATGCAGCCAACCATGGATGAAGGGCATTACGAAAATTGCAAATATCTAGATTTCGGTAAAACTGTCGACTGTTAACAGAGGCACAAGCAAACGGAATAGGCTGTCAGGTATGTGACTGGTTCGAAGATCTATTAAGTAACAGAACCCAGTATGTCGTTCTCGACAACGACTATTCATCAGAGACGAGGATGTCGGCAGGAGTGCCCCAGCGAAGTGCGATTTGCCATATATGTATATGATCTGGCGGACACGGTATGCCGGCCGCTGTGGCCGTTTGGTTGTAGGCGCTTCAGTCCGGAACTACGCGGTTGCTATGGTCCCATGTCCGAATCCTGCATCGGGCATGGATGTGTGTGATGTCCTTAGGTTAGTTAGGTTTAAGTAGTTCTAAGTTTATGGGACTGATAACCTCAGGTGTTATCCCATAGTGTTTAGAGCCATTTGAACCATTTGACACGGTATGCAGCAGTCTGCAGCTGTTAGGTGACGACGCTACGGTGTATGGGAGGGTTCCGTCGTTAAGTGACTGTATCAGCTTACGAGATGACTTGACAAACTTTTTAGTTGCTGTTGAACCAATGGTAGCTTCTTCTAAGTGTAGAAAAATATAAGTTAATGCTAATGAGTAGGAACAACGAACCCGTAACCTTCGGGTACAGTATTAATGGTGTCCTGCTTGACATAGTCAAGTGCATTAAACATCTAGTCGTAACGCTGAAAAGCAGTATCACATGGATAGAGCGTGTCGGGATTGTAGTAGGGAAGACAAGTGGTCGACTCCGGTTTACTGGGAAAGTTTTAGGAAAGAGTGGTTCATCTGTAGAGGAGAGTGGAGACCGCTTAGAGGGCACTAGTGCAACCCGTTTTTGAGTACTGTTGGAGTATTTGGGATGCGCATAAGGTCTTTTTAAAGGGAGACATCGAAGCAATTTAGAGGCGGGCTGCTACATTTGTTACCGGTACGTTCAAACAAGTAAGCTATGCGAGATGCTTCGGGATCTCGACTCGGAATCGCTAGAGGGAAGACGACGTTCTTTCGGAGGAGCACTATTGCGAACATTTAGAGGAGCAGCATTTGAGGCAGACTGCAGAACGATCCTACTGGTGCCAACGTCCATTTCTCCTACTGTTTATGAAGATAAGACTAGAGGTATTCGGGCTCGGACGGAGGCATATAGATAGATGTACCTCCTTCGCCCAGTTCGCGGGTGAAACAGACAGAGCAGTGCACCCTTCACCACGCGCGGTACCGTGACTTCAGGAGAGTTTATGTAGTGCAGAACCTTACAGAACCACCAGCTGTCCGATATTTCAATACTTTAGTGAATGCAGGACACGTACGAGATGCTAATAACAGATGAAACAGATGAGGTTCAAAGAAGAGTAGTGCGTTTCGTCACACATTCTTTGAGTAAACGTCAAAGCGTCTCGGCATAAAATCAGAGAGGTTCGAACTCACGAGGAGGCAGTTGACCACGTACCTTCCGGTGCGCCATTGGCGGCAGGAAGAAAAGAGGACGGAAGTGACCCTTGGGTCACAAAATACACTCTTCCACACGTTGTAAGAATGTTTGCGGAGAATAGCTTACAAGCACATGTAAATGCAGATTCAAGTCGCACTCGTTTCAGACATCAAATGAAATTTAGCAAGAAATTGTGTCTTCACCTTATCATCACAGTATGTTAAATCTCATGTCGTGCTTTTGGTGGAATATTCTTGGTTTTATAAATTATTCTCCAGTGTTATTGAACAACTAGCCTTACGTGGAACGACTGTTACTTGCCATACAACTTACGGTAATGTGTGGTAACTCAACAATAATAATAGCTACTAAAACCGTACAATAGTATAATTTGTATAGATGTTTGTTGAGGCAATCAGATTGATACGTGTTTTTAATGAGGTATAGTCTCTGAATATGAAAATAAATCTTATGACTGACTATGACTACCTAATGTATGTCGTCGTCCGTGAGAGGCTGTTACCAAACGTCTTGAGGCATTCTGTTTT
The DNA here is from genome assembly GCF_023897955.1 of Schistocerca gregaria. NCBI lineage: Eukaryota > Metazoa > Arthropoda > Insecta > Orthoptera > Acrididae > Schistocerca > Schistocerca gregaria. The sequence goes on along the minus strand of NC_064924.1, from coordinate 30,413,068 downwards.
AGGCTGCGGTGAATGACCACTGCCATGTGCAACAGTACGAAAACGACAGATATCTTTTTAGTAAGGAAAGACAGAACGGAGGAAGCATCTCGAAGGTATTTTCCAGTGACTACCGTAGAGTTACTAATCACCTTATTGTCCATCAAGGTTAGTTTATTCTGTGAACCAACACACGGGTAAAATTATTCCATGCAGAATCTGTTTAATTCGTGGCATTTTTCTAAAGTTAATGACCACGTCTCTGCCCACGTATACACAATTGAAATCAACGTGTTGTTTTTTAAAGCTAGCGTTATGTTTTACCTCTAGCACCCATAAATGTTCGAATCTTTATCATCTTTCTTTGGTACATTGGCAGTGGATCCAAATATTCGGAAGCCGCTCTTTAAACAATGCCTTTCTTTCCAAGTCAACCATTCCTCTATGCGGTCTCTATACATACTTCCATCTATTTGGATGGTTCTGCATACAATGGCTTTGTAATCCTTTACACAGACTCTGTACTCGGCCCCTTCTAACATTCAAACAAAAAACAAAATCATGCATCTCAGAAAATCCTCAGCGACCTTATATTCTCCTATTATCACAACGTTCTTAGTCCTTTTAAAAATCTGAGCTCATGCTAAAATTTTGAATAAAAAATTATCGGTAAATACAGCAGAGGACTTCCAGTATACTGACTCACACTCAGTCTGCTAACGGTCTCGTCAAAGAGCCAGATAGGGTGGAGGGGAGGACCCAAAGTCGGGGGAGCCTTTTGCCCTGCTTCTAAGGGCACGAGAATAAGCAGTGATTAACAGTAGAAGGCAATGGAGACACATAATGTGTACCCAAACGACTTGTGCGTTGTATTTAAAGAAGTTGTCATGATGGTGTCTCCACTGGGAGAATATTCCGGAGGCCATGAGAAACAGACTGAATTAGGAAAGTGCAACAATTCTTGGGCCAAGTCTGAATATGACAAGTAAACCAGAAAATCTGGGAAGGGAAACTGAGAGTTGTTGTTGTTGTCTTCAGTTCTGAGACTGCTTTGATGCAGCTCTCCATGCTACTCTATCCTGTGTAAGCTTCTTCATCTCCCAGTACCTACTGCAACCTACATCCTTCTGAATCTGCTTAGTGTATTTATCTCTTGGTCTCCCTCTACGATTTTTACCCTCCACGCTGCCCTCCAATACTAAATTGGTGATCCCTTGATGCCTCAGATCATGCCCTACCAACCGATCCCTTCTTCTTGTCAAGTTGTGTTACGAACTTCTCTTCTCCCCAATCCAATTCAATACTTCCTCATTAGTTATGTGATCCACCCATCTAATCTTTAGCATTCTTCTGTAGCACCACATTTCGAAAGCTTCTATTCTCTTCTTGTCCAAACTATTTATCGTCCATGTTTCGCTTCCATACATGGCTACACTCCACACAAATACTTTCAGAAATGACTTCCTGACACTTAAATCTATACTCGATGTTAACAAATTTCTCTTCTTCAGAAACGCTTTCCTTGCCATTGCCAGTCTACATTTTATATCCTCCCTACTTTGACCATCATCAGTTATTCTGCTCACCAAATAGCAAAAATTATTTAATATTTTAAGTGTCTCATTTCCTAATCTAATTCCCTCAGCATCATTCGACTTAATTCGACTGAATTCCATTATCCTCGTTTTGCTTTTGTTGATGTTCATCTTATATCCTCCTTTCAAGAAACTATCCATTCCATTCAACTGCTCTTCGAAGTCCTTTGCTGTCTCTGACAGAATTACAATGTCATCGGCGAACCTCAAAGTTTTATTTCTTCTCCATGCATTTTAATACCTATTCCGAATTTTTCTTTTGTTTCCTTCACTGCTTGCTCAATATACAGATTGAATAACATCGTGGAGAGGCTGCAACCATGTCTTACTCCCTTCCCAACCACTGCTTCCCTTTCATGTCCCTCGACTCTTATAACTGAAATCTGGTTTCTGTACAAATTGTAAATAGCCTTTCGCTCCCTGTATTTTACCCATGCCACCTTTAGAATTTGAAAGAGAGTATTCCAGTCAACATTGTCAAAAGCTTTCTCTAAGCCTACAAATGCTAGAAACGTAGGTTTGCCCTTCCTTCATCTAGATTCTACTTTAAGTCGTAAGGTCAGTATTGCTTCACGTGTTCCAGTATTTCTGCGGAATCCTAACTGATCTTCCCCCAGGTCGGTTTCTACTAGTTTTTCCATTCGTTTGTAAAGAGTTCGAGTTAGTATTTTGCAGCTGTGGCTTAATAAACTGATTGTTCGGTAATTTTCACATCTGTCAACACCTGCTTTCTTTGGGATTGGAATTATTATACCCTTCTTGAAGTCTGAGGGTATTTCGCCTATTTCATACATCTTGCTCACCAGATGGTACAGTTTTGTCAGGACTGGCTCTCCCAAGGCCGTCAGTAGTTCTAATGGAATGTTGTCTACTCCGGAGGCCTTGTTTCGACTCAGGTCTTTCAGTGCTCTGTCAAACTCTTCACGCAGTATCGTATCTCCCATTTCATTTTCATCTACATCCTCTTCCATTTCCATAATATTGTCCTCAAGTTGCCATCTGAGCTCTTGATATTCATACAATTGGTTCTCTTATCTCCAAAGGTCTCTTTAATTATCCTGTAGGCAGTATCTATCTTACCCCTAGTGAGATAAGCCTCTACATGCTTACATTTGTCCTCAAGCGATCCCTGCTTAGCCATTTTGCACTTCCTGTCGATCTCATTTTTGAGACGTTTGTATTCCTTTTTGCCTGCTTCATTTATTGCATTTTTATATTTTCTACTTTCATCAATTAAATTCAATATTTCTTGTGTTACCCAAGGATTTCTACTAACCCTCGTATTTTTACCTACTTGATCCTCTGCTGCCTTCGCTACTTCATCCCTCAAATCTACCCATTCTTCTTCCACTGTATTTCTATCCCCCCTTCCTATCAATTGTTCCCTTATGCTCTCCCTGAAACTCTTACCATTATATAATCTATCTGATACCTTTTAGTATCTCCAGGGTTCTTCCATGTATACAACCTCCTTTCATGATTCTGAAACCAAGTGTTAGCTATGATTAAGTTGTGCTCCGTGCAAAGTTTTACCAGGCGGCTTCCTCTTTCATTTCTTTGCCCCAATCGATATTCACCTACTACGTTTCCTACTCTTCCTTTTCCTACTACCGAATTCCAGTCACCCATGACTATTAAATTTTCGTCTCCGTTCACTATCTCAATAATTTCTTTTATTTCATCATACATTTCTTCAATTTTTCGTCATCTACAGAGCTAGTTCGCATATAAACTTGTACCACTGTAGTAGGTGTGGGCTTCGTATCTATCTTGGCCACAATAATGCATTCACTATGCTGTTTGTAGTAGCTTACCCGCATTCCTATTTTCCTATTCATTATTAAACCTACTCCTGCGTGACCCCTATTTGATTTTGTGTTTATAACCCTGTAGTCACCTGACCAGACGTCTTGTTCCTCCTGCCACCGAACTTCACTAATTCCCACTATATCTAACTTTAACCTATCCTTTTCCCTTTTTAAGTTTTCTAACCTACCTGCTCGATTAAGGGATCTGACATTCCACGCTCCGATCCGTAGAACGCCAGTTTTCTTTCTCCTGATAACGACATCCTCTTGAGTAGTCCACGCCCGGAGATCCGAATGGGGGACTATTTTACCTCCGGAATATTTTACCCAAGAGGACGCCATCATCATTTAATCATACAGTAAAGTTGCATGCCCGCGGGAAAAATTACGGTTGTAGTTTCTCCTTGCTTTCCGCCGTTCGCAATACCAGCACAGCAAGGCAGTTTTGGTGAGTGTTACAAGGCCAGATCAGTCAATCATCCAGACTGTTGCCCTTGCAACTACTGAAAAGGCTGCTGCCCCTCTTCAGGAACCACACGTTTGTCTGGCCTCTCAACAGATACCCCTCCGTTGTGGCTGCACCTACGGTACGGCTATCTGTATCGCTGAGGCACGCAAGCCTCCCCACCAAAGGCAAGGTCCATGTTTCATTTGGGGGTGAGAGAGCCAACCTAAATATAAAATTCTGCTCCAAAACGTAAGACAAAAATACCAACATTTCCGTAACGAAAGTATGACATAGTCACCACTGCTTACCTGTTTCTTTCCTTAATTACTTTCGGTGTGAATACATACGGAAAAAAATCAGAGCACCTATAAGGAATTGTGCGACATAAAGGAAAGTTGATAGGCCTGTTTCTACATCTGAAAGATCATTTCTATTAAAATTTCACACCAGTCGCAGAAGAGTGGCGCCAGTATCGCCACTATGAGATATGCTCTAAATGCACGCCGTAACAGTTGTTAGCTTAGTTACCTTTGAGTCAGGACATGATGAGTTGACGTTAGTGAAGAATAGCTTTAAGACGATGAAGACGCCTTTATCAACGTCTCACTGAATGTGAACGAGGTCGTGTAATTGGGATACGAAAAGCTGGATGTTCCGTCTTCTGTGTCGTCCGAACAAGACACAGCCAGACGAAAGCACCGCAGGCGAGCTGGCGCCTGGCCAACAGAGACTCGCCACTTGCGCGACGTCCATCGGCGCCACGGCCAGCGCTGAGGATGAAGACGTCGACTAGGCCTCGGACAGCAGCCGGCCGTGTTCAGTGCGCCAGTGACCGGACCACAGCGGACAGGCATGACAGCAGCTGTCGCTCACTTTGCTATAGACCGTCGTCCAGGGCTGGCGGCGTTTACTCAACTCTTAGTACTGAACATACAGCTATAAATAGCATTTGCTATGTACCGTAAAGTTTACCTGCGGTTATTTGCACTTAGCCATTGAGGCCCCTTTTGTGTTGTATTACATGCAGCGTTACTGACTTTATTATTCAACTAGTGACAAACATAAGTAATTCTTTTAACCTACTTGTGTAACTTTTTTACTGATTTGTTGGACTGTCGTAGAACTTTCGTTTACCTATCTAGTTACCTGACACTCGAGCATAGCTGTGTAATAGCGGCAGGGAGAAATTGTCTTAGTAGTGTACTGCTCCAGAAGGCGTCTCACGAACTCACAAACTCGGCCTACCGTAACAACAGTGGCAACACGACCTCCACAATAGTAGTGGTGTGACAGCAGGAGCATTTTACCGCAAATTTCTACGTCAGCCTCCAGATTCTACCTTTTGTGTCGCCATTCCTGAACAGCATTAGGGGTGGTGTTTTACAATTGGTTAACGCTCGTCCACACACCGCTGTTGTAACGCAACAAGCTCTAAGGAGTGTCGACATGTCGCCTTCAACTACTCGATCGCCAGATCTGTCTCCAATCGAGCTCATATAAGACATCGTTGGACAACATCTCCAACGTCATTCACAAACAGCATTAACCATCCCAGGACTGACCGACCTAGTGCAACAAGCGTGGAGCTCCATTCCACAAACTCACATCCGGCACTTGTACAACTCGACGTATGCTCGTTTTGCATGCTTGCGTTCAACAGTATGGCGGTTACACTAGTTATTAATTTACCAGCATTCCTTATTTTCATTGGGTTATCTCGCCCTTACATTAACCTGTGATCTTACAATGTTAATCGCTTACGTATGTTACCTAGACAAATGCATTCCCCAAATTTCATCACGCTCTAGTAATTACTTTTTGGTTTTGCGAGTTTTTCCGTCAGTGTAAGTGGTTAGACAGACAACATTGTTTCTCAAAGATTTTAATGTTTACAATTATGATGAAACTGAAAAAACTGAATTAAAATTTGTACTATGGCTGGGACTTGAACCCATGTCTTCTTGCTTACTTGGCACCAATGGTAGCTGTTTCACTACCACAGCTCACATTGCTGCATGGACTATCCAAGTCCAGTGCTCTCCCCAACACAAAATTCACTTCACATCTTCAGCTTATTTCCTCATTCTTGGGGACGGCGTTGGAGGCGGGTAGTCCATGCAGCAATTCAGCAATTCAGCTATAGTGCTGCAGTGGTAAAATGGCTAGAATTCCTGCCGAGTACTCAAGGAGACCCTGGTTCAAGTCCCAAAAATGGTTCAAATGGCTCTGAGCACTATGGGACTTAACAGCTGTGGTCATCAGTCCCCTAGAACTTAGAACTACTTAAACCTAACTAACGTAAGGACATCACACACATCCATGCCCGAGGCAGGATTCGAACCAGCGACCGTAGCAGTCGTGCGGTTCCGGACTGCGCACCTACAACCGCGAGACCACCGCGGCCGGCTTGAAGTCCCAGCTTCGGTACAAATTTTAATTACATTAACGTAGGTAAAGATGAGTCTCAAATTTCTAGAGGAAAATTTAATCAAAAGGTATACAAATCCACATGTTTGTAGTCACTGAGCTAAACAAAAGTGCATTATACAAACAACAACGTAAATATGACTTACAAAACTTTTTAGGGGGTTTTGTGTTACTTTTACCATGACACATAAAGTTGGGCTAGGTAGGTACCTAAACTTTTATCCACTTTCGGTCCAAATCACCGAAGTCATCCTTAATACAATGATAATATTCTACCATTACTACTACTTGCTAAAACCTTTCGCCACTATATACATTACTTCTAATCTCTGTTTACTCCTTCAAAAGACTCTTAACCACGTATCTGCAAAATTTTTCCTATGTCAGTTCACAGTGAACAGGTTGAATGGAATGTTGGTTTCTGTTCTTAATTTCCTGTTTGCATGTCCTCTCACTGGAACAAGGGGATAACAGGCTAAAAGTAAGATTTGAAAGTAGGTCATAAACTACTTTTGTAAGCAAGGGAGATAATGGGAGAGAGCCAGTGCCACTTACGTAACAAAATGGACGTGATTAATTTGTACAATTTTATGGAAAGGTTATTATATAGTATACATTTAGTATCGTAATACCGAAAAACTGGTCGCAGATGGAGCAGCAGTTTGTAAGAAGAAGAAGATACCAGTGCAAGAAGACTATCGGATTTGCAAAGCTTCGAGGATTGGTGGAGAGACGCTGGATGTAACCCACTGTGCACATATAGAGGAAGAAATCCAGCACTCGTACACCATCGCTGGAAACAGTGGTTACTGTAAAATACGTTGGAGTAATCGACGTAAAGTGGAATGAGGCGATGTGCCCGAGCGGTTCTAGGCGCTTCGTCCGGAACCGGGCTGCTGCTGAGGTCGCAGGTTCTAATTCTGGCTCGAGCATGGATGTGTGTGATGTCTTTAGGTTAGTTAGGTTTAAATAGTTCTAAGTCTATGGGACTGATGACCTCAGATGTTAAGTCACACAGTGCTTAGAGCCATTTGATCCATTACTTTTTGGAGTGGGTAGATTAGCAGAACGGAGGCCGAGCTGTGAGAAATGTTAAGGAAATCTAATTCATCCACGGAAGAAGTCGTTTCTCAAACACTACTACTTATAAAATGGCGTAATGGCGCTACATGATTGGTTGTGACGAATCATGTCGCTGTTAGGATTGTATTAGTTTAGTATTTCCATTTGAATAGGTAACAGGAAAAGCTCACGGAATTCACAGGGAAATGACGACGTAAATCTCGCAAAACATTATGGGGTTGATATGCATTCAAAAATGCATTCAGCGAAGATTGTGATATTATTAATGCGGGTGTTACAAATCAGGTTTCTCAGTACAGTTTCTCTAAGGACATTAGGATCGTCTGGGAAAGTTGCTGCATTTCTTCTACAGAATCTAGTTTAAATTACAACAAAACTTATGTATCGTACACTAGTGTGATTACAAATCGGTGTTCGCTATGATAGTGTTTTCGTTTTAGGACCTAAGCAGTGGAGAGGCTAATGACCTGTCGGAGGTCGCTAACCTTGGTGGTGGTATGGGACCTAATATCGAATGTGAATCAACTTTTCCTAACATTAGCGGTTCTTCGATGTTGTGCAGGAGTCATGGGAGCACGCCGGTTTCGTCGTTGTGGATGAGTACACTGTTGGACGATCGTGAAACTGAGATGTAGCAATTACAGAAAGAGAGGAATGCAGTGCTAACAAGTAGGCAGTGTAACGAATAGACTTAAACGCGGCTGTATTACAGAAATTACTTCTTGGTTTCTGTAACAGAGGGATGAAATGTACGCTACCCTACGCTGAATCCTATATCAGAGTCATTCTACTCTCGAATAACATGTGTGACAAACGAACAGTGCACTAATCTTTACATATCTCGTTGTTATGTGTGTAGCTTTGTAAAGCAATATAGATCTGGAAGTATTAATTTTACTTTTCGATCTACATACTGTATACCACAGAGCATTGTACATGGCGGAGAATATGTGGCACACTTTTTTTATTGGTTTTTCAGCCATGTTAAGCAGCGGAATAGCGCATTTCGATGAGATATAAAACTCCTATTGCTGCCCAAAAAAGAATCTGTATGCGCCTGCGCATTAAGAAGGAGGTGTTAAATATTTAGATTTTATTTGTGTGTTCTAAATATTTTACAAAACAAAACATGATTAGGCTGCATGTTAATGTTGTTCATTTAATACGTTTGGTTAGCTAATTTCGAGTCTGCATCATTCTCAAGTACCTCAAATTAAAATATACCAATGTGGAAGAGAATAATACAGTCTGCACACTTAGTTTTGTAAATTTAAGGCATTATACAGATCTCATTAACGTGACCAAACCATAGTATGTGGCCACACGCCATGATTCACATATAAATATCGACAGAATCCACATCATGACGCTACGCATCACGTGTCCTACAACAATAACACTAACTGCGTGTACTGCAGTCCCAAAATACTAACAGCTTTTCGAGCACTTCTAGGCGCTTCAGTCCGGAACCGCGCTGCTGCTACGGTTGCAAGTTCGATGTGATGTCGTTATGTTAATTAGGCTCAAGTAGTTCTAGGTCGAGGGGATGTTAAGTCCCATAGTGCTTAGAGTCATTTGAACGATTTTGAACTAACAGCTTTTATCATATTGTCAAAGATATTCTTATATCTAACAAGGCATAACTACCGATAGCAACATACATGTGATATAGGTCCCGAGTTCGAGTCTCGGTCCGGCCCACAGTTTTAATCTGCCAGGAAGTTTCATATCAGCGCACACTCCGCTGCAGAGTGAAAATCTCATTCTGGATACATGAGATACATTACACAATTTCCTAACGTGTCGGGTGTAAATCCCGTATTGTGTAATAAGTGTACAGTGACGGAAGGATGTTTGATTTTGTTGAGAGATCCACAACCTCACTTTCACTTGCATTGCTCCATCACTACCAAAGTGATCCTCGAAGGTGTGTTTTAAATTCTGGAAACACATGAAAATCAGATGAGGCCAAGTCGGGACTGTGTGGAGGATGAACAATGACAGTGATCGTAAGGCGTCGGGTTGTTGAAGGTGTCGCAGCACTAGTGTGCTGGGGAAGAACGAAGAGGTCGACTTTCACTGCATTTGTTTTGTTTAAAGTTTCCATATAAAAGAAGTGGAGGCAATGATTCTCAGTCCGCCCCCATACCTACATTCGAACTCGAGAGTTACGGCACGTGGAAGACAAAGATAGATAGAGAGAGAGGGGGGAGTGGCAGTGGGAGGGAGGAAGGTAGGGTTTATGTGTGTATGATAAATCCCTTCACTGGGGAATTTCCTCTCTTCATACCTGAAGACGTGTCACTGACCTCATGTGTACTGAGACTGTAACACACGCAGCCTAGTAACCTCTACCGCCATGAGTGGAACGCATAAGTTCCTGATGATGTCTTCTACAGTTGTTGTCGTCTGCGCAAACAACAGCACGTCGGTCGCGAGTTCTTTAGCCTGAGGTTGTAATAGATTGTTAGCGAGGAGCTGGTATTGTATAATTAAATTTTAAATTGGTTTGTTTAAAAGAGATGCCACTCACTTTTTATTATCAGATTACGAGGAGCTGCACAATTATAGTCCACTTTATGAAACACAAATACTTATCTTTCTTCACACTTTCAAGGAAATAAAGAAAATAGTGACTTGCGTCTATGCCTAAGTGCTATCAAAGTAGTTTTCAACTACATGTTAAAAAAAAACAGTCTGATAATTAAGGTCTTAACCGATATCGGCCGCGGCAGACTACATGTCTGTCTTCCGAGGCTGCCTAACCAGTTCTGATCTTACAGTCGAACCACCTTGCCCGCCATCCAAGTTAAGCGAGACCCGAAGATCTTCTAAGTACTTTGGCTGCCTTTTCGTTTAGCAACTATTTAATATTATGCTGGTGATTAACATGTTAGAGATAGAGGATAGCCTGCTTTTGAGAGACACTTTTTACATGAAATGCAAGTACATTTCCTTTTTAGTTTTATTAATACAGAAATTTGTCATTTTGGCGCGCTACTTCCGAACACATCAGCCAATCGCGGAGAGGAACCACAATTTTAGGGCTGTTTCTGACGTTACTCGTACCGATTGAACCATCTGTAACCGGTACGTCAGACGCAATTACGTCGTCTTTCCACTGCCTTCTAAACTGCTCTGAGTAGAGCTTCTTGTAGCTGAAAATAAGTATTACATAGTCTTCCTACTCTTTTTATTCTTCCTGAGTGTGGTCTCTGTTCTCCAATGACGTTTCATGATACTGATCGACAGACGTAGAAAGTACGAGTAGTGAGTCCACTTGATGATCATGAGTGTCATCCCCAGACGAAGAAAGGGGAGGAGCTATCACAAAAATGGCGTGTCTTGCTGCCGACTTATACGTCATCCAGAACCTCAAGGTGACCATAAAGGTAAAAGCTACTCACAGCCATGTTATTATAGTAGGTCATAAATCAACCTTCGTGAAGCAAGTGAAAGAAACCGAAAGCGCAAGTGTGCTCCTGGGTGGGTAACACGAAAGAACTGCCAAAGAAACTCGCCGGTCTTAAATACGTAATCTATAAGACCACAAGTGAGCGGCATGTTTAACATAATGGCTCAGGCAGGGCTTTTTTACTCACAAAGCCTAGTGACCGGTTTGTTTACGTAAAAGATCTTTGGGTCCCTACCCAATCGTCTCTTACGGGGTACCTAACAGGATGCTGCTTTCAAGGATAGGTATACAATAATTCCAGCAAATCACATTAATAGTTTTTATTACAATAAAGAAGATTGACAGAACTTAACTTTGGAATTACCACGACTCGTGACAGTTTGTGGGTCACAGATAACGGCTATCGTAGTGCTCTCTTGTAAGGCGTGGTTCCTACCAGCGTCCGTCTTCTCCTCTCCCTTTACTGTCCGGCCGAGGCTGAACGGAGCGGCGCTCATGTTCTCGTCTTGCGAAGACCGCTCCTGTCGCCGTGCCGTCCTTGTCAGCGGGATACTGGCTGCTTTCGTCTCACGGCCTTCTCTGCTCTTCCGTTCGTTGCCTTCGTGCTTTCGCTTGTCGATACGCCGGAACATTCCTCCCCCCAAAGCGACGGACCGTCGTCTTGTAGGGAGTACGGCCACGGCGGGGGAGGCAGGAGAGAGGGCGCATCGCGGGACCGGGAGCTGTGGCTGCAGGGGGCGTGAAGCTTCCGCACGTACCCAACCATCCGGTCTAACGTCTGGCGGAAACGTCCCCTGGAAAACGTCCAGAAGGATACGCGTCCACCTCCTGCTGTCACGAGCCAGATGAAGAAGGCGGTGACTGCTGAAGTGTGGGCGGATCCAGCTCCATTGGTAGGACGAGGAGGCGGAGGCGGAGGCCTCTTCCCGGTAGGGTCGTCCGGCGTTGTCGTGATGACACCCTCTGGCAGCTGATGTGGCCGCGCTGTCCTCTGGATCCGCGAATGAGGGGGAAGAGGCACTGAAAGATAGTTGATTTCGGTGGCGGCGCTGCAAGTCATCTGGTTCTGAAATAAGATACACTCAAGCGCCAAGTCGACGGACGATGTCGCCTCGCGTCCATCCTCTGCTGCCACTAAAAGCCCTATAAACAGCAATATCATGCGGCGCGAAAGTATTTGCGACTTTCCTTCGGTGGCGGATGCTGAGGAGGGTGGAGCGGGCGGAGCAGTGTCTGAGGGCGACCGCCGTGAAGCAATTCCACCTGCGATGGTCCATCTCGTGGGTGCGAACGATATGAGGCGAGAAACAGATGCAATGCTTGATCCCTGGTCTGTGCGGAGCGAAATTTGGCCATGTACTGCTTGAAGGTTCTGACAAAACGTTCCGCTTCGCCGTTTGGCCGTGGATGGAACGGTGCACTAGTTACATGCTGAATGCCATTGTTCAAAGAATGTTTCAAATTTATTTGACTTAAACTGAGGTCCGTTGCCTAACACTATTACTTCAGGTAACCACTCAGTTGAGAGGCAGCTTCTACAAACAAGGAATGTTGAGGAAATATTGAGAAATAGCGAATTGTTTAACAATTTCGGAAAACTGATAAACAAAATCCCAAAGGAATCTCAGGGAGCCTACCTGCGGAGATGTTAAATGGCGTGTGCGCGCTCAAGATCTACTGCGCAAATGTAAATATGAAAATATATTGTTTGTTTAAGTCTGTGATTGTCTGTAGATTGTAGTTGTGGTTAGTTCAATATGGTGGTGGAGGGAATACAAGAATGGTAGTAGGTTAGGGACGGGATACTCTCCGGGAGGATTCCAGAGAGGCTAAGAGGCCGTTCAACGATGTTGTTGTTGTGGTCTTCAGTCCTGAGACTAGTTTGATGCACCTCTCCATGCTACTCTGTCCTGTGCAAGCTTCTTCATCTCCCAGTACCTACTGCAACCTACGTCCTTCTGAATCTGCTTAGTATAGTCATCTCTTTGTCTCCCTCTACGATTTTTACCCTCCACGCTGCCCTCCAATACTAAATTGGTGATCCCTTGATGCCTCAGAACAAGTCCTACCAACCGATCCCTTCTTCTGGTCAAGGTGTGCCACAAACTTCTCTTCTCCACAGTCCTATGCAATACTTCCTCATTAGTTATGTGATCTACCCATCTAATCTTCAGCATTCTTCTGTAGCACCACATTTCCAAAGCTTCTATTCTCTTCTTGTCCAAACTATTTATCGTCCATAATCGCTTCCATACATGACTACACGCCACACAAATACTTTCGGAAATGACTTCCTGACACTTAAATCTATACTCGACGTTAACAAAATTCTCTTCTTCAGAAACGCTTTCCTTGCCATTGCCAGTCTACATTTTATATCCTCTCTACTTCGACCATCATCAGTTTCTTCAGTTTTAATCTACATTTCATAACCAATAGATTGTGTTCATAGTCCACATCTGCCCCTGGAAATGTCTAACAATTTAAAACCTGGTTCCTATATCTCTGTCTTACCATTATATAGCCTATCTGAAACCTGTCAGTATCTCCAGGCTTCTTCCATGTATACAGCTTTCTTTTATGATTCTTGAACCATGTGTTAGCTATCGTTCAATGATGCATAATGATACATACTATTATCAATGATACATACTATTATTTTGTTTAGTTGCTTGGAAGTGTGGTCACATTAGGAAATAACTTTTGTAAAACTAATAGCAAAGTTTAATGTTAACATACCCACTCAAAAGTCTTAGAAATTCGGTTATGTATGTATCAGTATAGAGAAAAAAACTGGAAATGTCCATACCCTGCCAAGTACAGTGTGGATGCGCTAACTGTTTCGTACGAACAATCCCCCAGTATCCTTGGTGAAAAAAAAACGCAATTTTTTTTTCACAGCTTTATGGATCAACACACGTGACTGTCCACCGTCATTTTGAACAAGAATGACACCGGTCTGTTCAGCGAGGCTATGCCAGCGCTCTATAGAGTTCTTTGTGCAATGCGGAATGCAAGGAACGAGGCCTAGATGTTCAAATCCGAATCAGTTTCCGTGGCCTGTGCATTTTTCCTACAGTTCAGCGGAAAAACGTAAGTCCGTTTGAATAGGGCATGGAAGGCCCACTGGTACCGACCGGCCGCCGTGTCATCCACAGCCCACAGGCGTCACTGCATGCGGATATGAAGGGGCATGTGGTCAGCACACCGCTCTCCTATCCGTAAGTCAGTTTACGAGATCGGAGCCGCTACTTCTGAGTCAAGTAGCTCCTCAGTTTGCCTCACAAGAAAGTTCAGCGGAAAAGATTGAAGCTATTCAGAATGCCGAGCATCGATGTGACAACAAATGCAGCGGAAGCGTCAAAGTCTGTGCCAGGGCCAATCGGAAAAGGTGAAAGTGCGTCAGCATTACCGTGTTAGCCTTCGGACGGTGCACGATCTCGTACTGGTATTGAGACAACGACAAAGCTCATCTTTGCAGTTTTCGGGCAGTCCGTAGAGGAACGGGTTTCATCGGATGAAACAAGGACTGCAAAGGCTTGTGATCCGTTACTAAGGACTCGAATTTTGTGCCCTACAAATAGTGGTGAAATAGCTAAATCCTCTTTATCAATTTGTGAGTAGTTATACTGCACTTTGAACAACGCTTCAGGTGCGAAAGTGATAGGCCTGTTTTCATCACCAATTCTGTGCGAAAGCACTGCACCGTTTCCATAAGAGGAAGCGTCAACTTGCAACAAAACTGCTTTGTCAGCATCAAAGTGAACTAATCATTGATCACTGAGCAATGCGTCTTTAAGTTTTTGAAAAGCTACTTGGAACTCAACTGTGAAAAAAAAGGGAGGGGGGGGGGGGGGGGGAATTCTTGCTACGCAAGCGATGCAATGGAGCCGCTATTTGCGCAGCATTCGGTATGGTTCAAATGGCTCTGAGCACTATGGGATTTAACATCTATGGCCATCAGTCCCCTAGAAGTTAGATCTACTTAAACCTAACTAACCTAAGGACACACACAACACCCAGTCATCACGAGGCAGAGAAAATCACTGACCCCGCCGGGAGTCGAACTCGGGAACATTCGCTATGAACCGAATGTAATAGTTTATAACAGTTCATTTTCCCTAACACAGACTGCAATTCTTTGAGATTGCGAGGAACTGACAAGTCTCATATGGCTAACAAATGCTACTGAAAAGGATTTACCCCCTGGCTGTTTATGACATGACCAAGATACTGCAATTCAGGTTTAAAAAAAATCACACCGGTCCAGTCCACGCTTAATTCCCGCATCATACAACACACGGAAGAAAGCACGTACATTTGTAGCATGCTCTTCAGGTGCACCACCTGCTACGACAATACCGTCAAGATATATTGAACGGTTTGGCACTTGTGCAGACAGCTGTTCCAAATACCATTGGACAATGGTGGGTGCGGAAGCACTGCCAAAAGGTAAACGCAAATATTTGAACAAACCCAAATGACTATTTACGATGCGCACTTTTTGTGAATTTTCACCGCGTGGTATTTGGAGATATGCTTCGTGCAAATCTATTTTAGAAAAGTAGCGTCCAAAGCCTAATTTGTCTACAAGATCCTCTGGGCGTGGCAACAGGTAAGTATCAGTAACAGTTGGTGGGTTGGCTGTAGATTTAAAGTCAACACAGAGATGAATGCGGCTTGAAGGTTTGGGTAGCAAAGCCGGTGGACTTGCCTACTGACTAGCTTGTATGGGAGAAATAGTCCGATATCTTGCAATTATTTAAGTTCAGCAGCGATTTTGACCCGTAATGCAATGGGAACAGGTCCGGCAGGCAAAATTTTGGCTGAGCATTGTCTTTCAGAGTAATACGTGCAACAAAATTGTTAGCCTCGCCTAAGCCTTCAGAAAAGAGTTCTGGGAATTCTTTTAGCAAGCTAGCTGCACTGTCTTTTGCATTGAATGCAGACACTGACAACACATTGTCCTGAATGTTAAGCCAAACAAATCAAATGAATCAAGACCAAATACGTGGTCCCGCGCTGCTGCTACGGTCGCAGGTTCGAATCCTGCCTCGAGAATGGATGTGTGTGACGTCCTTAGGCTAGTTATGTTTAAGAAGTTCTAAGTTCTAGGGGACTGATGACCTCAGATTTTAAGTCCCATAGTGCTAAGAGGCATTTGAACCACTCGCGGTAGGTTTGTTCTGAGCGTTTTTGTCAATTAAAGAATTAATACCTAGCAGCTACCACATTCACTTGGTCATAATAGTTCGTTAGCGAGTCTACCAGTTGTTCATAAAACTGTTTACTCCGATTGGCGTTAGGAAACAACTTCTGAGTTAAACGGTACACTGCACTTCTGACCGTCGATGGATATGGAAGTTTCACAGTACCTGGTCCGTTGTGAGCTAGTAGGTGTGCCTCGAAATGGGACAAACACTCGAACCATTCCTCTTCTTGTTCACAAAACTGTCGAAAACGTCGTACAGCAGCTGTGGCAGGCGCTGCTTGTTTCGCCGGGCGGAGCGTTGGCCAGTACTGCTACACAGTGTTGAGTAACGTAGGATTTGCTTGTATGGAACTGGAACATCTGCATTAGCTGTGTCGCATCTAACGCTTGCGGCTGAGGGATCTGAGCAGGGGGCGGACTGGTGGGGTGGGCATGTTGGAAGAGAAAAATGCAACAAACAGACAAGGCAAGCATGTGGAATAAGGACAAAAGCAAAGAAAATTTCTGGAATGCCCACCTGCAAACAGTGATTAGCAAATACGACAAGAAACATTTTCTTCATCTAATGCTTTAATTACTGTAGATCATTGTTATAACATTCTACAAAAAATTTAGCATATCGTCTTCACTGCATGTGTTATGGCTGGTTCAAGAGTATTTTATGTAACAACTGAAAGATGTGGTATTAGTTTCCGATGTTTATTAAGAGAAGCTTTAAAAGTATTTAGTTGCCAAGAACTAAAAATTTTTAAAAAACGTTCGAAATCAACTTGTATCAAGGAAGGTACACTTAATTAATTATTACAGTTTTTCAGTTTAATTTTTTCTCCGTTTTTAGGTACGACAGTTATTACTTTTTGCATCTTTACAATTGTTTTCGTGGTTGTCTAATTTTTCTAGAGAATAAAAAAAATCTTAAAGATCTGTCACAAATACAAATTTATGATAGATGTTTAGTTGTTTGTGAACTAATTAATCTAGATGAATCTCTTATCCAGTGATAACACATACTGCCCTCTTTTTTAATTAAAGCATGACTAACATGTTTTTTTGTTTATCTTTTAGTATAGTAAAGAGGATACAAAATAAATTTTTCATTACAAGCCTAAACATTAATCGAAATAGTTTATTTCTATTCAAATCTTTTTCTCAAAAACTTTATCACTTCTAGGCCAATACTTTTAGATTTACTAATTCATTCCTCATCAAACTTGCTGGATGTAAAGCCCATTTTAATGCATATGGGAAACATTTCTGATTATTTTTCAAATGAGTCACACCTTTTTCATCTTTGATTACTTTTAGTAAATAGATATCTCAAGAGACAATAATTGGATTGTGTCTGTTAACAAGTAATTCTAATTCTTTTCTGGATTATAAAGACCAAGTTGATGGCTGTCTTTGCAGTTCTTCCATTTCAGTTAATAATTCATTTGTTGATCATTGTAAATAATCATTTAAATCTGTTTCTCTTAGTAAAACTTGGTTTATTGTGTAAAAACTAAAGTCCTATGCTTCCTCATGTCTCTCAAAAGTACAATAAAATCTCATTAACTTTTTTGGTTTTTATAAAGAAAAAGTTTATAATATATTTTTAAAAATATTAATCCATTTAGATTTTTAAATCAAAATTGTGATGAAGTTTAAATAAATAGAGTTACATATAAAAATATCACATAACAAATTTAACATTTCGGTTTAGTACTATTATTTTTTGTTTTTAATTTTTTAATTCTTTAGTTATTTAAGTAATTTATCTAACCAACTGCCATTATTAGATTTTTAATCAGTTAAATGGATATCAATTAACATTTTAATTTTGACATAAATGATTTATCTGTTATTTTGGGGAAAAGGAAGGTAACTCTTATGAGGTAATGTACTGGTCAGTTCTTAAATATTTTCTGCCTTTATGTTAACTGGTTCTACTATAACACCAAGGAATTTTTTGGTTTGAAAACAGTAAAACTTATATTTGTATTTTGTATGACAAAATTATTCAAATTTTGCTTTTCAGTTATTTGAACCAGAACCAGAAAGGGTGTACTACTATGAACAGCATTCCAAGGGTAGTTTTCCGACAGGATTAAACTCATCCACATACCGCTGCTCTAACCTTGCTTGCTCTACTCAGTATCAAGATGTTGCATTGGCCTTCCAAATCAACAGATTTTTCTCCAATCAATCAGACGTGGGAATCACTGGACAACTCCAGCATCGTTCGCAACTAGCATTAACCATCCCTTTACTGGCCAACCATTTGCAACAGGTATGGAACTCCATCCCACAAACTGACTTTCAGCACGTTTACAACACAATGCATCCACCTTTGCATGCTTGCATTTGAAATTCTGGATGTTACACTGGTTATTAAACTACGAGCATTTCAGTAACTTGACCTGCCGAAAATATCTGTATGCAGATGACCTGCCAATTTCATATCAGAGTGAAGACCTTTATGAATGTGAAGAACACCTAACGAACAGCCTTACTAAATTTTATGAGTATTCTGAGACATGCCAACTGAGACCAAATGTTTCTAAAACCGAGGTAAGCCTGTTCCATCTCTCTACTCGCCTTTCATCAGCAAAGATCAGTCCACAGTTCTGCCCTCTTGCCACAGTCAGATACAACGAAAGCGCAAAATACCTGGGTGTCACTCTAGACAGAACTTTAACATACAAAAAAACACCTCTCCAACTTGGCCAAGAAGATAGAAACACGAGTGATCCTTGTGAGAAAGCTAGCAGGCAGTACATGGGGAGCAACCACATCAGTTCCCCGAGGAGCATCCCTTGCACTGGTATACTGTGCAGCAGAATACTGTGCACCAGTTTGGCTCCGAAACACCCACTTTGCGACAGTGGACGTCCAACTGAACTCAGTTATGAGTCTGAGTAGTGGTACTGTCCAGTCTACACCTACTTGCTGGCTACCAGCGCTTTCAAACATCTGTCCACCAGACCTCCGTCGAAAGGGTGCTCTTTACAACCTCTGTCAGCAAGTTTCTAAAACAATTCGATCCCTCTTCATGGCGATTTGCTATCACTGCCCAGGAAACGCCTCAAATCTAGAAGACCAGCATATGAAATGGGAATCCAAATGCTATCCATAGGATTCGACCAGGATGCAGAGTGGGAACGTGAGTGGCTAGCTACAAGAACCCGAAACCACTAACTTGTAGACAGTCCAACAGTTCCAGTTCCAGGCTT
Organism: Schistocerca gregaria; assembly: GCF_023897955.1. NCBI lineage: Eukaryota > Metazoa > Arthropoda > Insecta > Orthoptera > Acrididae > Schistocerca > Schistocerca gregaria. The sequence continues at coordinate 30,393,889 of NC_064924.1, read as the reverse complement.
CCACCAACCAATGGAGGTGTGGGTGCAGTTAAACAGACATCAGATCGGAGAGAATGGGTGCAAATACAACATGCACAAGTGGGGCTCTTCAAGTGACTGTGTGTGACTGTTGTGACACCAGAACAATGAGTCACATTGTGAATGACTGTCCAATCATAAGCTTCAGAAGCATTGAGAAGCTCCATCAAGCATCCAACGAGGCACTCCGCTGGATCGAGTACATCAACATCCGAGTATAGTCTGAGCCGTTTTAAACTTGTGTACTATTTATAATTTCATATGTTCATTTTTATACTTATTTCTTTGTTTTGCTAAATGTGTAATACTGTAATTGATGCATACGATAATAATAAGTGGGTTGTCTCGTGCTTACATGAAACTGCGATACTGCTGTGTTACCTCGACCCGAAATATCACTACTCGACATTAATTATTTTTTGATGTTACGGTTCTTGTCTGTCATCATCTAATAGTGAGAAAGAGATTTCAGAGTTAGGGTTCAAACTGTAAGGCATTTCCAGGGGTAGACGTCAACTCTGACCACGATTTATTGGTTGTGGAATGTAGATTAAAACTGAAGAAATTGTAAAGAGGTAGGAAATGGAACCTGGATAAATTTAAAGAACTACAGGTTGTTGAGAGTTTCAGAGGGAGCATTAGACAACTGTTGACTTGAACACGAGATGGGAATACAGTAAAAGAAGAATAGATAGCTTTAAGAGACCAAAAAGTGAAGAGAGAAGGGGATCCAATAGGAGAAAAAAGACAAGCCATAGTAGAAATAGTTCGATGACACAGGAGATACTGAATTTAATTTAGTAAAGGAGAAAATATCAAAATACAGCAAATGAAGAAGGGTAACGGAATACAAACATCTAAAAAATTAGACTGACGAAATGGCTAAACACGGGAGAAAGATACATAGCGCCTACTGGAAAATTAAAGAGGCGTCTGCAGAAAAGAGAAGAAGCTGTACGAATATCAATAGCTCACATAGAAAAAGTGCCGTATGTAATGAAGAGAGAGTGGAAAGGTGGAAGGAGTATGTAGAAGGTCTGTACGATGGAGATGAACATGATTCAATATTAAATGTTATCTGCGGAAACAACGTTTTCGCACTGTTGTGTACTGACAAGAGAGAAGAAAACACGACTGTGGTGTGCATCTCCTTGCTCAAAGAAGAACAGCAAAGTCGTCTGGAAGAAGATAAACAGAGCAGTAAGTGGCCTCCAGAGCTAAAATTAAATCAAAACATTATGCTTTCAACTATCTAAGTTTTCGTTTATAGCGTATTTATTCATAAAAATGAAATGACAACATTTTTACTATCAACTGGCTAAAATGAAAAGCTTCCGCCGCTGTATAGAAGGTGCACGGTTTACCTGCGTCTCTGTCTTTTTACCTGAATGACATTTCGCCTTCAGTGCAGACGATCTCGGTAGGATGTCAGTTGTTTTTTATTATTCTCTACAAAGCACGGGTGCCCTACGACACAACGAGCCGCAAGTGTGTCGACTACAACCGCCAATGGGCAGTTCAATAAAATGCGAGGTGGCGCAGTGGTAAGGACACTAGGCGTGCATTCGGGAGGACGACGCTTCAAATCCACGTCCGGCCATCCTCATTTAGATTTTCCGTGATTTCCCTAAATCGCTTCAGGTAAATTCCCGGATGGTTCCTTTGAAAGAGCAAGGCCGACTTCCTTCAACATCCTTCCCTAGTCCGATGGTCTCCTTCCCCGAAACAAGACACCAAAATGCTGAACCGAAAGGTACGCGATAACAAATCAAAATGATTACATAACAATAAAGTGCGTTCGACGAATACAGCAGTATCAAGCAAATAACAAAACAGGATGCAGGCATATCCAAGGTTCAGATATGTGGGTAACGATCAGATTGTGCTGACGTATGTACAACCCGGAAGGAAAAATGGAAAAGAGGGTAGTCGTAGTATTTGATTGAAGACATTGTAACATTATTGAGATTTCCGTCGTATGAGAGCTGTGAGTACCGTTGGAAAGGCATTCACCTACCTGTATATTAAATGATCAACTTATGAGATGAGACCTATTCTTTGAAAGACATTTGTTTTATATAATCTAGTAACTGTAAGTATGCGCATCTAGCACGGACGCTAATACATCAGTTGCGCAGTCAAAGAAACATTTTAACAGAAGCTGAACTGAACGTTCCGCTTCGATCTAAATAGAAGATGACAGTAAAAACCTTTGTAGATCTTCAGATTTTGTCGTACTTCTGCTTGTAATGTGAAAGCGTAAAGAAGGTCGTCTTTAAGCCATAAAAGTGATAGGTCTTGCCAGCGTGCAAACAACATTTATTAATTAATAAAATTCATGTAATTTATGTTCGATGCTGTAAACAGGCAAAGTATTGTTATGAAGGTGTTGAACGGTGCAAGAATTGTCTCGAAGGAAGGAGAAAAGTAATGACTGTAATTTGTGACAAAAACAGGCCGAAATCTGATCGCACTACACAGTTAGAAAATTACTTATGTAAGTTATACTGTTTCTAATCAAGGCCTAATTGCTTGTGAGAATTGTTTGAATATAGTTAGTGTTTACCAGATTTCTTATCTATTATTTTTCTTTATTTTTTTCCCTCCATGTCATATTATTTTTATTCATGTCAAACAGCCTCTACTACAGCAGAGAATACTGCGGCATCCTCGTCGTAGACAGAAGGCCGCTCCTTGTCTTCTATACAACTTATAGCTGCCCCATTTATTAATGATTTCATCTGCAAATGCAATTTTTTATTATTCATTGTTAAAGGTCCCTTAGGTAATTATAAAATTCATAGTGATTACGTAAAGAAATCCAGGTTGTTCCTTTCCAAATAATAGAAGCCTTTGTGTTATCGAAAACTAGCCTCCATCTAACAACGATCGGGAGCCGACCAGAAGACGGACGTCTTCGGCCGCTATCGTGTTTCCTGTGGCAAGACTGAGCCAAACAGGGAACACGACATTCTAGTATGAAGCACAGATATATACATAATTATCAGATTAAAATAGAAAGAAGAGGGACCTGATCATCATCATAATCACCATCATCATTTATGACTGATTATGCCTTTCAGCGTTCAGTCTGCAGCATAGTCCCCCTTATAAAACTTGGTGCCTCTTCTGATGTTAAACCTGTTACTTCAAAATCATTCGTAACCGAATCCAGGTACCTTCTCCTTGGTCTGCCCCGACTCCTCCTACCTTCTACTGCTGAACCCGTGAGTCCCTTGGGTAACCTTGCTTCTCCCATGCGTGTAATATGACCCCACCATCTAATCCTGTTCGCCCTGACTGCTACATCTATAGAGTTCATTCCCAGTTTTTCTTTGATTTCCTCATTGTGGACACCCTCCTGCCATTGTTCCAATCTACTAGTACCTGCAATCATCCTAGCTACGTTCATATCCGTAACCTAAACCTTCTTAATAAGGTAGCCTGAATCCACCCAGTTTTCGCTCCCATACAACAAAGTTGGTCGAAAGATTGAACGGTTCACAGATAACTTAGTCTTGGTACTGACTTCCTTCTTACAGAAGAGAGTGGATCCTAGCTGAGCGCTCACTGCATTAGCTTTGGTACACCTCGCTTCCAGTTCTTTCACTATGTTGCCATCCTGTAAGAATATGCATCCTAAGTACTTGAAACCGTCCCCCTGTTCTAACTTTGTTCCTCCTATTTGGCACTCACTCCGTTTATATCTCTTTCTCACTGACATTACTTTCGTTTTGCAGATGCTAATCTTCATGCCATACTCCTCAAATTTCTGATATAGCTCTGAAATATTATTTTGCAAACTTTCAATCGAATCTGCCATCACAACTAAGTCATCCGCATATGCGAGACTGCTTATTTTGCGTTCACATACCTTAATATTACCCAGCCAGTCTATTGTTTTCAACATATGATCCATAAATAATATGAACAACAGTGGAGACAAATTGCAGCCTTGTCTTACCCCTGAAACTACTCTGAACCATGAACTCAATTTACCGTCAACTCTAACTGCTGTCTGACTATCTATGTAAAGACCTTCAATTGCTTGCAAAAGTTTGTCTGCTATTACATAATCTAGTAGAACAGACAATAATTTCCTCCAAGGAACCCGGTCATATGCCTTTTCTAGATCTATAAAGCATAGATCTTCCCTCGTTCATAGACCTTGCCGTTGGTGGGGAGGCTTGCGTGCCTCAGCGATACAGATAGCCGTACCGTAGGTGCAGCCACAACGGAGGGGTATCTGTTGAGAGGCCAGACAAACGTGTGGTTCCTGAAGAGGGGCAGCAGCCTTTTCAGTAGTTGCAGGGGCAACAGTCTGGATGATTGACTGATCTGGCCCTGTAACAATAATCAAAACGGCCTTGCTGTGCTGGTACTGCGACTGGCTGAAAGCAAAGGGAAACTACAGCCGTAATTTTTCCCGAGGGCATGCAGCTTTACTGTATGATTAAATGATAATGGCATCCTCTTGGGTAAAATATTCCCGAGGTAAAATAGTCCCCCATTCGGATCTCCGGGCGGGGACTACTCAAGAGGATGTCGTTATCAGGAGAAATATAACTGGCGTTCTACGGATCGGAGCGTGGAATGTCAGATCTCTTAATCGGGCATGTAGATTAGAAAATTCAAAAAGGGAAATGGATAGGTTAAAGTTAGATATAGTGGGAATTAGTGAAGTTCGGTGGCAGAAGGAACAAGACTTCTGGTCAGGTGACTACAGGGTTATAAACACAAAATCAAATAGGTGTAATGTAGGAGTAGGTTTAATAATGAATAGGAAAATAGGAATGCTGGTAAGCTACTACAAACAGCATAGTGAATGCATTATTGTGGCCAAGATAGATACGAAGCCCATACCTACTACAGTAGTACAAGTTTATATGCCAACTAGCTTTGGAGATGACGAAAAAATTGAAGAAATGTATGATGAAATAAAAGAAATTATTCAGATAGTGGAGAGAGACGAAAATTTAATAGCCATGGGTGACTGGAATTCAGTAGTAGGAAAAGGGAGAGAAGTAAACGTAGTAGGTGAATATGGATTGGGGGTAAGAATCAAAGAGGAAGCCGCCTGGTAGAATTTTGCACAGAGCACAACTTAATTATAGCTAACACTTGGTTCACGAATCATAATAGAACGCTGTATACATGGAAGAATACTGGAGATACTGACAGGTTTCAGATAGATTATATAATGGTAAGACAGAGATTTAGGTACCAGGTTTTAAATTTCAGATAGATTATATAATGGTAAGACAGAGATTTAGGAACCAGGTTTTAAATTGTAAGACATTTCCAGGGGCAGATGTGGACTTGGTTATGAAATGTAGATTAAAACTGAAGAAACTGCAAAAAGGTGGGAATTTAAGGAGATGGGACCTGCATAAACTAAAAGAACCAGAGGTTGTACAGAGTTTCAGGGAGAGCATAAGGGAGCAATTGACAGGAATCGGGGAAAGAAATACAGTAGAAGAAGAATGGGTAGCTTTGAGGGATGAAGTAGCGAAGGCTGCAGAGGATCAAGTAGGTAAAAACACGAGGGCTAATAGAAATCCTTGGGTAACAGAAGAAATGTTGAATTTAATTGATGAAAGGAGAAAATATAAAAATGCAATAAATGGAGCAGGCAAAAAGGAATACAGACGTCTCAAAAACTAGATCGACAGGAAGTGCAAAATGGCTAAGTAGGGATGGCTATAGGACAAATGTAAGGATGTAAAGGCTTATCTCACTAGGTGTAAGATACATACTGCCTACAGGAAAATTAAAGAGACCTTTGGAGATAAGAGAACGAATGTATGAACATCAAGAGCTCAGATGGAAACCCAGGCAAGGAAGGGAAAGCAGAAAGGTGGAAGGAGTATATAGAGGGTCTATACAAGGGCGATGTACTTGAGGACAATATTATGGAGATGGAAGAGGATGTAGATGAAGATGAAATGGGAGATACGATACTGCGTGTAGAGTTTGACAGAGTACTGAAAGCCCTAAGTCGGAACAAGGCCCACGGAGTAGACAACATTCCATTGGAACTACTGACGGCATCGGGAGAGTCAGTCCTGACAAAACTATACCATCTGGTGAGCAAGATGTATGAGACAGGCGAAACACCCTCAGACTTCAAGAAGAATATAATAATTCCAATCCCAAAGAAAGCAAGTGTTGACAGATGGAAAAATTACCGAACTACCAGTTTAATAGGTCACAGCTGCAAAATACTAACACGAATTCTTTACAAATGAATGGAAAACTGGTAGAAGCCGACCTCGGGGAAGATCAGTTTGGATCTGCAAAAATGTTGGAACACGGGAGGCAATACTGACCCAACGACCTATCTTAGAAGCTAGATGAAGGAAGGGCAAATCTACGTTTCTAGCATTTGTAGACTTAGAGAAAGCTTTTGATAATGTTGACTGGAATGCTCTCTTTCAAATTCTAAACGTGGCAGGGTTAAAATACAGGGAGAGAAAGGCTATTTACAATTTGTACAGAAACCAGATGGCAGTTATAAGAAGCAAGGGACATGAAAGTGTAGCAGGGAGTGAGACAGGGTTGTAGTCTCTCCCCGATGTTATTCAATCTGTATATTGAGCAAGCAGTGAATGAAACAAAAGTAAAATTCGGAGAAGGTATTAAAATCCATGGAGAAGAAATAAAAACTTTGATGTTCGCCGATGACATTGTAATTCTGTCAGAGACAGCAAAGGACGTGGAAGAGCAGTTGAATGGAATGGATAGTGTGTTGAAAGAAGGATATAAGATTAACATCAACAAAAGCAAAGCGAGGATAATGGAATACAGTCGAATTAAGTCGGGTGATGTTGAGGGAATTAGATTAGGAAATGAGACACTTAAAGTAGTGTAATAGTTTTGCTATTTGGGGAGCAAAATAACTGATGATGGTCGAAGTAGAGAGGATAGAAAATGTAGACTGGCAATGGCAAGGAAAGCGTTTCTGAAGAAGAGAAATTTGTTAACATCGAGTATAGATTTAAGTGTCAGGAAGTCATTTCTGAAAGTATTTGTGTGGAGTGTAGTCATGTATGGAAGCGAAACATGGACGATAAATAGTTTGGACATGAAGAGAATAGAAGCTTTGGAAATGTGGTGCTACAGAAGTATGCTGAAGATTAGATGGGTAGATCACATAACTAATGAGGAAGTATTTGAATTGGATTGGGGAGAAGAGAAGTTTGTGGCACAGCTTGACCAGAAGAAGGGCTCGGTTGGTAGGACATGTTCTGAGGCATCAAGGGATTACCAATTTAGTACTGGAGGGCAGCGTGGAGTGTAAAAATCGTAGAGGAAGACCAAGAGATGAATGTACTAAGCAGATTCAGAAGGATGTAGGTTGCAGTAGGTACTGGGAGATGAAGAAGCTTGCACAGGAGAGAGTAGCATGGAGAGCTGCATCAAACAGGTCTCAGGACAGAAGACCACAACAACAACAACAACAAATGCATATATACAATTCCCTGTTCCACTGGTAACACTTCTCAATTATTTGCCGTAAGCTAAAGATCAGGTCCTGGCAACCTCTAAGAGGCCTAAACGCACATTGATTTTCATCCAATTTGTCCTCAACTAATACTCGCACTTTCCTTTCAACAACACCTGAGAAGATTTTACCCACAATGCTGATTAAAGAGATACCTCTGTATTTGTTACACTCTTTTCTGTTTCCATGTTTAAAGATTGGTGTGATTACTGCTTTTGTCCAGTCTGGTGGAACCTGTCCCGAATCCCAGGCCATTTTAAGTATCCTGAGTATCCATTTAAGACCTGACATTTCACTATATTTGATGAGTTCCGACTTAATTTCATCCACCCCAGCTGCTTTATTGCTCTGCAATCTATTGACCATTTTCTCCACTTTCTCAAATGTGATCTGAAACATTACTGATCGTATATTCACCTCCATTGAGCAACTCTTCAAAATATTCCCTCCATCTGCCCAAGGCATCAACAGGATTCACCAGCAGTTTTCCTGACCTGTCCAAAATACTTGTCATTTCCTTCTTATCTCCCTTTGGAAGACTGATAATTACACTCCAGAATGGTTTTCCAGTAGCTTGACCCAAAGTCTCTAACCTGTTTTCCAAGTCTTCCCAAGACTTCTTCTTGGATGCTGCAAGTATCTGTTTGGCTTTGTTTCTTTCTTCAACATAACTTTCTCTGTCCACCTGAGTTCTAGTATGTAGCCGTTTTTGATGCACCTTCTTTTTCTCTTTACAGGATGCCTTGACTGTCGTTGCACCAAGCTGTTCGCTTCATCCTACCTTTACACACTAACGTTCCTAGATATTCTTTAGCCACTTCTAGTAATGTGTCCCTGTATCTTGCCCATTGCTTTTCCAATGACTGTTATGTACTTGTGCCTGATTTCCTTATCCTGAAGTTTCTCCGCTCCTATCCTCCTACATATGGACCTGACCTGCTGCACTTTCGGCCTCACAATACCAATTTCACTGCAGATTAAATACTGGTCAGTGTCATCAAAGAATCGCCTAAATACACGTGTGTTCCTCACAGCCTTCCTGAATTCCTGATCTGTTATTATATAGTCAATGACAGATGTGGTTCCCCTGCCTTCCCAAGTATACCGGTGAATGTTCTTATGTTTAAAAATGAGTTTGTGATTACTAAGCCCATACTGGCACAGAAACCAAAGAGCTGTTTCCTGTTCCTGTTGGCCTCCATATCCTCCCCAAATTTACCCATAACCTTTTCATACCCTTCTGTCCGATTTCCAATCCTGGCGTTAAAATCACCCATGAGCAGAACACTGTCCTTGTCCTTTACTCTAACCTCCACATCACTGAGTGCCTCATAAAAGCTATCCATCTTAGCTTGATCTGTCCCTTCACAATGCGAATATACTGACATAATCCTAATTTTCTTGCTGGACACTGTCAAATCTATCCACATCAGTCGTTCGTTTACAAACTTTATGGCAACTACGCTGGGTTCCATTTCTTTCCTGATGTAAAGCCCTACACCTCATTGTACTATTCCTGCTTTGACTCCTGACAGGTAGACCTTGTATTCTCCCACTTCCTCTTCTTTCTCACCCTTTACCCGAATGTCACTAACAGCTAAAACGTCCAACCACATCTTACTTTCAGCCTCTGCCAGCTCTACCTTCTTCCCAGAGTACCGTCATTGATATTAACAGCTCCCCATCTTGTTACCATTCGTTTGTCAAGTCGTATCTTAGGAGTCCTTAGTTTGTCAATTAGAGGTGGAACTCCGTCACCTCCAAAGGTCCGAGGCATTTTGCTCTGGTTGTTGCTAGCATCACATTTAAAGGACCACTAAAACAGTTTGCTAGCCTTACTTTCCCTGGGTCCCATTGAGTTTTACCCCTAACGGTTGAGGGACTAACCGGTGGATTTGGTAGTCTTTGCCGTATGAGCACAAAGGTGACCACGACTCAGAATATGTCCGAGATGCCCAGCCTTATTGCAAAGTAACTGGTATCCCGACTGTCAGGACCACTTACTTGGCCACTCATACGTTGCCCGTGGTTTATGAACTAGGACATGACTACAGGAACTCACACCATGCCCTGATTTAAAAAAATCTGTTCTGTTATTGTCTCAACACATCATCCGGTGGACATGGGGAAGTCGTAAAGGAAGTACTGAACAAAACCGTGGAAGTATTAAAAAAATTCGAAAAATAACAGCAGTGCGCAAAACTACGGATGTAAGTACGGTTTTCATTACTCATAGACTCCCGCGTCTTGTATAAAAAAACTGATTTCCGGGATTTATTTCCTTACTGCTTCATTTTATCCTATCGCTGTTAATTTCCTTTCAGATTTGCTTATTTACGTAGTTAGAATTCATTTCTGATCATCTGTAGTTAGAATTCATTTTCTGATCATCTGTAGCTAGAATTCATTTCTGATCATCTCTTCATGCAAAATTTATTTATCACCATTATTAGTATCTTCATTGTTGCTACGGTTAACAACACCAGATGGAGGCCATAATAGCATGATTCAGTGTCTAGTAGGTGACCTTCACTTATTTTCAAAGCTAGGTGCCACCTTGTCTTCTACCCGGTATAGCTCTGCAATCGTCAGCTACCGCGGTGTGACGTTTGACTATCAGCGTGCGCATCCGAGAGTTGACGATCGGCGTGCCGCGAAATATTTCTTTGAGCAGTTACGTCACAAAATTGAAAATAAACATGGCAGATGACAAAGGAAAACCGACAAACAATGTGGATGACGGTGATGACACAGTTGTCAAGTCATTGCCACTACGTTCGCGAACGGGAACAGGCAGACCCGATTCGCGAATGGAGAGAACGGCAGACGATGATAGCGTGCGTGACGTATCGTCACAGCAATCATCGTCACAGCAATCATCGTCACAGCAAGCGGGAGAAAATTCGATGGTTGAAATGATGAGAATTTTTTTCAAGAAAGAGAACAGGAGAAACTGGAAAGGGGAGCTTATAAATTACAACAACTACGTGATATATAAGAAAAGGAACAAAAAAAAAGGGAAAAGGAACAGGAGACAAAGCGAAAACTGTTTGATCTAAATACCACCATCGATGCAATGAGAACTCGGTTTCATAATATTGATGCCAACTTAGAGGCAAGAATAGGGACAGTCACGGTGGAATATATCGCGGAATTAAGTACTAAAGTTAATGAAAGGATAGAAGGTATTCTGCAGAAGGTAGATGCATGTGAGAGTACAGTAGGTAACATGTACAAAGACTTCAAAGTACAAGGCGAAAGTTGCCAGGCAGTTACAAAGGAAGTATCAAAGAAGACCGCTAAGCTCGGAACTAAAGTAAACAAACTTGTAGACAATGTCATCACTCTGCAAGGCCAGGTGAATGACCTGACACAAGCGCTATCCGACATTAACATTGAAAAGAGGGTGAATTATTCTGCCGCAAACGTACGTTCCACGATAGGAAAAGAATTTGCAGAATGGGTCGAGACTAAAGAACAGTACATAGAAAACAAGGTTCAACACGACTTAATAGAATCTGTTCAGTCAGCCAGAGTTGAAGTTTTAGTTGCTCCAGGTATATCAGGAGACACGCTTCTCAGTGAATTAGGAGAGATTCGTTGAGTTTTTCACCGAGATCTTCCCGAGTAGAAACGATACCTCACTGAGGAACTCGAGCAATTGAAACAAGTCAATGATTTTCCTAATGGCAATAGAAGTGATTATTCACACTTGCTTTTTCCAGAACATGAATACAGCAATAATCCCTTGTCTCGTGTAAAAGTCTCTCCACTTGTTGATGGTCACTTCAGTAAGAATCCGTTAGTACGCAACCAGAACGATCAAGTAACTCTTGTCGAGCTCATGAAAGAAGAAAGCGTTCTCAAGCACCGCGTGTTTCCCCTTTTTCTGCCAGAGAAACGCAACATCTACCCAATGGTTTTTCTGAAGTCATTTAATGGCGTTTTTCCTGAGAGTTGGAATGACAAGCAACTTATGTGCTTTATAGTAGGTTACATTCAAAGAGAGGGTTCTGCCTGGGGAACTGAAGTAATTGACAGATATAATAATTACGCTGACTTCGAAAAGCAATTTCTGAACAAATTCTGGAGTTCAGGCACACAAAAACGCCTCAGAAAGGAAGTACATAACGCTGAACCGTTTAGTACGAGAGGTGCTGATCTCCGCAGAAATACCTGCGAAAAATACAATATTGGGACACGCCCATTTCCACGAAGGACGTAATTATGATCCTTAAGTCAAAGCTACCGTTATCAGTCAGGCAGAAGTCAGTAAATGTCAGTGACGACGACACGGAGGCTTCTCTGTCAGTACTTGACAACCTTCACATGATTCAAGAGGACGTGCGTGCAAGTGCACGGAGTAATTGTAACCTTGGCCCTCGCACTACACAGCCGCACGGCGTAGGCGCAGACTCAGGTACATCATACCGACCCCACAACAGTAAAGGACACGACGTGCCGTCTCATAATAACAACTACTATCGTCGTAACGGGAAGCAGAAACGTAAATTCCAGGGTCAAAACAGGTACCACCCCGTATACCGCACAACACAACAGCGATACGGTAATTCACCGGTTAATTACAATGATCGCTATCACTACAATAACGATCGCCAAGGCAATAATAATTTCAATGGAAAAGGACGTTGGATTAACAACAACAGTCAACACCAGTATGGTAACCAGCCTAGATTCCAGCACTGTTCTCAAGGGAGAAATGCTCCAGATCCTTCCAAGCAACACAAACAATGGTATGCTCTACCTTTTACTAACTATCAAAGTCAAAATCATGAACCTGAAATTCTCGCATCTATTATACTCGAGCAAACCCGCCAACACACACCATCTCGACTGAAATTCCGGCAAATAGCTCGCAACTTAGGTGGAATACGGAAGCAATCTTCGTACCGAGCGTACCGCCCGGTACTTCAAAACTAATTGTGAGCGGAATTCAATGTAATGAACATGCGGAAAACTAAAAGCAGCTTCTTTTTCTTGCCTCCTTGAGGAAGCTGCGGAACATGTTGGGGGCGATTTTATTAGAGAGCAAATCAACCTAATACGATATGACAATGAATGTGACTTACGGGATGACTTGTTGAAGGAGGATGACGTTTTGAATGGTGAGGATTTATCGGAAAACCAGGTTCAGGCATCCACTATGATTCATATTCATGATGTACCAGTTGTCGCTATAATAGATACTCGTACCAAGCCGGTCGGAGTGGCCGAGCGGTTCTAGGCGCTACAGTCTGGAACCACTGTACCGCTACGGTGGCAGGTTCGAATCCTACCTCGGTCATGGATATGTGTGATGACCTTAGATTAGTTAGGTTTAAGTAGTTCTACGTTCTAGGGGACTGATGATCTCAGCAGTTAAGTCCCATAGTGCTCAGAGCCATTTGAACCATTTTTTGAACTGGTGCCAATATCAGTGTTCTGTCTTTATGTGTATATAAGAAAGTGTGTTCTGTAGCAAAAATTCTGCCATTGCCAGTACAAGGGTGTACTGTATCCGGAGCTGTAGGCTCTTTAGTTCAAAAAGTGACGCTACAAATTCATGTACCAGTGAGATTTGCATCAGACACCGTACCATGTAGTTTTGTAGTTGTTAAAAATGTGTCAGTGCCTTTCCTCCAAGGTGTGGTGTCACCGCCAGACACCACACTTGCTAGGTGGTAGCCTTTAAATCGGCCGCGGTCCGGTAGTATACGTCGGACCCGCGTGTCGCCACTATCAGTGATTGCAGACCGAGCGCCGCCACACGCCAGGTCTAGAGAGACTTCCCAGCACTCGCCCCAGTTGTACATCCGACTTTGCTAGCGATGGTTCACTGACAAAATACGCTCTCATTTGCCGAGACGATAGTTAGCATAGCCTTCAGCTACGTTATTTGCTACGACCTAGCAAGGCGCCATTATCAGTTACTATTGATACTGTGAATAATGTAATGTCAAGAGCGACGTTCGTCATTAATGGATTAATGTTAAGTATTCCACCAGCTACGTCCGTTGTTTCTAAATTCCTTGTCCTGTTCCAGAGCTCACGCCAGCCTGCGTGAGCTAAATCGCGTGCCTCCTCTAGTAACCCGGTGTGGGCTCTCCTGCCAACCACAACACTAGGAATGGAATTTCTACGTGAAAATCGTGTCATCATAGATTTGTATGAAGCTACATGTACTCTCATATGCAGTGGTAAGAGTACAGTGATTCGACGTACGAGGTTCAAATGGTTCGAATGGCTCTGAGCACTATGCGACTTAACTTCTGAGGTCATCACTCGCCTAGAACTTAGAAGAAATTAAACCTAACCAAACTAAGGACATCACACACATCCATGCCGGAGGCAGGATTCGAATCTGTGACCGTAGCGGTCGCTCGGTTCCAGACTGTAGCGCCTAGAACCGCACGGCCACTCCGTCCGGCACGTATGAGGACCAAAGTTGTCCAGCAAAGAACATAAAGTAAAGCTCCACAAGCTCACATCTCGACAACCATGTTTCAATTATTTAGACGAGTCAGGAGATGCGGACGAAGACTTTGACTTATTACCAACAAATGAAGAATTACAGACGAAGGATAATGAATCTGACGGATTAGGTGACCGACAAAGAGAGGAACTATACGACCTACTGACACAATTTATCAATGTGTTTTCTAAGAAACCTGGAATCATAACCAAGTATGTATTCGACATGAAGGTTAAGCCCCACAGCGCCTACTGTAAAACCACCTATGCAGTTCTGCAATCCCTCGAGGAAGCAATATGACAGGAAATGCGCAAAATGTTAAACTGGAAAATAATTGAGCCCTCTGACTCTCCATATTCGAGCCCATTGTTGTCTATATTTAAACAGAACGGAAGTGTTAGGCTTGTTCTAGACGCTAGGAACATCAACAAAATTACTGTTCCTGTGTGTACCCGACCTGAAGCATCGGAGGAGGTTAAATGATATCAAATTTCTAACCTCCATCGACCTTCGAAGTAGCTATTGGCAGGTGAAGTTGTCGCCATCTTCAAGGATGTACATGGCCTTTATCTTCGAGGGTCGGTCATATCATTTTTGTGTCGTACCTTTTGGCTTTAATATTAGTTCAGGTTTCTTTATTGCTGTTCTTGACCATGTCTTAGGTCATGATTTACTGGACAAAACAACTGTCTATGTCGATGATATATTAGTAGCCTCGACTTCATGAGAGGAACACCTACATCTACATCTACATCTACATCTACATCCATACTCCTCAAGCCACCTGACGGTGTGTGGCGGAGGGTACCCTGAGTACCTCTATCGGTTCTCTCTTCTATTCCAGTCTCGTATTGTACGTGGAAAGAAGGATTGTCGGTATGCCTCTGTGTGGGCTCTAATCTCTCTGATTTTATCCTCATGGTCTCTTCGCGAGATATATGTAGGAGGGAGCAATATACTGCTTGACTCTTCGGTCAAGGTATGTTCTCGAAACTTTAACAAAAGCCCGTACCGAGCTACTGAGCGTCTCTCCTGCAGAGTCTTCCACTGGAGTTTATCTATCATCTCCGTAACGCTTTCGCAATTACTAAATGATCCTGTAACGAAGCGCGCTGCTCTCCGTTGGATCTTCTCTATCTCTTCTATCAACCCTACCTGGTGCGGATCCCACACTGCTGAGCAGTATTCAAGCATTGGGCGAACAAACGTACTGTAACCTACTTCCTTTGTTGTCGGATTGCATTTCCTTAGGATTCTTCCAATGAATCTCAGTCTGGCATCTGCTTTACCGACGATCAACTTTATATGATCATTCCGTTTTAAATCACTCCTAATGCGTACTCCCAGATAATTTATGGAATTAACTGCTTCCAGTTGCTGACCTGCTATTTTGTAGCTAAATGATAAGGGACCTATCTTTCTATGTATTCGCATCACATTACACTTGTCTACATTGGGATTCAATTGCCATTCCGTGCACCACGTGTCAATTCGCTGCAGATCCTCCTGCATTTCAGTACAATTTTCCATTGTTGCAACCTCTCGATACACCACAGCATCATGTGAAAAAAGCCTCAGTGAACTTCCGATGTCATCCACCAGGTCATTTATGTATATTGTGAATAGCAACGGTCCTATGACACTCCCCTGCGGCACACCTGAAATCACTCTTACTTTGGAAGAATTCTCTCCATTGAGAATGACATGCTGCGTTCTGTTATCTAGGAACTCCTCAATCCAATCACACAATTGATCTGATAGTCCGTATGCTCTTACTTTGTTTATTAAACGACTGTGGGGAACTTGACGTGATTCGAAAAATCTTCGTGAGGTTTGCTAACTTTGGCCAATTTACAAAAATCAATATTTGTAAAAAAGAAAGTAAAATTCCTTGGTCATATCATCTGTTCTGAGGAAATTTATCCCGATCCTAACAATCTGTCTGCTATAAGGTACTTCCTTGTGCCTGCACCAAAAGACAATTAAAAGTTTTTCTAGGGTTAACGTCTTTCTTTCGTCGCTTTATACCAAATCAATCAATAAACAGTCCAGTGTTACACAATCTATTAAAGAAAAACGTTCATTGGGCGTGGACCTCTGAATGTCAGCAAGCCTTTCACAAAATCAAAGAAGCTCTTCTGAATAGCAATATCCTCAGTAATCCGGATATGGACTCAGAATTCTGCATTACTTGTGACGCCTCATTTCAAAGCTTGGGCGCTTGTTTGTTCCAGCTAAAGAAAACTTGAGATAAAGAGGAGATTAGGATAGTTAGTTTCGCCAGTCGTGTGCTGACGGAGTGCGAGAGACCGTACTCTGTTACGGAGTTCGAAAGATTGGCAGTCGTATGGGCGTTCCACCGTTCAATTATTACCTTTATGGTCACCCGATCAAAGTCTATTCCGACCGTCAAGCTCTTAGCTTTCTCCTTTCGTGTAAGCTCTATCATCCGAGACTTACTCGCTGGTGCCTTTTTCTACAGTAGTACAATTTCGAAATTGTTTACGTGAAAGGCAAGAACAACATCGTTGCATATGCATTATCACGCATGCCGGAAGGTATGTCGGAGTCTACGGAACTTGTAGAACAGATTTACGATCACAAGAAACTCCTTATGAAAGATCCCGTGAATCGTAGTTATTTTCTACGTCTTTGCCGACAGATGGGTATTCTGCAAGAAAGTGACCGTAAATGAAAGAGGGTCAAACAGCTTCTACAAGACAACCCCAATCATCGCTTGTAGAAATTTTATAAATCACACAATGGTGTTTTATTTCATCGTACATCAAAGTTGACGGAGAAATGGTGTGCTTGTATTCCTGAGGAGTATGTTGAATACCTCATATGGTACACTCACCTATCCTGGAGCCATTATGGCCCTGAGAAGTGTAAAAGAAGATTTCTGCCTATTGCTACGTACCCAATCTGCATAAGAGAATTCATAAACTTCTAAGCACTTGTTTAATATGTCAGAAGGAAAAGCCCTTCAATCTTTCGAATGTCATACCTTTGAATCCTATCTACACTGACCGTCCTAAACAAATAGTCAGTCTCTACTATGCAGGTCCACTTCCGAAAGGAAGTTTTGCTTGACCTCTTCACTAAGCACGTGCGTTTATACGCGATGAAGTCTTCCAGTGCAAAATCTTTAATAAGACGAATACAAAAGGATTATTTTCTTCGTTTTGGTAAGCCGGAAACCATGTTGTCTGATAATGCTTCAAACTTGGTTGGAATCTGTCTTCGTATCTTTTATTTCTTTGCCCTATCCTGTTATAGTTTTCTTCTTTAGCATTCTTACCTTTCTACCTTACCTGGTAGGGGCAGAAATTTGGAAATTGGTTCAAAAGACTTGACACGCGTATATTGTGTGTATTAACGATCGTGGCTCATTGGTTAATGCGTATCTGCAGTTACTTATCGAAACGTAATGTAAATCTCATCTTCTGTGACCCAAAGCATCCTTGGAAATATGAATAATTTTCCCGAATTCTATTACATGAAGTTTTGAACGTGAACTGTTCTGCACGCCAAAGAGGGTATATTTTACTGGTTATTGATGTAACGGAGTAAATGAACAAAGAAACTATAAAAAAGGCTGTTATAGAACAATAAGAAAAGGAAAAGAATCATATTTAAAATACATATAAAATCTAAAGTACTTCAGAAGCACCATTCAGAATATCAAACACGCTTTCGTTAGGTCTTGGGCATTAGTCTATTTTAAAAACAACTATGTTTATTTCGTAAAGTAAGTAATAAGTAATTTTAGCATTACCTGTTCTACTCTTAGCATGAGGACACCTATATGCACACGTATGGATTGATGCGTGTGACTCACTTAGTGACAAAACGATGGACACGTATATATATATTGGTGCGTGTAAAATCGTAATCTGACACACTCGTAAAACTAGTTATCTCTTGTGTGAATCAAAACTGTGATAAACTATGGACACGTGTGATGTTCCGCGTATGAAGTAGCATTATAAATATTCTCTCGTTGCAGCGACGATACAATGACTATCAGTCAAAGGATAGACAAGCTATTGTTCTTACCGCAATAGGTAATAGTAGTCATTTTCATCGACGACTGTTCTTCGCCGCTGGCGCAGTCAGTTTACCGTCCAAGTTGACCATGTCGCATTGACGAGCTGCTCCTGTACCCATGATTCAATGAAATGCACAAGTTATAAAAAGGTTGGTAGCCACTGAACCATCTGCCTCGTGCAGGACACGGACTGCCAACGCTGTTAAGCCGCCAGTTCGTTACCACGTGACTGTGAAGCACTGTGGCAACATTCAATGACCGCTCGCCGGCCCGCGAGCAACAATTAGCGTTCCTCTCCATAACGGGCGCGAGCGTGCTCCAGATTTGAAAAATAATAAAACGTTGATAAACTACGCACGATTTTACAAAATGTACATGAAAACGACACTAATGGTGACTTTTCCCTAACTATGAAAATTGCTACGGTAATATTGCTAGATACATTGCTTAAGAAAGACCTGTACAAGTCGAAACGTGTTTTGCTAATGCTTGCTAATAAAAGAATATGAAACCTAGACACAAACCATGAATAATATATAGTATATATGTACATAGTCTGTATAGCAATTTTTATTGTTTTAAATGCTTACTCTTCCCTTAGATTAAGATACTAGTTCATGAGCAACACCAAACACAATTTTTTTTCTGTATTCTCATGTGCTGAAACATGAATTGGAATGAGATTACGACAGCCACCAAACTGACTCATTCGTCACTGAACCAGTCATCAACTTTCCACATTCCCGACACGACCCCATGAATCGTCGATTCAAGAAATACCCATTCCCCCTTCACATTGAGAAATTCCCAGTTTTTTCCACCAGAATGTGAAAAGGGGATCCCCAGTTAAAGTGCAGTGAGAAGTAAAAGGTGATGAAAGAATTCCCCAGTGAAAACCACCCGAGCTCGTAAGAAATACTCCCAACCACAATGTGAAGGTGACGTCGCTACGAGAAAGACTGATAAAAGTTTTATGTTCAATTCAAAATTGGCAGAAATGCACCAATACTTCAAATGAATTCCTGTACTCACATTTTTTCTTCTTCTTGTCAATATTTGTGTATATATGTATGTGTATGTCTATTTGATTTGTATTTGCTTCTATGTTAGTATTTCAAGGTTTCTATTGATTGATAGTTAAGACAAGAAGAGAGTACAAGCTTTCGAAATGTGGTGCTACAGACGATTGCTGAAGATTAGAATGGTAAATCACGTAACTAATGAGGAGGTACTGAGTAGAATTGGAGAGAAGAGGAGTTTGTGGCACAACTTGGCCAGAAGAAGGGATCGGTTGGTAGGACATGTTCTGAGGCATCAAGGGATCACCAACTTAGTATTGGAGGGCAGCGTGGAGAGTAAAAATTGTAGAGGGAGACCAAGAGATGAATACACTAAGCAGATTCAGAAGGACGTTGGCTGCTGTAGGTACTGGGAGATGAAGCAGCTTGCACAGGATAGAGTAGCATGGAGAGCTGCATCAAACCAGTCTCAGGACTGAAGACCCCAACAACAACATTGACTGAATGAGAGTAATTCTTGAGAATACGCAAGAAGGAACCTATGTTAAATCCTTTAGCACTTATGATGGCATCATGCCACAACCAAGTTTCTTAATGATCAAGTAAAATGGTTCAAATGGCTCTGAGCACTACGGGACTTAACATCTGAGCTCATCAATCCCCTATAACTTAGAACTACTTAAACCTAACTAACCTAAGGACATCACAGAGAACCATGCCCGAGGCATGATTCGAACCTGCGACCGTAGCGGTTACGCGGTTCCAGACTGAAGCGCCTAGAACCGCTCGGTCACACCGGCTGGCAATGATCAAGTAACTGTGATTAGTTTTGACTACTTAATGTGAATCGTATATACCTCTATATGCCTTATCTTATACTTGTTTTGCTACATACAAAGAGAGACCCTTAAATACTTCATTCACTGAGTACGTCAATCCAATAATATTACACTTACGCGTCAGTCGTAACAATCTTTCAGAATCATTACTCCTTACGCAGGAAGCGGTGCAATATTATTGGGATTTCCGTCGTATGAGTACCGTTCGAAAGGCATTCATCTAACTGTATATTAAATGATCAACTTATGAGATGAGTCCTATTCTTTGAAAGACATTTGTTTACATAATCTACGTAACTGTAAGGATGCGGATCTAATGCCCTAACCGCCGTCTGCTTCACGTCTGCTGTGCAGCGAGCTACCTTAATTTAAGTATTATCTGTATTTTTCTTACTTGTCACTTCTTCTTCTGCGTGTTTTTGCTTTTAGGAAGCTTTAATAGTAGAGTGCTATTAAGTGTTCCATAGATCTCGTGTGTGTTTCGAATACAGTCAGAGAGTCCCTTTAGTCAGCCATAGTGCTCGTAGTGCTAGTGTTTGTTTTCAATACCGTCCAGAGACAGGTAGTGCTATTTTCCTTGTTTCTACAAGAAGTGCTTAGCAATCACAGTTTAGTCAATAATCAACCGCCTTTAGTGAATTAGCAGTCTAGTTAAAAGCTGATTAACACTCTATAGTAAATTGATTTCTTAGGATGGCTAGGATGTGTGGCTGCTGTGTACGGACGCAGGAGGAGCTGGCCACTCTTCGCGAACAGCTGAGCGTGTTGATGGCCGCGGTCAGCCGTCTTCAGGCTGCTGCCTCGGAGTGTAGCGGCAGTGGGGAGTCTGGTGCGTCGCATGGTGCACCCCAGGTGTTAGATGCTTCACCCACTGTCCCTGCTGTCGAGACATCTTCGCGGGTACCGGGCGCGGTTGGGCCACCCTCTCCCCAAGGGGAGTGGCGGGTTCAGCGGCGTTCGCGGCGCACGAGGCGGAGGGTCAATGTGGAGGCTGGCCGTGTGGCATCGCCCGCTCTGCCTGCGAGTGGATATGTGGCTGCTCCTTCAGCAAGGTCCGAGCAGGCACACGGGGGGAGGGGTTTATTAGTTATTGGGAGCTCCAACGTTAGGCGGGTGATGGAGCCCCTTAGGGAAATAGCGGAAAGGTCGGGGAAGAAGGCCAGTGTTCACTCTGTCTGCTTGCCGGGGGGTCTCATCCGAGATGTGGAGGAGGCCCTACCGGCGGCGATAGAGAGCACTGGGTGCACCCGACTGCAAATTGTTGCTCATGTCGGCACCAATGACTCTTGCCGTCTGGGTTCAGAGGTCATCCTCAGTTCGTACAGGCGGTTGGCGGAGTTGGTGAAGGTGGAAACCCTCGCTCGCGGGGTGGAATCAGAGCTAACTATTTGCAGTATCGTTCCGAGAACCGATCGCGGTCCTCTGGTTTGGAGCCGAGTGGAAGGCTTAAACCAGAGGCTCAGACGATTCTGCGGAGAGCTGGGGTGCAAATTTCTCGACCTCCGCTATAGGGTGGAGAAATGTAGGGTCCCCCTGAATAGGTCAGGCGTGCACTACACGCCGGAAGCGGCTACGAGGGTAGCGGAGTACGTGTGGAGTGCACATGGGGTTTTTTTAGGTTAGAGAATTCCCTCCCTAGGCCCGACAAGACGCCTCCTGAGACGCGGCAAGGCAGGAGTAGGCAAAATGCAACAAGGAATAACAATATTAATGTGCTAATAGTAAACTGCAGAAGCGTCTATAGAAAGGTCCCAGAACTGCTCTCATTAATAAACGGTCACAACGCCCATATAGTACTAGGAACAGAAAGTTGGCTGAAACCAGACGTAAACAGTAATGAAATCCTAAACTCTGATTGGAATGTATACCGCAGAGATAGGCTGGACAGTGAAGGGGGAGGCGTGTTTATAGCGATAAGAAGTGCAATAGTATCGAAGGAAATTGACGGAGATTCGAATTGTGAAATGATTTGGGTGAAGGTCACGGTTAAAGCAGGCTCAGACATGGTAATTGGATGTCTCTATAGGCCCCCGGGCTCAGCAGCTGTTGTGGCTCAGCACCTGAAGAATAATTTGGAAAATATTTCGAGTAGATTTCCCCACCATGTTATAGTTCTGGGTGGAGATTTTAATTTGCTGGATATAGACTGGGAGACTCAAACGTTCATAACGGGTGGCAGGGACAAAGAATCCAGTGAAATATTTTTAAGTGCTTTATCTGAAAACTACCTTGAGCAGTTAAACAGAAAACCGACTCGTGGCGATAATATATTAGACCTTCTGGTGACAAACAGACCCGAACTATTTGAATCAGTTAATGCAGAACAGGGAATCAGCGATCATAAAGCAGTTACTGCGTCGATGATTTCAGCCGTAAATAGAAATATTAAAAAAGGTAGGAAGATTTTTCTGTTTAGCAAAAGTGACAAAAAGCAGATTACAGAGTACCTGACGGCTCAACACAAAAGTTTTGTCTCAAGTGCAGATAGTGTTGAGGATCAGTGGACAAAGTTCAAAACCATGGTACAATATGCGTTAGATGAGTATGTGCCAAGCAAGATCGTAAGAGATGGAAAAGAGCCACCGTGGTACAACAACCGAGTTAGAAAACTGCTGCGGAAGCAAAGGGAACTTCACAGCAAACATAAACATAGCCAAAGCCTTGCAGACAAACAAAAATTACGCGAAGCGAAATGTAGTGTGAGGAGGGCTATGCGAGAGGCTTTCAATGAATTCGAAAGTAACGTTCTATGTACTGACTTGGCAGAAAATCCTAAGAAATTTTGGTCCTATGTCAAAGCGGTAGGTGGATCAAAACAAAATGTCCAGACACTCTGTGACCAAAATGGTACTGAAGCAGAGGATGACAGACTAAAGGCCGAATTACTAAATGTCTTCTTCCAAAGCTGTTTCACAGAGGAAGACTGCACTGTGCTTCCTTCTCTAGATTGTCGCACAGTTGACAAAATGGTAGATATCGAAGTAGACGACAGAGGGATAGAGAAACAATTAAAATCGCTCAAAAGAGGAAAGGCCGCTGGTCCTGATGGGATAACAGTTCGATTTTACACAGAGTACGCGAAGGAACTTGCCCCCCTTCTTGCAGCGGTGTACCGTAGGTCTCTAGAAGAGCGAAGCGTTCCAAAGGATTGGAAAAGGGCACAGGTCATCCCCGTTCTCAAGAAGGGACGTCGAACAGATGTGCAGAACTATAGACCTATATCTCTAACGTCGATCAGTTGTAGAATTTTGGAACACGTATTATGTTCGAGTATAATGTCTTTTCTGGAGACTAGAAATCTACTCTGTAGGAATCAGCATGGGTTTCGAAAAAGACGATCGTGTGAAACCCAGCTCGCGCTATTCGTCCACGAGAGTCAGAGGGCCTTAGACACGGGTTCACAGGTAGATGCCGTGTTTCTTGACTTCCGCAAGGCGTTTGACACAGTTCCCCATAGTCCTTTAATGAACAAAGTAAGAGCATACGGACTATCAGATCAATTGTGTGATTGGATTGAGGAGTTCCTAGATAACAGAACGCAGCACGTCATTCTCAATGGAGAGAAGTCTTCCGAAGTAAGAGTGATTTCAGGTGTGCCGCAGGGGAGTGTCATAGGACCGTTGCTATTCACAATATACATAAATGACCTGGTGGATGACATCGGAAGTTCACTGAGGCTTTTTGCAGATGATGCTGTGGTGTATCGAGAGGTTGCAACAATGGAAAATTGTACTGAAATGCAGGAGGATCTGCAGCGAATTGACGCATGGTGCACGGAATGGCAATTGAATCTCAATGTAGCGAAGTGTAATGTGATGCGAATACATAGAAAGATAGGTCCCTTATCATTTAGCTACAAAATAGCAGGTCAGCAACTGGAAGCAGTTAATTCCATAAATTATCTGGGAGTACGCATTAGGAGTGATTTAAAATGGAATGATCATATAAAGTTGATCGTCGGTAAAGCAGATGCCAGACTGAGATTCATTGGAAGAATCCTAAGGAAATGCAATCCGACAACAAAGGAAGTAGGTTACAGTACGCTTGTTCGCCCAATGCTTGAATACTGCTCAGCAGTGTGGGATCAGCACCAGGTAGGGTTGATAGAAGAGATAGAGAAGATCCAACGGAGAGCAGCGCGCTTCGTTACAGGATCATTTAGTAATTGCGAAAGCGTTACGGAAATGATAGATAAACTCCAGTGGAAGACTCTGCAGGAGAGACGCTCAGTAGCTCGGTACGGGCTTTTGTTGAAGTTTCGAGAACATACCTTCACCGAAGAGTCAAGCAGTATATTGCTCCCTCCTACGTATATCTCGCAAAGAGACCATGAGGATAAAATCAGAGAGATTAGAGCCCACACAGAAGCATACCGACAATCCTTCTTTCCACGTACAATACGAGACTGGAATAGAAGGGAGAACCGATAGAGGTACTCAGGGTACCCTCCGCCACACACCGTCAGGTGGCTTGCGGAGTACGGATGTAGATGTAGATGTAGATGTAATACATCAGTTGCGCAGTCAAAGAAACATTTTAACAGAAGCTGAACTGAACGTTTCGCTTCGATCTAAATAAAAGATGGCAGTAAAAACCTCTGTAGATCTTCAGATTTTATCGTACTTCTGCTTATAATGTGAAAGCTTAAAGAAGGTCGTCTTTAAGACATAAAAGTGAGAGGTCTTGCTAGCGTGCAAACAACATTTATTAATTAATAAAATTCATGTAATTTATGTTCGACACTGTAAACCGGCATAGTATTGTTATGAAGGTGTTGAACGGTGCAAGAATTGTCTCGAAGGAAGGAGAAAAGTAATGACTGTAATTTGTGACAAAAACAGGCTGAAATCTGATCGCACCACACAGTTAGAAAATTACTTATGTAAGTTATACTGTTTCTAATCAAGGCCTAATTGCTTGTGAGAATTGTTTGAATATAGTTAGTGTTTACCAGATTTCTTATTCTATTATGTTTCTTTATTTTTTTCCCTCCATGTCATATTATTTTTATTCATGTCAAACAGCCTCTACTACAGCAGAGAATTCTGAGGCATCCTGGTCGTGTACAGAAGGCCGCTCCTTTTCTTCTATACAACTCACGGCTGCCCCATTTATTAATGATTTCATCTGCAAATGCAATTTTTTTATTATTCATTGCTAAAGGTCCCTTAGGTAATTATAAAATTCATAGTGATTACGTAAAGAAATCCAGGTTGTTCCTTTCCAAATAATAGAAGCCTTTGCGTTATCGAAAACTAGCCTCCATCTAACAACGATCAGGAGCCGACCAGAAGACGGACGTCTTCGGCCGCTTTCGTGTCTCCTGTGGCACAGCTGTACCAAACTGGGAACACGACATTCTAGTATGAAACACAATATATACATAATTATCACATTAAAATTGAAAAATTGAAATACATTTAACTTATTTTTTTTTCTTTTATTGTACTAGAACATCCACTGAAAGTACTACACAAAAATATTTCTAATGAATGGCAGAAAGCTAAAATCTGAATGATGTACATACCAGTGGGCTGAGTAACGGCTAAGAAAATTCACAACGCTATTTATTTACAGATGACTTACTGAGAACAACGGAAGATGACTCTCCTTTGCTGCAACACTTGTAATCCAGATGGACGAGTTATGTTATGTGAGGTATCGAGATATAACACAAGTATGTGTGGATCAACGGGCAGTTGAAAGTTTCAGCCATATAAAATCAAGATCACTTTCTTGGAAATGATCCAGATCTACTTATCATAGTCATCAAGAAGTTAACTTCGTAGCAAGTTCGAGATTTACTGCATCCTGAATGTATTACTGTTCATGAGGAGCACTAAGTAGCAATTGAAAAGACAAGCGCCTACCATAGTCATTTCGACAAGGTTGGAAGAACTGCCAAAAGGAAAATAAAGAAGAGAGACAGAAAAGAAACAATGAGAAATTATGATTTTCCATATTTTATATGTTCAGATTCAAGAGAGTGTTAGACGTAAGCTAATATAAATGCCTTAAATGGCGTTCTTGAGAATGTTACAAGCATTCGGCAAAGCAAGTAAATTACAAGAAACTGGGTAGGGAGAAATATAACGGAACACAGAATACAGACCAGTGAAGAATTAAATGAAAGTAATGTGTACTGTAAACGTCGAAGAAAAGATGTACCAGGAATTTCGTGTATGACAATGCCTCCCAATGATTGGCCATTCTCTTTGACTGAATTCCTAACGAGCTATCGAGACCTCCTCGTTAGGTACGTTAATCTTCAGTATTCTTCTGAACAACCACATTTCAAAAGCTTCTATTCAATTCTGGTCTAACCTTTTTGTCGTCCACGTTTCACTTCCATAAATGGCTACACTTCACACATATACTTTCAGAAAAGACTTCCCGACACTTAAACCTATATTGATGTTAACAAATTTCTCTTCTTCAGAAACGAGTTTCTTTACTTCGGCCATCATCAGATATTTTTCTGCCTAAATTCGAAAACTCATATACTACTCCAAGTGTATCGTTTCCTAATCTATTTCCCTCAGCCTAACCTTATTTTCTATTATGCTTCTTTTTCTTTTTTATGCTCATTTTATACCCTTCTTTGAAGACAATGTCCGTTCCATTAAACTGCTTTCCCAAGTCCTCTGTTCTGTTTGACAGAACTACAATGTCATCGGCAAAGCTCAAAGTTTTATTTGTTCTCCATGAGTTTTAGTTCCTGCTCCAAATATTTCTTTGGTTTTCTTTACTCTTTTCTAAAAGTATAGATTGAATAATGTCGGGGATGGGCTACAACCCTGTCTCATTTCCTTCTAAAACACTGCTTCTATTTCATCCCCGTCGACTATTATAACTTCTGTATGGTTTCTCTACAAGTTGTAAATTGCCTTTCGCTCGTTGCATTTTATCTCTGCTACCTTCACTAATTCCAAGAGAATATTCCAGACAACATTGTCAAACGCTTTCTCTTTGCCTACAAATGCTATAAACGTAGTTTTGCCTTCCCTTGACCTAATCTCCTAAAAGAAGTCGTATGGTCAGTATTGCCTCGCGATTTCCTGTGTTTCCCTAGAATCCAAACTGATCTTCCCCGTAGTCGGTTTCGAGTCAGTTTTTCTATTCTTCTGTAAAGAATTCATGAAAGTATTTTGCAACCATGGCATATTAAGCTGATAGTTCCGTAATATGAAATTTGTCAGCACCCACTTTTTTTGGAATTGGAATTATTATACCCTGATCATATGTATTCACTACTTTTAATCATTTACTGTACATTAATGTATTCTGTGAGTGAATTACAGTCACATACATAGGTCAGTATGAATGGAGCATGTTGACGACCTTATGCGATGGCATAGCCTCTGAAACTGTGTCTACATATGTATTCCGCCAAGCACTGTGAAGCGCATAGCAGAGAGTAATTAGAATTGTATCAAACAACATAAATTTGAGCTTTTGGTCCTTTAAGTCAGCGCCCTCTAGCTGCCATTTTCAGGATAACGGCGACTTAATATCATTTGCAAGTGAAAGGTGTTTGTTGCATATGCACATTTGGGTAATTAATCTGATGAGCCATGCACTTAAAATGTTGCCTTTTGTCTTTGACATTGACGCTTAGAATTACTATATACAGGCATACCGAAAGATGAGAATGAGCCCATGAAACCTAACAGTGCAAAGACTTCAGCTGATAAATAACTGTATAACTATAGCAAATGTTTTAATCTTGACCGTTGTATCAAATATCAGGGATTGTTCCCATTCCATTTGGGCACGTAGTGTGGAAAGAACGACAGCTCAAGTCCTTGTGTGCGCCCTGTAGTTACTGTAACCTCTCCCCGTGGTCTCTACGACAGCGACACGACCCGGTGGCATTATGTTCCTACATTCATCACCTGGTACTTACGGCTTCGCTGGGTAGTTGGCACTTTTAGGTCATTAGGTCAGAGAGACCTGTGACCACCCGTGCTAGCCCCCTTGTTATGCGTTCATTATCCCCCGTTACTCTCGCATACACTAGACTCGAACAGTATTCTAAGATGGGACGCTCAGGTGTTTAATGAGCAGTCTCCTTTATTGACTGACTACCTATTCCTAGTACTCTGTTAAAGGATCGTAGTCAGTACCCGCTTGCTTAACCCATGGTTGTGTTCATTTCATTCTGTTCCTTCACAAATTGTCACACCCAAATTTGTATGAGTAGAGAGATCCCAGTTTCTATTGTAGTAATGGGATACTAGGACATTTTTTTCGTTTCATGAAGTGCAGAATTTTACATTTTAAGACCTCGACCGTATCAATGATAAGCGAAAAGTTGGTTGTTTTGAGAAATTACGCATTAACGTTTCAATAAAATCCCATAAATACCATATTTCAAGCAGATCCATTATGATATTTTAATTCAGATAAATCATGTTTTTCCGTATTTTGAGACTAAAGTCATACGTATTTTTAATTCGTAAATTCTAAGCAAAATGATATTCTTAAAATTTCGTCAATGGGCACTAAACGTTTTCGACTTGCAAATTGACATCGTTTAGCATTGACTTACCGCTGTTCACCTGCTGGACAATCTAAAGAAATATTACTGTGAAACCTCTCAAAAGAACAAATGTAAAAGGTTGTTTCAGTTTATGGTATTAAGATTTCCGTTAGATACTGATAGCGGCCATAAAAATTAAAATATTAATGAGGGTAATATAAAATTAATGTTTTACGTCGCTTCCGTTCAGTTGTTAAATAATGGTAAGGATGGTCCTTAATATTTCTGTCATTACACTTTCACACACATTCACGTTGGCTCTGTAAACAGGCAAAATATTGTTTAGTTGCTTCAATGACTATACACATTTATGCGACAAGAAACAATTTTCGAAGCACATTTGCGATATTAAACATATTCAGGATCTTTATCTGCGTGTCAGTTATCCGTAATATCGTTGGATTTGTATAAATTGCTCCTTGAAAGCATTTTCCTGACACGAAAAGCAAGCACGTTACTAATACTGGAAATCAAGTTTCTGGTACTTACAGCTCCACACATCCCGAGAAATCTTACATTACACAGAATTTTAAATTCGAGATGGGTCAGCCATTTCTCGGTTTTAGTAGAACTGTCAGTTAATATGAGTAAAGCATACCACGCACCATGTTTAACATGTCACAACTGGTTCTCATCGACCGTACCTTACCGCTGATTACAGCAGAGTTCTTCATTCCTGTGCTTGTAAAACTATTTCTGATACTTTTCACAGTATTTAAATCGTATGAAGTAAGAATTGCTGATGGTGAACACAGATAATAAAATATTCTCAACTGAATATCAGTCATGGAGTTGAACAGGATGGATAAAATAACATTAATATTATCAAAAACTGACTGGACTTTTGCAGGTTCTTCAGAGACAATACTTCGCTGTACGTAATTGCAGCACCATCGGGAAGTCTGAGGCTACTGTTACTGTTGTCTGCCAGGTCACCAATACACAAAATGAATAGCAAGCGCCGTAGCACACTTCCCAGAGGCATATGCAACGTCTGCCGAAATCTCTGCATTTGCGGTGATGTGCTGCGTATTCCTCACCACGAAACCGTCACTCCAGTCTAAACTTTCGTTTAATACCCCACGTGATCGCACTTAAATTAATAACAGAGGGTGTAATACTGAGTCATCAGCTCTCTTTAAGCCAAGAAATACTGCAGTCACTCGACTGCCTAGGCCCATGGCTTTCCGGATGGCACGTGAGTAAAACGAGGAAAACGAAAGGTGACTCCGCATGACCGCTGCTTGCGGAGGTAAAGCTCACTTCCACGGAGGAGATCATTCTTCCCAAATACGCTATTACGTCCGAGATCAGAACATTTCGTAACATTTTACTTCAGATTGATGCTAATTAAACAAGGCCTTAGTTACGTGTAGCACTTCAACTACCCATCTTGTAGACGAGTGTGACCTTTGCCTTCTCCAAAATATTGCGTTGTAGAAGGTAGGTTATGGGTGTGACGGGGAACATCTAAGCCGAAAATTATGAGTATAATGTGATGATGCTGTCAGAGTACTGTAGCTATGCTCATTTTTAGTGTTTTCGGGTGTTACTCATTGCTACTACTGTATCGCGTATCTTTGCAATACTGCAAGAGTAAAACTGGAACTTCCTTCTGTACCTTCCTCTGTAAACAAATGTTTAAGTGTGTGGTTACGTAAGTCTCGAATGAAACAACAAATTTACATCGACGAGTCACTGTTTATTTATAGCCACAGCGCGTTTCGAAGGTCATCAGTGGGATTTGCATGTGCTAGTATTACATATGTGTGTGTGTTGTGTTACGATTTTGGGGTTAACTTGTGGCACTGTCTAGCAGAAACGCTATTTCAGAATATGATATATAACTAAAAACCAAACGTATATCTAAAGGTGAACATAAACAAGTAAATTACAGTGCCAAAGAAACAGTAATATGCATGTGTACTCCAATACAGAGACATGTAAACAGTCAGGCGCTGTATAAGTCAAGTGTCTGCCGCAGTTGTTAGGTCGGTTTCTGCTGCTACAGTGGCAGGTTATCAAGTCTGAGTGAGTTTGAAGTCGGCGCACGAGCGATGGACAAAGCATCTACGGGTTAGCGATGAAGTGGGGTTTTCCCGAACGACCATTTAAAGAGCGTACCGTGAATATCAGGAATACGGTAAGACATCTAAACTCCGACGTCGCTGCGGCCGGAACTTGCAGATTTCAGTACCGGGCCATCAACAAGTTTCAGCATGCTGATCATTCAACGAAACTTCATCTCTATAGGCTTTCAGAGCTGAAGGCCCACTCGTGTACCGTTGATGACTGCACTACACAAAGCCGTACGCCTCGCCTCGGCCCATCAACACCGACATTGGACTGTTGATGGCTGGATAAATGTTGCCTGGTCGGACGAGTCTCGTTTCAAATTGTATCGAACGGATGGACGGGTACGGGTATGGAGACAACCTCATGAATCTATGGACTCTGCATGTCAGCAGGGGACTGTTGAAGCTGGCAGAGGCCCTATAATGATGTGGGGTGTGTGCAGCTTGAGTGATACGGGACGCCTGTTACGTCTAGATACGACTCCGGCAGGCACGTACGTAAGCATTCTGTCTGATCAGCTGCATCCATTCTTGTCCATTGTGCCTTACGACGGACTTTGGCAATTCTAGCATGACAATGCGACACCCCACACGTCCACAATTGCTACAGAGTAGCTCCAGGAACATTCTTCTCAGTTTAAACACTTCCGCTGGCTACCAACGTGCAACGTGCTCTTCAGAAAAAAGAGATCTACACCCCCTCGTACTCTACCTGCAGGGTTCATGATGTCATTTCCCCCCACCATTACTTCAGGCATTAGTCGAGTCCAGGCCACGTGGTGCGGCACTTCTGCATGCTCGCGGGGACCCTACACGGTGTTAGACATGTGTACCAGTTTCTTTGGCTCTTCAGTGTAAAGTACCTGCAGTGGTCACAGGCTCCTTGTTCTTGTTGTTGTTGTGGTCTTCAGTCCTGAGACTGGTTTGATGCATCTCTCCATACTAATCCATCCTGTGCAAGCTTCTTCATCTCCTAGTACCTACTGCAACCTACATCCTTCTGAATCTGCTTAGTGTATTCATCTCTTGGCCTCCCTCTACGATATTTACTCTCCACGCTGCCCTCCAATGCTAAATTTGTGACCCCTTGATGCCTCAGGACATGTCCTACGAACTGGTCCCTTCTTCTAGTCAAGTTGTGCCACAAACTTCTCTCCAGTCCTATTCAATACCTCCTCATTAGTTACGTGATCTACCCACCTAATCTTCAACATTTTCTAACATTCTGCGTGGTGTCTGTTGTTCTATATCGTGTCTCCCTACCACTTTCGCGCAACGATGCTCTGAGCGTGTTTTTTAGGGTATTGGCTAGTTTGAACCTGGAACCTGTTGCTGGTAAGGAGACGTCAGACCACACATGACATGTAGAGTTCAGAAGAGTTCAGTGGGACTAGCGATGATATAACTAAATACTTAATGATTTCAGCGTCAGCTCCACTGCTCTCCCTGTAAAAGAATCTTAATACTAACTAAATTTAATGGAAGGGGTTCAAGGCTTTCCTATTATCTCTAGGATTCTTCCATGTATACAAATTTCTTTTATGATTCTTGAAACAAGTGTTAGCTATGATTCAGTTATGCTGTGCAAAATTCTACCAGACGGCTTCCAATTTCATTTCTTAGCCCCAATCCATATTCACCTACTATGTTTCCTTCTCTCCCTTTTCCTACTATCGGATTCCAGTTACCATGACTATTAAATTTTCGTCTCCCTTCACTACCTGAATAATTTCTTTTATCTCGTCATACATTTCTTCAATTTCTTCGTCATCTGCAGAGCTAGTTGGCATATAAACTTGTACTACTGTAGTAAGCATGGGCTTCGTGTCTATGTTGGCCACTATAATACGTTTACTATGCTGTTTGCAGTAGCTTACCCGCACTCCTATTTTTTTCATTATTAAACCTACTCCTGCATTACCCTTATTTGATTTTGTGTATATAACCCTGTATTCACCTGACCAGAAGATTTGTTCCTGTAACTGTCACATTTTGTAACCGAAGGTGATGTCTGGAAACTGCTAGCTGCAAGGAAGATATAGCAGAACACAAACATTATCTCGAAGTACAAAGACATCATAACAAAATTATTGTTTTGTAGTAAGTTTTAAGTGACTAGTAACAGTAATCCTGTTGTTTCATTCGATATCAGCAACACTCACGGTAAAATGCAACCTAAGATGTTCGCATTTGAGGTTAAGTATTTCTGACTTTTATTTTAAAGCTTGCAGTTTTGCTTCCTGTTTCTTCATGAGTTGGCGAAACTGAAAGCTTGCGTAGTCGGGGACACAGTTTGAGTGAACCTTCGTCTTTTCGTTATGGTGAACTGTAGGGCTTTACTAACAGCTACACAGTATAAAAGGCAATGAACCACACTGCTACCAACATGATATCAACTCACCTGTATCCTTACTATACCTCACCGGGAACCAACTGCTCCGAAGTTAGGAGTTAACGAATGCCGAATTTAAAGCAAAAACAGTTTAACAGAAAGGTCTGTTTTGTTGTACCATTAAACAAGGAAGGGAAATAGTCATCTACAGAAATTACAGTCAGGGTTGTGCTCTTTTAAAATTTTTGTGAACGGTAGGCCTATCCTCATTGAAAACAATCGTTCCGTAATTTCTTTATGCAATTACGTGAGAAATCGTTTACTTTGAGAGTTCTCGCATACAAAACTATATGTTCTTAAGTTACCTGCACGGATGTTTTAGATATGTAACTTATTTCGTAGCAGATGAGCGTTTGTGTTTCACGGTTGCGCCAAAGAATATGTATCTCTGAAGTCCATTGTATATCAACGCACTTTTGAGACTTTTCAGAATTTACTATTGTCCTGTGTATAATCTACGAGCCAATTGTACGTAGAAATCGGCGTTTGTGATTTAGTTACTGTAGCAGATTTTCTAACTAACGTATTGTACTACTTACGGTTTTCCCTTAAAGAGGTGTAGCCCTACATATTATCTGCATTTATCTGAAATTAAGTCTATTTTGGAGTTTGCTAACAGGTATAATTAACCTCAAAATGTTTTAGGAAACCAGTAGTTTTTACCACAGTTTTTTGTGTTGCCTCAATAGAAATCTCGTTTTATGGGTTTGCTTCAATTATAATAAGAAATTAGCAACTTTTTAGGCAACAGATTAAAAGATAATCGGCGGACTTAGTTTTAAGTTATTTGTTCACTATTATGTAATACATTACCATAGCGAAAATGCAGCCCCACTGTGAATGTTGTTCCCGAACACAGGATTAGTTGATTGACGTTCGTAAGTTGCTGAAAGTCGCCCTGACTACTGTCAAACGATTGGCAGATACTGCGAATCGGTGTGTTGGAAGAGCTCCAGAGAGTCGTGTACCCGTGATACCTGTAAGGGGCATCTCTGGTACTATCCTGTCTCGTGGGTCATGTTTACTCCGCAGGAAGCACTGGGCTGCGAGTGGAGTGTCAGTAGTAAATACAGGCATCCTGTACAGGGTGGACGGGGACAAGGGCGGACTTAGGGTGTTGTACCGACCCCCTAACCAACGAGTTTTAGGTGCTGTCTTTCACCTGTCCTGAGGGGGTCCATTCATCTTCGGCAGTTCACACCTACAGCGAATGATGGTACCCCTTACGAAAATGTGAGTAAGGGACAAGAAAGGACACTAGGTGCACTGAGCGCTTGTGCCTGGGGGCCTCGTCCAGCATGCTGAAGAGGCTGTTCCGGCAGCCACTGCGGGAACAGGGTGTAACCAGCTACAGACTGTGGCGCACATTGGAACAAATTATGCCTGTCGACTGGGCTCTGAGGTCAAATTTGGATCATTCCAGCGACACACAAGACTGAGAAACCAGCCTTACACATGTACTTTTAATTTGCTGTATTTTTCCCAGGACTAATGGTGGCCCTTTGAAACTTTGAAAGTTCTGTGACAAGCTAGGCTGAGACTCCTGGACTTGCGCCTTACGGCTGAGAACTGTAGTGCACCCTTAAATAAGTCAGCTGTGCACTGCACATCAGAGACTGAAACTCTGGTAACTGATTGTGAGTGGGATGCACAGAAGGTTTGTTTTTTATTTTTTAGGTTGGGCAGCTCTCCATCTAATCGAGCTATAAGTGTAAGATCGAAAGAAATGCTTTCCACATGTGAGAGAGTTCAATCCCTAATGGGAAGCTGCCGAAGCGTTCGGAAGAAAGTGATAAGAGTTTGAAGTTCTCATGAAAAGCTGTGACGCTCACATACTACAATGTACAGAAAGCTGGTTGAAAACTGAAATTTATAGCAGTGAGGTTTTTGGGGAAAATTTAAGTGTATATCGCAAGGATAGGCAGATAAGGAATGGTGGCGGTGTATTTGTCGCAGCAGACAAGAAATTAAAATCCACCAAGGTATAAATAAAAGGTGCATGTGAGATTGTTTGGGCAAAACTCAGTATCAGGTGTGAGCACAAAATGCTAATTGGAGCCTTCTATTGCCCACCAGAGTCATCGCTTGATGTAACCGAAAATTTTAGAGAAAACACCAGTTCACTTGTACGTAAGTAATCAGTGGTGGAGATTTTAATCATCCCATTTTAAGTTGGAAAATTACAGTTTTGTTAGTGGTGAATCTGATAAGACATCCTGTGAAACTTTAGTACATGACTTCGCTGAAAACTACCTAGAACAGTTAGGGGCCCCCCACATGACGAAAGTGTATTGGATGTAACGGCGACTAATCGACCTGACCTCTTTGTGGGTGTCCTCATTGAAACTGGTATCACAGACCATGAAGTGTTTGTGGCAACAATGATTACCAAACTACAAAGTATAGCTAAAACACGGAGGAAGATATGGATGTTCAGTAAAATGAAGAACTTGAAACTTTCAGCACGGGCAGGTGCAGGTAGAGGAACCATGGCTCAAGTTTAAAAGAATAGTTGATCATGCACCAGATAGATACGTTCCTAGTTCAACAGTTCATAATCGGAGGGAACCTCCATGATATACAGTCACTGTAAAGAATCTTCTAAAGAGACAGAGATTACTGCAAAATAGATGTGAAATAAAAAGTGGGGCTATGGATAGAGAGTTTACGAATAAAACGCGTTTTCCGGCCAAAAGAGCAATGCGTGATGCCTTCATCGACTACTGTAGCAGAAAACTGTCAAACGACATTTCAAAAAATCCAAAAAAATTCTGGTCGTGTGTAAAGGCTGTTAGTGACACCAGAATTAGTGTCCAGTAACTAGTGAATGAGACAGGAACTGAAATTGAGAGTACAAATCAAAAGCTGAAAGTCTTAACTCATTTTTCAAACCAAGGAGAATTGCCCCAATTTAATCCTCGTCAGTAGTGCTGAAAACAGCTTAAATTGTCAAAATGGAACGAAGCACCAGTGCCCAATGGAATCCTTGTCAGATTTTATACTGAATTTGTGGCTGAGTTGGCCCACCTTCAAACAACATTCTGTCGTAAATTACTGTAACAAATAACTGTGCCCAGTTCTTGCAAAGGGCACAGGTCAAACTGCGTAGGAGAAGAGAAGTAGATGTGATCCATAAAGCTACTGTCCAATATCATTTACGTCAATTTGTTGCACAATCTTAGAACATATTCTGAGCTCAAATATAACGAGCTATTTTTAACAGATTGATATCTTCAATGCAAACTACCACGGATTTTGAAAACATTGATCATATGAAACGCGATTCGCGCTTTTATTACACTACATACTGAAAGCTTTGGATCAAGGCAGGTAGATGCTCTATTTTTTGATTTCCGGAAAGCATTTTACTCAATACTACACCTATGCTTGTTGTCATAGGTTCGATGATACGTGGCATCAAGTGAAATTTGTGAGTTGATTGAGGACATTTTGGTAGGGAGGACGCAATATCTTGGATGGAGAGTCGTTATCTGTAGAAGTGACTTCGGGTGACACTGCGCAAGTGTGTTGGGATCCTTGCTGTTCATATTGTATGTTAATGGCCTTGCAGACAGTATTAATAACAAATCGGGATTTCTGCAGACGATGCAGCTCTCTGTAATGAAATACTATCTGAAAGAAGCTGCGTGAATGTTCAGTCAGATCTTGATAAAATTTCAAAGTGCTGCAGAGATTGGCCTCTTGCTTTAAATGTTCATAAATGTAAAATTTTGCACTTCGCAAAACGGAAAAAGACGTGCTATCCTATGACTACAGTGTCAATGAGTTGCTATTGTAATAGGCCAGCTCATATACATACTTGGGTGTAGCACTATGTACGGATATGAAATGGAAGGATCACATAGGTTCTGTCGTGGGTAAAGAAGGTGATAGATTCGGTTTATTAGCAGAATACTGGGAAGTACAACTAATCTACAAAGGAGGTTGCTTACAAATCTGTCGAGCGTCCAGTCCTACAGTATTGCTCAAGTGTTAGGGACCCGTTAACAGATAGGACAAACAGGGGATACTGAACAAACAGAGAACGCCAGCAAGAATGGCCACAGGTTTGTTTAATTCGTGGTAGAGTGTCACAGAGGTGCAGAAGGAACCGAACTTGAAGACTCTTGAAAACAGACGTGAACTAACCCGGGAAAGTCTGTTAATTAAATATGAAGAACTGGTTTTAAATGATGATTCTAGGAATATACTAAACCCCTACGTATCCCTGACATCGCGTTCGTGAAGATAAAATTATAACTACTACTTCAGGCACAGAGACATTCAAACACTAATTATTTCCACACCTCAGACGTGAATGAAAGAAGAAGAAACCTTAATAAATGGTACAATGGGACGCCCCCTCTGTCATGCACCTCGCTGTGGCTGCAAAGTATAGATGTAGATGTAGATGTAGGAGTAAATCTGAGCGGACTTCTTACATTATTTTCAGATGATGCTGTCATTTACCGTTTAGTAAAGTCATCATAAATACAAAACGAATTGCAAAATGACTTAGACAAGATATGTGTATGGTTAAGAATGTGCCAATTGAAAACTGTACTGTGGTCCACATGAGAATTAACAGGAATCGGTTGAATTATTTCAGTTGAATTGTAGATTGCACAAATCTACAATCTAATTCAACTAAATACCTAGGAATTACGATTACGAAGAACTGAAATTGGGAGGTGGAACTCTGTGAGTATGCAACAAACCCACTAAAGAGATGCTTGCACTACTCTTGTCCGTCCTGCTATAAAATACTACTGTACGGTATTGGATGCTTGTCAAACAGAATTGATGGAGGACATCAAAAAGTTCGTAGATCGACAGTTCGTTTTGTATTACGGCGAAACAGGGGAGAGGATGTCGTGGATATACTACGTGAGTTGGACCGGCAGTTATTAAAACAAACGCATTTTTCGTTGCAGCCAGACCTTTTCACGAAATTTCAGTAGCAAAATTTCTCACCAGAATGTAAAATATTCATGTGACAACGCCTATGTAGGGACAAATGATCGTCGTCATAAAATGAGGCAAATGAGGACTCGTGCGGAAAGTTTTAAGTGTGCGTTCTTCGTGCGATAGTTAAACAGTTCGACGTATCCTCTGCTACGACCTTTGGTGTTAATTGCAGAGTAGCCATGCCGGCCGCCTCTGCGCTCACCGTCGGTCCTGCTGAAGGCAGAGGAATGGAGGCTTCGACCGTATATCAGTGGGATGTGCGCGTTTCCTTACAGCGGAAGGAGTGCGAACGGAAATTTGCCAAAGAATGGCACAAGTGAACGACGAACACTTCATGTCCATTTCACGTGTCAAAGCGTGGAACAAGCGATTAAAGGAAGGGCTGATGTCGTTGGCCGATGCGGCACGATCTGGAAGATGACACCGCACTACCCACTCCACTGTGCTGGTGTGGATTCCGCACTGAAACACAACGTAGCTGCATTATTCTCCTGCCATTGTTTGATGAATTTCCTTTCCTCCACTCCTCCCGCTATAAGGCAAAGCACAAGAGAACTTTGCTCTTCATCTGAAGCCACGACTGAGTGTACGTCCACGCCACGTGCTCACCGTGTGATATAGTGAAGAAGTGCTCCGCGAAAACCATTAACAGCGTGGAGGTTTTTCTTCGACATTTTGGCGATAGTAATTTTTTTAAAGTTGATTATACTTTGTGTTGTGACGGTGCAAACTTGCTTTCTTTTTTAATCTGGTTCAAAAAATGGTTCAAATGGCTCTGAGCACTATGGGACTTAACTGCTGAGGTCCTCAGTCCCCTACAACTTAAAACTACTTAAATCTAAGTAACCTAACGACATCACACACATCCATGCCGGAGGCAGGATTCGAACCTGCGACCGAGGTCGCGCGGTTCCAGACTGTAGCGCCTAGAACGGCACGGCCTCTCTGGCTTGCTATAATCTACTCTCTGATAAAAATGGCAAGGTAAATGTTAATCAGAAAACAGGGAGGGGTTGCGATCTAAGTAACAATAGCTTTATTCATTCTTAACATCACAAGATTAAAATAAAAAAAATTGACAAACGCTTTCACTATATGGGGACTACGGTGGACAAAGTGATCAGCTGGGGATCGACACATGACACTAACCAGAACACTAACAGCTTTATCTTGGATACAGGTGAATCTGAGGTATGGCACAAAAACTATGCCACCATCAAGCATCTGTACTGTTTCAAAAAGAAAAAAATATGGTTCGAAGGGAAACGGTGCTCAGAAACATTTATTGGAGTCCTACGCGGTAGCAGTGAATACTTTACCCTTCTGCTGGTCAGGGCGGCACACCGCGATGCGTTCGGCGACTCAAGTCATGGACGGCGGAAATCTGTCATTAATGGCGCACACCCGAAAAACGCAAGTACGTGGTCTCGAGTTCAGGTAATTCGGAACGCAGGCACTCTCCTATGAGCCTCTGAAACCCCGGTGGATTCCAGTGTGCGGGTGGGTATGCTTGCTGATCTTCCAAACCAGTTTGACTCCGTCCCATGAGTATGCGTGATGGAATATATCAAATGTTGACACGGCCGACTCAAGACAAGTAAGTACACCCACGCATCACTCGTTGTGTGCGTGATGCTACAAGGTGACTGGCACAGGCTCTAAGTGGCACACTAGCAAAGGACACAAGTCTCACCGTTTAGGTAGAGATCTGCAGGTCTTTACTAGTGAAGCGCCAGTACAAGACTCACCTCTTTTCTTCCTATTCTCTTCACTCGCCAGCTCAATAGCAAAGCACATTTACATCTTAGACTTCTCCCAAATTAGTACAAGCCAATCAGGAACTGTAGCGCCACAATCGAAGATGAGAGACTGCTCTTTGATCATTTAGAGACTTTAAAGTTAAATGGAAGAAAAGAAAAGAGATTCAGCTTCGAAGCCTCTTACCAACGCATTTACGACGTGCTTGTTGCTAACACCATGACCAGGATGGAACCACAGACCTCCATAAAAAGACTCTTATCTCCCCTGTTGCGTCCATTTCGAAGTTTCCAAAGAACGGCCATAAACTCGCTAAAAGCCTCGTGCCTTGAGAAATATGTTTTCTAACAGAGTCTGGACGTCTAGACGCCAGTGACCTGTCCCACGGAAATTCGCAGAATGCTCACAGTTGTCTAGTCGACTTCCTTCCTATCAAGGACCATCCTCTGATTTATTGCCGGTCTTCAATACAATGCCTACTGCAGCAACGATTTTTCGGCGCTAGTTAGTCTACCTGGACGCAGCTGCCGACTGACCGACCCCAACTAACGTGTCTGCACAATGAGACCACGGAGCTCGGCAGTCTGGAAACGTTTTCACCCAGGTTCTGCAGAAAAAACGAACTCCGCAAGTCAGTCAGTCGCTGCAAGCTTTTACTGCAGTAGTTTAAATCGGCACCCTATTTCTTTGAATGGAGGAAAAGCTTAGTGCTATTCCTTCACTAGAGCACACAAGCAAGACCGTTAACTACTGCCCACAATTTTATCATGATTTATGTAGTCAGATCGTAATAAAGATCATCCCCCCTAAGAACATTAAGCGGCATGACACTGAATCAGAAGTGAGACTGCCCTGCAATCTCTCAGTGGGTTGTCACAAATGAGTTGGATTTTATACAGGCGATGTATGGCATGATTAATGAATGCATAAAATGTAAGAACTGAAATATATTTACAGCCATACTCAACACTCTCTTTGGTTATACGACTTCTTCTTTGTTGTGAATATGGGTTAGAGCGTAGGTATATTTATATATATCGACAGAACCATGCTAACACTTGTGACTAAATAGACTACGTAAATTGAAGATGAAGAAGGGAGAAAGCAAAGGGACTATCAATGTCAGCTGCACTCACATGTTTTGCTTAATCTATTTTTTTTTTAAAAAAAGAAATTCCTCCCGCTGTATTTAAGATTTCATATTTATTTGGCTACTTGTTTCGACGTTGCGTAAACGTCGTCTTCAGGCTCATACAATTTGGCGATATCAGTTGCTTGTGGCTGAGTACTATAAGTGTGCGGTGAGACCAATACGTGCTCCAAATGGATAGCGGGCATTATTGAGGCAATGGACTTCTAGTACTCAGCCACACACAACTGATATCATCAGAGTGTACTGGCGTGAAGATGACGGTGACGTAACGTCAAAACTAGAGGAAAAATAAATATGGAAACTTAAGTACAGCTGGAGGAGTTCCTTTTTCAATAAAAAAATTATACCAGCTGATGTCCCGCCATCATCCAACTTAAATATGGCTGTACGAATATTATGCATAATCAGTGGTGACGAGCGGAAACGTGTGCCTGACGACGGTTAGAACCCAGGATCTCGTGCTAACTTGGCAGTTGCGTTAAACACTGCACACCCAGACAGAGTTTTTACCACAAGTGTGCGCACTATCTCGGCATGCCTTCCGACTGACCCACATTCCCACCTAGCACAACCTATCCGCCAACCCTGTCCACGTCTTTCATGTTCGCTACTATCAAATTCCCACAGGAAGTCAGATGTAGCTCTGATCAGCACTGAAGAACGTAGATTCGCTACCACTCGAGACGAACAAGTTACATCAATTCTTGGACTTTATTCTTTCGGACATGTCTACGAGAACAGACACCATGCTTTCATATGAATGAAATAGACTGTCGTTAGTAATACAACTCAAAGCACTGTTGAAGAGAAACTCTTCCTCGTAGCTATGTTCATTTCATAGAAACTCTTTTTCATAGTTCTGGTCAAAGATGAAGTTCATGAACAAACTCAGGGACTTGCAAATTAAGTTGGAGAATCTGACTGGGTGTCTGTAACTTGTTGTTGTCAGACACACTTCAATATTACTCATACTTTTGTATATAATAGTGCGAGAAAAAGGATGTTGGTAGGTCTCCTAAATTCATATGATATGGGGCAGACTGTGTTTTTTCCAACTAGGACGCAGGGGAACAGTAGCAGAGCCATCGACAATATTTTTATTCATTCTTCATTACTAGATGGGCATCCTGTTAGTAAAAGCGTGAATGGCCTTTCAGACCATGATGCACAAATTTTAACACTAAAAGGCGTTTGTACTCAAACCAGTGTCATATTCAATGACAAACTGTATAGTTAAATTAATCCAAGAGCAATAGATAGTTTTTTAAACTTTGTCAAGGAACCAGAGTGGCAGGATGCTTATAATTCCGATAACATAGATGGAGAGCTGCATCAAACCGGTCTCAGAACTGAAGACCACAACGACAACAACAACAACATAGATGATAAATATAATGATTTCTTTAACACATTTCTCATGCTCTTTAAGAGTTGCTTTCCATTAGAACGTTCTAAACGTATTACTAACAGTAGTAGGCTGCCTGGGTGGCTAACTAGTGGGATAAGGATATCTTGTAGAACAAAGAGAGAATTATATCAAAATGTTAGAAGTAGTCGCAATCAAGCTACAATAGCCTATTACAAACAGTATTGTAAGGTGCTTAAAATGTTATTGGGAAGGCAAAGAGTATGTGGTATGCAAATAGAATACCTAATTCGCATGATAAAATTATAACCATAAGGTCAGTTGTAAAAGGAGTGTCTGATCACCAGCACAAGTTCGAATACATAAAGTCAGTTCACAGTAAAAATATTTCTGTTAGTGATAAATCATATATATGTACAGTATTTAACAATCATTTTCTGAGCATTGCTGGTGAATTAAATAATAATTTAGTTTCTACAGGAAATCATATAACTTTCTTTGGAAATGCCTTTCCCAGTCTGATGTCTGAAATACTTCTCTGTGATACAGACAAGACTGAGATTGAGTCAATAATTAAATAACTGAAGACTAATGACTCTCATGGTGATGATCGATTTTCTAGCATTAAAGTACTGTCTTGCACATGTTAGCCTGTATTTAGCCATATTTGTATTTTTTCCTTTAGGAATGGTTAGTTTCCTGAGTGATTAAAGAACTCAGTAGTAAAACCACTTTATAAAAATGGAGAAAGAGATAATGCAGATAACTTTAGATCTATTTCTATGCCATCAGTGTTCGCAAAAGTTATCGAAAAGGCTGTGTATGTAAAGATAATTGATCATTTTATATCACACGATTTGCTACAAAATTTACAGTTCGGCTTTAGAAGTCGTTTAATAACTGAAAATGCAATTATCTCTTTTCTCTGTGAGGTACTGGATGGGCTAAACAAAAGGTTTCGAGCGCTTGGCATATTTTTCATTTAACTAAGGCATTTGATTGTGTTGATCACAAAATATTGCTCCAGAATTTGGACCATTACAGAGTGCGTGTAGTAGACCACGCAGCAAAAGGTCGTTAATCACGAAGTTGGCAATAGCTGTGATGTGGGTCTGAGTGGTGTACAGTCAAGTGGGAGGGAGGTAACCCAGGGATCAGTGTTAGGGCTGCTCCTGTTCCTTATTTATACACTCCTGGAAATGGAAAAAAGAACACATTGACACCGGTGTGTCAGACCCACCATACTTGCTCCGGAGACTGCGAGGGGGCTTTCCAAGCAATGATCACACGCACGGCACAGCGGACACACCAGGAACCGCGGTGTTGGCCGTCGAATGGCGCTAGCTGCGCAGCATTTGTGCACCGCCGCCGTCAGTGTCAGCCAGTTTGCCGTGGCATACAGAGCTCCATCACAGTCTTTAACACTGGTAGCATACCGCGACAGCGTGGACGTGAACCGTATGTGCAGTTGACGGACTTTGAGCGAGGGCATATAGTGGGCATGCGGGAGGCCGGGTGGACGTACCGCCGAATTGCTCAACACGTGAGGCGTGAGGTCTCCACAGTACATCGATGTTGTCGCCAGTGGTCGGCGGAAGGGGCACATGCCCGTCGACCTGGGACCGGACCGCAGCGACGCACGGATGCACGCCAAGACCTTAGGATCCTACGCAGTGCCGTAGGGGACCGCACCGCCACTTCCCAGCAAATTAGGGACACTGTTGCTCCTGGGGTATCGGCGAGGACCATTCGCAACCGTCTCCATGAAGCTGGGCTACGGTCCCGCACACCGTTAGGCCGTCTTCCGCTCACGCCCCAACATCGTGCAGCCCGCCTCCAGTGGTGTCGCGACAGGCGTGAATGGAGGGACGAATGGAGACGTGTCGTCTTCAGCGATGAGAGTCGCTTCTGCCTTGGTGCCAATGATGGTCGTATGCGTGTTTGGCGCCGTGCAGGTGAGCGCCACAATCAGGACTGCATACGACCGAGGCACACAGGGCCAACACCCGGCATCATGGTGTGGGGAGCGATCTCCTACACTGGCCGTACACCTCTGGTGATCGTCGAGGGGACACTGAATAGTGCATGGTACATCCAAACCGTCATCGAACACATCGTTCTACCATTCCTAGACCGGCAAGGGAACTTGCTGTTCCAACAGGACAATGCACGTCCGCATGTATCCCGTGCCACCGAACGTGGTCTAGAAGGTGTAAGTCAACTAACCTGGCCAGCAAGATCTCCGGATCTGTCCCCCATTGAGCATGTTTGGGACTGGATGAAGCGTCGTCTCACGCGGTCTGCACGTCCAGCACGAACGCTCGTCCAACTGAGGCGCCAGGTGGAAATGGCATGGCAAGCCGTTCCACAGGACTACATCCAGCATCTCTACGATCGTCTCCATGGGAGAATAGCAGCCTGCATTGCTGCGAAAGGTGGATATACACTGTACTAGTGCCGACATTGTGCATGCTCTGTTGCCTG
Organism: Schistocerca gregaria; assembly: GCF_023897955.1. Classification (NCBI taxonomy): domain Eukaryota; kingdom Metazoa; phylum Arthropoda; class Insecta; order Orthoptera; family Acrididae; genus Schistocerca; species Schistocerca gregaria. The sequence goes on along the minus strand of NC_064924.1, from coordinate 30,349,248 downwards.
TGTCTATGTGCCTGTGTTTCTGTCAGTGTGATCATGTGATGTATCTGACCCCAGGAATGTGTCAATAAAGTTTCCCCTTCCTGGGACAATGAATTCACGGTGTTCTTATTTCAATTTACAGGAGTGTATAAATGATATGCCCTCTAGTATTACAGGTAACTCTAAAAAATTTCTGTTCACTGATGACATTAGCTTGGTAGTAAAGGATGTTGTGTGCAACGTTGGCTCGGTTTCAAATAGTGCAGGTCATGACCTAAGTCGATGTTTTGTAGAAAATGAACTAACGCTAAATCACAGTAAACTCAGTTTTACAGTTTCTAACACACAGTTCAGCAAAACCTGACGTTTTAATTTCACAGAACGGGCATATGATTAGTGAAACAAAAGAGTTCAAATTTTTATTTGTCGGTATAGATAGTACGCTATTGTGGAAAGCCCACGTTCAGGATATAGTTCAGAACTTAACACTGTCATTTTTAGTATTCGAACGATATCAGAAGTGAGGGATTGTTTGACACGAACATTAGTCTAGTTTGCTTATTGTCTTTCAGTTATGTCGTATGGTATTATATTTTGGGGTAACTCTTCCCATTCTAGAAGAATACTTTTGGCTCAGAAACTGGCGGTTCGGGCAATAAGTGGTGCAAGTTCATGAAGAATAAGCAGCTTTCGCTCGGTTAATATTGGTCAGAAATCAAACCTGCGTGTGCATGGGACTTCCGTAAGTCTTGTGCAAAAAATTGTGCAGTGTACTGCTGCATCCACTTTCAATAAGATACCACTCGAATTCAAAAATCTTAGCAGTAATCCACGCGCTTCCAAATCGAAACTGAAGGGTTTCCTCGTGGGTCACTCCTTGTATTCTGTCGAGGAGTTCCTTGAAAAATTAAGCTGATTCTTATTGTATTGGTGATTGCGTTTACTTAGACTCGTGGACTGACTTTTTCGGGTTCACAAACATTTATTTTTCTCTGTTATTACTTTTTGTTGTAATTTCATGTACTGACACGATCCATGACCTTGGCCCTACGGAACTTGAAGTGTAAATAAATAAAAAATAACACGGTTCAGTACTCTTAGCGCTCCCAGTTGTGGACTAGGTGTCGGCGCAACGCAGCCTGACGTAGCATTCACCACCTGTCCGCGTGCCCGCTGTGTTTCAAGGCACGCCGCCGACGTAGAGCGGAAAACCTCTTCGGGAGTGTCTTGCTACAGCCGTCTCGCTGATGTGACCTCGATAGCGAGGAGGAACTTTGTGGTGTCGGTGAGAGGCATCAGCGCTGCGCCTTTCGACTACACCACAATTTCTGTGTTATTAGTTATAATGTAAATTGGAGTAATCACTAAATAAAACAAGTTGATGATTTTTTAAAATTTTGTTAACCCTCAGAATAAAAAAAGGTGTACTATCAAAGCGTCAGGACTCTGAAAATGTCCTCTGTCAGACGAGAAGTTCGGGAAACCTTGCACTAGTTGCGATTGTGGGGGTGCACAGCTCTTTATGGGACCATACGTCCTTCCGTTGGCGATGGTGTTGTAAGATGACAAGAAGCATGCCCCTTACATGAAGTCATTAAAGATCAACTAACTCACGTTGAGCGAACAGTAGGGCTGAACAAAAATGACTGACAAGGCACAGTGCATCATGTAGAGGGTACAGTATGGACGTATTGGAATAATTAATGTCGGGTGATGGTTTTAAAGTAATTCACACGACATGAAAACTTTGTGGAAACGCGTCGATTTACTGGAGGCTAGTTTAACCCAGGAAAGTACTCAGAATTGACCGTGGCCGCCGGGTGAGCAGCTAAGAGATGCGACAATAGGCAACTTAGGACGGCTCGAGCTCTGAGAAAGCTGTAACGGTCCGCGGCCTCCAGCCACCTTAAGATGAGTGACAGTGAGTGGGTGGTTGACCGACTCCATGCCGGTGTACCGGGAAACCGACGGAGAACTTGTATGCCCGTCGATAAATGTCCGTCGTCCCGTTTTCTGTGAAACGTGCGAGAAAGCCGCGCAAAGCTACAGAGGAACGGTCAACAGAGGTCAAAATATGCGTTTTCGTGACTGTAGCAACTTCACGCGGAATTCACGGTCCGCAGAGTCTGAAGCAAATCAGGTGAAGAGCGACAGAATGAAATACGCGGGCCTCCGATGGGAAAGTAGGACCGAGGAATTTGAAGTACTCTCCTGTGAGTCAGAATTCCGGAAAAATTTGTTTTTCTGCAGGTGCTAACCTTGATGGGTGGTCTGGGAGGAGCTAAGTAATGGAAGGTGAGAAGAAGGAAAATTTTGTGGGAATTTGTTCAGTTCCCAGAGCAGGCATTGGTCGGTGCTGGGAAGCGACGCATAATTAACGCGACTTGCGCTGCAATTGGCGTAAGTGGTTTTGCTGGAGGAGAAACCGAGGCAAAAAGCGGACTGTGAGAAGTCTCCGTAGAAGTCTTCCATTACCAGCTTGCCTTGAGTGCGGACATGGCGTTCTTTACTCAGCTTGCCTGAGAAAGAGTGAGCATCTCTGCAGTTTAGGATTTAGCAAATGGAACGATTGAGCTTGGAGACAGAAAGTTTTCGTTCAGCTATGTACTGAACGAGATAACTAGAAGCGAATAGACAAGTGTAGCCTTGCAGCACCGCAAGGTTGGCCGACGTCCACACAACGACGCCGCTCCGCCACGCTGAATTCGGTGATATTGCGCCCGCTCCGGCCACTGATTAATTTGCTGGATCACGACGGCAAAGTTTCCACGAGGGTTTCATGGACCGTGTATTGTAGAATTCTTCTCGCACTTCGCATTACGTCTGGGTCAGTCGATAGGAATTTTGATTTATCGCGCTTTACTCCACGCAAACGCAATTTATTACCACTGCCTGATAGGAGAGTCTTGTAAAGTGATGATTGAAGGTCGGGAGTTAAAATAAATTTGTGCTAATCGACTGCATCTGTTTTTAATCAAGTAGTTGAAATCACAAGTCACTTTCTTATTAATTTTACGTTCAACATTTGCATCTGGTTTTCAGTAGCTGAATATAACATCAATGTGCACCCCTTTTTAATGAAGTGTCAATTCTGAATAAATTAATGTCAACACTGCCACCGCGGTTCAATCAGAAGTCACAGGGCCTTATTACTTTTTTGCATTCTCCGATATTGTGGCAGTTTTGCACTCTCTGTTGATCTGTTAGTTAATTAGTTCTACATCCTCAGCGCTTTTTATTTTACAGAGACCGACTAGTTTATTTCTGATCACACGACACACAGTGATGAGCTGAAGTATTATGACTACGTATTTAAAAGCGTGTTGGAACACATCTGGAACGCAATTGAGTAGTGATTCTCTGTGCCGTGGATTCGACAAGAACTTGAGAGTTTGCCAGAGATCTGTGGCACCAGACACCTATCGACAGGTCACACACTTCCCGTAATTTACGGGCTTTTGGTTTGCGGGCGCGGAGGTGGTGACCGATAGCGTCCAGGTGGATTTCATCGGATTCACATAAGCCGAATTCGATGCCCAAGACATCAACATGAGTTCACTATCATTGGAGCACTATTCTGGCCTTGTAGCACGCACAGGTATCCTGCTGCAAGATGCCATCAAGCATCAAGAGTTATGTCCCTAATAATGTTCACGTAGTCCACATACGTCACGATGCCTTCGATTACCGCGGCATGTCACACGGAAGCTCAGGTTCTCCCACTGGCCCGCGTCCGTAACGCGCTGCGTGTTTCGACCAGCCTTTCGCTTAGGCCGGTATTACACTATCAAATTTCTTTGTCAAAGATTTCATCAAAGATGTGACCAAATATTCCGTCAAATATATTTGACGTAGCGCTAGAAGGGGTCATCAAATTTCTCGTCAAAGTTCAAGATGGCTGATAACAACTTGTTATTAATCGCAGCAGTTGCACGTACCGCAATTGCATCGTGCGCACATGCGGAAAAGAAGTGGGGGAAAAAAAGGAACCATACATACGAGGTTGACAGTCTTAAATTCCTGGGATTACAACTTCATTATAAATTCAGTTGGGAGGAGCACATCACAGAGCTGCAGAAACGCCTTAACAAATCTGTATTTGCAATTAGAGTGTTAGCAGACATAGGCATTATTTGTGGACTAAATTCACGGACGTCGCGCAGAGACCTCTTCAAAGAACTGGGTATCCTAACTACTGCCTCTCAGTATATTTAGTCCTTAATGAAATTTGTCCTAAATATTATATATCTGTTTTTCCAACAAACAACTCAGTTCACACATACAATACCAGGAACAAAAATGGTCTGCACAAGGATTTAAAAGCACTTATTTTAGTTCAAAAAGGTGTCCACTACTGAGGAACACTCATCTTCAATAATTTACCAGCAAACATAAAAAATTTAGTTACAAATAAAGATCAGTTTAAAAGGAGCCTGAAAGAGTTACAAGTGGCGAACTCCAACTTCATTGACGAAATTTTTAATAAAACAAATGATGTATTGTATTTATTCATACTATTAGTATTGTTATTTCAGCTTTAAGAAATTGACATGTTCCACATCCACGAGGATCTCTTCAGCACGGATCTATGGAACGAAAAACTAATCTAATCTGGGTGAAGCTGTGGGTTTTACGACGACACGATAAAAGCATTCAACAAAACTTGTTATGTGAGATTACAGTGGAAGACGTCAAGTCGTACATCAATTACTTAAGAATGGATGAGCACACATTTCTGTATGTGCTCAGTGAAGTGTATCCTCATATCACAAAGCACAATATTCACTTAAGAATTGCTACATCATCAGAAGACAGGCTCAGTGTAACACTCCGATTCCTTGCTGCAGGAGAGGGTTATGTTATGTTATGTTATGTTAGGTTAGGTTAGGTCAGGTCAGGTCAGGTCTCCAATCTTTATAATCAATTTTTGTATTCAGGGTGTCGGCATACACCACTTGTATTTACCGGCAATGTTTATAAAAACACTACAGACGACAGAACGCTGCAGTGATGCTAGCGCTCCATGTGGTAACATGTCACATTGCAGTGAACAGAAGACAAGCTATTTCTTTTTATCAAATTTACAGCGGGGCCCTACATTTGATCAAATGACGACATTTGACAAAGTTCCTATTACATCATCAAATATGTTTGACAAAGCAATTTGATAGTGTAATACCGGCCTTAGACTACATTCTAGTGGTGGGCAGGAAATCGCGTATCTGTTAGAAATCACAGTCATTGAGAAGTCACAGATATCACAGTAACAACTTTACAAAATCTAACTGCGATTTCAGTCACAGTTAGCAGTCGCAAGTAGCATTTCACAATAAACGCCGTGAGCCATCTGTTGGCCGAATTCCATACTGCTTTCTGCGATTTCCGTGACAAATCGCAACTAAGAGTCGCAAGTAGCAACTAAAAAGCGCAGTTAACAGTGCCATCTGTTGGCCAAAGTTCGTATTACGCTCATCTCTGCGACACGCTATCGAGTCTAACTGCGATTTCTGTGACAAGTCGCAACTAAGAGCGCAAGTAGCAACTAAAAAGCGCAGTTAACATTTTTTTTCCTAGTGCCATCTGTTGAACGACGTACGTACTTCGTTATAAGAGCCTTGTGCCTCACGAGAGCGGTGTGCTGTGTGTACGTATGAAGGACTTATTTCATTAGTGGTACAAGTCCACTTTTGTTCATTTTGATATACGGAGTCGTAAAGTTAAATGAGCGCTGAAAAATCTTCAGTTGAGATACCAGAAATATTCAAGCATATGGCTTCTTGCTAGAAATGAACCTTTATTAATGTTTGTTTGGATCATTAATTTCAGAGGCATTATAGACAGAAAAGTGGAGGTAATGGACTTGTACCACTATTGAAATAAGCCCTTCACATTATATGACGACATGCACATTCAGCATCAGTTATGATTGGTCAAATATAGCTGTGACTCTGAATGTATTATATTAATAAGAAGCGACATTGCCTTTTTCTCCTGAAAATATCAAGTAACGCAACAAATGTGATTCTGCTTCCAATATGACAATTTTGGTTATTACTTCACATGTCTACAGGACTTTGCAATGTTAACACAGCAGAACTCAGATATCTGTATAAGTGTAGTGAAATGAAAACAGCATTATTGAGTCGTATAAATGCCTCACTTTTATTCCGGCACAGTTCAAGAATCGGGATAAAAGTTTTGCCCCTGGTGTTCTACATGGCAACTTCACACACACGAACTTTTTGCCGACACTACAACCACATACATAAGTAAGCTTTTCCTGTGTTATTTTGAAGTACTGCTATTCCTGATTTAACTGGAAGATCTGTACTTCCCACTTTCATATCAAAAGCCTCAAAATGCATATTCTATACCTCGGGCTGTGTTACAGGTCAGTGTCACACCAAGATTGTGGAGAAGGGGAGGGGGGGGGGGGGGGCGGCGGCGGCGGCATGTCACTCTTCAACTAGTGTTTACCAGTAAATATGTGGCGGAAAATTACGGGCATAGGACGGCTTAAACATGTGGAAAATGAGATTTTCATTATTCAGTCACTGTATTTAACATTTATTATTCCTTTAAAATCGCATAACAACTTCAATAAAACACATTTTAATCACTCATCTGCACACTTATTTCACAATTACGTCACTTTTAAACTGCAAATCCTCTAAGAGCTGTCTTGAATCTTCACGAGTCTCTCTCAATAGCCTTGATGTGGATAGATACGTACAGCAACCAGTAATCAAGAGTCAGAACTGTGTCTGCAAAATCACAAGGATTATTAAACAATTTTTGCTGTCACTAATTACATGCAATATAATTGACAGAGTAGATTGCTAATATTTGCTGTAATGGAAGCCACTCAGTGGGGTATGTTTCACATTTGCAAGAACGATTTCACTGAAGTAATGAAGTCCATCAAAACACTTAGAAACTAACCTCTCGTCTGACGAAAACGGTCTAAAGACGCAGTGGCAATTTCTCCAGATCTGTTGACAATGATATTTTGAGTTATCAATTTACTGAGTGACTGAAATGTAGTTCGGGTACCTGTGAACATAACAATATGTTAGAATTCATTTTCTAAACACGAACTATTACGCTACTGCATGGCTACTTACATATTAATTACACTATTAATGTTTTCACAGTTGTTTCTTTAATACATAATTAAAGCCAACGGAAGAACAAACGTAAAACTTACTTACCACTGCCAGATTTGTTGAGATGCAATTTTCTGTGTGGGTAGATGTAACTTTTTCATACGGTGGTAAATCGCAGAAATCGCAGAATTCACAAAACTCGCAGAAGTAGCAGAAGTCACAGAAATCGCAGAAGTAGCAGTAGTCACAGAAATCGCAGAAGTAGCAGAAGTCGCAGAAATCGCAGAAGTAGCAGAAGTCACAGAAATCGCGGAAGTAGCGGAAATCGCAGAAATAGCAGTGGCGGAGGGATACGCGACCTACATTCTTTAACTGCGACAAATCACATTTAAGAATAGCAGATACTGAAAAGTAGCATTCACAGAAATCACTGATATCGGAAAATCGCAGGTTAGCCCATCACTACTACACTCGTCCAAACTGTGCCCTGGGGCGCTAGCGGCCGCGATCGACCGCGGCCAGCGTCCCGGGCGAATTCGTGTGTTGTCTCAGTGGCCGAGCCTTGTCGCTCAGCTGACGACAGACCGCCGCACCAGCAGCAGTCAAAAGCGGTACAAAGCCGTTAGTCAACAGACGTAACGCTGCAGTGGATCGAGATGGATGGTCAACAGCAGCAGACAAAAAGAAAGAGGAGCGGCGCTTCCGCACTATTTAAACCCGAGTGGGAAATTAATTTCCTTTGTACTGCTGTCGAAAATCATGTCACATGTTTAGTATCTCATCGGAACCTCATGTGTTTGAAAAAGTACTCTACTGAGCGGCATTTTAATACCTGGCACAAATATCAGTTCGAAAATTTGTCACAAGAGGAACGCCAGTCAAAGCTTGAAGAACTGAAAGAAAATTTCAAGCAGCATTACAGCGAATTAAGCATTTCCTATCGTATTACTCTTAATTATTTATAAAAAATGGTAAATAAAACTATATTTTATAATCTGATATGTCACTTAGGAATGTGCCAGTTATCGAATATCAGATTATCAGCAACAAGGAACATTTCTTTTCGGTTAATTTTTATATTTGGGCTGTACTAAATCGCGTCGCACAGACATAAGAAAAAGTTTCATGTGCGTAATTTTTTGCCACTTTCTGAAAAGCTGCCACAAACGCTCTCTCGGCCAGTAAAGTGTCATTAAGAGTGATTCTTTGTTTTTCTATATTTCTGTTTTTATGGATGGGAAAATGTATGTTGTAGTTTGATTTACTACAACATACATTTTCCCATCCATAAATACAGAAATATAGAAAACAAAGAATGACTCTTAATGACACTTTGCTGCCTGAGAGAGCGCTTGTGGCAGCTTTTCAGAAAGTGGCAAAAAATGACGCACATGAAACTTTAAATCAATTTTTTCAATTAATTAAAATGAAAACATATCAATAGATAAACATTTATTTTGCGGCCACATTTCGCTGTCCTTGCTAGCGTCTAAGGCCGCTTTTCAGAGTAACTGTGGGAAAAATAATCTAAAACCAATCTTTTTTAGTTAGTTTTTTTTAATTTCAATGAATGAAACAATTAATTGTTAAATGACAAAAGTGTTTAAAAAAACAGGATTGTACAAAATTAATTGTATGTTCTTTTTTGACGTGGTAGGAGCAGGAGACAAGTGGGCAAAGTTTGCGAGCAAGCTACAAATGCTCGCTGAAAATTGCGGAAGCAGGGAGACCCTTTGCGGCTGGGAATCTCAACAAGGATTGCCTGGTCGACTCAGTGGCTTGTATTTGTCCTGCAGACCTCACAGAGAAGTTTGAAAAAATAACTCTTTCGCCTCAAACTGTTGCTCGCCGAGTCGAAGATATGGCCTTAGATATGGAGCAGCAGTTACTGGAGCGAGCGCCAAACTTCATTTCATTTTCTATCGCTCTTGACGAGTCCGCGGACGTTGGGGACATATCTCAGCTCATCATATTCATCGGAGGTGTCGACGACAATCTGCGTGTCACAGAAGAATTTCTCGACCTTGTGCCATTAAAAGACTGGCTGAGCAGAGGAAAGGTGCTTCATCGGCTTTTATCCTTGAGGGGTGAAATAAACACCTGTTTGGAAATGAAAGGACGTCCTTGTGATCCTAAGCGGGTGGCGAATTTGGCTTTTGAGTGACCTTACTGGTCATTTAAATACTTTGAACATTTCAGTCCAGGACGAAAACACTCTGTTGTTGATTTAGTGCAGACGATTCAAGCATTTAAAAAAAATAAAAAATAAACTTTTGCGGGAAAACAGTTGCACGAGAAGAATTGGGGACACTTTTTCGCACTAGACAGTGTTAAAGAAGATGTGGATTTTTCAGACTGTGTTCAAATCATTTCCGAATTACACGAACAGTTTGAAAACAGATTTTTGGAGATAAGTGGGCTTCAACCGGACTTAGGTATATTTGTTTCACCTTCGGGCAGAGGACGTCTCACACGTGCTTCAACTAAAACTGATTGATCTGCAGTGCCATATCCGCCTGGAGGACGGCTTTCTTATGTGTAAAACTTAGGATGACTTTTACAGCCGTCTTCCACGAGAGACAAGCACGCGGCCGAAGTTGTCTCAGTGCCTGGTTCCAAGTATATTTGTGAGCGCTTTTTCTCCCTTTTAAAGCTTGCTAAAACTAAAAATCGTTCATTACTTGGCGATAGAAATTTGACTAATTCTTTGAGATTAGCAGTCTCACGGAATATTGTACCAAACCTAGACAAAATCCTTTCCTCGAGAAATAAAAATGTGTAAAATGTTAATTGTCTTCTTTAACAATGTTGACTGTAAGAATTAAAGAGCTTTATAACCCCCTCCCCCCCAACCATGAACAATGGACTTTGCTATTGGTGGGGAGGCTTGCGTGCCTCAGCGATACAGATAGCCGTACCGTAGGTACAACCACAACGGAGGGGTATCTGTTGAGAGGCAAGACAAACGTTGGTTCCTGAAGAGGGGCAGCAGCCTTTTCAGTAGTTGCAGGAGCAACAGTCTTGATGATTGACTGATCTGGCCCTGTAACACTCAATAAACGGCCTTGCTGTTGTGGTACTGCGAACGGCTGAAAGCAAGGGGATACTACAGCCGTAATTTTTCCCGACTGCATGCAGCTTTACTGTATGATTAAATGATTAGGGCGTCCTCTTGGGTAAAATATTCCGGAGCTAAAACAGTCACCCATTCGGATCTCCGGGCGGGGACTACTCAAGAGTATGTCGTTATCCGGAGAAAGAAAACTGGCGTTCTACGGATCGGAACGTGGAATGTCAGATCCCTTAATCGGGCAGGTAGGTTAGAAAATTTAAAAAGCGAAATGGATAGGTTAAGGTTAGATATAGTGGGAATTAGTGAAGTTCGGTGGCAGGAGGAACAAGACTTCTGGTCAGGTGACTACAGGGTTATAAACACAAAATCAAATAGGGGTAATGCAGGAGTAGGTTTAATAATGAATAGGAAAATAGGAATGCGGGTAAGCTACTACAAATAGCATAGTGAACGCATTATTGTGGCCAAGATAGATACGAAGCCCACACCTACTACAGTGGTACAAGTTTATATGCCAACTAGCTCTGCAGATGACAAAGAAATTGAAGAAATGTCTGATGAAATAAAAGAAATTATCCAGATAGTGAAGGGAGAAGATAATTTAATAGTCATGGGTGACTGGAATTCGAGTGCAGAAAAAGGGAGAAAAGGAAAGATAGTAGGTGATTATGGATTGGGGCTAAGAAATGAAAGAGGAAACCGTCTGGTAGAATTTTCCACAGAGCATTACTTAATCATAGCTAACACTCGGTTCAAGAATCACAAAAGAAGGCTGTACACATGGAAGAATCCTTGAGATACTAGAAAATATCAGATAGATTATATAATGTTAAGACAGAGATTTAGGAACCAGGTTTTAAATGGTAAGACATTTCCAGGGGCAGATGTGGACTCTGACCACAATCTATTGGTTATGAACTGTAGATTAAAACTGAAGAAGCTGCAAAAAGGTAGGAATTTAGGGAGACGGGACCTGGATAAACTGACTAAACCAGAGGTTGTACAGAGTTTCAGGGAGATCATAAGGGAACAATTGACAGGAATGGGGGAAAGAAACATAGTAGAAGAAGAATGGGTAGCTTTGAGGGATGAAATAGTGAAGGCAGCAGGTAAAAAGACGAAGTCTAGTAGAAATACTTGGGTAACAGAAGAAATATTGGATTTAATTGATGAAAGGAGAAAATATAAAAATGCAGTAAATGAAGCAGGCAAAAGGGAATACAAACGTCTCAAAAATGAGATCGACAGGAAGTGCAAAATGGCTAAGCACTGATGGCTAGAGGACAAATGTAAGGATGTAGAGGCTTATCTCACTAGGGGTAAGATAGATACTGCCTACAAGGAAAATTAAAGAGACCTTTGGAGAAAAGAGAACCACTTGTATGAATATCAAGAGCTCAGATGGAAACCCAGTTCTAAGCAAAGAAGGGAAAGGAGAAAGGTGGAAGGAGTATATAGAGGGTCTATACAAGGGCGATGTACTTGAGGACAATATTATGGAAATGGAAGAGGATGTAGATGAAGATGAAATGAGTGATTCAAGACTGCGTGAAGAGTTTGACAGAGCACTAAAAGACCTGAGCCGAAACAAGGCCCCCGGAGTAGACAACATTCCATTGGAACTATTGACGAGCTTGGGAGAGCCAGTTCTGACAAAACTCTACCATCTGGTGAGCAAGATATATGAAACAGGTGAAATACCCTCAGATTTCAAGAAGAATATAATAATCCCAATCCCAAAGAAAAAAGGTGTTGACAGATGTGAAAATTACTGAACTATCAGTTTAATAAGTCACAGCTGGAAAATAATAACGCGAATTCTTTACGGACGAATGGAAAACCTGGTAGGAGCCGAACTCGGTGAAGATCAGTTTGGATTCCGCAGAAATGTTGGAACACGTAAGGCAATACTGACCCTACGACATATCTTAGAAAATAGGTTAAGCGAAGGCAAACCTACATTTCTAGCAGTTGTAGCCTTAGAGAAAACTTTTGACAGTGTTGACTGGAATACTCTGTTTCAAATTCTAAAGGTGGCAGGGGTAAAATACAGGGACCGGAAGGCTATTTACAATTTGTGCAGAAACCAGATGGCAGTTGTAAGAATCGAGGGGTATGAAAGGGAAGCAGTGGTTGGGAAGGGAGTGAGAGAGGATTGCAGCCTGTCCCTGATGCAGTAAAGGAAACAAAAATCAAAATTCGGAGTAGGTATTAAAATCCATGGAGAAGAAATAAAAACTTTGTGGTTAGCCGATGACATTGTAATTTTGTCAGTGTCTGCAAAGGACTTGGAAGAGCAGTTGAACGGAATGGACAGTGTCTTGAACGAGGATATAAGATGAACATCAACAAAAGCAAAACGAGGATAATGGAATGTAGTCGAATTAAGTCGGTTGATGCTGAGGGAATTAGATTAGAAAATAAGACGCTTAAAGTAGTAAAGGAGTTTTGCTATTTGGGGAGCAAAATAACTGATGATGTCCGAAGTAGAGAGGATATAAAATGTAGACTGGCAACGGCAAGGAAAGCGTATCTGAAGAAGAGAAATTTCTTATCATCGAGTATGGATTTAAGTTTCATGAAGTCGTTTCTGAAAGTATTTGTATGGAGTGTAGCCATGTATGGAAGTGAAGCATAGACGATAAATAGTTTGGACAAGAAGAGAATAGAAGCTTTTGAAATGTGGTGCTACAGAAAAATGCTGAAGATTAGATGGATAGATCACATAACTAATGAGGAGATATTGAATAGGATTGGGGAGGAGTTTGTGGCACAACTTGACAAGAAGAAGGGACCGGTTGGTAGGAGATGTTCTGAGGTATCAAGGGATCGCAAATTTTGCATTGGAGAGCAGCGTGGAGTTTAAAAATCGTAGAGGGAGACCAAGAGATGAATACACTAAGCAGATTCAGAAGGATGTATGCTGCAGCAGGTACTGGGAGATGAAGAAGCTTGCACAGGATAGAGTAGCATGGAGAGCTGCATCAAACCAGTCTCAGGACTGAAGACAACAACAACAACAACCTTAATTCTATTTTTAATAAGTTACCAAACTTGTTCAGTTATAATTATTACTTACTAAACAGCAAACCAAGGATCCGATTTCTAAACTCTGAAAAGGGATACAAAAAGCTGTGTCACGAAGTGTAACAAAATATATTTACTTGTAACTACTAACAGTAAGAATGAGACTCTGTATGCCTTACATAAAATTATTTCTAAAATAGCATATTTTGTTTACGTTTGATCTGACTGCGGGACAGTACCGCGCAGAGCAGTGGTGTCTCTCTCGCTCCTACTCCGACACTACCGACCGCCGGCGCAGTTGTTGGATGTGCCTGGCTTAGACGACGGCGTCAGTGGGCACGATCGTTTACACTAAACAATAAACGGGACTCATCCGACCACACGACTCCACTGATCCGCAGTCCAGTCTCGATGATGCTGTGGCCACTGCAATCGTAACTGACTACGTTGTCGGGTCTGTACGGGAAAAGGTAGCGGTCCTCTGCTGCGGAACAACATGTTCAACACTGTGCGCTGAGACGTGAGCTCCAAAACACTTCTGCCTGTGCCAAAAATGTATTTTCAAGACAGATTTGCCGCAGATAATCCCCTATCCTGCTTTAGAGAGTGGGCGAGCTCCCGATCTATATCTGAGGTATGAGGTATCGACGTCCACCTTCTTGTCGCCCAATCGCGGTTTCAGCGTTCTTCAACCCTAGATGCTCACCACAGTAACGCGCGCGAACCGCCGACCGGCTTCGGCAATTGTGAGATGCTCGCTCCCGCTCACTGGGCCACATCTATAGCTTTGGTATTCCGCATTTGCTGCACTTTTCGTCGCTAGAATTATTCCCCGTTGCTCTCTGCTTCGCTCTCATATTTCACTTATCGTGTTCAAAAATGGTTCAAATGGTTTTGAGCACTATGGGACTCAACATATGAGGTCATCAGTCCCCTAGAACTTAGAACTACTTAAACCTGACTAACCTAAGGACATCACACACATCCATGCCCGAGGCAGGATTCGAACCTGCGACCGTAGCGGGCTTGCGGTTCCAGACTGAAGCGCCTAGAACCGCACGGCCACCGCGGCCGGCTCTTATCGTCTCAAGTCCACTCAGCGCCAGCGGGCAACACGCAACCTGGCGGTGGTAGTGGTCACAATGTTTCTGCTTATCAGTGTACACATATATTAAAGGTTCTGAACGGCACGGTGTGATCCGCAGCTAGTACTGCAGTCTTTGAAAGAAACAGCAGGCTCCTGGTAGCAACGCGTGTCAGTAGCTCGGGTTACACACGAGACGCATTCACGCCGTAGTGGGTTTCGTAAAGGCGGCGTACAGAAATGGCGACAATGAGCAGTTGCTTTTGTGGAGTGACAGTGTAGTATTGTTAATGTGATTCCACCTCTGTGAAAAGTTTTCGCCTGAAATTACTCGACGATAGCCGCGAAAATTCTCTCGCTTTCGGCGGGATCGCAGTGAGACCGGGCGCCACGTAATTCCGCGACTGCACACAAAATTAACGCGGCGAGCTAGCCGTCTGAGTGACCGATCCAGCAGCCGGCTGCCGGCTGCGGCAGACGCGGTGCGCCCGGCCAAACGCGGCCCGCTCGCCGCGCAAACAAAATTCCAGCCGGCCGAAACAGTTAGCGCCGCGTGGCGTCTGTAATTAGCCGGCGAGGGGGGGGGGGGGGGGGGGGCGGGGGCGGCTGTGGGCGGCGGCGGAAGCGCGCTCTGTTTGCAGCGCCGGACCCCGGCGTCCAGCCGCGCCGCTGTAATCACGGGCTGTGCCGGCCGCGATACGCATCTCATCCGCAAACAAATAGGCGGGTCGGCGTGGCTTTTCAGCGACTGCTCATCCCCTGAACCGTAAACCGGCCACCACTCGTTTCTGCCCCAGCACATCTCCCACTCCCACTCGTGGCCCAAAACCGCTCATCCAGCTACAGTCTGACAGTTGTCACTTCACACGCTGGAGGTGTCTTCCTCCAATCAGAGCGCTCATCGTCATGACTGAAGTGTTCCCCGTTGCCAAACTGCCACAGCAAATGGTCAGTTCCAGTTCCTTGTGTTTGGATCCAGAATACTGGGTCCGGCCCTTTTCCTTCGCATTTTACCGCAGATGATAAACACACACACACACACACACACACACACACACACTCACACTCACACGAAACGATGATAGCGAAATACACACATCGCGTGCGCCACGGCACATGTTCACCTTCTTACGACATCGTATAAAACCGAATTATTTGAAGCATGAAAATGATTGTTACAATCGGTTCTATAGATAAATAAATGTAACAAATAACCTCAAACAACTTACATAGCGCAATATTATTATCATTTTCAGCCGGCCGAGGTGGCCTAGCGGCTCTAGGCGCTACAGTCTTGAACCGCGCGACCGCTACGGTCGCAGGTTCGAATCCTGCCTCGGGCATTGGTGTGTGTGATGTTCTTAGGTTGGTTAGGTTTAAGTAGTTCTAAGTTCTATGGGACTGATGACCTCAGAAGTTAAGTCCCATAGGGCTCAGAGCCAGTATTATTATTTTCAGTTATTTGGTTTCAATTTATTTTTTTATTTTTAATCTTTTGTTGCATCATTTTCATCAACCTACTGAATTTTTTATTTCCATCTATTTTCCTTCCCATTATTCTTCTTTTGCAATCTGGTTGTGCCGCCTATAATATGTAAATGAATTCCAACCAGGACTTCAGTCCGGAACCGCGCGACTGTTGCGGTCGCAGGTACGAATCCTGCCACGGGCATGGATGTGTGTGATGTCCTTAGGATAGTTAGGTTTAAGTAGTTCTAAGTTCTAAGGGACTGATGACCACAGATGTTAAGTCCCATAGTGCTTAGAGCCATTTGAACCAACCAGGACTACCCGCCGGTAGGTATCGCGCCAGCTCAGTAGCGAAAACTAGAAGTTGGAGATGCTTTTAGCGCCCAAACTGAATTTTTCCCCCTTGGCTTTGCTCGAAAAATTAGATTTAATCGCCGTGAGGAAATCGGGACTGATTAATAGTTCTGTCTCAGGTTGATGACCGCCATTCTCTCGAATACATTGCACATAATCAGGTTGTCCTTACGTTGGGACACGAGTGTAAATTCACGGCTACGAAACGCGATGCCTGCCGCGGGTAAGTCATTCGTCATTTAAAATCAACCGTGGACAGAGAATGTCCTGTTCCTGCCATACCTGATGGCAGCAGCTTTCAACATCGCTCCGCGTTACATTAACAGAATTTCAGCACTTGTGGAATGACACGCCGTGACTGCACGTCGCCTTTAACCCAGTGGTAGTTGATGTGGCAGAACTGTAGCCCCAAGTGACACAAGTCAACTATCAAGTAATTTGAAACGGGTTCCATGAAGTGACACTGCATCCCTGTTATTTAGCAACTACTCAGGTAGAAATCTTGACCTCGAGTGTACTTGAGATCTTCACTAACGATTATGAAAACATTACTTTCATCATGGAACTGACAACAGCAATCGTTACGAAATTGACTCGAATGAAAAACAGTCCACAGTTGTACTAAATTATATTTATTTAAACCTTATAGCAGAAACCATGGTCAAGGTTTAAATAAGTATCATTTAGCGCTCCTGTGGGCTGTTTTTCATTCGAGTAGATCATGAAAACTGCCACATCTAGGAAATCCGGACAGAACTAATCTAAACACAGAGGTTCAGCTGAATACTTCTCGGTGCCCCGTAAACAGTAACAAATGTTGAACTAGTTTGTGTCGGGCTTGGAGGTCTAGCAATAAAGCGCTCTGTCGGAAACCGAGGGGTCGCGGAATCGAATCACTGTCGGTTCAAATGGCTCTAAGCACTATGGGACTTAACATCTGAGGTCATCAGTCCCCTACACCTAGAACTACGTAAACCTAACTAACCTAAAGACGTCACACACCTCTATGCCCGAGGCAGGATTCAAACCTGCGACCGTAGCAGCAGCGCGGTTCCAGACTGAAACGCCTAGGACCACTCGGTCACAGCGGCCGGCGAATCACTGTCGGGCCTCGGATTTTTCGGTCTGCGTTTTAACCCAGCCGCCATCTCTCAACGGTGCGAGGACTCTTCAGAAGCGACACGTTGTTCCGATTCCACGTTAAACTGTAGGTCCCCTTTCCCCACTTGGGTATCTGGGGTAGGTTCATGACACCCAAGTCTCCTTAGTGGGGTCCAATTGAAAAACTTTCACCATGCCAGTGAGCGACACGAAGTTATTTTTACGAAGGCTACTCGAACGTAAGAAATGATCTGCCGCGGAATGGAAACCACAGAGGTGTTGTGCAGTGTTTCAAGTAGGCCGGTAGATGGCATCCCGTAGCTCCTCTCAGTGCCGAATACGCAGTGAGTACGTAAAGATGCATACAAAATAAGGTCTCGCGCCAAGTACGGCTACTTACCGAGATATTTCGCCTGATGTCGTTCAACTCCACGTAATGTAACTGTCACACACTTTCTTCTTCGTGACAATCCTCCGCCACACACATGAAGACTCTCCTGCAGCATCTATCATGGAAACTGATCATCCACCATACAGTCCGTACTTGGCTGCCCCTGATTTTCATCTCTTCTCACAGGAACCACTGGCTACGAAGACCAACGACAACGACTGCAGTCCAGCGCAGAAATTTGTCGGAAAGCGCAGGCGGCTGCCTTCTCTGACGACGGTGTTGGAAAGTTGGTACAACGCTCTGACCGCTGTCTAAGTCGGGAGCGGCGAAGATGTAAAGAAGAAGTGTAGCTAACTGTTAAGACACTTCTGATTTTCACTGTGGTTTCTATTTCGCGCGCGACCGTTCCTTAATTTCCGAATAGCTCTCTCGTATTAAACTGTCCGAGTCTTTGGGGTACATGCCTTAATGTTGGTGGACCTCATAGGCACACGGCAAATGGAAAGTGGCGGTTACGGTCTCAGTACATGTGTTCCCACAGTATCAGAGTGGACTCCTACACTCCATACAGTGAAGTATTGTGGTGTGCGTACTGTAAGATCTTCAGTACACACACCATCAGATTATTTGACTTTTCGCTCTAACGAAGTAGGCGAGCGTCAGCAATATGTCTCGTGGTCTTATCGTGGCATGTTTATCGTCTGCCGTTAGGTCAGACGATAGAAATGCCACTTGCACGCTTAGAGTATCAGATTGACGGTGACCAACTTTAAACAGAACTTTATTAATTTTCACACACTTATTAAAATAATAGCAAGCATAAAAATTACTTAACTTGGTTCTGGATGCTATTTACAATTGACAATCTGAAGTTCCTTTGGTATTGGTACGTTAATCTTATTCTCACATATATCTCTGATACTTGTCAAAAGTGTCTATACATTTTTCTTCATGGCTATGTACAGGAATATGGAAGTCTTATTAGGCGCAGACTGAAACTTGACTATAGACTGGTACAGACAAATGTAGAATTCGTACAGACTGGTACAGACTAATGCAGACTGGTACAGACAAATGCAGACTGGTACAGACTGGTGTAGACAAATGCAGACTGACTAATCAGAGGTCTCTACACTCATTATAATACCTTGCGCGTTCATGTATCACTGCGCGAGTGTGATCCGCAAGGAGAAAAGGTTCTGCATTAGCAGCAATCTCACTGGGTGTGTTAAATATTAATACGCGGATCGGCGGAAGCAGAATTTTGTCCGTCTCTATGGCAGCGCCATCTCGTAGTGCGGAGACGAACGAGTGCTGCGCTTGCGCTGTTGTGCTTAGCGGGGCGCGCTCTAATGGAAAAGTTCTGTACGCACTGACTACGCGGAACTATGTACACAACAAGTGTAAATGCCACTGCAGTGGTAATCATCTACACTTCGTGGGGTGGAAAGCACTCGAAATTATAGTCACTTGTTCATGTAAGATTTTTCATATTTTCCCATATCAAATACTCATGTGCTCTAAAATGTTCACCTGTTATCGATTATGTTTGTTTGTTCCCTTTCAATATACAGCCACATTTAACAGATTGTACCTACATATTCCACACAGACTACAATTACTTGAAAACAATGCATATCACCGCTGTGGCATTCTGTAGCAAACCTGCGATTTTCGGATTCTAAATCTATATCTGACAGCAGCCGCTCTTTCTCTTTTTTTATAGGATACGATTTCGCCACGTCGTCAGTCCTTTGTGGAACAGAAAATAAGCAACCACTGCACACTTAGTTGCAATCGAAAGTAATTTAATTTTTAATATGAACAAACTTTTGCTGGAATCATTTCTTCATTAAATGGGAATAATTATTATATCTGCTTTCTCTCTTCTCATTGTGCATTTTAGTACGTCTTTTTCTCCTACGTATTGCCCTAGTATCACTATTCTATCACTGTCGTGCAATAAAAAAGCACCCTACTTGTTCGCCAGTAACATCGCCCTCATTTCCACGGAAAAATCAAGGCAGTGGGTCCATAAAGCGAATCTAGAAGCTCATCAAACAGCCAGGCTTCTAACTTTTTCCAGAGTAAATGTAGTGTGGGGTACTACTGTTTCCTAAAAACATTCTCCTTCGACGATTCCTAAGCCTCCCTCTCACTCATTAGAATTATTAACTCAAAACTCAAACAGAACATTTTAACTTGGAAAAGAAGGTGTAGCAAACATTTTTTCTTTCAATTTTGTTCTGAAAGATGAAGATATTTCTATTTTAGATATTTTAAAAACTTTCCACCTTTGTGTTTGTCTTTCACAAACTTTGCCAGTATGGCTATTTTAAATTTCAACAGTGTTAACAGAATTGTGATGCAAAAACAGACAGCTACAGTTACAATGAAGTGCATACATTTGCATGTAGTTCCAATTAATTTTCGTTAAGAAAGCGAAATTATTCGCCGAGTAAATAAACATCTATTTCAATTGAAACTCTGGCCAACGGCCTTGTTGCAGTAACACCGGTTCCCGTCAGATCACCGAAGTTAAGCGCTGTCGGACTGGGCTAGCACTTTGATGGGTGACCATCCGGTCTGCCGAGCGCTGAGACCCTCTAACCTAAAACGCAGACCATTGCACATCACACAGTGACCTGCTCAGCGGAACCCTAAACCCCACCACCCTACTCCACAGGTCGAGGTATCGCAGCCTACACGGTTGCAGAACAATCTGAGGCTTTCATTCAGACCCTCAACTCGGCTCTGAAAGTGAGAGCCTCAGTCAGGCCTGTCCACTATGCTGTAAATGGTAAGCTCTGCTTTCACCTCACAAGCAAGACTGGCAGTCTTTACCACTTCTGATAGACGCTCGAAAGCAGAACGTATCTTTCATCATTGGTGTCGACATAAGCCGCCACATGCAGCTGGTTGCACTCTGTGCTCTTCATGACATCCGGAAAGACGCGCTCCACGTTTTGAATGACTCCATCCAGTATGCACGAGGTTGTACATTGGTCTTTCTTCCCTCCTTGGCAGACGTGTCCCTGAGAAATCCCATAGCGTGCCTAACACTGAAGCCTCTGCTACCAATAATCCCACCCTCTGTGACTGCCCGTCTCTTTCTGACTGAGAGATTTTCTCTGGAACAGGACAAGCAACTTCATCGCGCTAAGGGACATTGTCAGCCACAGACAGCACCTGGAACCTGTTTGTCAGACTAACTGGGGCGACCTTACTTTCGGAACCCCAGGAAGTCTCTCGCAGCCCGCCATTCCCTGAGGCGAACTCTCGATCCACCACACGCAGGGGTCAACCTCAATGCGAGTAGTACAGGCTGGCCACCGCTGTGGGTCGATCGTCCAGATTGTATACCAGCCGGTTCTTTTGAGGGTACGCTGATATAATGGCTCCGTATTTCGCTGTCATACAACCGCTTTCTCGTAGACAGATCTGTGCTGTGTTTTAGCACAAGTCAGAAGCAGTACCCAAGGAAAAAATAGGGGCAATCCGCTGAATTACAGACCCATATCACTGCTGTCGATTTACTTTATGAAGTACCTCGAAGAAGCGGATTCAGAAAATATCGTTCTTGTGAAACAGAACCAACCCTTTATTCTCACGAACAAATTGGTGCTACTGACAGGTATGTCAAATTGAGTCCATATTTTTATATTTCCAGGAGGCCCTGTTCCTCCCAAGTGACTTCGAATCACACTGCGTGCCTGTGGAGCACTGTCTCAGTTGTGCGATTGGGTGCTTGATGTGCGGTCATAAAGGTCACATTTCGTAAAAATTGATGGAAAGTGAACGAGTAAAGCGGAGTATCTGACGTTCCTTGAGAAAGTGTTATATGACCTCTATTGTTCCTGTGTTACGTAAAAGATTTAACAGACCACCTGAGCAGTCCAGTTTTATTGTTTACAGATGACACTGTCGTTTTCCGTCTTGTTAAGGCATCAGACAGCGAAAACCGATTGCAAAATAATTTTGACAAGGCATCTGTATGATGCGAAAAGTGACGGCTCTAAATATTGAAAAGTGGGAAAACATCCATTTGGATATTTAAACGAATACTCTGAATTTTGGTTCCACGATAAATCACACAAATCTTAAGACTGTATATATAAGTAAATACTTAGCGATTATAATTATGAAGAACTTAAATTGGTATGATTGCCTAGTTAATGTTGTGAGGGAAGCAGATCAAAGACTGTGATTTATTGGCAGAAAACTTAGAACATGCAACAGGACCACTAGGGAGACTGCTTACACTATGGTTGTCGGTCCTCTTCTGAAATACTGCTGTGCGGTATGGGATCCGTACCAGATAGGTTTGACTTAAGACGTCGATAAAAGTTCAAAGAAGAGAAGCCTATTTTGTATTATCGCAGTGTAGGGAAGAGAGTTCCACAAATATAGCGCACGAATTGAGGCTGCAATCATTAAAAACGGGGTTTTCGCTGCTGCAGGATCATTTCATGAAAATCCAATGATTACCTTTCCCCTCAGAGTTTAAAAATATTTTGTTGGCTCCTTCCTACATACGGCGAAATGATCGTCATAAATGAAAAGACCGGGGCTCGCACAGATAGACTTACGTGTTTGTTCCCCTCGCATGTTGTTCGACAGTGGAAAGCTAGAGAAATAGCTTGAAAGTGGTTCAATCAACCCTCCGCCAGATACTTAATTGTGACTTAAAGAGTGCGCGTATACGTTCAGATACGGATGAAGGTGAATATACGAAGAATAGTGGACTCGTGTCAGTCTTAGCGTTGCTCAGTACTCCACTCCTCTGTCTAATGAAGCTGGCTTCACAGTCTGTAGCCTGTGAGTCGAACGCTCGCGCCATATCCTACAACTGACGCTATTATAGGTTGGTGGTATGCTAGAACTGTTTTCAAGGGAAGTCCACACTGCATATTATCAGTGGTTATAATTTTGTAGCTTTGAAATGGGGTCGTTCTGCGTTATCTTATTTTTGAGTGATTATTATTCTTTGGGGTCTAATTCTACCTACCCCACGGAATAATTTCAAACTCGTCATCGTTCGCCATATGGGCAGGGTTGTCAGTCACCGCAAGTGCAAGGGTTGTACTGAGTCTGATGTGGTAAAGAATATTTTAGCCCTAATCTTTATGATTTATCTACCATAAGAAGAAACAAACCAATGCAAACACATGCAATGTAGTACGACGTCACAGACACGAACAAATTTAATGCAATTTTGTCATATGATGACATGATGGAGACCGTGGCTGTTGTCTGAAGATAAATGTTGATGGTGTTGGGACAGCAACCAGCTACAAATTTACTTTCAGTTCCTTTATTCAAAGGGTACCGTTACCGGTTTCGAATCGTTGTGATTCATCATCAGACGGTTTACATGCTTCCTTTATGACATGTGGTGTGTTTTTGAAAAATTAATTGTCCTAAAATATAAATAATACATAATTATAAACACGCCACACACGGATGGTTGCGTTACAGATCTTCGTCGCATGTGACTTACGTGAAATGTCGGTTTAGAGTGTTTGTTTTCATGACATTCGTCCAACAGATGTAAATACATTCCCACTGCATTCATACGTGTCCAACACGAATGTTATGAAAACAAACACTCCAAACCGACATTTCACGTAAGTCACATGCAACAAAAATCTGTAACGCAACCATCCGTGTGTGGTGTGTTTATAATTATGTATTATTTATATTTTAGGACAATTAATTTTTCAAAAACACACCACATGTCATTAAGAAAGCGTGTAAACCGTCTGATGATGAATCACAACGATTTGAAACCGGTAACGGTACCCTTTGAATAAAGGAACTGAAAGTAAATTTGTAGCTGGTTGCTGTCCCAACACCACCAACGAACAAATTTACCTTATATTCAGTGTACGTTTCTGGGATTTGCTCTTCAAAATATGGGTGCTCTTCTTGGAAAGCGTGAAGTGATCATAACTAGCATCAAATTCGCATTGGTTGTTGATCGTTTATTAACGAGTTTAACACAAGATATTTTATGATAGAAACATCGAGCTCATCTTACTGTGATTCCCTAAAGATATGTGTGATAGGTGTGGATATCAAAATTCACATGAGGATAAACATACACATGGGGTATGGAACTATTTTAGGAGAAATTTCCATTAAGCATGCAAGTTGAAAACTCAGACACTTGGAGTACTGAAAGTTACTTTGAGACACAAAGAAATTAAAGACATTAGCTGCTGATGGGTATTGATCTGTATCAACAAGAAAAGTTGAGCATTCCTGCCAGACTGGGATTTCAGCTGGGGTCCGCTGCTTACTAAGCAGATGTGGTGACCACTACACCATCCAGACACAGTGCTCAAAACGACTGCATGGACTATCCTCGTACACATCCCATCACACCCAGACACTCGAGCACAAACTACATATACTTTGCCCCTTGCCCACTATCACCGTTACTCAGGACATTGAACCTATTCACGTAAGGGTTAGAGCTTGTTGTACACCTGAACTCAAAGGGTCATTACCGTCCTTGCCTCAATTATATATATATGATGCGCGATTAGACAATGTTGGATCACACAAAGCTTAATGATTCTTTTTTCTTTCTTTCCGCGCTGCTCTCATTTTTTCTGCATTCTGCTCCCTTCCTTTCCTCTGACCATTTTCTCCCTGCCTTCTTCAGAGCTTCGTTCAATGACTTAACATCCAATTTGTCAATCTTCTGCTTAAATACCTTTCTGTCCAAAATATGTTCATCATTTATCTGAGCTTTTTGTAGGTCTTTTTTGACCTCTTGTATCCAGGGTATAGTTTTAAGTCTGTCTATGTATTGAAGAATTTTGTGCATAAGTCTTGTTTTGGGATAGCCTTGAGACGTGCCAATAAATTTTAATCGCTTTTTCTAATGTCCGCTGCAAGGCTGGACAATTTCTCAATTGTCTGACGAGGTAGTAGTCTATGGCCCTCTTCTGTTCTCATTGGTCATAATATCATTCTGGTGATTTTACATTCTTCCTTCAATAACTTCTCTAGGTCACCTTTTACGTGAACTGTCAGGGTTTTTCCTGGCATAGAGAACTTCAAGTATTAACACTGTATTATGGTGCCTAATGTTAGTGTTTTTGGACAAGCATTTTTTATTGAACACCTTGTAAATGATGCCTGCTCCGTTGCACCTCTCTTAAAAGACAGGAACCCCTTTGGTTCTGCAGCCAGTATGGATCAAGATACAAAGAAATTAAAGACGTTAGCTTGTAAGTTAACCTGTAGTGCTGACTGTATAAAAAGATTGGTAATGTATGCAAAATTTAGTTTACTAACAATATTTATATTCAAAAAACAATGTGGATAACGGATCTGAACTGATCTGACGCTGAGCAGACGATGATTGATAATCTGTAGAAGTTTCTCAATATAGGTGCATTTAAGAGCAAGTGGCGATTGAGATCTGTATGCTCTGACAAGGTCGAAGCAGCGGTACGTTACGCTGCTTGCTTCGTGCTATGATGTAACTTGCTGCTGGTGGGATGTGTGCAGCAGAGGCGAGAACCGATGTGGAACCTGTGAATCGATCACGGCCACGAAATAAATGCAAAAATCTCACAGTCCTGCGATCAGCAGACGGATCACAGTTTACCCTTTCCCAGCGCCCACAAATCACAGTAGTTTTCAGTGTGTGACACACCCATTCCGTGGTCGTATCAAGGACCAACTTGACTCATACAACAGAGCGCACAAGGATACCAAACGCCAAGATTGGTAAACCAAACATGAATACGTGTGCCCTTGCCAAGATGTTTGAAGTCACTCTGTCGGTACAGTAAGAACTTCAGTCTAAACTACTCGCAAGTGAAGTCAGTCTCAGGACAGGTCCCAAGCACCAACCACACATGCCAGAGCCTCGAGCAGAAGTCCTCTTACCACATCGAAGTCCAGAATCCAAGTGCCTTGCACTTCTTCAGGAAAAAATCCGTTTTCCCACAAAATCCACGATCGACAAGGCCTTCACTCGATTTTGATCCAATCACCGGGCTCTAGAGGCACTAAATCGCCGCTCACACACGACAGTACAAACTCACGTTGAACCAGGCTAAGAGTTACGTAACCTGCGTCCCTGGAAAAGACGTAACCGCAGAGGGGGAAAGACGTTCTTCACCAAAGTCACTTTGCTTCCCATGGCAACAAGCGAACAGATACAATCTTATAGATCTTTATCTAAATCGCCTCTGCCTTGGAGTTTGTCAGTCCTAGCTATGAGGTGTAATAAAGATTCTATCTCTAAACGTTTGTCAGAAGCCAGAGTTTCTTATACAACCGAGGTGACCGATGGAACTGGGTCACAGGCCTGTTTGCACTATCAGCAAATGCGACAACTTGTGAATTTTTATTACACTTGGCTCTGCACAAAATGCCCGGTTTACAACTCCACTGTGTAGATGTGTCTCTTCAGTCCATCACCCCCAGCCCACCCTTCGGCTAGCGCCATTGCAGGTATAGTGGCATTGTTCTGCTGGAGTGCTGGAGACCTGTCTTGGTAAGGGGCTGCTTTGTTTGCCTTGTACGGCTGTGGACCTGTCTGGAAACATTTACTGAGGGATGGGCTCGCCGCCAATTGCTTCCAAATCCCAACATGTCATTTCTAAGAGTTAAGACCCATAATACCTCATGCTTTTAGCGCCCTACCAGTCTCCATCAACGTCTGCTCTGGCCATTAATTTCCTAGAGTCTCGCTCAAGGTGTGTAAGGTTGTAACAGAACCCTTAATAATTTTCTGTAAACGAAAAATAGGCGACAGAGTCCTCTTTCACGGCCCTCTCCCTGCCATTGATTTCTGCATGCACTTCAATGTTGTTTAGTATGTAACACACCAGAGGAAGTCACTGAAAATAGTAGGTGAGTCTCATCCTGGTAACAATTCATATGTGAAAAAAGGGTAACTTTGCCAGTCAGGATGGCCCATGGCTAAAACACATCCTAACTTGACCTCATTCATTCCTGGGGCCATTCAGTCACATAAAGCTGCAAGCCAGCAAGACTACATATAAACTTTGCTGCAGTGTTGGACCCAGGGGGTCATTCCTGCATCACAGACTTCTGATAAACATTCGATAGACAGTTAAAGTCCTATCAGCAAAGAAATATACCCATTCACACCGCATCCTGAGGTCAGAAATGTCCAATGTCCCTAATCGTCTACGGTGCCCTTGGGTATGAACTGTTCCATGTTGATTGATTTACCCATGCTCTATCACTCATTTGGTCTCAATGATCAAACACATATATTGTTAAACGCTCAGTGAACAAGGAAATCACAAGTGTAATCTGTTTGTCTTATTACCTAAGCTGTGTAAATTTGCGTATTATTTTCTACGACATGAAAACAAATAGAGTCACTTAATCAGAGCATTAATAAATGTGCAGACAAATACGAGGTTGGAACTTTAATTGTGGCAACTATTTATTTATAGCTCACACGAAACAGTTACGTGTTTCAAAGTTTTACTGACGTTCAAAGTAGTCACCAGCATTATGAATAACCCATTGCAAGCGATGTGAAAGTCGTAGCATAATCTTATCAGTGCCAGTTGTGTTGGCAGTTGGAGCGGCGCGGTCTATTGCCCGACGAATTTGTAGCAGTTCTGAAGCGTATGCCGTGAAGTATTTCCTTCGGTTTAGAAATCGAGTTGAACTTACGAGGGCTTATGGCAGCGGAGTGCAGTAGGTGGTATAGCACTTAGCAGCCCCTCAGTCAAACATATTAGTAAAAGCTTGCACTGTACGTGCTTGAGCATTGTCCCGAAAAATGATGGTCAGGTCCTGCAGAGAGTGTCATCGCTTCTGTCTCCAAGCTGGTCGTAGGTTGTGTTCCACAAATGAACAGAAACCACGAAAAGTAAACAGAATCAATTTCATCGAACATGGTGATAATTGTGAAGGGTCTTCTATCAGAATGCTATGACAGAGTATGGTGCTCAGTTTTGGAAATCGGACAACAATTATGAAGTCCAAAGAAATAATAGAATTAATCAGTTGCTTGGAGTACTCAATATTGCGAAGTGCCTGGTTTGGTACGTTACAAAAAGCGCCAATTGGTGATGAGATATTACTGGCAACGTAGTTTCAATTCAACCTGCCACCTGCCAGTGAATGCTGGCGTGAAGATGTCACAAATACGCAACTCATTTGGCCACGTTCAACAAGGACTCGTGCTGAAAACTAATCGAAATGACAAACAAAATAACACCGAAATAGAACAAATGAAAAATTACGATAAGCAACACAATATCAACACTAATTACATTAAACTGTTTGTCCAAGGGAGACTATTTACATACTAAACCTTTTCCTACCGTTGCAGTTCTCTTGTATCTTAGTAGTCTAACAGGTTAATCTCGCCCGTTCCGAGAGTTTCTGCTGCATTGCTTGAGATGAGTCCGTAGCGCCCCTGTATCAATTCCTGTTTCATTTTCTCTACATGAACCCTGCGATGGGTTAGGTGGCCTCAATTCCACATATTCGCTACGTTGGTGATTCCATTGACTTTGACCGTTTTATGTCCTGCAGTTGCTATGCTGTTGGTCGCTAGAATCCTGTTATCCTGGTTCGAGTTCTGTTGCTCTCTCCAGTTTCCGTTTCATCGGCAGTTGTTGTTGTTATGATTACAATTTCCTCGTCTTCTGTTTTCCCATAATGGCTGGTTATTCCCATTGAAGTTTGAATTTTGATTTCGATTCTATCGATGTTCTCTCCCATTTCGTCCATCGTCGTTCCTCTCTGGCAGAATCGGCCAGTTACGGTCATTATTTCTACTTCTTTCCCGCAAGTTGTGAATTTCATTCACGTACTCGAGTTCGCACAGGTTAGTCTTGAAAGCTTCGATTGAATCGCTACATCTACCAATGAGCAGTTGCTGGTAACGTACAGGTAGTTTAATCAAGCAGTACCCTCTAATTTCCTTGGGACTGTACTGTTTATCCAAGAATCGGTTTTTCTTGACCAGGAATTTGAAGAATTGGTCAGGACTGCGAAATCCTGACGCTTCTAAGTCCTTTCTTAACACGATCTCCTGGTTTATCGTCTCCTGTGTGTCCTGCTACCAGTATGTGCTGAGGAATGTGTCCTTAAATTCTTGGTAGGAGCGGCAACTCCCCGCAACTCTGCGCATATGTTCTGCAATCGACCCTTCTAAGAAACCACAGATAAACTGGAGCTTGTACTTCAGTGGCCGAAACGTTCGACATATCCGCCGTAGGAATTTTCCCTCTCGTCTGCAGGGCGTGATTTCATCCTCTCTTAAAAGATCCTCGGGCACTGTTGTGGTATCCCGTCGTGTTGTCAGATTCGCTTAATAACTTTTCTGACTTTCGTAGACATGTACAATTGTTTTACGGCTTGTCTCCAACATGCTGCGTGTTACCGACGGAGCATTTTCTATTACACGCTCCGCCGCGGCAGGTGCGTATTCCTGCTGCAGTC
Source organism: Schistocerca gregaria (assembly GCF_023897955.1). Lineage (NCBI taxonomy): Eukaryota > Metazoa > Arthropoda > Insecta > Orthoptera > Acrididae > Schistocerca > Schistocerca gregaria. The sequence continues at coordinate 30,320,200 of NC_064924.1, read as the reverse complement.
GTCTTTGTGCAAGGGTGTGTCCTCATATAGCGTTTCGGAGGGTCGCAAAACATTTTCGTCAATGCTGTGATGCTCTCGATGGCACTCTACCGGACCAGATTACGTTTGCAATTGCGTGACCAGCTCATGTTCCTGCCGAAAGTCCTTAGCCAACTCGTTTTGTTGCGCGGCGACTGGCGTCTGCTGAGCTTTAACTTCAGAGATTTCTGCCTGTTTGATTTCTATCTGTTCAATTCGCAAGGCAACCTCACTCACGTTTTCCTGCGTTTCTTGAAATTTTTCTCTGCCTTGCTTTTGTAGAGTTGCAAATGCCTTTTTTGTGTTACACACCTCAGTTCTTGCCACTTTAACTTGTTCTTTAGCCACTGATGCGTCCTTTCGTGCTACTTGCGCTGACAATCGCGATGTTTTGGTATTGCATATCGCCTGGTCCACGACCTCACGCGTTTCTGCTGTCGTTTTCTTGACATTCTTTAGCTCCTCCTGGATTCCTGCGATCTCTTTATTCACGGCGTCTGTACCATATGTGACCGTTCTTAAGACTAATTTGTGGCTTTCCTCCTCTTCCTTTCGTCTCTTTTTCTGTGCCTCTTGTCCCTTTCTTCCTGCTTCTTTCATTAATTGCATGAGAGCCTCAAACTGAAATTCGGCGCTAAAACCTCCAGGATTAGATGAAAGAGATTCCATCATTCTGTGTCGTTTCGTTCGTGATTCTGGTGCGCCAGTCTCACCAATGGTGTGTCTTGTACCAGCAGCGCCTACACTTCGTTCTGCTGCAGCCTCCCGTTCACTTTCGTCACCTGACTGAGACATGTCGTCATACTTTGCAGGTCCTACGTTCGACATTCCTGCCCTGTCTGCAACTGCATTTATCTGAGAATTCTGTGTAATATGCTTGGTCACCGCTAATAATTTGACGTGGATCCAAGGTTAACAATACACAAGTACTTAAGCTATTCCGTAGAAACTGTAAGCATGCACTCTAATTCTGTCCCAAACGAATTTCAACATTACACAATCCTGCGCCTCACAGATTCTACTCTAAATTACGCTCCTGTGAGCTACTGATTCCTAGTTACTGGCAACGAATAACAGCATCCCTTATCTATGCTCACAAACGAAAAGTTCTATCTATCCTAGCAAATCAGTACAACGCCGATCGCCGTCGGAAACAAGCAATCAAGTGACACAAAAGTCACAACCAAAACATGAAATTCAAATATACAACAATTAAACTTTAGTACTACTTCCAGGCGCAAGCAACACGAATCTATTCTACCCACTGCACCACACTAAAATTGGGGAACAGAAACTTCACTAGGCAATACTATTTACTCACTGGAGGTGGTATGAATTCAAAATTCTGCCCAAGGGACATGAGATTTAGTGACTACGCGAAGCAGAGCGATCTGACGGTCACAGAAGGTGCCATCAATCCGAGATTCTGCTCAAGGAACGCCAAACTGAGTGACTTCGCTCCAAGATGCTACTATACGTGGGTGTATAATGAATGTGCGCCACGGAAATACTGAACGCGAAAATGAAGATTTGGCCGGTTGGACTACACCCTGAAGCAGATCTTAGGATCTGTGCTGTTTCCACTTATACATTAACTGTAGATTAAAACAATTATATACTCCTGGAAATTGAAATAAGAACACCGTGAATTCATTGTCCCAGGAAGGAGAAACTTTATTGACACATTCCTGGGGTCAGATACATCACATGATTACACTGACAGAACCACAGGCACATAGACACAGACAACAGAGCATGCACAATGTCGGCACTAGTGCATATCCACCTTTCGCAGCAATGCAGGCTGCTATTCTCCCATGGAGACGATCGTAGAGATGCTGGATGTAGTCCTGTGGAACGGCTTGCCATGCCATTTCCACCTGGCGCCCCAGTTGGACCAGCGTTCGTGCTGGACGTGCAGACCGCGTGAGACGACGCTTCATCCAGTCCCAAACATGATCAATGGGGTCAGATCCGGAGATCTTGCTGGCCAGGGTAGTTGACTTACACCTTCTAGAGCACGTTTGGTGGCACGGGATACATGCGGACGTGCATTGTCCTGTTGGAACAGCAAGTTCCCTTGCCGGTCTAGGAATGGTAAAACGATGGGTTCGATGACGGTTTGGATGTACCGTGCACTATTCAGTGTCCCCTCGACGATCACCAGAGGTGTACGGCCAGTGTAGGAGATCGCTCCCCACACCATGATGCCGGGTGTTGGCCCTGTGTGCCTCGGTCGTCTGCAGTCCTGATTGTGGCGCTCAGCTGCACGGCGCCAAACACGCATACAACCACCATTGGCACCAAGGCAGAAGCGACTCTCATCGCTGAAGACGACACGTCTCCATTCGTCCCTCCATTCACGCCTGTCGCGACACCACTGGAGGCGGGCTGCACGATGTTGGGGCGTGAGCGGAAGACGGCATAACGGTGTGCGGGACCGTAGCCCAGCTTCATGGAGACGGTTGCGAATGGTCCTCGCCGATACCCCAGGAGCAACAGTGTCCCTAATTTGCTGGGAAGTGGCGGTGCGGTCACCTACGGCACTGCGTAGGATCCTACGGTCTTGGCGTGCATCCGTGCGTCGCTGCGGTCCGGTCTCAGGTCGACGGGCACGTGCATCTTCCGCCGACCACTGGCGACAACATCAATGTAGTGTGGAGACCTCACGCCCTACGTGTTGAGCAATTCGGCGGTACGTCCACCCGGCCTCCCGCATGCCCACTATACGCCTTCGCTCAAAGTCCGTCAACTGCACATATGGTTCACGTCCACGCTGTCGCGGCATGCTACCAGTGTTAAAGACTGCGATGGAGCTCCGTATGCCACGGCAAACTGGCTGACACTGACGGCGGCGGTGCACAAATGCTGCGCAGCTAGTGCCATTCGACGGCCAACACGCCGGTTCCTGGTGTGTCCGCTGTGCCGTGTGTGTGATCATTGCTTGTACAGCCCTCTCGCAGTGTCCGGAGCAAGTATGGTGGGTCTGACACACCGGTGTCAATGGGTGTCAGCGTGTTCTTTTTTTCCATTTCCAGGAGTGTATTACAAATGTTTATTCATCAATGTCAAGTGGACATACAGGGATACAAATGAAATTGCTAACTATTACGATAGATCAGTTGCTCAAATCTGCTCTTTTGTGGCCACGCAATCTAATATAAGTAACATGAGACGGTTGTCATAATCTCGGTAACAAATACTAGAACATTGTGCTTTCAAATATGATCTACAGTAGTGCGCAACCAGAGTGGAAATAAAATTTACGCGATCACAGCTCTTCAGATTATAGTCCTAGTAAGCAGAAGCAATTAGCAATATCACTGTATGTACTGCGTCCGGTCCTCGCACACGTCTGTGACGGCGAAAGAACTCCAGCCACAAAAAAGGTATAAGAAAAACTCATTCAGATACAAGGACGGCACAAGATGGTCCTCTGACTAGTATTATCTAGTTCTGTCTTCTCCTCTCTGTGTTCTGCAGAAGAGAAACGTGAACTTCTAGGCACAAGGACGGAGTTCAGATTACGTCTCTACGTGAGAATAGGAAGAAGTGCTCTTAATCACTGAACGCTGCATATTCAACGACGACTCCCAACCTGCAGACAAAGTCCAAAATCGTATAAGTTCGTAACAGCAGAGTGCCTTACCGTTCTAACCATAAAATCTCCTGAGAGCAAAGACAGCCAAGCGAAACCGCGGAATATTCTCCCCCGTTAGAGAATTCCGAACGCCAACCAACCGTCTACTGTCTTCGAGAGCGGAAAGTTCGCGAGGAAATACCTTTACTCATACAATGGTACACTTCTTAGAGAAAAAATCCTCGGAAATAACCCAGCCTGCGTGATTTCCGAGGTGACGCTTCCTCATTGCTCTCTGCTGAGTCCCAGATTTTCAGAGTTTCCCGACCCTGTACAACACCAGCCGGCCGCCGCTGTGTTGTGCTTCAGTGCTCAGGTGCCCCAACCATCCTCCGTCTTGACTACTTTCTGTCTTAAGCAGGACCATCAGGCCTGTGGCGGCTCTTCCACCCAGTGCTTGAGTTATGCCTGCTGTGTCATTTCCACTGGCTTTACAATATTTCGCACTCCATCACCTTTCATGCAATAAGCGTAAACAACTATTTACAATGTCAGTATTCTTTAAATATTCACATATACAATGTACAAAATATCAAATGATGAATAAAACGTTCTCGGTTTTCGAGCCACATCAATTCCAATAAAATCCTTGAGCTTGCGATGACCATCTCCGCCATCGTCCTCAGGAGTTCACTGACTGCCGGGGCTGCTAAAATTTCTCGCTTATGTGGGCATGATATCATCAGCAGCCAATCAGATCGATCCAACTGTTGGTTTGTGGGTGTAACTGTTCAGTGTTCACTCAGTTATACACTTTTTTTATATCGAGAGTCACATACTGATACGGATTTCACAACACACTTTGGTCTTCATTTGTGGGGATAGAAGCTACAGTTTTTTTGCTAAGTTTAGGAGGCGAAGATTGGTTCAACAATTTGCTGAGATCCATCGTGGTGGCTTTGCAAGTCATTCTTTGGACCCTTAGCTCATTGTTTATCAAATTAGGTTACAAGTCCCTCGCAGAGTTGATGATGTGGAAGGGTCCTCGGAATATACAGCAAGGTAAGTGGGTGTATGTTTTGAAACAGCCAAGTTTTCGTCGAATTTGCACACAGTACGAGGGAGGTCACCTAAAATACTTCTGCATCGGCTAAGAGAAGTGTAATGGTACCTAGTCTTCAGTTCTTCATGTTTGTTTCTATTTACTGTGTTTGTATTCCAACTCTTCTGTTCTTCACATCGCTTCTTTATCTTGATATAAATATTGTATTTTGGATATGGATATCGGTAATTGTGGACATGTAGGATATCTGTTTGGTGACATTATACATGGAACTTGAGTCATTGTGTGTGACTCAGATTCCTCAGAAGTCCGTGCCAGGTGACTGACTGCTACACACTGTGATGTTTATCAGTCTCTGTCTGGCAGAGAACAGCAGAAGGAAAAGCAAATAGAGTTCACAGTTCCATACAGCTATTGGCAGTTGCGCTGTAGGATTAACTGACTGTTATGTGTGCAATTTGTTTATGTCGTCTCCAGTGTGTAGTACACAGTGGAGACAAGTCATTAATGGGCCGTTTAAACACCCATCTTGACCCAACCCAACATGGATGTTGCCGATGGCCATTTGCTACCTGTTCCATTGTTGCCAAGCGAGGTCTTTAATTAGCCGTGTTTGTTTGAATAGCCCAGCTGTTTGCCCACGTGTGCAACATGGCTTTGTGTTACACGATGGCGTCTCTTGCTTGCTTTTCTCTGCAGCTGTATCGTTAGCCTCTCGTTCCATCCGCACGTCATGTTGTTGCTTCCAGCGTGTCTCACAAAGATTTTTTTTTGTGCGCACTAATACATACAATTGGTTTAAAATTTACACAAATACTATACAAAATATAACACAGAATTATTGACATGTTTGTGTGATGAAAGAAAAGTTTTTTTTTAAGATGCACTCACTACTGAGGTCATTTATCTTTACATTTATTATTGTTATAGTTGTAGAATAAGCCAAGACTCTCATTTACTCTTATTATTCTGATCAAATTTCATGTACAAAGACAATGTTAATTATAAAAGAACATATTCCTTAACCTACGTAATTTAATTATTAAATATCTGTCAGCACCTGTGTACCTAAGAAAAATCCACATAACAGTAGAATTATGATCGTCACCAGATCCCAATGTTAATAATTGTGGTTTGTTAAACTACAGGAAAATAGGATTTTTATAGTAGTCTAACTACAATGCCTCTCCAAAGTACTACACTGTCGCTGGGGATCACAAGATCGTCTGATCTCATGGCTCTTGGCTTCATCGTGGAAGTTGTTGTGAACATCTGTGAGCAATAAAGTGCACGTCTGCACAAAATATAGTGAATGAATGATTAGACCGGCCTTTTGTTCATTTCATGCTTCAGCTTTCTTCCTGTGGACAATCATAAACTACATAGCAAGTTTAGTACAAAATTACTGATAGCTTCTTTAATCACACTGTCACATACCTTCTTTCATGTTTTTCTCGGTAATAACTTCTCTGCCGCTGTCCTTTCTCCAGCTCATCTGTCGCTAAATCTTCCTTTTAGGTTACTAAATATACATTTTATTTTACTAGTGGTACCTGCAAATATAATGATTTTAGTACATTATATAAAATTGCTGCTCATCAACACGACTGTCATGCCCTCATGTATAACCACGATGTCATGTGCTTAGAACGAAAAGCATTTCTTACTTACATAACTGGCAGACCTCACATCCTAGAATTTCCTACTTTCCTTTATTAATTTTTTCAAATTCATCCCTTTGCTGCCCTTCCATTTCCTGTCTCTATAACACTCAAACAATATTTCGGTGCGCTCATACAGAGTTCCGCAGAACTGGCCACCACGTACACAATTATTCCATCTCTCTGAACAGCCGAAATACAACACTTCCATATACAAATAACGGTGCACTCTCGCGCAGCCACGTGGAGCAGGCCACTTAGTGAACTCAAGTTTCTCTGAATGGAGACAAATCGTACTTGGACGACACACCTGCGCGTCACCACTACTAGCTAATCACTCATTTGTGATCCCATTGTTAAACATGGAAAATAGAAAGTAGTTCTAAAACTTTTTCAAAAAATCTTACATTCTCAGTTAATACCTCCCACATCGATTAGGTAAACAACTTATATATTCACACATCTTTACAACATTTTTCTTATCGTTATTCCTTCATGGACAGATAGCATATCTTAAACCCCAAGCACCTTCTAAATTGTACTCTCATCTCACTGTGCACCTAGTTATAGCCTACACAAAGAAACATACCCTAATTTTCTCACCCTCGACATCCTGCCCTTTTTTATGCACAGTAGTACCTCTTTTAAGATGATAATAGCACAGAAAATATTGATAAATCTACATATCCTTTAAGTGTATAACTTAACCTAATTGCTAACTGTATACAATATACTTTACTTTCGCCATACAAGCTCGTTTTAATTCTCCCTATTTATTCTATAAATGGCTGAATATGGCTCACGTGATGGAATCCTAAGGATTTTCCTGATTTCACAGAAGACTTTTTGTCCATCTACAAATTCCCTTACGTGCGCCTTTTGGTCTGCGTACATCTTGCGCTTGTGTCAAGCGACTCGAATATTGCGCAAAGCCTCCTCCAATATGCCTGTATGTTGTCGACGCGTCCTTTGTGGAAAATCGATCAGTCCTCGAATTTTATTTGGAGGGTCCCATTTCTTCAGAACCATCATAGGTGGCATCAGTGTAGTACTGTGGGGGAGCTCGTTTGTCGCATCCTGAAAATCTTTAAGAAATACATCCCAGCTAGCATGATTCCTTCCACAGTACCATCTACATAAACTACCCAAATCATTCATCAGTCTCCCTGCAGGGTTAGATCTTGGATGAAATCTACGAATAAATATGGACTGTATTTTATACCTTCTAAGTGTTCTTTTCCATACCTCAGACTTATATTGAGGTCGATATCTCGGGTAATACAACCTACTGTTCCCACTTGGTTTATGAAGTCTCTGCGCAAGGCTCTACTCACAGTTGCACCAGTTGCTCTTTTTAGTGGTGTCAACGTCACAAATTTGGATGTCAGGTCCAGTACTACCAGTATATATTGATGGCCCATCAGGATGTTGGGTAATGGTCCCATAGCCTGCCCAGATGGCCGTGCGATCTAACGCACGGCCTTACGTGCGGAAAGAAGCACCTGGTCCCCGGCACGTATCCGCCCGGCGGATTTGTGTCGAGGTCCGGTGAACCGGTCATTCTGCGGAAGGGTTTTAGGCGGTTTTCCTTCTACCTCGGCGAATGCGGGCTGGTTCCCCTTATTCTGCCTCAGTTACACTATGTCGGCGATTGCTGCTCAAACAAGTTCTCCACATAGGCTTACACCACCATTACTCTACCACGCACACATAGGGGTTACACACGTCTGGTGTGAGACGTTCCCTGGGGCCCTGGGGGGGGGGGGGGAATCCATCCACCGGGGGCCGAACTACGCAATAACCCTGGGTTCGGTGTGGTGTGTGGTGCAGCGGGGGGAGGGGGGGGGGGGGGTGAAGTGAACTGTGGTAGTCGTCGTGGGGTTGTGGACCACTGCGGCTGCGGCAGGGATGGAGCCTCTCCATTGTTTCTAGGTCCCCGGTTAACATACAATACAATACAATACAATGGTCCTATTAAATCCGATGCTGCCATATGCCTTAGTTTCTCAGAAATAATTGGGTATAAAGGAGCCTGGGTCCCTACATTTGTGGATTTCATCTTTCGGCAGTTTTTACAGATGGCTAGTACTCTCCTTATACGTTTCTCCATGTTTTTAAAATAGCACACTCCTCATTTTTTAAAAACATTTCCGTAGGCCGAAATGTATGTAACTTAGGTGTGTATACCACATAAGTTTATTTATTAACCCATTTTGTATGCACACCACCCACAACGAATCATTAACGTTTGCCCTATAAATCAGAACCCTTTTCCCAAGATGTAGTGCTGTCTTATGCGGGCCTGCATCCTTATCATGACATTTTTTCTTTACTTTGACTAAATCTGGGTCTTTCTCCTGCTCGTTTTGAATATTTCGCATCTTTACAGTGACGAAGTTTTCAAACGCAACCCCTGTGCGGTGAAACAACGAAAAGTGCTCTTTATCTACTGCTTCAGACGCCTCTTCTCCTTTACCAATAGGCGAGCTTTACAGGCCGTTAGCAATAATGACGTTTATCGGAGCATGCTCTTTTTTTTTTTTTTTTTTTTTTTTTTTTTTGTCATCAGTCTACTGACTGGTTTGATGCGGCCCGGCCACTAATTCCTTTCCTGTGCTAACCTCTTCATCTCAGAGTAGCAATTGCAACCTACGCCCTCAATTATTTGCTTGACGTATTCCAATCTCTGTCTTCCTCTACAGTTTTTGCCCTCTACAGCTCCATATAGTACCATGGAAGTCATTCCCTCAAGTCTTAGCAGATGTCCTATCATCCTGTCCCTTCTCCTTATCAGTGTTTTCCACATATTCCTTTCCTCTCCGATTCTGCGTAGAACCTCGTCATTCCTTACCTTATCAGTCCACCTAATTTTCAACATTCGTCTATAGCACCACATCTCAAATGCTTCGATTCTCTTCTGATCCGGTTTTCCCACAGTCCATGTTTCACTACCATACAACACTGTACTCCAGACGTACATCCTCAGAAATTTTTTCCTCAAATTAAGGCCGGTATTTGATATTATTAGACTTCTTTTGGCCAGAAATGCCTTTTTGCCATAGCGAGTCTGCTTTTGATGTCCTGCTTGCTCCGTCCGTCATTGGTTATTTTACTGTCTAGGTAGCAGAATTCCTGAACTTCATTGACTTCGTGACCATCAATCCTGATGTTAATTTTCTCACTGTTCTCATTTCTACTACTTCTCATTACCTTCGTCTTTTTTCCGATTTACTCTCAAACCATACTGTGTACTCATTAGACTGTTCATTCCGTTCAGCAGATCATTTAATTCTTCTTCACTTTCACTCAGGATAGCAATGTCATCAGCGAATCGTATCATTGATATCCTTTCACCTTGTATTTTAATTCCACTCCTGAACCTTTCTTTTATTTCCATCATTGCTTCCTCGATATACAGATTGAAAAGTAAGGGCGAAAAGCCACAGCCTTGTCTTACACCCTTCTTAATACGAGCACTTCGTTCTTGATGGTCTACTCTTATTATTCCCTCTTGGTTGTTGTACATATTGTATATGACCCGTCTCTCCCTATAGCTTAACCCTACTTTTTTCAGAATCTCAAACATCTTGCACCATTTTATATTGTAAAACGCTTTTTCCAGGTCGACAAATCCTATGAACGTATCTTGATTTTCCTTTAGCCTTGCTTCCATTATTAGCCGTAACGTTAGAATTGCCTCTCCCGTGCCTTTACTTTTCCTAAAGCCAAACTGATCGACACCTAGCGCATTCTCAATTTTCTTTTCCATTCTTCTTATATTATTCTTGTAAGCAGCTTCGAGGCATGAGCTGTTAAGCTGATTGTGCTTTTCCGAAAGTCAGATGGTATGCCGCCAGACTCATATATTCTACACACCAACGTGAATAGTCGTTTTGTTGCCACTTCCCCTAATGATTTTAGAAATTCTGGTGGAATGTTACCTATCCCTTCTGCCTTATTTGACCGTAAGTCCTCCAAAGCTCTTTTAAATTCCGATTCTAATACTGGATCCTCTATCTCTTCTAAATCACCCCTGTTTATTCTTCTATCACATCAGACAAATCTTCAACCTCATAGAGGCTTTCAATGTATTCTTTCCACCTATCTGCTCTCTCCCCTGCAGTTAACAGTGGAATTCCCGTTGCACTCTTAATGTTACCACCGTTGCTTCTTTTAATGTCACCAAAGGTTCTTTTGACTTTCCTGTATGCTGAGTCTCCCCTTCCGACAGTCATATCTTTTTCGATGTCTTCACATTTTTCCTGCAGCCATTTCGTCTTAGCTTCCCTGCACTTCCTATTTATTTCATTCGTCAGCGATTTGTATTTCTGTATTTCTGATTTTCCCGGAACATGTTTGTACTTCCTTCTTTCATCAATCAACTGAAGTCTTTCTTCTGTTACCCATGGTTTCTTTGCAGCTGCCTTCTTTGTACCGATGTTTTCCTTCCCAACTTCTGTGATGGCCCTTTTTAGAGTTGTCCATTCCTCTTCAACTGTGCTGCCTACTGCGCTATTCCTTATTGCTGTATCTATAGCGTTAGAGAACTTCAAAGGTATCTCGTCATTCCTTAGAACTTCCGTATCTCACTTCTTTGCGTATTGATTCTTCCTGACTAATGTCTTGAACTTCAGCCTACTCTTCATCACTACTATATTGTGATCTGAGTCTATATCTGCTCCTGTGTACGCCTTACAATCCAGTATCTGATTTCGGAATCTCTGTCTGACCATGATGTAATCTAATTGAAATCCTCCCATATCTCCCAGCCTTTTCCAAGTATACCTCCTCCTCTTGTGATTCTTCTACAGGGTATTCGCTATTACTAGCTGAAACTTGTTACAGAACTCAATTAGTCTTTCTCCTCTTTCATTCCTTGTCCCAAGCCAATATTCTCCTGTAACCTTTTCTTCTATTCCTTCCCCTACAACTGTATTCCAGTCGCCCATGACTATTAGATTTTCGTCCCCCTTTACATATTGCATTACCCTTTCAATATCCTCATACACTTTCTCTATCTGTTCATCTTTCGCTCACGACGTCGGCATGTATACCTGAACTATCGTTGTCGGTGTTGGTCTGCTGTCGATTCTGATTAGAAAAACCCGGTCACTGAACTCTTCACAGTAACACACCCTCTGCCCTACCTTCCTGTTCATAACGAATCCTACACCTGTTATACCATTTTCTGCTGCTGTTGATATTAACCGATACTCATCTGACCAGAAATCCTTGTCTTCCTTCCACTTTACTTCACTGACCCCTACTATATCTAGATTGAGCCTTTGCATTTCCTTTTTCAGATTTTCTAGTTTCCCTACCACGTTCAAGCTTCTGACATTCCACGCCCCGACTCGTAGAACATTATCCTTTCGTTGATTATTCAGTCTTTTTCTCATGGTAACCTCCCCCTTGGCAGTCCCCTCCCGGAGATCCGAATGGGGGACTATTCCGGTATCTTTTGCCAATGGAGAGATCATCATGACACTTCTTCAACTATAGGCCACATGTCCTGTGGATACACGTTACGTGTCTTTAATGCAGTGGTTTCCATTGCCTTCTGCATTCTCATGTCATTGATCATTGCTGATTCTTCCGCCTTTAGGGGAAATTTCCCATCCCTAGGACAAGAGAGTGCCCTGAACCTCTATCCGCTCCTCCGCCCTCTTTGACAAGGCCGTTGGCAGAATGAGGCTGACTTCTTATGCTAATTATTTATCAAAATTTAGGCAGTGGCGGGGATCGGACCCGGGACCGAAGACGTTTTGATTACGAATCAAAGACCCTACCCTTAGACCACGGCATACACTGTTGAAACCTGGTATTCTTGAAGCACAGCTACCTACCACGCTAGTCTTGTATGTGGAAGTGTGAAGTGTGGCGGTTAGGAGAAATTCTAGGGCTCTATGGTCAGTATAGACTTTTGTTTTTCTACCGAACAGAAAGTATATAAACTTTTTTGAATCCCCATAGTATTGCAAGGGTTCAAGTTTTGTCACAGAGTAAATCCTTTCGCTTTTGGATAGTACCCTGCTACCAAAGGCGATTGTTCTGTGTACTAATTTGCCATCTTGTTCAACCTCCTGAAACAAAATAACTCTCAGACTTGTCTTCCCAGTGTCTGTGGCCATACAAAAATCATGTGATAACTCAGGATGCAATAAAATAGGAGCATTGACGAGTTCCGCCTTCAAATTATCGAATTCTCGTTCTGCACACTAATCTCACACCCAGGGTGTTCCTTTTCTCCGTCAACTGGCAGAGTCGGGGACTAGCTAAACTAGATAAACTTTTTAAAAAAAATTTATTATCCCTGGAACCCTCTGAGTTGTTTTTTGGTTGTAGGAGAGGCAAACTTTGCATATTGCTCACATCCTCTCTGGGTCGGGACTAATCCCTTCTCCTGTTATCATGTGTCCCAGAAAGCTAACCCTACTGCATCGAAAGCAATACTTATCAATATTTGCATACCTTTTCGAACTGCCCAACACTTCGTCTAAGAGTTTATTACGTCCCTCCCATGTATTTTCTGCTATCAATATATAGTCCACATAACACGTGAGCTTCTCTTTTAACTCTTCACGCAATCTTTTGCTAAAACCCCTTGATAAATGCAACTGGAGATATATTCAATCGCCGGCCGCGGTGGTCTCGCGGTTCTAGGCGCGCAGTCCGGAACCGTGCGACTGCTACGGTCGCAGGTTCGAATCCTGCCTCGGGCATGGATGTGTGTGATGTCCTTAGGTTAGTTAGGTTTAAGTAGTTCTAAGTTCTAGGGGACTAATGACCACAGCAGTTGAGTCCCATAGTGCTCAGAGCCATATATTCAATCCAAAAGGGGTACGAAAAATGGGTGAGAGAGTAGTTAGTCCTCTTTCTAGCTGTTAACTGAGCATTAATTTATATCAGTGACAAAAGTTGAAAATTAATTCCAGACCAGGAATCAGACTTGGATCTGCTGGTTACGAGGCAGGTGTGCTGACCACTACACCATCCAGACACACTGGTAAACACTATTGCACAAACTATACCCTCAGACGCAAATTCTTAATTTATACACACTACAGATGTAACGCCCCTTGTTCATTATCCCCATTACTCTCGGCATTTCATCAATTCCAGTAAGAGTTCGAGCTTGGTGTGCATCTGCACTGAAGGTATCATTGGTTGTCTTTGCTTTAATTATACATATGTGGTGTCTCTTCTTTTGGACATGTCTTAACAGGGTCAGAATGATGCCAACTGTGCCTGTTGCTAATGCTTGAGAATATGCTGTATACGAGTCGGGGAGTTCTTTTTATGTTCAGACTGTCATTTATCAGATCTTTAGGCAGATGAGCTCTTTTATTAGATATTCCATGTGATATAATGCGCGCTGTCATCCTAGACCTTGCGCATGTAATACAGTTACCTGTAATGAAGCGAACAAATACTCACTTCAAAGTTTGGCAAACACTGTGAACTAAAAAACTAAAAATGTCAAGTTTTTCACTTTCTAACAGAAATGTGTAGTATCCTAGGACTGTACTTTTAGTGTCAGGACTGGGTTTTCCAGATCATACAAACGAATACCTGGTTGTATCAGTCTGTGGGGCTGTGGTAGAGTCCCAGTCTTACCTAAGACAGGCTGCAGACTTTCATTCGCCGGTAGCAGAGTACGTAGATGCTGTCAGTTTACCAATCAGACTGTTTAAGAATCACTCGTCGACATATTTCATAGTACTGCCGAAGTTTGGGGACAAATGAGGAATAGAACTAACAGGGAATACTGTGTGGAGCGGTATCAACCGTTACAGCGTTCCAAAATTGTTGTGGCTGTCTTGGGCAGTTGTTGACAAATTGCCAGTTGCATTCTGTTTCTAGTTCTTCTGCCGAAATTTGTTTGATCGACGTTTGCATGAAATCATCAAACAAACGTCGACCGATGGACCAGAGACAGAAGCCCAAAGGAAATTTGATTGACCCATGGGAGAGTGTCACAGTGGTGCTGAAAAAACTCAACTGGCACGTACTTGAAGAAGGACACAAAATACCCGTAGGAAGGCGAACCAGATTTAAGGGAATAATCTTAAGAATATACAACGGCCCGCTATACGGCGCTCCCATATGAAGCTCAAGAACGAGATTAGGCTACTTATAGCACGCATAGAGATTAGTAAATCTCTGGACGCTTGGCAACTCACGAGCTCCCTGCTATTCGTTCACTGCCGTAAAGTGGCCACAGCTTGGCGTCCCTTCCCTCAAGGATCTTAGTTCGAACATGTTCGTTAACGACATCGACCGATGAAGCTCAGAAAGAGAGAGAGAGAGAGAGAGAGAGAGAGAGAGAGTCACAGATATATAATCTTGTTAAATTTGCAAATAGGTGCCTTTTCTTCTCTCTCAGGCTGGTGTGTAAACGATGTGTTGGTGAGAGAGGAGGAGACCAGAACGCTCAATGCCTTCGATGAGTAGCCTCCAGGCGGTGCAGGTGCCTGCTGGATGACCCCCTCCCTCCTCCACCCGTCGTTTGGCCGGCGATGAGCGCAAACGGCGCGTCGTTTGCCGCAGCACAGCCGGGGCGCTTCGCAGATCGCCTGCCACTGGAGCGATGGCCGGCCGCGGCGGCGATACCTGGGCGACGTGCGCCGAATTGAATCGGCCGGCCGCCCCCATCCTAGCGAGGCGCGTCCAGAGCCGCCAGCTGCCCATCGATTCCCCGACGACTCCCGCCTGGGAGCGGCCGCCTGAGCCTGACGGCCATTACTTCGTGCGTCACGCCCCGTCTTTCTCTGTCAGGGAGGACGAACGCTCTTACCTCCTGAGCCCCTTCTCCCAGTCCTCACACCTGCCCTCCTACGGCGACGCGAAGAATGGAACTAGTGGTTTCTCTCAACTTTTGTACCGAAAGCCTTATCTGTCTCATGTATTATGTGCGCCACCCCCACTCCTATTTAACATTCATCATCAGGCGTCTGGTAATGTCACACTCGAGCCGAACAACGACGCAGAAGTAGCGTACACGAGTTTCTTTCTTTTTCTTTTATCAAACAGCTTGGTTTACAACAGTGGGCAGGAGAGAAACGTACAAATTGGAGAATTTTCAGTTTAGTCTATAAGTGACCAAATACTGGTTAGTGCATAAATTCTTTGCGGTTTTTCATAAGCTCATTAAATACAAGACATAAACATGACACACACTTCAACACCAATAATATACTGATCAGCCAGATCACTGTAACTGCCACCCTACTATCGATATAAACCCATCCAGACGATAGCAGCGACACCTGGTGACGAACGACTGCTGGTCAGATACCCGCACATGTGGATATCATTTAGCATCATTTTGCATACTGTCTGTTGTAGAATGGGGAAAGCAGTCGATTTATCTGTGTTTGGCAAAAAGCAGATTGTGATGTTCTGAAGGTTTGGCACGAGCATTTCGGAAACTGTTTGACTTATCAAGTGTTTGTTCAAATGTGTGTGAAATCTTATAGGACTTAACTGCTAAGGTCATCAGTCCCTAAGCTTACACACAACTTAACCTAAATGATCCTAAGGACAAACACACACACACCCATGCCCGAGGGAAGACTCGAACCTCCGCCGGGACCAGCCACACAGTCCATGACTGCAGCGCCTTAGTATCAAGTGTTTGAGGAGTGCTGTGACAGAGTGTCTTCAACACTTAACAAAACCAATGTGAAACCACTTCTAGACATCGTGGGGTTTGCGCCCACCCCTCATTACAGATCGGACGAGTGTTTGCAGCGATCGTCTGGCATGTACTGTGGACACTCTGACAACGGTACCGGCGGTACAGAGGCCGCTGTAACATCAAACTTAACAGATCGCCGTGGTGACGGCTTCAGCCCCTCCGACCACACAGAACAGCAGGATCACAAGCAGACAGCCACTGCCGATTCCCAGCCGAGTGCCGTAGCAGCCATTAACAGCCATCAACAGCCGATGGTATTTCATGGCGACTGGGCGGACGGCTGTGAGGAAAACTTCTTGCCCATCGTGTCGGCCGACACGCGGGGAAATTTACCCCACCAGTGTTGATCCTTTCCCGCCATCAAATACAGTGACGAGACAGCTTTACAAGGGTATTGATGGCCAACACGGGTGCTATGGATAGACCTCAAACTTATCGCGTTGCTACTATAAACACCATTATACGGACGCGCGCTAAGTTTCCTTGCTTCAGGATATGTTTAACTCTGCTTCCATCGATATAGCCCTTCTCCAGGAGGTGTGCGTCGACGATTTCCCAGGCATGTACGGTTACGATGCTTGCGTCTCTCCAGCAGCGGTGTCGCTGTACTTCTTCGGGAAGGGATAGTGGCGGACGATATCCCCTTTCTGCCTGGGACAAGAGGAATGGCACTCACAGTACTGGGTGTCCGCCTTATCAATATCTACGCACCTTCCGGGACGGACAAAAGTCGCGAACGTTCACGATTCTTTGTGGAAGACGTCGCCCCGCTGTTCCAAGGCCGCCACGACCATCTGGTGTTTGGAGGTGATACAATTGCGTACTGGCGCCCAGAGACCAACTCCCTCGACATAATCTGTGCTCGGAACACGAGACGCTAATTCCAGACCTGCAGATGGTGGACACTTGGGAACATCTTCACGGCCACCGACTGGGATTCACCCACTTCACAAGTCACTCTTCCAGTCGTATCGACCGGATTTATGTCTCACGCTCTCTCGCCGCTGCAACACAGGATGCGGAATTCTGGCCTACAGCTTTCTGGGACCACTCAGCTTACATTTGTGCCGTCACCCTGCGGCGGCAACAAGTATGGAGAAGCCGCAGCCCGTGGAAATTAAACATCGCTCACCTGTCGTACCCAGATTGCCGCCAAGCCGTTGAGGATACGTGGCATTCGTGTGAAAATCGCCTCCGTGCATATCCCACGACGATCCGCTGGTGGTTGGACTGCGCCAAACCGGCACTGAGGCGAACGTTGATAACCTACGGTCGCGACCACGCTACTTGGCGAAGACATACACTCGACTTTTACTTCAGGGTACTGCGAGAGTGTGATGCCATGGCGCCGTCTCCGGAACGACAAACGGCGGTCCACCGTGCTAAGGCTCAGATCATCGCTACTATGTGACGCCACCTAGCGAGCAAACCAGAGGGCCGGCTTTTTTTTAAAAAAAAAAAAAATCTCTAGAGCGGTCTGGCGCGACCCATAACCACCTAGATCAATGTTTTTTTTTTTTTTTTTTTTTTTGAAAGGAATTAAGGAAAGGAGATAAGGATCTTTATTGTCTATAATATATCATACAATCGCCGTTAATCTTTATTTTACAATTGCCGTTACCCACTTTGACCCATATAAACAAGTACTCATCAGCATTTAATTTCTTCTTCTTCCTAGTACTCAAAACAAATGGCATGCTTGGAACTAGAGTACTATAAGGCTGTTTAGCCAACAGTCCTGTAGTCTCCGAAATACTCCATGTCTTCCAAGTGAGAATATTAGCATCGAGGACGCAGAATCGGACACGGAGCGAACGCTCGTCGATGTTCCACGCACTTCGTGAACGTAAACGACGCCAACGAGCGCTGATACGCTTCATCGACACGGAGGACGGTCGTGGCCTCACCACGCAACAAGACATAAACACAGAGTTCTACAATCGTTATTCACAACTCTTTTCCGCTCAGACCCCTGATCCGACAGCACTGGAGGACGTATTTCAGACTATTTACGGCACCGTCACCCCGGCAATGGAAGCGGCCTTGATGCAAGAAATTACAGAAGAAGAAGTGATCGACGCCATTAGAAAAGGAGCTCACAACAGGTGACCGGGTCCTGATGGCCTCCCCTTGCAATTTTACCGGATTTTTCAATATTTATCAGCCTCCCGATGGACGGACATCTGTCGGTAACTACTATTTCCGGAAGTGCCGCTCCCAGCGGCCCTTTTGGAAGGGATGATTATTCCTATTCACAAACCGTCCGGTGGCTGACGACTGCAGGACTACCGCCCGTTGACGCTGTTCAACTGCGACTTCAAGATCTTTTCTTGACTGTTGGCGGTGAGGATACACCAGACCTTACGAAATGTTGTCTCACCCGATCAAACGTCATTAGGAGGCGACAATACTATTCAAACAGCACTCAGTGAATATCGTGACTTCATCTCACTGGCGAGGGCCTGTCTTCTGAAGGGTGCACTGGCGGCAATCGATTTTGGTGAAGCTTTCGATCGAGTGGACCACGACCGTTTCGAAGCGGTCCTCCAAGATATGCGTTACCCACAGCCATTCGTCACTGCCGTCTTGCGACTACTCCGTGGCGCGACGTCCAAGGTGATCGTCAACGGCCGACCTACGCAGCCCCTCACCATTTCTCGATCGATTCACCAAGGCTGCCCTCTGTCCACTTTCCTTTAGGCTGTAGCCATGGAACCACTCCTCTGCGGTCAGCGCCAACGACTAACGGGAATGACACTACACCTATCTTCTGGTCTCGAAATTGTTCTAAATGGTAGTCCTCAAAGAGGTGATTTTAAATGAGAGTCAATCGCTTTGTGATTGAAGAAATTCATCGTACAGTCTCGAAAGGAAATTTGATTTGAATGTAACGCTTTTCAAACCACCATTCGCAATATTTTCCTCCGATCTGTTAGGAATAGGTTAGTTTCAGCAAATGGAATAGTGCGCCAGATAATACGATGACGCAGAAAGCTCAAATGTTCGTACGTGTAAAACATTAAAAGATCATACATTATGTCATAAAAGAAAGAAGACATCGGAGGATACTTCAAGAGCATCGGAATTTCGTGGACCATACTAAAATGCAGAAATCGGCTTCAAATGCACATTCATATGTCTAGATTCGTTTATGAATTTTCTTGGAGTACCAGTACTGTAATATCTCGTCTTTGGTTCTTTATTCTGGCATAATTATACACGTGCCCTTGAAATGCACCGAACAGTTGCAATTAGCCAGTAGTGTGAAATTAAACACTTAGTTTCAAATAAAGCAGAAAAGACTAATGAAATCCAAATTTCTTTAGGAAACCGACAAAATAACTTCATTGTTCTGCAAGGCGATTAATGCTTGATTGTCAGGAAGGTCTAAATGAAATAAAATGTAAAACTAATAACATATTTTAGCCTTCCGTAATTATGCGAACGTATTTTAATTCATTTCATAACTCCAGGCCGCAAAAATCATTTAACGTGAGAGCAATAAACGAAGAGGAAACAACAAAATCACTGAACGTAAACACAGGTCACGTGGAAACGACCCATCTCCGCGTCACAACTCAGACTGCTCTGGGAATCAGCGCCAGGTTTACTATATTTCCTAACCGGGGAAATATTAAGTAGTGACGCCCAGCCATACTTGTGTAACCAGAAGCGAAAGAAGGCACCGATACTACTAACACGCGACTCAACTGCGCATGCGCAGGAGCCCGCCTGCAGCTGCTCAAACGAATCTAATTTAAACAGTTGTCACGTAGCGCTCATCGGCGGCAATTTGTTGTTGTGAAGCATTGCATAGTCTTTGACACACTTTGCTGCTGGCAAACGCTTCTGAGCACTGTGTTTTCTTGTTGTATACTGTGAGTTTCATTTGCGACTTACGTTATATTTTCGCTTTTTCCTTTCTCTCGTTCATGTTTTGTTGCTGCAGTATTACTCTGCAATAGCGGGATACAGTGATATCCTTTGTTAGAGTATTGGTTCTTACCAGTCAAAACCACAAAAAATTTACTGAAAACTAAAACAATTAAAAATTTCCGGAATTCTAGACAATTCCCGGGTTTTTCCCGCTTTTCTCCTGGATGAAAAAATTCCCGGGGTTTTCCCCGATCTCCCGGTTGTCCCGGGTCGTATACACCCTGAACAATGAGAATTCTTCAGGAGTGGGCTGCAGGTGCAGCGCTTCAACATATGGCCAACAAGGATTTTATATTTGCTGCATCATTATCTTGGGCAAGAAATTTCAATTCGGAGTGTAACATTCGTCAACGGCACGTCACTAAATACGTCTCTCGTAAGGAGGTACAAAATGTAGAAGATATACAGAAGGCGCCTGCTCTTTTCAGCACGCAAACGGCGTCACTTATGACCGGTTTTAATCGTGATTATTTGATCAACACCGAACAAACAGGATGCGAGTATTTAGTGAACATTCGACGCACGTTATCGCATAAGCGAGAGAAAACCATCCCGTGTCGTAGTTGGTAATAAAAACAAATTAACACATTCGTACATGGCGCAGTATGCCATCACAGCCTCTGGAAAAGTGTTGCCTAAGGTTTTCCTGTGTTTATAAGAAACGAATGTTACATTTGGTCCTCGGGTTATAGAAGAGGTCAATCGTTTAACCGAGTCGTTGAGAAAAGTTTACAGTACCTGCTCCAAATCTGGGAAACTGACGAATGCGATTTACAGAACATTTCTTGAGAATGTTTTAAAACCATACGTTTCTGATAACAAGTTTTGTCTAATATTGGATCCATGGAGTGGAAAAATTAATACTACAATATATGACACAATGCTTATAGATGGCGAAGGTCAGACGACGTGCACAGTAAAAGTAATACCGCCAAACTGCACACCTGTGTACCAGCCGTGTGACGTTTGTTTCTATCGCCAGGTTAAAAACTTTATTTCTAGGCTTTAGAATTGCAGTGTGCTTCTGGAAACCCAGCGGGAATTGCACAACCGCACGGATGCAATAACTATTCGCAGCATAATTCATAACCAACTTTCAGTTTTCTGAACTGAAAACAAAACTAACTAACAAATCGATAAAAAGTTAGATGATAGAACAAAATATCTTGCCAGAAAGCAACAATAAAATGATATCCGTACACAATTACAGATGCGCTCATATGACGTACATACGCGAAATACAAATTTTGATCACAAGTCTTTGCAACGTACTACCGTAGAAAAAGAAATTATATTATTACAAAATGTATGTAAGGACCTCCCAGCAACACTACACAAACTTAGCGTAAATCAGGACAAGCTACGAAGGAATGCGAAAAGTATGGAAACCCGTACGGAAAATGTTGCTTGCGGACAATATACTCCGTAAAACAACCGATTAGCGCGCTTTGTCAAAGCATCACAGACAGTTCCACTGCTTGGCGCGAAAGAAAAGACGCCGAAATAGCGGAGAAGGCGAACCAAGAGTTTGATCAAATAAGTCACGGGAAACATCACTGAAAGCACAGGAAAACCTGACAGTATCAGTGAAAATTTTAAAAACGAATCGTCTCAGATCAATGACGTTTACAAAAGGATTTACCTAAAATGGCTCGATGAAATACATACGCTGTTTGACACAATACAGAACGAACTGTCGGCCGCTGGTTAACATATTTCTCATGCGTTACGTAAAATTCGCCAAACGTTTGATAATAGTCCAAATCGCGAGGAGTGCCTGTCAGATTCTAGTGACGAGTCGGACACAAATGAAGTTTCTCCGCCACATAAATATTGCAAAACGGGCGGAAACGCGTTATTACTTGACTGAAGAGTGATAAATCTCCGTCAGTTCCAAAACTACTATTCAGAGCAACGTACAGCACAGCCTCTGGTTTTTATTAAATCTGTTCGCAATACATTACTTCCCACGTGGACACAGCATCAAAAGACTCATTTCGTGTTAGAATATGTTCAGGATTACGGAGCCATGAGGGCAACTAAAACGGCTGAAACATTCGAAACATGTGCACAATTTGAAAACGCGTTTTTAAACACATACTGGCCCACATGTGTACGGGATCGCCTGAGGAAAGAAGTTTTCAGTCGATAACTCTTTAATGTTAAACAAGGCAGCCTCAGGCGATATTTCGAAAAATATCTGAACAAAATGCGATACTGGGACGAGCCCGTTTCACACAAAGGCGTCATAAGGGTTCTTAATGGGAAGCAACCAGCAACCATACGTAAAAGTTTGGTGTACGCTTTTCCAAAGACGACCTGGGTCAGTTGATGGCCACCCTCTACACAACTGATCTGGTACACTGGGATGTGAGGAACGTGAATAATAAGAACCGGTCCTGGCAGCCAGGCCAGTCGCTGTATGGCAACAATAACGGCGAGCCGGCAAGGGCGCGAGGGCGCAGTCAATGACATAAGCGCGCACTTCACCCAGCTATGACGGCAATTCTACCGATCAATGACCACGGAATAACTTTGAAAACAAACAGAGGCTTAACAACAGGTATGAGAGCAATAGCAATAGTCAATACTACGCCGACCAAAATTCACAGCATTGTAACAGGCCTAGCCAGAACGTGAATAACAATAGTCACAATAGTCCACAAAACTGCCATATGCCGCGGACGTCAACTGACTGTGTTAACTGAGTACCGCACGCACACAGTGGGGGCATTCCGCAAATATACTGGACGTTATTAGTGAGCAGACGCCACCCGAAGGACAGTCTGCTTCGACAGTCGTGAAGCGACAAAATTAAGCCCTCGAATATTGGTCACAACACGGCCTGGGGACACAGACCAAGCAAGATACTATGATGGTATAGACTTCAGGGACGAATTCACACAGGAGCCACACACATGTCAACATAAGGTACAAACGGCACTACAGGCTAAGATAAAGGGAAGTATACTAAAAATACCTACTAATATAGCTCTCGACACAGCCACATTTTTCAAAATAATAAGGGAAGCCACAGTACAAGGTTGCAATGCCTCAGGCGCTACTGGTGGAAAAGCTATATTAGTGAAATGGCAGACATATGTGAAAATAATAATAGGAACTGGAGTTATATTGTAACTGTTCCTAGTAATAAGTGGTTTGGCTATGGAATGACTCCTCGACATTGAATTCTTTAGAGAAAAGAACGAACTGATCGACTTTTCCAAGGGAAAATCCTCTTTGATGCATGAGGGTAGACAAATAGAAATTAACTTATTGCACATACCTGAAAGACAAGGTGACGTTTGTCTAGGGTTAAAGGTTTCTCCAACACAACAGTGCGCTGGGTGAATACACTACTACTCTTTATGAGAGTACTGTGAACAATAGAGAATGCATTCTTACTAAGATCACAGAATCCACATATTTAAGTGAAACAGAACAACAAGAACTGAAGGCCATGCTGGTTAAACATTTACACACGTTTGACGAAAAACCAGGCATAATTAATACATTTGTCTATAAAACGAATGTCAAGCCACAAGAAGCATATGGTAGGAATTCGTATCCCATTCTGTGGACCAAGCGAGAGGTTGTTGATCATGAAATTAAGAAAATAGTTATGTGCAAGATTGCAGTACCATCCTTACCTCCATACTGTGGCCCACTGCTTGCACTAAATGAAGAAAATGGGCAAGTAGAACCGTTAATTATATTATTGTACCAGTTCGAACTCAATCGGATAACTTAGATGCACAATTACAAAAACTCTGAGGTATAAAATATCTTACCAGCCTAGATCTCAGGAGTTCTCATTGGCAGGTAAAACTTCATGAAGGGTCAGGATAATACACTACTTTTGTTCATGCCAGAAGTAGTTCCCAGTTTTGTGTACTACCTTTCAGATTAATTGTAAATGCAGGGATTACGAATCCACCACTTCACACAGTGCTTGGGTCTCATCTTGTACATGTATATGACATTCTCACTGCTACTGAATCCTAGTCAGAACGTCTTGAAAACTTGAAAAAATTTTAGACTGGTTTTTAGAAACTGATGTTACAGCTAACTTACATAATCTTAATTTGGTTGAGAAGCAAAAAAAATTAGGGCATATTATTTCGCCAGCAGGCATCAAACCTGACCCCAATAAAAGTTAGATGCTATAAGAAACATTCCCCATCCTACAACGAAATTGAGATTAACTTCGATTTTTCGTCGTTTCTTTCCTAAGCAACTACTAAACAATCAGTCCCTTTGAAACTCTTGAAAAAGAACGCCACCTGGTGTTGGACAGATGCCAGTGAAAAACATTTTGAGGCCATAAAGCATACTTTAGAAAATTCAAATATTTTCACCATCCAAATATGAATTTAGATATTTGTACATCAGTTGATGCTTCATTACATGGCCTTGGAGTTTGACTGTTCAAAGTAAGAACAATAAACTCAAAACTAGAGACTGAGATACTTAGTTGTGCTATTAGAACACTTTCAGTATGTGAGCACACATATTGAGCCACTAAATTAGAAGCCTTGGCTGTCCTATGAACCTTCGAAAAGTTCCATTATTATGTCTGTAGCAACCATATACGTGTGTACTGTGACCATCAGGCTCTACGTTTTCTACTGACATACAAATTACTATATGCGAGAATTGATAGGTAAATTGCTACCCTTCGAGAGTATTCATTTGAAACTTTACAACTATCATATAGGATCCAATCTCCAGATTACCCCAAAAACTCACAGATTTAAATGTCATTTCAGAACAGATTACAGAGCCTAGAATTTTATTAATGAAATACACACTCTAGTGTTAGTGTTACGTAGATATGTACAAGTACATGGCAGCGTGTCAAGGTCTAGATGACAGGTGGCACACAGTAAAAGAACAGTTTATTAAGAACACCTCTAAAAAGGTAAAAGCTCAATATAAAATTCATGATGATGTATTATTTTATTAAAGAAATCTTAAGCAAAGCAATGGTGTGTGTGTTTGTGTGTGAATTCCTGATTCTTGTGAACACGCTTTACGATGATTATTTGTGGAGCCACTACAGAACAAATAAATGCCTGAGAAAACTCAACAGGTATTGTTTCTTTCCAAACATGCGTGGGGACATACACAACTACTTAAAAACTTGTTTTATTTGTCTGAAAGCTAAGCCAGTAAGCAGATGTAGTGATGATAAGTTAGGTCCAGTCCCAGCTGGACGCAGTGTTCACAAAATAAGTTATAT
Organism: Schistocerca gregaria; assembly: GCF_023897955.1. Taxonomy (NCBI): domain Eukaryota; kingdom Metazoa; phylum Arthropoda; class Insecta; order Orthoptera; family Acrididae; genus Schistocerca; species Schistocerca gregaria. Next base: position 30,295,000 of record NC_064924.1, on the reverse strand, counting down.
GCCCTAAAGTCAGCAACGACATCTGCCATAATACGAAGATGTTCACATCACTAAGATAAGAAAACCAAGAAAACCTGAGAAAATGTTGCACACAGTGGTACAAATTTCACATTTAAAAACTGGAGAGATTTCCTAAAAGGACAAGGCATTAAACACATTCTTATCTCAACATTTCATCCAGAAAGTAATTCTGTGGTGAGTATTCTACGAAAACTTAACAGATTTTTACGTACTTATAAATGGAAAGACTGTATTGAAGCTTTTGAAGAAATAGTAAACAACGTACCATATACACCTGCTGAACTAATTTGACACAAAAGAGAAGAATAAATGGCTGCAACCTCTGCCTCAAGAGTAATCATTAGTTCAAGACAAGGTAAAAGACACACTAATGGTGCTTACAAACCAAGCAAATATACAAAAAAGGGCATATGAAAAAACAGTTAGTAAAACGCACCAATACTCTGTGGAAGATCTGGTACTTCTACACCCTCATCCACAATCTTCAACTCTACTTGAGAACACCTATAAATGGCAGCTACAGTACACAGGTCCACACAGCATAGGAAACATACCACACCCTGGAAGTTATTTTTTGGCATTGCCTCAAGCGTTAAAGATCACAGATCTTTACTGTCACCACAGTCTAATTATATATCTAAGAGCATGGATTTGCAAATCGTAATTTGAAAAAGTTAAATGTGAATTATGCTGGTAAATGAGCAGTGGCATGCTATTAGAAATCAGCTGATGAACCTTATACTGTAACATGTCATCGTATTCATGCTATGTCATTTCTTTCTTTATAATGTTAACCTGAGACATGCAGATTTCTATATTCAATTTTGCTGAATGACGTTATTTATAAAAATATTTTACATGCAAAATGTGTCATGAATTTACTGATGTTTTTCTTCAGACAGAACTGAACTATAATGCTAAAATGTTGTTCAATGATGTAGATTAGCTTAGTAGCTTAAAGGAAAGGTAATAGATCTAGCCTAAGACCAAATTGGAGCTGTAATTTCGAAATATTTGAAGATAATTTCTGACTAATGTGAAACTATGATTTTCTGTGCATTTAGTATGTAAGCGGCAGTCCTCACACAAAGTAGACTACTTCAAAAACTTTTAATAAATTTAACTTGATGGAATAACTATCACAGAAGCTAAAATTTTACATGAAGGACTCCTTTGCGCTCACGTGTGCGGAAAACTTTTTGTAAATTTTGTATATCTGAACACAAATTTAATCTAGCCAAATATGAGGCCATGTTTCGTCCGTTTTAATAGTTATTACATCAATCTGTAACACAAAACATGTGTATCCCTCAAGCACAAGCATGCTCTTTGTTAGCACATTTCTCCACATTCTAAGACGAATATTATGCATTTGGCACAAGCGTTTATCCATTAAGTAAACAAACATAAAGTCTGTTTTCTTATCGTTAAATAGTGAAATTTGCGAATGAACTGTAGTCTCATAGAAACAAAATGACGAGCTATGCTCACAGAGTCCTACTCATTATGTGGAAATGTGACACATAAGCAAAATGCATAAGCATTGTTTAAAAACCATTGCATATAAATATCTAATTAGGAAAGTAATAAGATTAGTAAAAACCGTTAACTTAAACTGTTGCGTTCTGAAGGGGTGTAAATTCATATCGTAAAGAGCGAAAAATATAGTGTGTATACTTTCAAACCTGCCCGTCGGACTTCTAGAGGGGAAACGTGTGTGTCAAGTATAGACAGCTGTAAAAGCAACGTGTGAAATTTGAACATGAATACTAAACAAACAGTGCGGTAGTGAATCAAACGCGAATACACTGTAAGTGTTGTGTTGGGCAATGTTCATCAAACTGTAGTGCCAACACAGCCCCAGTGAAAAGACGTTGAGTTTCACGTGCCGAAACCAGAGCCGATGACGCTGTGGGTCGGGTCTCCGATGTATTGCGAGGACGTTGGATAATCGATGAGGCTAAAGCATCCACACGTACTCACAAACATGGATCAACGATCACACCTTCAAAAGCAGCAACATTCGAGGAAGACGCGAACAAGTAATCACAAAGCCAAAAGACTAAATGGCTGCTTGTAGCTGTCTCGCGCAAAAACAATGCCCGCAGCAACGCTCTTCAGTTGTCGATGCTGTATGAGTGTGTGTGGTGGTATTTCAAATAAGCAGTCAAACTAATGATCACGAACACAAGAAGTGAATATAATTCCCAGGACACTAAATGTGCGGAATGGTAAGCTCTGTACTCTGCAGCATTAAGAGCTGTGAAGTGCAACGACAGTATAAAGGTTTTAAGTGACCATACGTACTATTTTTCATGTGTACCACTACAAGAAAACAACGATGATAGAGAAACGAAGTCTAGTCTTAGCAAAAACAATATTGATCACATCCCACCGTAAACACAAATAAGCGCACACCCGGTAAAATTACAATAATTTTGTATATATGTTACAGGAAATCTGTAATTATTTGTATATGTACATATTTTAAAAGTAAATGCTTGTGTGTATGGTTATGTCAAAAGCAAACCAATCCCCTGATACTGCTGTATAATGTGTTCCACGTACATGGCTGTGTGAGGTTTTCCCCGCTGCTGTCGGCCGCTGCAACTGGAGTAATGCTGAGGTGCTCCAGACTCCGCGCCCGCGATCACAGCTGCTTTGGCCAGCAGGTGCGGCAGTACAGCACGTAGGTATTGTTTCGGATGCCGATGGAGTGGGACAATACAAGAGAGTATGAAACTGCTAAATTTTGCTAACGTCAGTTAATGTGGAAACTTATGTTTAAAAGTGCAAAGACCTTTTTAAAAGAAAGACTACTCAAAAACATAATGCATGTATGTATATTTGTGACTGTAGCTTGTAATGTCTACCTTTTATTTTTATGTCGTTTGAATCTAATTTATACGAAACAAGTACTAACAAGAAACATGAACTGAGAAATACAGCCATCAGGTGGGGACAAAAGAAAAAGACTGGTCAAATGACGCTTAGCAAACATTGTATGTATTGTCACCACCATTCGAGGGGCATGTGTAACATCCCAGTATCGCTAAAGCAGCTCTGGGCTGCGTTCAAGAACCTTTAAATGTTCTATTTGATGTATTTTGTTTAAATAAATAATTCTTACGTCTTCTTCACTGCCACGAAGGAGACACACTTCCGTTTTAACTGTAGCTACGACTAGACGCCTTTTCCATTGCAGGTGTCGTAGCCATTCTGTAGTGTGTAACACTAACATAACTATCTTAAAGGATATTTAAGATAATTCAGTCAGTTGTTCTAATAACTTAATTAGCACTAATCCCCACTATATTAAATAGTCATCCCGGGCTCTCACTACAGCTTTAGTTTATCTGTGGGATTGTTGCCATACGCCGATAGCAAAGAGATGCATTTGGCCAGCAAAAAATGTTGATACTGATAGTGCAAAATGCACCGCCAAAATAACTAAGAACCTCATCTGCTCAAACATTTAGTTCAGGGATTCCAAAGTTCGATGTCTTCAAACTATTCTCTCATTGTTTGAGTTTCAAATAGCACGGTCATGGCATCCCTGTGTTAAGCAGGCAATGGTACAACTGCTGATGTTTTCTCACTAAGATTACACGTCTTACAGATAGTGCCAAACACTTACGATGTTGCGTTCTTTTTATCTGATCCTCCCATTTGAGGTAAGTTTTATTACAATCACTAATTCCGAAATTCAGTATTCCACCACTTAACCTCTCAACGGACCGTCTGGTAAAAATCACTGCACTCTTTTCCTATCATCCTTTCTTAGTTAAGGCACAGATAGAAACTGACGAAATATGTGAGGGAGATAGTTCCAGATATAAGTGCCTCATACCTCCACAAACCTACCTAGAAACTGTCGGATCGCTGATACGCAGAATCAGAATTCGTTCCAAAGACAAACAATCAAGCTATTAAGGAAGTGGTCATAATGTTTTGGCCATGAGTGTAATACAGTAACCAGCTTATAGTAAGTTTAGAAAAATAGTTGCAATAGTGCAGATGAAAAAAAAACGTGGACACACAGTTTATATTCACACATGATTAGTACAAAAGTAATTAGCGGGTAAGGCAGGTTTTTTAATGATGAATGTTTGCAGAATTGGGCGTGTAGAAAGACATAGTGAAAGGAGGGAAATATGAATGTGATAACACACATTTAAACAATAAATAGAAATAAGATGGCACGTAGGTTAACTTCGGCTCACAAATTATAGACGAAATCGAAGGTGTTCTCACGATTGTTGTTGTATAATATGAGAGGAACTCGTGTAAACATTGCGTTCTTTGTAATGGAGCTGCTCTTACTGTGCTACGTCAACACCTACACTGGGAAAATGGTAAACAGGACATCCAGGAGTAGGGCTGCAACATATGCACTCTGAGGTAATTACCGCTCTTCACAGTAAAGATAATATCAGACACAGTAACTGCAGTTGTTCCAACGAACATTCATGGAACTGTTCATAGCAATACCCCTGAAATCACCACTTTAAAAAGTCCCTGAACGTGTGTGAGACAAGGGCTTAAGTTTTGGAAGAAAAGCTGTCTGCTACTTTGGATGAGTTAGAACAGTACCAGAGGCGACATAACCTGCTGCTCGTTGGAGTAGCAAAAAGTGAGGCAGAAGACACGCGAAAAATTAGGTGTTGTAGTAAGGAAGGCCTAAGTAGGGTGAGAAGAAGATTACCAGGGTACTACGAAACCTCGTCCAGTTATTCTGAAATTTGTGTTATACCGAAAATGGGCAGATTTTCTGCCACAAGAAAAAAAAATGCTGTTGCACAGCTTAGAAAAAGAGAAGGTATTACTCGAGAGCGACAAAAGATTTGAAACATACCATATCCCATTTCGGCCTTCAGAATCTCAAGACGCAGACTGATAGACTAATTATCAAGATTTCAGCTGGTAAGAAGGCAGTTATAAACATAACAGAACAGACCAGCATTAAATGAAACCATGCGAGCTACATGAATATTTAATACCGCTCGCCTTTGTTTAATACTATACTAGTGTAACATCCCTCGTACTCTAAATACTACACTCCGCAACAACATTAAAGGATCGTTGTTTTTCGAAACCTCGTAATTGTGCAACATACGAGTTTGAAATTTGGGCCAAAGGTGCCCACAAACTTCCTCTGTAATAATGCAAAAGCGAGGCGCCCTCCTACGTCACCCTCGGGTTTGCCGACGCTTCAGTCAGCGAGGTGTGAAAAAAGTCCAGAGTTCAGAAGTTCGTGTGAGGCGCAAGGTGGGTTAATGATGCCACATTGCTACCAAAATTCTCCTCAACGCCAGCGTGGACGTTTCGTACGACGGTAAGGTGAACGGACGCCACCTCACGCACATGTTATCCCTTCGTTTGACACCTCCGCGATGGAGGTTAGAACCTTGAACTTTGAAGTCACGCGGTTTTGTTATGTGTGACCGGAGAAAACTTTGCAGACACACCGCCGCTCAGAACCGATACGAGAAGGCCTCAGGGGGTGATACAACGGGCGTCAATGGAGTCCCATCTTCCCTGAGCCGTCCATTTCCACACTTTTCGCAGTATCAGATAGTGCTGACACACCACGGACACTTCAACCTTTTTCTAAGGACATCGTGGGCTAGCAAACCCATTGGACGTGATCGCACTGCTTTTGCGTCTACTACGGCTGTAATCTTTGCTCTTGTGTATGGTGTGGATCCACAACCTGCCCACGTTTGTTGAGCACTTTAAAAAGTCACGTGCACAGACGAAACCCATGAGAGCGTTCTGGTTGCGTGCTACTAGGAATGCTGGAAAGGAGACGTGTCACGCGGTTGCCTAACTGCAGATGGCTAGGAGTCACCTCTGTTTTTTCCTGTGTACACGTGCAGTTTTAAAGTGCTCAACAAACCGCCGAACTGAGGGGTCTTAGAGGGACCGTTCATGTTTTATTCACGCATGTGTCAATGTGGCACCCCTCGATAAGCCCTTCAGGGAATGGCGTAAAGCAGGAGGGCTGAATAAGTGTGAGCACCCTTTGCTGCTTCGGATCACAATTAAAATTTCGTCGAGTGGTTTTAAATGTCCCTCTGTCTTTCTACACTGAACACCAGAGTGAAAATTGCGGTCTCGCGCACGTTCTGTGGAGCTGCTGGCCGATGATGTCTACAGAAATATCCACGGCGTCCACGGGGTGTCAGCCATTTCAAAGTTTGTCAACAATCTCGTCCTGTTGCTCACTGCACAGTGAACAGTCATTCTGAACCACGAAATGTGTGAGAATCACCGTCCCAAGGGAACGGGTGGTTTCATTGGCGCTTTTTTTGCGATCCACTGAAGTCTTTCCGTGTCGACTCTGAGGGCGGTGAGTCTGAAATGTTTTCGTAGGCCACACGTATGGAAACCGCGTGATTCCCACGCTGGGCGAAGCGGTTCTAACCTCCATCCCGAATACGTCAAAAGAAGGGGTAACACGTGGGTAAGAGGCGGTGTCGTGATCTTCCCCCAGAGTGAGTGACACGTCCACAGTGGTACTGGGCAGAGCTGTGTTGAAATCTGGTGTCAGTGCCACATTATCAACCCACCTGACACCTCTCATTAAGTTTCGAGTTCTCTCGTTTCCCCTTGTGCCGATGTCTCACCGTCTGAACCGTCGTGGAGAAAGAGGCTGACGTTGGAGAGTGTCATGCTTCTTCACCTCTACAGAGGAAGCTTGTAGGTGCCTTTGAGTCAAATGTGCAACATATACGTCACAGTGGAAAATAATTATTGGGTCTCGAAAAAGTGGTGCTTTAATTCTGTTACATACTTTATCTTGAAATTGCATCAACTCCATAACTGCCAAGAACCCAGTCACTGTTATTCCTGGTTATTGTTAGCTTTATGTGTCAATCTTTTTGTTACTAAACCTATTTATCTCTGCTGGCAGCTTTATCTTTGTAAATCATCTCCTTACTCTTCCTCCGCTCTGAACTTCTCAGTACACTAACTACTCTTCATCCTTTAATAGTGAAGCTAAATTGTTTTCACAATCATCACTATTCACAGCCATATTTCCTCACGACGAACAACCTCTGCTTCCTACTCCCTCGTGTTTCGCTCCGAATTCCAGCTTTTGCTAGGAATCTTGAACTACTCGCTTTTTCCAGCTCCCTACCTGCCTCCCCCTCCCTCCCATCCTTTATAAGGCACTGGATGTGTCAGACTGCATGGCAGCCTTTGCCTTTAGTTGCAGCGTTGTAGCGGAAACGATTTGCGACGGCTGCACGTTACAACTCACGCATGCATTGACCACAACCAATATCTGTTTGGATATGAGACACTGATATGGTCATATCGACGCATGTCGCACGCACTCATTGATGGTTATCTGATAATCGTCTTGTGTTTTCACTGTTTGTACCATGTTTAACGACTACTTGCATTAGTTTGCGTTTCACTCCCAGTGAAAATAGGTTCCGATACTTTCTGAAGACACAGAGGCAAGCGGAAGTGTTCTGCCGCATCTCGATAGGAGTCTCTGTGCAATTTAAATGTTCATCCCAAGTCACATCCAGGTCCTTCAGTGCTTTCTGATGTGGTACTGAGATGTCGACAAGTTGAGTGAGAGGCCGTATATCGTAGGATTCTGAAGCTATTAATTTTTTATGGAATACTAACATTGTTTACGATTTTTTTTAGTGTAAGCCCTATGTTTATCACCCCTTTTAGCACTGGGCATAGATCATCACTCTTCTATGACAATCGCAGTATTTAGGTCTGGCAGTTAGGTAGAGTTCATGGTCATTGGCATAGAAGTGATATTTACAGCAAGGCAAAACGGACGCTCAAGGCAAACGGAACTGAGCCTAAGACTGAACCTTGTGCCACTCCTGAGAGAACATTATTCAGGAAGAGTTCACATTCGCACGGACACCGTCGGTGGCTTCGGAGCTGTTAATGGTACAGGGGATTACGAACATCGTTACATTAAACGTCACTGTGCCTTCATAATCCACTACACGGGTCTACGAATCCCAGAGTGTTGTATGGCTGCCTGTGACACCTCCAACTGGCGCCAGGGAAATCGCCACTCTGGCGCAGCAGCCGGCCTCGGCAGGACGTCGGGTGCAGCTCACGGGGCATTTGTATGGCTGGACAGCCGGAGGGAGGCCAGTACCGTCCAGAGGCCAAACAAGTATCGTATTCCATTCGGTCGCCCCCCGCGAGTCCCCATAAACGCGGTGGGGTGCACCGCCTGTCGCCGCCAGCACGTATCACCGTGACTAATGGCCTGCAAATAGCGAGCCCACATTTCATATCGCGCTTTATTAAATGCAATGCGTCCCCCATTACTCACAAACGGAAAACAGGTCGCTGCAGCGGCCTGTCCGGCACCGCTCTCATCCACAAGTTTCTTTTATACGCTCCATGTTGGGGAATTCCGAGCGACAGTTTTGAGGGGTGTAAATATTACATTCCTGAAATTGGTCAGCCAACTAATGCTGCCTGCATTTCCCTGTCCTGTCACCACATGTATGCACTGACGAGACAGTATTTACGGGACATTTATGTAACTGGCTGAGTGTACATGGCCTGCTTCTACAACGCCGGTTGCTACAGTAGCTCGGCTGTTTCACATCCAGCGAAGACGAAGTATGTTGCTATTGACAGAACAACGGGTCCAAGCGGTTTTTTACTGCGCATATCAGCAACTGCGGTAAAGGTTGTAGACCCCACCTCCTAGCTCGTGATGACACGTTTTGATTCACGCCGTGAGAGGCACATTTACAGTAACGCTCTGTATGTATCGCCGAACAGCAGAATAATTTTTGTTTTCTCCTCTCATTGACGTCACACATGTTGCATAAACCAGTTACAGTAACAACAACGTTATTCCGTAGTGTGGCTGCTGAGACAACTGTGGCCTCTGGAAGAAATCTTTCTAAAATGGTTATTCGAACAATGCTGTTTTCTTTCCAGATATCTGTCCGTGTGAACCACATGGAGTGCGGGGGATGGAGGACACGAATGCTGTGTCAAATACCTCAGCTGAAACTCAGCTATGGACTCTTTGCAAGTTTACGGCTCAGGCTGTTTCATTTAGTGAAGCTCGTCTTTCCAGCCAGCTGAAGGCTTTCAACTCTGTAGGCCCTCACTGTAATAAAAGCGAAGGGAAAGGAATATAATAGTATGGACAATAACTAGTGGTACTGATTACTGAGTGTAGCTATCAAGCAGCGTAAGTGAATGACTACACTGATTAAGGGCATGAGCATACAGCCCTCTGAACTATATTGCGTGACAAGTTTAAAAAGAAACGTGTCACGTAACAGTACCCTCAATGCGACATATTATGAATGAGTATACGAACAACTTAAAACAGTGTCCCCAAGGATCCAAACGGGAGATGTGCAATTGAAGACAGACGCAATACAAAACAACTGTTCTACGCGGCCACGGTTCATGTGAAGGCTGATTTTAGCACATCTTCTCAGCGATGTTTTCACACGTTCAAAAATTCCAGCCCTGTTTCGAATATACAAATAATCTTCCACAATAAGTTTCCTAAGTTCATCAACAGAGCTGGATTACACCAAAGCTTTTAAGTGTCTTCACACACATACAGAAATGAAAAACCAACGACTTCGAGCAGGGGGAACTGAGAATCCACGGTATTACCGATTCACGACTGACAAACTTGCTGTCGAAGATTCGAGCTCGTTATAACAAAACAACCCATATCAATGTTAGCAGTTGCACCAGCATACCTGCACCATGTACGCATCTCTTTACCGTATGGAATGTCATCGAAACGTAGGCTAAGACATTAAGAGTTTTGTAACATTGCACTTGTACATACATAGTTCTGAAGCTATATTTATTGGAATTATTTGCTGGTTTCATCCATCTGTAGTCGGCGTTTTTGTTTGTACCAAGAATATTCTAACGTCCTGTATATCTTTCACTGTGAAATGACTTTTTTTTTGTGTGTGTGTGTGTGTGTGTGTGTGTGTGTGTGTGTGTGTGTGTGTGTGTGTGTGTGTGTGTAACTGTGTTTCCAGAGTGGTTCAAGGCTATTTTTGGAAGGGATCAATTTTCATTAACGGAGTTCTCCCTGCATGACTTTAGGTGCTTAGGCCCAGTTGCGATAAGTTCGACAGCTGTTTGTCGGAGATTTCAGGCTCCGTAGGCGACAGTATTAACGAGAAAAAGTGTGTTCCTCCTCACCAGAAAATACTGTACTAAGACTGAGAGGTGTTCAAGACCGCTTTTCGTAGGCCTGCTTCTTCACAGCCTTGCGCAATATGTATTTTAAACTGTTGTTTGCTAATTATATGGACAGCGTACGAAGCAACTGTAATATAAGCAATTTCAGTACTGTGTAGTCCCTTATCCTCCGCATAGACTACCAGTTTAAGCTGGTGGGGACATTTGAGTGCCCGCATCCTCAATGTAGCTACGCTTGCGAGAGCTATGCCATGTCAAGGGTAGTCATGCCAGACTGGTCTGTAGGCGAGAGACCAGACAAAGAATAGTAACCTACGGGGCTCCCTTCTTGGGTGTATGCGATTAGCAACCATTTAGGTCCTTATCCAGATCTTTTTAGATTTACTTGTGTCATACTTCTTGTGGATTCTATACTAACGGCCTCTATTGTCCAACTATTGCTTTTTCGACGCCGACGGTGTTTGTTTATGAGGCCCGAGGGTCTTCTTCCTAAGAGGCCTGGCACGAAGTCGGCGTCCCAAAACATCCCAAAGGTGTTCTGTATGACTAAGGGCAGGACTGTGCAGGCCAGTCCGTTACAGATTACAGGGATGTTGTTGTCGTGTAACCACTCCGCCACAGGCCGTGCATTGTGAACAGATGGTCGATCGTGTTGAAAGATGCAATCGCCTTCCCCGAATTGCTCCTCAACAATGGGCAGCAACGACGTGATTAAAACAGCAATGTAGGCTTGTGTTTTGATAGTGCCAGGCAAAACAGCAATGGGTGCAAGCCCTCTCCATGAAAAATACGACCACACCATAAGACCACCGCCTCCAAATTTTACTGTTGGCACTACACACACTGGCGGATGACGTTGACCGGGCATTCGCCATACCCACAACCTGCCACATTGTCGACAGTGATTCGTCACTCCACACCATGGTTTTTCAAAGTTCAGTCGCCGAATGTGTACGCTCCTTACACTAAGCGACGTGTCGTTTTGCGTTTACCGGCGTGATGTGTGGCTTATGAGCAGCCGCTCGTCCATGACATTCAAGTTTTCTCACCTCCCACCTAACTGCCATAATACTTGCAGTGGATCCTGATGCAGTTTGGAATTCCTGTGTGATAGTTTTGATATATGTCTCCATATTTCACATTGCGACTCTCTTGAACTGTCGGCGGTATCTGTCAGTCAACAGACGAGGTCGGCCTGTACGCTTTTCTGCTGTACGTGTCCCTTCACGTTTCCACTTCACTATCGCATCGGAAACAGTGGACCTGGAGTGTGGAAGTCTCGCGTTCAAACATATGACACAAGGGACACCGAATCACCAGACCACGTTCGAAGTCCGTAACTTGCGTGTAGCGCCACATTCTGCTCTCTCACGGCTTCTAATGATGACTGAGGTCGCTGATATGGAGCATGTGGCAGTAGGTGGCAGCACAGTGCACGTAATAGGGAAATCGTATGTATTTAGGGGTGTCCGGATGTTTTTGATCACATAGTGTACTTTGCACTTGCCTCAAGAAATAAAGACTCTGAAAGTGAATACGAGTTAGGTTTATTCTGTACAGGCTTCTTTCTGCAAGTGATAGTGAAGGTGGAACGAGGCTTTCAACCCTGCTAACTTTTCGGGACGAGGTTATGGCTGACGTGGCACGTAGCTGTGCGGAGAGGGCGAGTTGGTAAACGTGTCGCGACTTTTGACTTGCGCCTCACTCGTGCTGCAGACGTCTGCCCTGTGGCAGCTCCGCGCTCTGCAGATCGGAGCGGACCGGGAGAGAGCTGGGAGAGGTGTGAGCGGACGCGCGGCACAAAAGGCGGCCCTGAATCTTGTACAGCCCGGGCGATGGGCCGGCGCCGAGCTCGCCTCTGCCACCGCCGTCCGCTGCGGCTGCGCTGCGCTGCCTGCTCCTGGCTGGGACAGCCACCCTGGCGTGTGACAGCCCACTTCTGACCTTCTGGCTACAGCTGCACACGATGCGAGTCCGCCGAGTGGGTGGCCGACACAGCTTCTGACCATGACGAGACGGTGGTGCATGCTCTGATGTGCCTCGTACGGGAGGCGCTCGGCTTCAATGTCTTACAACGTCGGAATCCAGGAACGCGGAGTGTCCGACGAGTTGTACCTCAATGACGCTGTTTCTCGGATGGCAGATCCTACCTTTCGTCACTTTCCCATGATTTTTGATTGCGTATTCGGAAATGTAACGGTATGTCCCATGCCTTGCGGTGACCAGTGTGTTCAGTAACGCTACATTCCTCTGCAAATTACTAACTTTTAATTGAAACTACTGTACATAATTCACACATTGCGCCGGTCTCCAGTTCTTTCCTGTACACACGGCCAAAAACAAACACCCAATAAAGAGGATTTTTATTTGTATATTTTCTTTCGTGGGGAGGGGAGGTGGGAAATTGAAAATAGGCTCAATCATTCGAAACATGTACTGCACTTCGAAATAGAATCATATGGATGGGGTTAATAAGGATGGCGTATTTTTGCTAACAGAAAATACACGAGTGTTTACAGAACAGTTGGTATTTTTTGTTTTACGTACAACTGCCTTATCTTTGAGAGTACGAAGTGCGCGAACGATGACTGTTTGTATGCCTGCGTATCTGTTGTTGCCTCTCTCACACTGCGCCAATGCCTACACGCCAAATGTGGTCGAGTCATTAAACTCGCTCTAGGAGAAGTTTGTGAACGACTTAGACGGTACTGTGGCGAGGCACACGAATCGTCGCTTCAAATCTCCGTACAGATTTCTAAATTTACGATTTCAGTGACTTCCCTAAATTGCTCACGGCGAATGCCAGAATAAATGCTTTGAAAGGACGCCACCGACTCCTTTTCCCATCCTCTTACAATCCTATCTCCTGGTCCGTCTCTAATGATTTTGTCGAAGAAAGGACGCTGAATGATAATCACGTTTTTTGTACACCATTCTCCAAAATCACCTTCGTTCACCTTACAGTTTTGCCCATTTATTTTGTCTGTCCATCTCTGTAACAATTTCCTAAGGCTTCTGTTGATCTGACGCGACCTTCAGTCCAAGTTCATCCAGTGTGTGTTGCCTATTTCTTTACACTTCCCAATAGAAGACTGCTATTCCAGGCGATAAAACATTGCCTTCTTATCATCGTTTTTCCTTTAGTACGTGCAAACTTTTCCTCGAATTCTAACAACAGTTACAAGACTTCTATTTGAGACGTGTACAGTATTTCCTTTCAACATCTACAGAGCCCATGTCAGTTTTAGTTTTACAACCATAAAAATCATCTATTTGCCATTCTTGTTCATCTTTTCCGCGAAGGACGACCGTTCTCTATTATCTAACGAGGAAAGAAACTTTAGTGGAAATGGTCTGCTATCTTCTGTTGGTAGACCACACGTTATTTTTGTTGAGTGAATAAAACGGTTCATATGCACGGTACTCAGAACTGTTAGGACTAAAATTATTCCCACGGCTGTTTATTGTCAGGGCTCCACTACTGACAATAAGTATATAAGTTCATTATTGCAGTGAATAACCTCCACATTATAGCAACAACTTAAGCTCATAAAACCCTCCAAAAATAAAAAGAAGTAAAAAAATAAAAGAAAGAGCAGTGATGCGTGACGAGCGACCTACGCAAGTTCGTCAGAAGCTGATGTTCATACAAATTTAGGCGGAATCTATAAAACTGTAAGCTTTCACGGCAGATGGATGAAACTGTTACGCCGCAGCTCACTTTCACAGCACAGCTGGGAACGATACTAAACAGGGGACATGTCGATACCAGGGGGTAGAATGTTTGCTAATGCCATCCCATGTACTGAGATGGGTAGTAACAATGGATCACAGACAGGCGCGTGTACAATACAGGTAGATGCAAGCATTTCAGAGAAAACGTGTAGTTGGGCTAAGAGAAGGCAGATGAACTAATAGCCGATGCATTTCTGCCAGTTTACCGTATCTCTCGCACCCAAACATGGCAGAAGCCACGTACAATTTCCGTCGCGATTCAATACTACACTCGTCAACCGACTTCTTCTTTCAAAGCGGCTATCGCGGCTACAGGCACTGTATTGGTCTCCTCCTTGGAGTCAAGATGATTTTCTCTCCTGCACCACTGATAGTTTACTGTAACCGTCACATTGACGATGGAACACACAAATTGCGTAGCGATTCAATACTACAGGCTTCAGACGACTTCCCTCCAAGCGACTAACGTGCGTATGCACGTACTCTTGGGATTCCAGCTTTTTGTTTTCGATGCAACGCTGCCAGTTTACTGGAACCCTCGTACCGTCACATTGGCGACTCTACACAAAAATTGCGTCGGCTTTCAATACTACAGGCGTCAGCCGACTTCTCTCCAAGTTAGAAACGCCACTACTGTCACCGTATTGGCGTTCTCCTGGGAGTAAAGTTGCCTCTTCCCGATGCGTTACTTCAAGTTTACTGTAAACCTCGCACCCTAACATTGACGATGGAACGCACAAATTGCGTCGCGAATCAATACCATAGGCTTCAGTCGACTTCTCTCCAATCGGCTAACGCGACTTCGGTGATCAAACGGACCTTCTCCTGGGAGTCAACTTGATTGCTTCCCATGCACAACTGACAGTTTACTGTAACCCTCACATCGACGATTTAACACACAAACTACGTCGTGAACCAATATTACAGGCTCATACCGACTCCTCTCCAAGCAACTAACATGGCAGTGGTCATTGTATTGACCTTCTCGTGGCACCCAAGTTGATTGCTGCGGTTGCACCACTGACAGTTTACTGTAACCCGCACATTGACGACGGAACACACAAATTGCGTCGCGTTTCATTACGGGCTTTAGCCAACTTCTCTCCAGGCGACTAACGTGCCTACGGTCATTACATGGACGTTTTGCTGGGAGTCAAGTTGTTGTTCTCCGATGCATCATTGCCAGATTACTGTATCCCTCGCACCATAACATTAACGATGGTACACACAAATTGCGTTGCGATTAAATACTACTGACTCATGTCGGCTTCCTCCATGTGACTAAAGCACCTATGGTCACCATTTGGACGTTCTCCTGGCAGTCTATTTGCTTGTTTTCGATGCACTTCCGCCTGCTTACTATTACACCCGCACCCTCTCATTGACGATGCTATAAGCAAATTGCGTCGCGATGCAATACTACAGACTGCAGACGACTTCTCTCCAAATAAGTAACCCGACTACAGTCACCGTATGGGCGTCTTCCCAGGAGTCAAGTTGTTTCTTTTGATGCTGCACTGCCAGTTTACTGTAGCAATCCCACCCTGACCTTGACGTTGGACCACACAAATTGCATAGTGATTCAATACTACAGGTTTCAGCCGACTTCTGTACAAGTGACGAACGCAGGTACGGTCACCATATGGACATTTTCTTGGGAGTCAAGTTGCACCTCTGATAGTTTACTGTGACACTCTCGCAGTGTCACTGAAGACGGTACACACAAAATAAGTTGCGATTTAAGATTACAGGCTTCAGCTGACTTCTCCCCAAGCGAATAACGTGCTTACGGTCTTCGTATTATGACTTCCTCCTAGGATTCAAGTTTGTTGTTTTCAATGCACCTCTGCCGGTTTACTGTAACCATCGATGATGCTACCCACAAATTGCGTAGCGTTTCAATAGTACAGGCGTCAGCCGACATTTCTCCAAGTGACGAACGCCGCTACGGTCACCGTACTGATATACTGCTAGCAGGCAAGTTGTTTGTTTCCGATTCACTACTGCAAAGTTTACTGTAACCCTTGCACCCTAACATTCACGGTGGCACACACAAATTGCGTCGCTATTCAGTATCACAGGTTTCAGCCGACTTATCTCCAAGTCACTAATGCTGCTTCTGTCACCCTATGGCCCTTCTGATGGGAGTCAAGTTGATTGCTGCGGTTGCCATCTGACAGTTTACTATAACCCTCACACTGACGATGCAACACATAAATAGCGTTTCAATGCTAGAGGCTTCAGCCAACTTCTCTCCAAGCTACTAACGCGACTTCGGGGACCAATGGACCTTTTCATGGGAGTCAACTTCATTGCTTCTGAAGCACCACTGACAGTTATCTGTAACTCTCACATTGACGATTTAACACAAAAACTGCGGCGAGATTCAATACTACCGGCTGATACCGACTTCTCTCCAAGCGACTAACATGGCTACAGTCCTTGTATGGACCTTCCCCTGGGAGTCAAGTTGTTTACTGCGGTTGCACGACTGACAATTTACTGTAACCCGCACATTGACGATGGTACACACAAATTGCACGCTATTCAATATTACAGGCTCGAGCAGACTTCTCTCCAAGTGACTAACGCTGCTATTGACACTGTATGGATGTTCTCCTGGTAGTCAAACTGATTGCTTCCAGTACACCACTTACAGTTTGCTGTAGCACTCGCATCGTCACATTGACGATGAACACACAAGTTCCGTTGCCTTTCAATACTACAGGCATGAGCTTTTCTCCGAGTAATTAACGTGCCTACGATCACCATATGGAAGTTCTCCTGGCAGACAATTTGCAATTTTCGGTGCACTTTTGCTAATTTACTGTAACACTCGCACACTCACATTGTCGTTGATATACAGAAATTGCGTCGCCATTGAATGCTATAGCCTTCAGCCGATTTCTCTCCAAGCTACTAACGCGGCTACTGTCACCATATGGACCTTCTCCTGGCGGTCAAATTGATTGTTTATGATGCACCACTGACAGTTTCTTGTAACCCTCACATTGACGATGGGACACACAAATTGCGTCGCAATTCAGTACTATAGGCTCTTTCCAACTTCTCTCCAGGCGAGTAACCCAGCTACGCTCTCCTTAAGGACTTTCTCCTGGGAGTGAAGCTGCTTGTTTCCGATGCAAGACTGCCAGTTTTCTGTAAGCCTCGCACTCTCATATTGACCATTGTACACACAAATTTCGTCGCTGTTCAATATTACAGGCTTCAACAGACTCCTCTGCAAACAACTCACGCGGCTGTGGTCACCGTATGGACATTATCGTTGGAATCAAAATATTTGCTTCTGATGCGCCACTGACAGATAGCTGTAACCCTCGCCCCACACACTGACTTTGGTACACACAGATTCCTTCTCGATTCAATATTACAGGCCTCAGGGACTTCTCTCCAAGCGACTAATACGGCAACCGCCTCCATATGCCCGTGCTCCTGTGATTCAAATTGTTTGTTTTTGATGCATCTCTGCCAGTTTACTGTAAACCTCGCAACCTCACACTGACGATGCTACACACAAATTGCTTCTCGTTTCAATACTACAGGCAACAGCCGACTTCTCTCAAAGTGGCAAACGCGGCTACGGTCACCATATTGACGTTCTCCTGGTAGGCAAGTTGCTTGTTTCCGATGCACTCACTGCATGTTTAAATGTCGCAGCCTAATATTGACGATGGCAAACACAAATTACTTCGCGATTCAATTTTACTGGTTTCAGCCGACTTCTCCCCATGGGAGTAATGCGCTTACAGTCACCATATTCACGTTTCCTCGGAGATAAGTTGCTTCTTTTCGATGGAACACTGTCAGTTTACTGTAACCATCGCTTCCCCACAGTGACCAAGGTACACATCAATTGCGTTGCGATTCAATATTACAAACTTCAACCGACTTCTCTCCAAGCGTCCTAGGAGGAACAGTCACCATAAAGTCGTTCTCCAGCGAGTCAAGTCGATTGTTTCTGATGCACCATTGCCAGTTTACTGTAACTCTCTCACTCTTACATTGCCGATGGTACCCTCAAATTTCGACACGATTCGATATTATAGGCTCCAGACGACTTCTCTGGAAGCCACTATCGCCGTTATGGTCACCGTAAGGGCCTTTCTCCTGGGAGCCAAATTGATTGTTTCCAATACACCACTGACAGTTTACTGTAACACTCACATTGACGATGGAACTCACAAATTGCCTCAGGATTCAATACTAGAGGCTTCTGCCGACTTCTCTCCAGGCGACTAACTCGCTTACAGTCACTATATGGGCGTTCTCCTGGGAGTCAAGTTGCTTGTTTTTGATGAACCTCTGCCAGTTTGCTGTGAACCTCGCACCCTCACACTGACGATGGATCAGACAAATTGTGTCGCGATTCAATACTACACGATTAAGCCGAATTCTCCCCAAGCGACTAACGCACCTACGTCGCTATATTGACATCCTTCTGGGAGTCAAGTTGCTTGTTTTCGATGCACCTCTGCCAGTTTACTGTAAACCTTGCACAATCACATTGATGTTGGGACACAAAAATTGCGTCGCGATTCAATATTACAGACTTCTGCTGACTTCTCTCCAAGGGACAAATCCGTCTACGGACACCGTATGGACTTTCTCCTGGGAGTCAAGTTGCTTGATTTCGATGCACCACTGCCTGTTTACTATATCCCTCGCACCCTCACATTAACGTCGGTGCACAGAAATTGCGTCGCGTTTCAATATGTAAAGGAATTATATATTTATATTTTTAAATACACTCCTGGAAATTGAAATAAGAACACCGTGAATTCATTGTCCCAGGAAGGGGAAACTTTATTGACACATTCCTGGGGTCAGATACATCACATGATCACACTGACAGAACCACAGGCACATAGACACAGGCAACAGAGCATGCACAATGTCGGCACTAGTACAGTGTATATCCAACTTTCGCAGCAATGCAGGCTGCTGTTCTCCCATGGAGACGATCGTAGAGATGCTGGATGTAGTCCTGTGGAACGGCTTGCCATGCCATTTCCACCTGGCGCCTCAGTTGGACCAGCGTTCGTGCTGGACGTGCAGACCTCGTGAGACGACGCTTCATCCAGTCCCAAACATGCTCAATGGGAGACAGATCCGGAGATCTTGTTGGCCATGGTAGTTGACTTACACCTTCTAGAGCACGTTGGGTGGCACGGGATACATGCGGACGTGCATTGTCCTGTTGGAACAGCAAGTTCCCATGCCGGTCTAGGAATGGTAGAACGATGGGTTCGATGACGGTTTGCACTATTCAGTGTCCCCTCGACGATCACCAGAGGTGTACGGCCAGTGTAGGAGATCGCTCCCCACACCATGATGCCGGGTGTTGGCCCTGTGTGCCTCGGTCGTATGCAGTCCTGATTGTGGCGCTCACCTGCACGGCGCCAAACACGCATACGACCATCATTGGCACCAAGGCAGAAGCGACTATCATCGCTAAAGACGACACGTCTCCATTCGTCCCTCCATTCACGCCTGTCGCGACACCACTGGAGGCGGGCTGCACGATGTTGGGGCGTGAGCGGAAGACGGCCAAACGGTGTGTGTGACCGTAGCCCAGCTTCATGGAGACGGTTGCGAATGGTCCTCGCCGATACCCCAGGAGCAACAGTGTCCCTAATTTGCTGGGAAGTGGCGGTGCGGTCCCCTACGGCACTGCGTAGGATCCTACGGTCTTGGCGTGCATCCGTGCGTCGCTGCGGTCCGGTCCCTGGTCGACGGGCACGTGCACCTTCCGCCGACTACTGGCGACAACATCGATGTACTGTGGAGACCTCACGCCCCACGTGTTGAGCAATTCGGCGGTACGTCCACCCGGCCTCCCGCATGCCCACTATACGCCCTCGCTCAAAGTCCGTCAACTGCACATACGGTTCACGTCCACGCTGTCGCTTCATGCTACCAGTGTTAAAGACTGCGATGGAGCTCTGTATGCCATGGCAAAGTGGCTGACACTGACGGCGGCGGTGCACAAATGCTGCGCAGCTAGCGCCATTCGACGGCCAACACCGCGGTTCCTGGTGTGTCCGCTGTGCCGTGCGTGTGATCATTGCTTGTACAGCCCTCTCGCAGTGTCCGGAGCAAGTATGGTGGGTCTGACACACCGGTGTCAATGTGTTCTTTTTTCCATTTCCAGGAGTGTAGTATGTCATTCTGTCGCGCAGTTCAGACTGACAGGCTTAGCCTTTTGACAAACAATATAAGTTTTCAAAATTTGTTCTGTGCATCAAAGCATATTGGGGAAATAGCAGTACACATTCAACTTTTTACAGCACTTGCGGGCACCATAGTGTCCCCAAGTGAAATTTGTACACCAAATTAAACCTTTCTCACACGCTTCGTGTACACAGATGCACCACACAACGCTGCCTAGGTTTGTTCTACAGAATAACACATCTTTATACAACTTGTAATGATGTCGTACAGGTGCACGTGTGTTATTGTTTAATTGAAGTCTGACTTTCTTTCACCGCTCATCTTCTTCCTGCAGTTTCGCCATGTCATTACACATATCAAAAAAATATCTTCTAAATTTAGTGTCTTTTATGAGCATAACCTTAAATTCTGTATTTTTTTCTATTAACTCTTCAAACTCGGGTAATCCTTGAGGTAACCGTGACAGTGCATCGACGAATACGCTGTATTTGCCGTTCACATACAAAATTTAAAAATCATAAGACTGCAAAAACAAAGTCCACCGCGCAAGGCGATTATGTAATAACTTACATGTGGTCCCTGTAGACTCATATACGTTTGCCAAATTTCTTGAATGCCCACACAATAGAAAGGGCTTCCAACTCTGTTGTGGAATATCTGCTTTCACATTCTGATAGTGTGCGGCTAGCAAAACCAATAACTTTAACATTGTCTGTGCCCCCACATTCGTCCAGCTGAAACAGGTAGGTTCCTAATCCCGAAAATGAAGCATATGCCGCTATACAAAAATCTTTGCTGATGTCAGGTTGTCCTAAAATATCGGAGTTTACCAAAGCATGTTTTCTACTATCAAAATCAGCTCGGCACTGCTGCGTCCAGTTCCACTGTTGGTCCTGCTTTAACAGGTCTTTAACAGGTCTCATAATGCAGAGCTACTGAGCAATTGGTTAGGAACGAACCGGCGTAAAAAGCCTAGGAATGACTTTAGCTGTCCTTTTGTGCAAGGGTCTGGAAAATTTTTTATCGCTAATAGTTTCTCAGGGTCTGGCTTCATCCCAGCGGGAGAAATTATGTGACCGAAAAATTGATTGTCTTTTCTTACAAATATAGATTTCTTAAGGTTCGCTGTAACACCAGCTGCTGAAAACCTCTGTAACGTCCTGCCTAAAAGTTCTATATGTTCATCCCAAGTAGGTGTTGCTATTAAGATGTCATTTATATATACAGTGAGTTTGTCTAAGAGGTCAGGCCCTAACACGATGTCGAGTGCCATGATGAAAACACCAGCACTCACGTTTAACCCGAAGGGCAAAACGCAATATTGGTATGACCTGCCTGCAAATATGAATTCCGTGTATTTCCTACTTTCATGTGATAGGGGACTTTGCCTGTACGAACTACGGAGGTCGACACTAGTTGAAAATTGTACCCCGTGGAACCGCTGCAATTGTTCTTCTAGGTTTCCAAGTCGGATGGTTACTGGAACAATAATCTTATTGATTTCCCTGGCATCGAGAACAAGTCTCACCGATTAATCTGCTTTCTTTACTGCAAGCAGTTGACTACAATATGGCGATAAGGAGGTTTCTATAATATTGTTTGTAAGCATCCTTCTTATCTCCTGGGCCACGGCTTCTCTTTGTTGTATGTAAGCATCCTTCTTATCTCCTGTGCCACTGCGTCTCTTTGTGACCACGGCATGGAGTAAGTGTTTTTGCAGATCGTGTCGTGGGGCCGAAGATCCATGCGATATTGATACGTTCTAATAAATCCAGGTTTCTTGTTGAACACGCGTACATAACGTAACAATACACTTCTGAGGTCGTCCTTTTGTTGCTGAGAGATTCATGTACTTTGTGATATTTTATCCTCAAATTCTCGCTGCTCTGCTAGCTGACACCACATTTCGTTCGAGTCATGGCATCGAAAGGTGTTGACTTTTAAAATTTGGATGTGTATAGTTTGACAAGGCTTGGCATTGCTACTTTTGACTTTTATCAAATCTACACTACAGTTCTTCCCATTTATAAAGAGATAACACTTCTCAGTTTTTAGGAAAATTGTTGCACATTTTCCCTTAAGAAATCCATGCCAAAAATTCAGCGTTCCCTCATTCGTTCCACTTCTAGAAAAATTGCCTGAAAAACAATATCTTCAATTTGTATTTCGACCATGGTTTGTATTTTAATTAATTTAGATTTTGCGCCTATGGCTCCTAATATCCTGCATTTCTGCACTGGATACGTCGGTAAAGCTTTGTGGCTGTGAATCTCTTTAAACAATGTCTTCGATATAACGCTAATTTTTGCGCCAGTATCCACAAGGATATGTATGCTAGCTTGCACTGTACCATCCTCTTCATACAGCAGTGGTTCTCCCTCATTGGTTAACAAATCACGTATGTCCGTTTCATCTTGATATATTAACAAGTTATTACCATGGTAGCATGGATCACCCCCACGACTATTCATGGCCAACATTGGGAAGCACAATGAGGCCACGCTTAGTTTAACGCCACATTATTACTGTCTGTAGGTGTTTCGTTCGCCACTTCTATAATATTCACTCCCAACGTGTTGTTACTCCATTGCAGATTGCGATCATGATTTTGTCCTGAGTTTACTTTGAGCTTGGGTCTGATAGTGTTGATTGCTAATCGGCTTCGTGAGTTAGCCGTGTTGTTGCTAAATTGAGGCTGAAAATTACTGTGAGCGCTACCCCACTGATTTCCGTTTGCGTTCCTATTCCAGTTTTGCGTCCGGTTACCAAAATAGCCAGGGTACTTTCTGTCCCCATTTTTTTCTTTTTCTTTAAAATCCTGTATTAAAATTTTGATTATGGTTGTTATTGAAATTGCCTCCCGAATTCGGACCTGGCATGTGCGCTGCTGCGGCGAAATCGACGAAACCGGGTCGTGGCTCGGCGGCGCACGCTACCATGCTGACGCCGCACCGCGGCTGGCGCTGCGCGCGCTGGTTGCCGCCGCTGCTACGGAAACTACTTTGACTGGTGTGGCTTTGTCTTGCGTCTTCATTAATTACGTCAATAGAGTCCAAGACAGATAGAAAATACTCCAAATTGCTTTCTCGTACTTGTACTAGCTTTTCCCGAATATTTAGTGGTAGTTAACTTTCAGAATGCGTAGGACGTCCGTGTGTGTCACTGGTTCATCACAGAATCTTGTTTTATTTAAATATATTTAAAGTACTTTCGGAGTGATCAAAATTTTGGATTATATTTTCCAGGGTTGAATAAGGCTTTTCTTAATCTCTCTAGCACACCATGCGACCAATACTTTGAAGGAATCGATTTTCAAACTGTTCTAATGTCTGACAAGTTTCTAACATTTCCTTCGCCCATAACGCTCCATCGCCTTGGATATAACCCGAAACATGTTGTATGTTTTGCTGTTCCGACCACGTTTTAGGCAAGACATTTTTCAACGACTTTATAAAAATTACCGGATGCACGGAATTTTTCCGAGATAAACACTTGAAATTGACGGTGTTTGATAAGACTCTCTTCTAACAAAACTGATGACAAATGGGGTCAGCTATCTGCTGTTCCCTTCTTTCGTAACGATGTCGTTGGTTACCGTACGCCTCATAGTTTGGTGAATACCTGTGGGTGTGTTGTCAAGTTCTTCTGCTGCATGTTGGTGTCATTCATTCATTGTACCAAGTTTCCTGTTTAGTTGCTCGACTATTTGATTCTGCCACCCTGGTAAGACCTGTGTCAAAGTTTTCTGTATCTGGCCTGTGTCAGTTTGCAGTTTAACTACAGATGTGCTTTGTGTAGAGTATACTTGCTCCATTGTGTTACTTATTGCGTTTTGTAGTGCTTTTTCTAGAGTACTGTTTTTGTGTGTGTCCTTTTCTTCTAAAAAGTCCTCGAATTGCTGTTTCTGCTGTTTCGTCAAGTCCTCTACTTGATTTCCAGCTTCCTGCATTTTTGTATTCATCTCGGTTTGCTGTACATTCATGACATTGAAATTTTCATTTAACTTACTTATCTGAAATGGCACATCCTTAACTGTGATTTTAAAATTATCAATATCCCTATTCATACAGTTTAGACCTTAACTCACCACTTCTATTACCTGATCCGCTACCTCTCTTTTTAGTTTTGTCTGTTGTGTCGTAAGGTTATTGTGCATTTCAGTAAGGGCTTTTACATCACTGTCTAGCTTGTTCATTTGGTCTGTTACATTCACTATCTGTGCTGTGACGTTTTCTATCTGCGTTGTGACATTTTGGGAATATGAATTCATTTGGGTTGTTACATTCCTTATATGTGCTGTGACATTTTCTATCTGCGTATTCATTTGGACTGTTACATTCCCTATCTGTGTTGTTATTATTCTTAACATCTGCATAATTCCTGGCTTTGCTGGGCCTGGTATATCTGCTGAATCCGGAACAGTTACTAGAGTTGACATATTTTCGTCTGTCGCTTGCGATTGAGTACCACCAGTGGCTGCGACTGCGGTATATGTATCTGCAATGTTTTCTATCTCTGTGTCAGGTATAAGTTGAGCAACTGATTCCTCATCTGAGGAATTTTCCATCGAGCAACTGATTCCTCATCTGAGGAATTATCCATCGTTTTGATTTGTGATCTTAATTTCACCATAGCTGTATGTAATCGTAAACCAGCGTGCAGCCGAAATTCACTACTATTGCGGATCGTGTTACACGTAAACAAATCACAGATGACGTCGCACGCTTTCTCGTAATTCAATGTAGTAAAATATGTCTCTGGTAAAACAGTAGACTGATAAATTACTTTTACGCGCGCAATCAGTGAAAATGATCCGCCATCTTGTGACGCTTTCACGTATATTTTACTAACAGCAATATACAAATCATCCAAAAAAATTGAAATTTTGGAAAGAATGCGTGCTACGCTGTGGGTTTCCGAAATATGCTGTTGTCCCACATTAACGGTCGACTAAAACCATAATAGTGCTGTTGTCCTTATCTTACGTATTTTCTTATTCCAGTCGTTTTCTTAGTAGTAGGTTAAAAATTTGATGTTCCAGAAATTCCTCCTTTTTTCAAAACTTCTTTTATTGATATATGTGAATTTCATGAGCCGATTTCATAGTACATTTCGTGATCTTACATGCAGCGTAATATGTAACAGAAACAACTGGTTATAGTCGCAATAATGGGTCGGAAAATTACTTAAATATTTCCAATTAAAATTTGTGCTAAATTTTTAAAAAAACTAACGTCATTGGACTCGGTCGCCACTTGTAACGCGTCCTCTTATATTATTATGTTTTGCTGTTGTTATTGTTAGAAATATCTTTATTCAGTCGGTCGTCGAAGTTATGAAACAAATGTTATAGTGAATGATTTTTAATAAATATTTCGCGTGAAGCGCTGTTGCGACACAGGCAAAGATCGCCGTAAAAACTAATCCAGAAAATATTACAAATAATGTCACCACATTGAGGATGAATCAACAAATTGCGTCGCGATTGAGTACTACATTCTCATGCCGTCTTCTCTCCAGTCGACTAACGCGGTTGTGGTCACCATACAGACTAGAGGTGGGTAGTTCGCTAACGAGCGTGTGCAAACGAACGGTTCACTAAGATGAACGAAAGGACCGAGGAACGAATTCCAAGGAACGATCGGTTCATAGTTCACTTCGGTCGCGGCGGTCACTTCGGCAGTTCACGTCCCAGCCTCGGTCTCCCTCGGCCGCACTCGTTCTTCGCATGGCTATCTGTCTCAGTTCCACTGCCGTCTCCTCCTAGTTAGTTCAGTACCCAGATGTTCGTTTCGTTCACTGCGCTCGCATATTTTACATGTGTTCCAAACTGTTGGACTTGGTCCAGGCAATTCAGCGTCCACGACCGGTATTCAAAAAGTATTTTATAGTTACGTAAATTACATAAAAATTACGTTGTATGTAACAGGTACGTCTATTCAGGTAACAAAAGAGCATATCAGCTCACTTCACTATATCGATGAACAGCACAAGACATACTTTTAACAAGGCATGTATTCTTTGGTTTCATCGACTTAATTTAGCAGCTAACTTTCAAAAATTTGCTTAATTTTTAGTGTAAGAAAATTCATATAAAACGATTTTCGTGTATCTTTCATATACAAAGCATTACATTTAGGAAGGTTCTAATTATTTTTAAGTTTGATTGTTTCCAATTTGCATTACCTGTGAGTTTGGTTTCTTCGAGGAAAAAAAGTGTGTTGTGGATCATTTTGGCTCAGTAGGAAAAGCGGTGCCTCTCCATTTGAAAAGACATAGATTGCCATAAAATCGTATTTACTTATTGTCTCAAAAACATTTGTTCAGAAGGAGCTTTCATACCAAAAACTTTATTACTGCGAACTTTATTATTATTATTACTATTATTGCTGCATTAACTTTAATAATGCAACACAAAAACCTAATTTCTACTAAGCGTGTGAGGTAAATATGAGAAAACCACATTTTATTTTATGCTTCCATAAAGTCTCTAGTTCGCCTGCCAACTCAGAGACAACGTGAAGTATATATAGGGTGTGAACGATTGTTGTTTACAATGTAGCATAGTTATGTAGTGGAAGTCGAAACGAAGAACTTTATGCAAGACACGTGTGGCCTATTAAGTTGGGAAACAGCTACCAACAGGTTTACAAAACTGCATGAGCGATAGCCCATGCGCGTCGCGTGAGATTTTCATGTTCTCTTCTCCAGCTCTCTACACATCGTCATCGATTGTTTCGCAATTGTTGCTTGCATTAGCTTGTTACTCCTTCACTTGCTTATTTTACATGTTTGTCTGTTTGTTGTATCTGCTCGTAACGGGCAACAAATCGTCCGTAATTCGCGAGCAGTCTGTACTCGGGGCGAGTTTTCCGTGCGCCACCCTATATTATTTCCCAGCGATCAGCCACACAAGGCTACACTTGGCTAAACGAGAGGTTCTGCAGAATCACAGAAATTACTTCTAAACGTGTGTAAGAATTCTGTGATGAATAAAAACTCCATACTCCAGGGGGGAGGCAAGTGCCCCCTCTTCGTGCCCTCCATTCTTCAGTCACCTACACTACTAGTTTTCAGTTTTTCTTAAGATCCATATATAAAGCACAGATGAACGGTGAACGAGTAAAAATGAACGGTTCCCAAAAAAAGAACCATCAGCAGTGAACTAGTTCCCAAGGATGAACGAGTTTGCCCATCTCCGATACGGACGTTCTCCTGGGAGTCAAATTGCTTATTTCCGATGCACTGCTGCCAGTTTACTGTAACCCACACACCCTAACTGACGATAGTACACACAAATTGTGTCGCGATAAAATATTACATGCTCCACCCGACTTTTCTCGAAGTAACTAACGCGGCTACTGACACAATACGAACGTTCTCATGGGAGTCAAGTTCATTCATTTTGATGCAGCTCTGCCAGTTGACTGTAACTTTCGCATCCTACACACAAATTGCTTGGCTATTCGATACTACATGCTTCAGCCGAGTTCACTCCAAGTGACTAACGCACCATATGGACGTTCTCCTGGAGGCCAAGTTGCTTGTTTCCGATTCACCACTGGCAGTTTACTGTAACCCTCGCACCCTCACGTTGACGATGCTACACACAAACTGCCACGCGTTCAATGCTACAGACTCATGCCGACTTCTCTCCAGGCGACTAGCACGCCTACGGACACCATATGGACGTTGGCCTGGGAGTCAAGTGGCTTGTTTTCGATGCACCTCTGGCAGTTTACTGTAATATTCGCACCCTCACATTGACGATGCTACACACAAATTACCTCGCGATTCAATTTTACAGGCTTCATACTACTTCTCTTGAAGCGACTATCACGCCTGCAGTCACCGCATTAACGTTCTCCAAGGGAGTCAAGTTGCTTGTATTCTGTGCACCTCTGCCAGTGTACTGTAACTCTCGCACCATCACATTTACTATGCTACACACAAATTGCGTCGTGATTCAATACTACAGTCTTCAAGCGACGTCGGCCGTTGTGGCCGAGGTATTCTAGGCGCTATGTCTGGAACTGCATTGTTGCTACAGTCGCACGTTCGAATCCTGCCTGGGGCATGGATGTTAGTTGTGTCCTTATGTTAGGTTTAAGCAATTGTGTCTCTAGGGGACTGATGGCCTCATATGTTAAGTCCCATATTGCACGGAGGTATTTGATCCATTTGAGGCTCAGCCGATTTCCCTACAAGCATCTGACGCGCCTACGGTCACCATACGGTCGTTCTTCTGGGAGTCAAGATGCTATTTTTCGATGCACCTCTGCCAGTCCACAGTACCCTCGCACCCTAACGTTGATGATGGTAACATGTTTCGCGATTCAATACTATAAGCCTCAGATGACTTCTCTCCAAGAGAATAACGCTCATATGGTTACCAAATGGACATTCTCCTCGGAGTCAAGTTGTTTGTTTTCGTTGCACTACTATCAGATTACTATAACGCTCGCACCCTCACATTGAAGACGGTACGCACAAATTGCGTCGTGAGTCAATGTTACAGGCTTCAACCGATATCTCTCCAAGTGACTAAAGCGGCTATGGTCACCATATGGACGTTCTCATGCGAGTCAAGTTGCTTGGTTTCGACGCATCTCTCGCAGTTTATCATAACTCTGGCACCCTACACACAAATTGCTTCGAGATTCTACACTACGTTGTTCAGTCGAGTTCATTCCAAGTGCCTAACGTGCCTACAGTCAACATTTGAACTTACTCCTGGGAGCCAAGTTGCTCGTTTCCGAGGCACGACGGCCAGTTTACTGTAACCCTCGCACCATCACATTGACGATGCTACACACAAATTGCGTCGCGATTCAGTATTACAGGCCTCAGCCGACTTCTCTCCAAGCGACTAACGCGCATACAGTCACCGATTGGACCTTCTCCTGGGAGTCAAGTTGATTGCTTCCGATGCACCATTGTCAGATTGCTATATCCGTCGCACCATCACATTCACGATGACACACACAAATTGCGTCGCCACTCACTATTACGGGATTCAGCAGTCTTCTCTCCAAGCGACTAACGGGGCTGTGGTCACTGTATGGACCTTCTCCTGGGAGTCAAGTTGCTTGTTTTCCATGCACCACTGCCAGTTTACTGTAACCCTCGCACCATCACACTGACGATGGAACAGACAAATTGCGTCGTGATTCAATACTACAATCTCCAGCAGACTTTTCTCCAAACGACTATCGCGGCTATGGTTACTGTATGGGCGTTCTCCTGTGAGTCAAGTTGCTTATCTTTGATGAATCACTGCCATTCTACTGTAAGCCCGTTTCCGATTCACTACTGCTCTTTACTGTAACCCTGATTACCTCACATTGTCGATGCTACACAGAAATTGCATCGCAGTTGAAAAGTTCGTGTTGCATGCCGGCTTTTCTTTAAGGGACTAATGGGGTAACGGTCACCTTAAGGTACTTCTCCTGGGAGTCCAGTATCTTCTACTCAACATTTACTGTAACCACACGCACCCTCAAATTCACATCGTCTATAAGTTAATCGTGATTGAAAGCCACTTTTTCCATGCGAACTCCTTTCCAAGAGACTGACGCAGATAAGGTCACTGCATGGAAACTCTCCTGGGAGTCCTTTAGCTTCTCTCCGATGAACAACTACAATTTTACTGTAACCCTTGCACCCTTACATTGACAATGCGTCACAGAAATTGCATCGCGATTAAAAGTTAGGTGCTACATGTCGACTTGTCTCTAAGAGACGTTTTGCGGTTATGGCCACTGCATTGAACGTCCCTTAGCAAAGTCACTAGCTAGTACCGGATACACAACTGCACATTTTCTGTAACCCTCCCACCCCCAAATTGACTATCTCACAGAGAAATTGCATCGCGTTTGAAAATTATATGTTCGATGTGAATTGTGTCTAAGAAACTAACGCTGATATGGTCACATCATGTAACCTCTCCTGGCAGTCCTGTAGCTTGTATCAGATGCAACACTGCCCGTTTATTGTAAGCTCCGCACCTCCACATTGACAATGCTACACATAAATTGCATCACAATTGAAAACTACAGGCCCCATTTCGCCTTCTCTTGAAGAGACTAACGTGACTTCAGTTACCACATGCAACCTATCCTCAGAGTCCATTATCTTGTATTCGATGCACTACATCCCGTTTACTGTAACCCCCTCACCAACACATTGACGATGCGACGCAGAAATTGCCTCGTGAAAGAAAACTACTGGCCCCAAGGGGCGAACGCGGCTACAGTCAATGCATGGTACCTCCCCTGGGAGTCTTGATGCTTGCAACCCATGCTCCACTGCCCACTTACTGTAACCCTGACACCCTCGCATTGACGTTGCAACACAGAAGTTGCATTGCGATTGGTAACTACAGGCCCCATGATGACTTCTCTCCAAGAGACTATCGCGGCTACGTCCACTACATTGACCGTCTCCGGGGAGTCCCGTAGCTTGTATCAAAGCACCACTGCCCATGTTCTGTAACCCTCGCACCCTCACATTGATGAAGCTACAAAAAAAATTGCATAGCGATTGTAAACAACTCGCTCCATGAAGACTTTTTTTCCAAGATACTAATGCGTCTATGGTCACCACAAGGGATCTCACCTGGAATTCCACTATCTTGTGTGTGATGAACCACTGCCAGTTTACTGTAACAATTGCACCCTCACATTGACGATACGAAACAGAAATTGCATCCATATCGAAAATTAGATGCTCCATGCCGACTTGTCTCTAAAACACTAACGCCAGTACGGTCACAGCATGGAACCTCTCCTGGGAGTCCAGTAGTTTGTATCAGATGAACCGCTGCCCCTTTACTGTAACCCTCTCAATTCCACATTGATGATGTGACACAGAAATTGCATCGCAATTGAAAATGACAAGTGCCATGACAACTTCTCTCCAAGAGACTAACGTTTCTTCAGTCACCGCATGGTACCTCTCCTAGAAGTCCATTAGCTTGTATCTGATGAACCAGTGACTGTTTCCTGCAATCCTTACATCCTCACAGTGATGACGCTGAGCAATGTTACTGTTCAACTTACATGCCAGAGAAACCAAAATTGCAGTCACACTACAGCTACTCAATGGAGGTAGGAAGCTAGGTATCTTTGCTGATGGACAAACTTGTAGTTGGTACATAATCTTAATTTTAAGTAAAGAAAAAATATCATGATAACAGAATTGTAGAATCAGGATAACAATGTAAAAATTTAATTTAGATCTTTGTCCTCTTAAGAAAACACACTTATGACTTTAACCGTCTTCTCCCCCACCCCCCGTTTTTTTTAAAAAAATGATAGAAATGGAATTTCTATAGTTAAAAACTTTAAATTTCGGACCCTTGTCTATCACCAAACCTAGAAAAACTACGTGATTAAGTCATGGATCAATATAACGATTAGTATTTTAAGGATAATAATTAGATCTGATTGCAAAAGGATCACAGGCAGTCACCACCATGAGCCGTGATGTGGCTCATGTTCGTGCTGGTTGTAGGTTTCCGTCCTTTGTTGGAGGCCAGAAAGTATCGTTGAGTTGACATGGTTGCGGTTGTTTGTCTTCTTCTCGTGTTGACTGGCGTCACTTCGTTTCGCAAGTTGTACGATTTCTGCCGTTGGTGTTTTGTTCTGGCTTAGGTGATCAACTCTGTAATGGCGGTCAGGCAGTTCCCTGGGATCAGCCTATTGAGGAAGGACCGCCTCATTTAAGAGCTCCCGATATGACGCCAGCCTATTGAGGGTAGTGTTCCGGGCATAGCAGCCCTATTGCGCGCTACCGTTATTCAGCCGGTTGACGTCACCCCACATGTTGTAGGTGAGACAAAGACAGCCATTGAGTTTTGGTTAAAGCTGTTAGGAATCTTGAGAACATTATCGGCTTTCTAGAGAGCACTCAACCTAGTGGCAGTCAGTTAGACACAGTGCGGGCACAGTTGATACATTTAGCCAACTGGGTATCTGACTTAAGGGCATCATAATCACAGGATCGTGATAAGGAATCAACCGCTGAATTGGCGTTCTTGGTTAACGAATTAAAGTTTAAGTTCACATGTTTAGAGCTTGATGGGAACAGGACCAGGGAGCAGAATTAGTTACCTTTCGGGCGATGCCTTAGCAAGCCAGTGAATAACGCCCTTATGTCCTCTGAGGGGTCAGTCGGGGCATTTGCTAAATTGCCTGATCCCCTGGTGGATGTGTTTCGACACATCATTGACCTGGCTATAGACCGAATCGAGCAAAATGCAAGGTTGTTATGGTTGTTGGTTCATCTTGGGCAACACACTGATGGTTCAAATGACACTGAGCACTATGGGACTTAACTTCTGAGGTCATCAGTCCCCGAGAACTTAGAACTACGTAAACCTAACTAACCTAAGGACATCACACATATCCATGCCCGAGGCAGGATTCGAACCTGCAACCGTAGCGGTTGCGTGGTTCCAGACTGTAGCGCCTAGAACCGCTCGACCATCATGGCCGGCGCAACACGCTGATGTGTTTGGTGTTTCGCATCAGGCAATTTTGTCTCTATTGCATTATTTAACTAGAGGAGAATCGAGGACCTTGGTATTCAGAGCTATGGCAGAGGAGTTTTCATTGCAGCAGTTGAGGGGGCTTGTAATCAGTGAAAGATTGAATATGAGACTTCGTAAACAACTCGATTGTCGCTATATTTGACAGTTGCAGAAACTCCTCCATGTTTCATGAATACGTGAAAGGGTTAAGAAGGCCTGTTTGGCCTTGTTAGTCGACTTGCCAGAACGGCAGTTAGTTTCTGCTGTCGTGAGGGGAATGCGAGGGGCGGATAAGTCCCATTTCGTTTATCGTGGCCGCCCCTACGATTATGGAGAACTTCTTGCTGCCGTTGTAGCGATATCCGCGATGTCGCTCTCGGACGACAGACTCTGTGAGGTTAACTTTCAGCCAGTGGGCATCACCGAGGTTAACTCCAGATCACCAACATCAACTGAGCCAGGTGCCGTCTAACAGGGCATTCACTTCGTACTTGCACTCTGCCGTGGACACGAAGGGTCAATCAACGTCGCCCAGTTGGGCAGCGACCCCGAGGTCGAGGCTTTAAAACTTGGTGTGCCCGTGTCGCTGCTCGATCATCACGCCAACTGTTTTGTAATTGTTCCCGAGTAGGTAGTGAACCTGTTTGTGCCCTTTTGGATTCTGGTAGCTCCTTTTTATTGTTGAGCTTGGAATGGTTTCTTAAATTTGGTCATCTTGCGAGACTTAAGCCAGTCCTTTCTTCGGTGTAGAGATGTCGGGTTGTCTTCGGGCAGGTGTTGTCTCTGCTTGGTTGGGTCCAAGGGAGTATCTCGGTTGGGGATTTCTCTGTGCCCTTGTCTTTGGCCTTGGTTAAGGCCAACACCGACAACGATAGTTCAGGTATACATGCCTACGTCGCAAGCTGAAGATGAATAGATAGAGAAAGTGTATGAGGATATTGAAAGGGTAAGGTTTCAATTAGATTACATCATGGTCAGACAGAGATTCCGAAATCAGATACTGGATTGTACGGCGTACCCAGGAGCAGATATAGACTCAGATCACAATATAGTAGTGATGAAGAGTAGGCTGAAGTTCAAGACATTAGTCAGGAAGAATCAATACGCAAAGAGGTGGGATACGGAAGTTCTAAGGAATGACGAGATACGTTTGAAGTTCTCTAACGCTATAGATACAGCAATAAGGAATAGCGCAGTAGGCAGTACAGTTGAAGAGGAATGGACATCTCTAAAAAGGGCCATCACAGAAGTTGGGAAGGAAAACATAGGTACAAAGAAGGTAGCTGCGAAGAAACCATGGGTAACAGAAGAAATACTTCAGTTGATTGATGAAAGGAGGAAGTACAAACATGTTCCGCGAAAATCAGGAATACAGAAATACAAATCGCTGAGGAATGAAATAAATAGGAAGTGCAGGGAAGCTAAGACGAAATGGCTGCAGGAAAAATGTGAAGACATCGAAAAAGATATGATTGTCGGAAGAACAGACTCAGCATACAGACAACCTTTGGTGACATTAAAAAAAGCAACGGTGGTAACATTAAGATGGCAACGGGAATTCCACTGTTAAATGCAGGGGAGAGAGCAGATAGGTGGAAAGAATACATTGAAAGCCTCTATGAGGGTGAAGCTTTGTCTGATGTGATGGAAGAAGAAACAGGAGTCGATTTAGAAGGGATAGGGGGATCCAGTATTAGAATCGGAATTTAAAAGAGCTTTGGAGGACTTACGGTCAAATAAGGCAGAAGGGATAGATAATATTAAATCAGAATTTCTAAAATCATTAGAGGAAGTGGCAACAAAACGATTATTCACGTTGGTGTGTAGAATATATGAGTCTGGCGGCATACCATCTGACTTTCGGAAAAGCACCATCCACACAATTGCGAAGACGGCAAGAGCTGACAAGTGCGAGAATTATCGCACAATCAGCTTCACAGCTCATGCCTTGAAGCTGCTTACAAGAATAATATACAGAAGAATGGAAAAGAAAATTGAGAATGCGCTAGGTGACGATCAGTTTGGCTTTAGGAAAAGTAAAGGCACGAGAGAGGCAATTCTAACGTTACGGCTAATAATGGAAGCAAGGCTAAAGGAAAATCAAGATACGTTCTTAGGATTTGTCGACCTGGAAAAAGCGTTCGACAATATAAAATGGAGCAAGCTGTTCGAGATACTGAAAAAAGTAGGAGTAAGCTATAGGGAGAGACGGGTCATATACAATATGTACAACATCGAAGAGGGGATAATAAGAGTGGACGATCAAGAACAAAGTGCTCGTATTAAGAAGGGTGTAAGACAAGGCTGTCGCCTTCCGCCCCTACTCTTCAATCTGTATATCGAGGAAGCAATGATGGAAATAAAAGAAAGCTTCAGGAGTGGAATTAAAATACAAGGTGAAAGGATATCAATGATACGATTCGCTGATGACATTGCTATCCTGAGTGAAAGTGAAGAAGAATTAAATGATGTGCTGAACGGAATGAACAGTCTAATGAGTACGCGGTATGGTTTGAGAGTAAATCGGAAAAAGACGAAGGTAACGAAAAGTAGTAGAAATGAGAACAGCGAGAAACTTAACATCAGGATTGATGGTCACGAAGTCAATGAAGTTAAGGAATTCTGCTACCTAGGCAGTAAAATAACCAATCACGGACGGAGCAAGGAAGACATCCAAAGTAGACTCGCTATGGCAAAAAAGGCATTTCTGGCCAAGAGAAGTCTACTAATATCAAATACCGGCCTTAATTTGAGGAAGAAATTTCTGAGGATGTACATCTGGAGTACATCATTATATGGTAGTGAAACATGGACTGTGGGAAAACCGGAACAGAAGAGAATCGAAGCATTTGAGATGTGGTGCTATAGACGAATGTTGAAAATTAGGTGGACTGATAAGGTAAGGAATGAGGAGGTTCTACGCAGAATCGGAGAGGAAAGGAATTGGTGGAAAACACATAAGGAGAAGGGACAGGATGATAGGACATCTGCTAAGACATGAGGGAATGACTTCCATGGTACTATAGGGAGCTGTAGAGGGCAAAAACTGTAGAGGAAAACAGAGATGGGAATATCTCAAGCAAATAATTGAGGACGTAGGTTGCAAATGCTACTCTGAGATGAAGACGTTAGGACAGGAATTCGTGGCGGGCCGCATCAAACCAGTCAGTAGACTGATGATAAAAAAAAAAAAAAAAAAAAAAAGAGCATGCTCCAACAAACGTCATTGCTGACGGCCTGTCCAGCTCACCTATTGGTAAAGGAGAAGAGGCGTCTGAAGCAGTAGATCAAGAGCACTTTTCGTTGTTCCACCACAAAGGGGTTGCCTTTGAAATATTCGTCACTGTAACGATGGGAAATATCCAAAACGAGCAGGAGAAGGACCCAGATTTAGTCAAAATAAAGAAAAAATATCAAGGTAGGATGCAGGCCCGCACAAGACAGCACTACCTTTTGGGAAAAGGGTTCTGATTTATAGGGCAAACGTTAATGATTCCTTGTGGGTGGTGTGCATACAAAATGAGTTAATAAATAAACTTATGTGGTATACACACCTAAGTTACGAACATTTCGGCCTACGGAAATGTTTTAAGAAAATGAGGAGTGTCTGCTATTTTAAAAACATGGAGAAACGTATAAGGAGAGTACTAGCTATCTGTAAAAACTGCAGGTCAGTTTTATTTCGGGATGTGATTTTATCAGTAAAACTGGTCTTGGATTATTCAGGGTGCATCTTTTTCTTTAAGTTCGCTTCTGGTCAGAAATTTTGGTTCAGTGAGTGTATTAAACGTAAGGTGCATCGAGATGCGGGAATGCTGGCTGTTCATGTTAAGGTTAGTGAGTTTGATCTCATCCATCTTTCTTTCCAGCAGGCCTCTGAATTAAGTGGTTTGTTGGAGTGGTTCCCAGAGCTTCTCTGCGGACAGACTCGGGTTTACTAATGTTCTTGACTATGATATTCGTCTGTCTGGCCATATTCCTGTCAGTCAGTCCCCATATTTCCTCTCACGGACTAAGATGAAGATACTAAGGGAAAACACCTCCAAAATGGTTGAGCAGGGAGTTATTAGGCCATCTACACATGCTTATGCCTCCCCTGTATTCCTCGTCCGTAAGGATCAGGGGCGGGATTTTCGGCCTGTTGTTGACTACCGTCGCCTAAATACGAAGGTTGTCCTCGAATCGGTTCCTTTACCTGATCTTCATAACTCTCTTACTTGCTTTGCCGGGACTAATTGTTTTACTGTGTTCTATCTGAATCAAACCTGTTATCAGATTCCTTTACTCGAAAAATGTAAACACCTTACAGCGTTTTGTACTGATTGGAATTTGTTAGTATTTAATAGGATCCTCTTCGGTTTGGCTACTGGCGCAGCCGTCCTGACTCGTTTGCTGTATAATATTCTTGAAGACTTGAAATTAGTTTGTGTTTACATTTACCTAGACGATTTGGTAATTTATAGTCGTTCGTTTCAAGAGTATTTGGAACATATCCAGCACGTTTTTGCTACTTTGCAGGGGGCCGGTTTGACTGTTTTGACTGTTAAACCCAATAAGGTAACATTAGCCAGGCAGCAGGAATCCTTGTTAGGTCACCAAGTATCAGGTGACATTATTTGCATTGTTCAGGAGCGGATTAAGTCCTTGAGAGCGCTTCCGCGGCTCACTGATGAGCGAGGGATTGCTAATTTAATAGGGATGGTGAACTATTTTAGGCGTTCTTTTGCTCGGTTGGCGGTTCCTCTAAATGAACTGATCCGAAAACGGGTGCGTTTTGAGTGGGGATCTGCTCAAGAAGCCGCGCTGGAGCTTATTAAGGTGGCTATAGCAAATCCTCCGGTTCTCGGAGTGCCTGATTCTGGAAAGAAATTTATTATCCAAACCGACGGATCTAATGCGGGAAATTCGGCAATCTTCCTCAAGGAGTTCGAAGGTCAAAGGCAGCCATTAGGATACACGTCTCTTCGGTTAACCACCGCCGATCTTAAATTTTCTGTTTACGAATATGAGGCATTGGCTGTTTTGTTCGCACTGGATACGTACCGGTTTTATCTTGAACATAGAGACCGACAGTGAAGCCTGAAGCTGGGCGCTAGCCAGACCGCGTAAGACCGGTCGTATCGCCAGGTGAGCGGTAAGCATTTCGGCGTTTCAGTTCGAGGTTAAGCACATTAGAGGCACTGAGAATACGCTCGCGGCCGTCCTCAGCCGTATGTTTACTGGACATCTAGTGAGGGCGCCCAAAAAGCTTGGGCAGTCAATATTAGTTGTGTAGTGTTAAGCGGTATTCCTCATTTGTTTAGTGACATTGCCGAACATCAGGATCAGGACCCCACTTGGGGGCCGGTTAAGAAACGGCATTCAGTGGGAGAGCATTTGGATGAATACATTATCAGAAAAGGCATTTTGTGTAAAAGGGTGGGACGTACCAAGGAGTTCAAGATCTGTCTACCAAGCTCCCTAATACGCCTGCTTTTCCATTATTTTTACAACTAGTTGATTGGCGGGTATTTAGGAACCTGTAAGACCTTGCAGAAGATTAAGGAGCATCCGACTTGGCCGTCTATTGACCGAGATGTTAGAGAAATGGTTTCACGGTGTCAGTTGTGTCGTGTGGCCAAACCGAATGACGCTCTTCAACAGGGGTTCCTTAGATCTCAGCGCGAATCTTGCTCCATGGACAAATTCTATATTGATTATGGGGGACCATTATCTCGCACCAAAAGTTGCCATCGGTATATATTATTATTTACGTGTTTTCGAGGTATATCTGGCTTCTTCCGAGTCGTAATGTGCATGCTGCCACCATCATTGCGCATTTAACTAACATATTTAGTGTTTTTGGACCCCCTAAGCAAATCGTTAGTGATAACGCCAGCCTTTTTTTTTGGCTCCCTTCAAGGCCTTCTGTTTTCAAAGCGGTGTTAAGTATGCAACTACCGCTTCGTATTATCCACAGGGGTCCATTGCGGAAAGGGTCAATCGTAACCTTAAATCAGCACAGATTATCATTCATCAGGAGTCTGCCAGAAAGTGGGATTCTAGTCTCCGTTGGCTTAGCTATGCCTGCAATACCGCCAGCCATGAGGCTTTGAAGGCTACTCTGGTTTCCTTGATGTCTGCTTATCATGTTAATTCCACCCTTTCGAACTTTTGTGGGATTCAAGACCTAATTCCTGCAGACAGAGATCACCCCTCAGGTCGTCAAGAAAAACTGGAATCGTGCGAGGCGCAATATTCTCAGGGTCCAAATTAAACAAGCTGGTCGTTATAACCAAAGATGGCGGCGAGTGACTGACGTGCGTTAGCTTGGCTCACAAGTCTACGTGAAATCTGGAGGTGTTTTAAGCAGTTAGGCTAGTCTACATATACTAAAGCCGTATATCTACTGCCGAGTGTCGTATTTCACATCACATACTGAGCACCAATTACACGGAATCGCACTTAAAATGGATAATCGCCGAACAACGCACAGTGCAGCCAACGGCCAGGCCGGAGACAACGCAGCCGTGGAGTCTACACCGGGAGTTGCGGCCGCTTCGCCCGGCATCGCTGACATCGCCGCACTCGTGAAGGCTGAGGTGAGTGCCCCGCTGCAGGCTAAGGAGACGCTCGGGCTCGTTGTTCAAACCATCACTGATGCTGTCACTGCAGCAGTGACGGACAAAGTACAGAAAACTCTGGAGGCGAATGCGAGCGAGATCCGTGCACTGGACACATCGTTAAAAGCAAGTGAGGAGAAAACACGACTGCTCGAACAGAAATTGATCGAGAAGACAGACGAGCTCGAACAATATCAGAGACGCAATAATCTCAGACTGTTCGGCATTCCAGAGAGCAGCAGAGAGAACACAGATGAACTTGTGATAAACCTTGTCCAAGAAAAGCTAGGCGTGCAGGTGACTCTGACATTGAAAGAAGTCATAGAGTGGGTCGTAAGTCGCCAGGATCTACAAAACCAAGACCTATAATAGTGAAGTTTATGTCGTATAGGAAAAGATCTGAAATCTTCAGAGCACAGAAGAATCTCGCGAAGTCGGGTCTGACAGTAAGCGAGGATCTGACCTCAAAGACTAAAAATTTTGAAGAGCGCGATTTCGAAATTTGGGCTACAGAACGTATGGACAAATGATGGCAGGATAATGGTTAAGACCGAAAACGGAAAGAAAACAATTTGCAGTGTTAATGAACTTGAAAGCCTGTGTGTTAGAAGCTAAATCATGTCTAATCTTGCTGCCACTAACCTGTATGTTTATACTGTTTACACTGTCAACTATATCTTAACTAATGTATTATCAAATTATTCGTTTCTCTAGATAACTATTTTTTATCTCTAATTATTTTTTCTCATGTAATTTTTGTTATTATTTGTATTATCAACTTTTCGTTTCTCCACATAACTATTTTCATCTTTAATTGTTTTCTCATGTAATTTTTTTAATTATTACATAAGGTAGTTGCACTTCCATGCTTAATTAGCAACCCACCATCATACTTTAGTTGCAATCCTCGTAAGTGAAATTAATATCACACTCTGTCGTAACGTCAGATTACTCCCGTTGTGTTTAGCGAAATTCCTTCCCCTGCCAGCCCACCGCTGATTCCAGAACCGTTGCAGACCTTGCTGACCTTGCCCGCAGATCCCGTTGCCTCCCTGGGGACCTACCCCCTCCCCTTTCGGACTGCTTTCACTGCACAGAACTGGGAGGACACTCCCTCACCCCCATCCTTCACACGCATTCCTCATGCCAGACCCTCTAGTCACCGCCAACCACGACCCGCAAACATCGGTCGGCAGCCTCCTTGGGCAATCAACACCCGAACGCACCAAGTTGCATATTGCACATGCAAATGTCCAGTCTCTGCCAGCTCACTTCGACGAGTTCAAATATATATTTCAAACTGCTGATATACACGTAATACTTTTGTCAGAGACTTGGCTCAAACCAAGTATTCCTACAACTTCCGTAAACCTAGATGGCTATATCTTCCTCAGGCTCAACAGATGCAACAGACGAAGGGGCGGAGTAGGGGCGTACATACGCTCTGATTTGTCACCTACAGTACTACACACATCCGACAACAATGTAGGTAAACAAGTGGAATATATGTTCATAGAGATCAAATCGCTTAACAGAAAGTGCTTAATATGTGTCCTTTACAAACCTCCTAAAGTAGGTGGGTTCGCCTGCTTCGAAACTGCCCTCTCTAGTCTCGAATCGTCATATGAACATATAATTCTAGCAGGTGACACTAACATTAATTTTCTGTGCAATAGTCCTTCCACTGGGAAATTTAAGAGGATGCTTTCTTCCTCAAATATGACGCTACTTCAGCTGGCACCTACTCATCACACGACTACCAGTCACACTTTCATTGATATATTCGCAACAAAATCTCCGAACAGAATAATCCGCACCTCTCAAATATCTGCGCCTGGTATGTCTGCCCGTGACATCATTTCCATGACGTATTCACTAGAATGTCCTAGAAAGAAACAAAAACTGTCTACATACCGAGAACTCAAACGCATAAATTTGCTTGAACTCGGAACTGAGGCACAAGAAATAGTTTTGGGGATGACCTCTACTCCCCTCATGGACATAAACGACAAACTCCAGGATTTCACTAACAAAACTACTCAACTGTATGACAAATATGCTCCAATAAAGACCAGAAAAGTAAAAAGGCAACCTGCACCCTGGCTGACTGATGAACTAAAACAGCTCATGAATCTCAGAGATGCTGCACATCGAGCATACAAGATACACCCTACACATGAAAATCATGCTGTATACAAGCAGAAACGAAACAAAGTCAGTCAAGCGGTGAGAAACGCTAAGCTCAGACATGCCCGTACATTAGCTGACAATAGATGTAGACCAGCTATGCTGTGGAAAAATCTTCGTAGTCTCGGTTTAGACAAAATAAAAGTTGCAGAAAATCACATGGTCCCAGCTGAAGAACTAAATCGATTCTTCACGTTACCTACAACCAAAATTGTACCGCGTAAAAAACAGAGAATCATTAATTACTTCATGGGGTTGAACGATTGTAGCAAAGAAAAATTCTATCTACAGCACGTCACTTGCAGTACTGTCAAGAAAGCCATAATGCGGATTAGATCAGCATCTACTGGACATGATGGTATCACTATCCAGATGGTAAAACTTATTATTGACCAACTACTGCCCTCTATTACAGACATTTTCAATGATTCATTAATCACAAGTGTTTTCCCTGAGGCCTGGAAACTGGGACAAATTAAGCCACTGCCTAAAAAGGACATAGCCTCAGCACCCTCTGACTACCGCCCCATCTGCCTTCTTCCTGCACTATTAAAGGCCTTAGAATATATAGTTCATGACCAGCTCACCATCTACCTCACTACTAACAACCTACTAGACGAATACCAATCAGGTTTCCATAAACATCGAAGCACAACATCTGCTCTGATAAAGGTGACAGATGACCTGAAACTTGCCATGGACCGACAAGTAGCGACTATCATTTGCTTCTTAGATTTCAGCAAAGCATTTGATACTGTCGACTTCGACATCTTACTGGCCAAACTTAGTGGTCTAAATTTCTCACCAAGTGCAGTGCAATGGTTTCGCTCATACATGACGTCTCGTCAGCGACGCGTCCTATCTGGGAATATAAAATCACAATGGCGGCAGGTAGTGTCAGGCGTTCCCCAAGGCTCAGTATTAGGTCCTACACTCTTCTCTCTGTATGTCAACGATGTGTCATCGGTTCTGACCTATTGCAAATACCATATGTATGCTGATGACCTTCAGTTCTATCTAAGTGCGAAACCAAGCGATCTCAAGAAAGCTATTGAAAATTTCAATACTGACCTCGATGCACTGTCAAAATGGGCACAGGATATAGGTCTAAAACTAAACCCATCTAAAACCCAAGCGGTACTTGTTGGTCACTCTAAGCTCATTAGCCCAAAACATCGGGAATCCTTACCACCTCTTATCCTAAATGGAACAAATATTAACTTCTCTCCCTCAGCAGAGAGTTTGGGAGTAATAATAGATGAAAATCTAAATTGGACAGAGCACGTAAGTGCAGTGTGCAAAAAAGCCTCAGCATCCCTTCATGTCCTACAAAAATATAAAAAAAACTCTTCCCTTTCGATCTGAAAAAGAAATTAGTACAAACGCTTATACCCCCAATCATTGACTACAGCGATATTATCCTACAAGGCCTCTCTCAGGAAAATTCCCGACGTCTAGAACTGGTCATGAATGCCTGCGTCCGATATATCTGTGACGTTCGACTTTTTGATCACATTTCACCAGCATATGCAAAATTCTCCTGGCTGTGTGCAGACAAACGCAGAGATTTCCATACACTCTGTCTCATCTACTGCCTTATAAATGTAAACTGTCCCTCATATCTTTCCTACTCCCTAACGCTCATGTCGGAACAACATGACAGAAACACACGTTCCCATTATAATAAAATCCTCTCCGTTTCACTGCATCGCTCAGTCACCTTCTCCAAATCCTTTATAGTAGCGGGAACCCGACTCTGGAATAACCTCCCTCGTTATGTTAGAGAACTTAAAAACATGTCCAGCTTCAAAAAACAGTTAATGACGTATCTACTTGAGCAACAGTAATGCCTTCCTCTGTACATGAATGCACTTCACCTCATTACTTCCCTCTTTCCCCGTCTTTAAATCTCCATTCCCCAAAATACGCTAAACTAGTAAACATCTACTTTACACACCAAGATATTACGTACATCTGCAGAAACCTTCATTACTATTGCCAATCCTTCTCATGTTTGTCATTATTATTTGATTTTTTTACTGTTAT
This sequence comes from Schistocerca gregaria, assembly GCF_023897955.1. NCBI lineage: Eukaryota > Metazoa > Arthropoda > Insecta > Orthoptera > Acrididae > Schistocerca > Schistocerca gregaria. Next base: position 30,251,488 of record NC_064924.1, on the reverse strand, counting down.
TATTATTGCTTTTATCATAATCTGTATGTACAGCACCTTCTGTAAAAATACTGCCAGCATTTAATTTATTAAGTCTTAGTCATGTTTATCATTACATTTTTTTACTGTTATTATTATTGCTTTTATCATAATCTGTATGTATAGCACCTGTTGTAAAAATACTGCCGCATTTACTTCATTAGGTCTTAGTCACTACTCTTTATTGATATTGTCACTAGAGTAAGCTAATATTCTCATTGAAACTATGGTCATGATGTAACTCTGATGTGTGAAATGCTGCATGTGTGGAACACTGGTCCGATGTAAGAGAGGGCCTGATGGCCCTAATCTGATCAGGTTAAATAAATAAATAAATAAAATAATTGGCGAGCCTTCAGGGGTAAGCCGGGAGATCAGGTATATGTCGGTAATTTTCCCGGGAGGAAGTTCCGTGTTGGCAACTTCCCGTTTTCTGGGTCCTCCTGCGACAATGCGGATTTTAGGCCCAGTTAATCTTATTGTTAAAGACAACCAGTAATCAATACAAGATCCACTTTAATCAAATTGAGTTTGGTTAGTCAGCTAGCTGGGTCTCCTAACATAAACCGCCCCCTCCCCACCTCCCAGCCCCATCTCACAGATTTCTCCTTGAGAGAAGGAGGTTGAGCCATGCTGCGGCTTGTGTTGGTGCTGTTTGTAGGTTTCCGTCCTCTGTTGGGGGCCAGACCGTACAGTTTAGGAGATATGGTGGCAATTGTTTGTCTTCTTCTCCTGTTGACAGGCGCCACTTGGTTTCGCAAGCGTTGCCTGTCCGCTAGTGGCAGCAGCGGCGGTTATCGATATGTACTAACTATGACCCTATCTTGGAGGCGATGTTGTTGTTCTTCCAAGCCGCGTCACTGTGCAGTTCGGTTGGGGGCTCAGGAGGAGCCAGTCCACGCAGTGCGTGAACAGTCAGGGACTGCTAGTGGCACACAAGGACTGCCGGATTGAAGGCCTGTGGTCACTAGGGTGCACAACCTCTTCGTAAACCGGATTCTGCAAGTTTTGAGTGCATTTGGATTCAAGTACAGAAACCTCTGCCACTGTGAGATTTTGCGATTCTCCAGTGACTTGTGTTCGTGTAGCTGCTCGTAGTGTTGCCGAGGCGAAGCTCAGCGAGTGGAGTGCTTGAGGCAGGCGGATCTGATTAGCCTTCCTGGACTTCCAGTTACTATTTTCTGCGTTCAGTTTGTTACTATTTGTTAAGTTCAACCAGCGGTATTTTTCCCTGCCTCGTGGCCGTTAACGCCCCAGTTACTTGCCCTGAGGGTTGGTGTATGTAACGACAGTGTACGTTTCCTCGCCTTGCCGCTGCTGTCCGGTGAGGCGTGTAGTTTCGATAGCTTTCTTGATTGTAGGTTGGTTCTCGATTTTTCTGCTCTGGTGGTAGTGGTTCCTTTCTTGCTCCGGGCGCTCTTAGCACTGTATTTTGGAGGCGGAGTCAAGACCGCCGGATCCAGTATTTTTACATCCCTGCATTTGGTTTATTGGACGTCAGGTAGACTCAGCAAGATTATCATTAGTCGTTCGTTAGACTGCCACTAGTCTGAGTTACCATCTTGTGACGTGAATACAAGTCTTGGCTGCCTATCTGAAATCACGAAAGTGGTTTTCTGCTGGACCTACTCGGAGGCTGATGCCTGGAGCACTGTCTGTGTTTGCCATTGTGTTTTATTATTGTATGTTTCAATTTTTTTATATAATTGCCATTTTTGTCGTTACAGCAAGTTTAAATGGTTACGCTACCAAGTTTACCATCATTTCATCTCACTAGTTTGGTGATCAGCTGCTTGTCCTTTTAAATTAACGTTTGCTGTTGTATTTGCTGTTTTAGTGTATGTTCTTAAATTTTTTATATAATTGCCATTCTAGTCGTTACAGCAGGTTTATATGGTTCTGCTACCAAGTTCACCATCATTTTGTCTCACCCGTTTGGTGATCAGTTGGCTGATTTTTTAAATTAACGTTTGCTATTGCAATGCTGTATTACAGTACGTTTTTAAACTCTTTATAATTGTCTCTCTTGGTGTTAAAGGCCTTCAGCCATGACTGTGGTTACTTGCCTTAAAATTCTAATTGGGATCACATTGGCTTGTTTTTGAAACGTTATTTGCTGTGTGTGTATTTTATGCTCATTTGGTAAATTGCAGCGCTCTGAAAGCCCTATTAATTATACTGTGGTATATTTAATAACGTGTGATGTCTTTAGTTATTGCTGAGTCTGGGATTACCGATCTAAAATAAATGTGTGTAATTGCAAAAGGGAACCAATAGTAACTGATCACGGCCTCGTCCATAATCGTAAGCGAGTCCTGCCTTCCTTGAATACCACGTTACAACCATAATCACACTATCAAGTTCATCGCTTAAGTAAGGAAAATTTACACAACACTAATGATTCCCCTTCAGTTACTTAAAAAAAATCTCGCTCGTCCGTTCGGACAGACTAAAGGATGGAAGCGCTTCTTATACACTGTGGTACTCGGAACAAACGAGTAGAAAGCAATCGCGAAGCTATTTCGAATATGATCAGGCTGCAAGGCAGGGCAGAAAACATGCTGAACACACACACGATCTCAGCCTGCCCGCCAAGGCGACAAAGCCCATGTGCCCCACGTACTAGATTATTTCTGCAACAGCAAATAATTCACGCGGCAGACAAATTCTAATCGTGATTCACCTTTTTCAAGATCATGCAAAGCTTACTAAGTACGTGACTATCTGCAACATAACTAAAAACCAAACTGAGACATTTACCGAATTAAAAAACAATTAAAATTACACTGACTTAACAAAAGCTCTGCCCTTCATATTAAAAGAAAGTCTAAAACTAATACGGGGCTAAGAGCATACTAATTAACATATTACATCAAATTAACACTGTAAGGGACTTTTAAAACAAGCAGGAAGGCTCTATTCCCCTTTGCATTTGCCGAAATAATTAGACTCGCTACGAGAAAACAACACCTCGAAGCCTAGGGTTTCGTAACTTCCCTATCACACTCTCTTATTCAAAACCATCCTTAATTGGTCTCCGGTCGAAACAACGTGCCACCATAAGTTTCACAAATCTTCACAGGTTAACAGAAGAATATGGGTCATCGTAACTTAATGCTTCCAGTTACGCTATGAGAAGATGTCCAGCATGAGGTGACGTACCCGCCACCGTTTCGCACGCAAACGCGTCGACTGATCAGCACAGAATACCCGGCACGCTGCAAAACGGAGGGAACGGTAAGGCCTGGGCACAGCAGATCGAGGCGAGAGCCTGCTTCAAAACACATGGTCTCGTTGGTCGCCGACCCAAGAGAGATTCCGGCCACGTGACAAGCCGGAAAGCCAAAGGCGCAACAGTTAGAGATATAAGAGCAGGCGAGTGTCGATACCAGAGACCAAGTGGAGCATGACTAGCGCCAGTCGCCACGGCTCAGATGTGGCATAGAAGTTGCACAACGTGGGAGGACTGTGTCGAGGGTCTGCACAAGGACGACGTTCTTGAGGACAATATTGTTGTTGTTGTGGTCTTCAGGCCTGATACTGCTTTGATGCAGCTCTCGATGCTACTCTATCCTGTGCAAGGTTCCTCATCTGCCAGTACCTACTGCAACCTACATCCTTCTGAATCTCCTTGGTGTATTCATCTCTTGGTCTCCCTCTACGATTTTTACCCTCCACGCTGCCCTCCAATGCTAAATTGGTGATACATTGATGCCTCAGAACATGTCCTACCAACAGATCCCTTCTTCTTGTCAAGTTGTGCCACAAGCTTCTCTTCTCCCCAATCCTGTTCAACACCTCCTCATTAGTTATGTGATCTACCCATCTAATCTTCAGCATTCTTCTCTAGCACCACTTTTCGAAAGCTTCTATTCTCTTCTTGTCTAAACTATTTATCGTCCATGTTTCACTTCCATACATGGCTACACTCTAAACATTCATGGTGGTGTCTGTTTGTTCTATATCGTGTCTCCCTACCACTTTCGTGCAACGACGCTCTGAGCGTGTTTTTTAGGGAATTGACTAGTTTGAACCTGGGACCTGTTGCTGGTAAGGAGACGCCAGACCACACATGACATGTAGAATTCAGAAGAGTTCAGTGAGACTAGCGATGATATAACAAAATACTAAATGATCTCAGTGTCAACTCCACTGCACTCCCTGTAAAGGAATCTTAATACTAACTAAATTTAGTGGAAGGGGTTCAAGGCTTTCCTATTTTTAGTTAGCTGGTAAAATAACGTCGAAAATGCAGTTAAGTTTACCATTGGAAATTTTATTCTACTCACAAAACATCGTTTATAAATTGCACTATTGATAAAAGGAAATGTTTTAATACAGAATGGTAAAAACCAACTGCGTTCAACAAAAATGTGAACGAATATTCCCTGAATGGGTTTCCAAGTTCTACAATCGATCGAAGGATGACCTATGCCATATCACATCTATAATCTAGGTTTAATTTAAGTTTCACAAAAGAGAAAACTATAAAAATGGTCTACAGTGACCCTTAATTATCTTTAATTATTACTTAACTTATCGTAAATTACAGTGGCTGATGTGGCTTCTCAATAACTATATAAAATAGAAAAATTATCGCGTATCAGATTTTCACTTCAAGTGGCAAATGTGAACACCATGAGTTTTAATTAACGACCGACACTAGTATTACGCAAAAAGGGGGTGTAACAGATGAGACTTCTGCAGTTCTGAGTGAAGCCTTATGTGCTCAAAAATGCGGCATCGCGTGCGTTCATTACCTTGTCGGTGTTTACGCAGCGTCAGGGCAGCGGCCGGTGCAGCACAGCTCCGCTCACCTCGCCATCTTGGAAGCAACTCTTTCTAACTTCTCCTTACTACAATTTACCGAAGTTGGTTTAAAAAAACCATCTGGCTGTGTTCTCATCTGACCAATCAGGGTCTCAATGTTAACCTTAAGCTCCGCCTACAAAGATTCTGTCTATCCAATGAGAAACGTTATACTTTTCGTGGTGGGGCAATGTTTTCAAGCTTTGCAACGTAACAGAGACGCTAAAAAGTCTCACTCTAAAACCTGGAGCTGGTGTGGTCCTTTTGGCGTTATCGTAAGATCTATACTGTTCTTCTGGAGGGCTCTATCTTTTAACGTGGGCTGGGGAGTGGTCCTAATGAAACAGACACGCGAAAAGGCTCACGCTAAAACCTGCGGGTGGTAGTGGCCCTTTTTCTGTTATCGTAAATCTATACTGTTTTTCTGGAGGGCTCTAGCTTTTAATATGGGCTGGGGGGTGGTCCTTGACGTAACAGAGACGCGAAAAGGTCTCACGGTAAAACGTGCAGGTGGTGAGGCCCTAGTGGTTAGCCAGCGACGTGGGTGTCCAGTCCGTCCCTTATCGTAGGACCTTCTAGCTTAACACGGTTCTGCTCTCGGCTTCTGTTCTCGTTTCTCCCCTCGAAACTGCGTCGGTCTCACGGTGGGAAGGTACGACATTCATTTAGGCATTCTTGTGTTATTCTGTGGTATTCCATTTGCTCACTCGTTACTCGTATTTATTTGGTTAATTTAATGTCACGATTTATTCGGAGCTATGTGACATACTACTGGGTTTGCTTATCATGTCAGGATTTTCATGGAAGGTGTTGGATTTGCCTGACACCTAACAACACTCCATACAAATACCGTCAGAAACGACTTCCTGACACTTAAATCTATACTCGATGTTAACAAATTTCCCTTCTTTAGAAACGCTTTCCTTGCCATTGCCAGTCTACGTTTTATATTCTCTCTACTCCGACCATCATCACTTATTTTGCTCCCCAAATAGCAAAACTCCTTTACTACTTTAAGTGTCACCTTTTCTAATCTAATACCCTCAACGTCACCCGACATAATTCGACTACATTCCACTATCCTCGTTTTGCTTTTGTTGATGTTCATCTTATATCCTCCTTTGAAGACACTATCCATTCCGTTCAACTGCTCTTCCAAGCCCTTTGCTGTCTCTGACAGAATTACAGTGCCTCAAAGTTTTTATTTCTTATCCATGGATTTTAATATATACTCCGAATTTTTCTTTTGTTTCCTTCAGTGCTTGCTCAATATACAGATTGAATAACATCGGGGAGAGGCTACAAGCCAGTCTCCCTCCCTTCCCAACCAGTGCTTCCTTTTCATGCCCTTCAACTCTTATAACTGCCATTTGGTTTCTGTACAAATTGTAAATAGCCTTTCGCTCCCTATATACAATATTAGGGAAATGTAAGAGGATGTAGATGAAGATGAAATAGGAAATATGATACTGCGTGAAGAGTTTGACAGAGCGCTGAACGATCTGTCGGAACAAGGCGATTGGTAACTACAGGTTCCTTGACGACCTCTCTCCAAGAGACTAAAGCGACTGCGGTCCACGCAAGGGATTTCTCCAGGGAATCCACTAGCTTTTATCAGATGCACCACTGCCCGTTTACTGTAACTTCTTGCACCCACACATTCACGATGCGAAACAGAAAATGCATCGCGATTGAAAATTAATTGCTACAAGCCGATTTGTCTCTAAGAGACAAACGCGGCTACAGTCACCATGTGGATCCTCGCCTGGGAGTCCAGTTGCATGTAACCGATGCACCAGTGCCCCTACTGTAATCCTGACAAGGCTACACAGAATTTACATCGCAACTGAAAACTACCGGCTGCGTGCCGACTTTTCTCCACCGGTCTATGCGACTACGGTCACCACATAGAATATCTCCTGGGTGTCCAGTAGTTTGACGCACCACTGCCCGACTGCTGTAACCCTCGCACCCTCAAACTGATGAGGCCCCACATAAATTGCCTCGCGGTGTCAAACTACAGACTCCCTTCGCGAAGAGACAAACGCTGCCCTCAGGAGTTGTCTCGCCATTAGGCGGGTGCTGAACTGTTGCGTAAGCCTCGAGTACATTGTAGGAATCATTCTGCTAGTGTACATCTATGGGACTGGCGCGACTACGGTCACCGTATGGAACCTTCCATGTAGCTTGAATATTATTGATTACACCTTCTGTAAGCACAAACTGACGAAGACCTATCCGTCCATTACTAACAAAAGTTTTGTCGGCTTTCTATCATTATTCCAAAGACCCACATATACATACCAAACCAAACAATTAGCACACAAACTAACTGCAGCCTTCGGACATCGCACACACATTAACTGCCAGTAAATGACAGAAGAAAAACTTCCTGCAGATATATGATAATTGTAGATTTACCGCCAATGGACATGAATGGTCAAAGCCCGAACAAAAAATTGCAGGGAAAAGCAGATGGATGCACTTGCACATTTATCTAGTATTTTTCTCGTAAACACATGGGGAAAAAAATCGCAGAAATTTGCTCTACAATACAAGAAATTATAATACCGCATCTCGATATTTTTAAACATATAAAGGGCCTCAGATCTATATGATATTCTCTATTAGAGATTTGTTGTACGTACCTATGACAACTAACTAGTCCTCCTTCCACGTACTTCAATACTGCATTATCGCTGTTATTACTCCTAAAACGCTATGAAAGGTATGTAAAAACAGGAGAAAACGAGTAGTATTGAAGTTTTGCTGTTAGCACAAATTGCAGACAAGCAGCTACGTCCCACAACGCCGTGACTAGCCCAATGTGATGTTGAGAATATGCGCAGGAAGCTATGCTCACTCCACAGATATTTATACTCTATGACGAGTATATAAGACAAAAAGTGTGTGGCGCACTTGTTACATCGATTACTGCTGCTACAATAGCAGGTTATCAAGATGTCAGTGAGTTTGAACGTGGTATTATAGTAGGCGCTCTAGCGATGGGACACAACATCTCCAAGGTAGCAATGAAGTCCCATACGACCATTTCACGACTGTATCGTGTCTATCAGGAATCTGGTGAAACAGCAAATCTCTGACATCACTGCGACCGGAAAAAAGAGTCTGCAAGAACTGGACCAACGACGACTGAAGAGAAGTGTTCAACGTGACAGAAGTATAAACCTTTCGCAGATTGCTGTAGGTTTCAATGCTGGGCTATCAACAAGTGTCAGCGTACGAACTATTCAACGAAACATCAGCGATATGGGTTTTCGAAGCTGAAGGCTTCTTCGTGTGCCCTTCATGACTGCATGACACAAACCTTTACGCATCGCCTGGGTCCATCAGTACTGTTCATGACTGTAAACATGTTGCCTGGTCGGACGGGCCTCGTTTCAAATTGTATCGATCGTATGGACTTGTATGGATATGGAGACAGCCTCATGAATCCATGGACCCTGCATGCCAGAAGGTAACTGTTCAAACTGCTGGAGCCTCTGTAAGAGGAGGGGGGTGACTGCAGTTGTTGTGCTATGGGACCCCTGATGCATCTAGATATGACTCTGACAGGAGACACGTCCGTAAGTATCTTGTCTGATCACCTACATCCATTTGTGTCCATTGTCCATTCCCACGCAGGAGAATGCGACATCCCACAAGTCCAGAATTGCTACAGTGTGGCTCCAGGAACACATTTTTGAATTTAAAGACTTCCTCTGGCCACCAAACACCCCAGGCATGAATATTATTGAGCATATCAAAATGTGTGTGTGAAATCTTATGGAACTTAACTGCTAAGGTCATAACTCCGTAAGCTTACACACTACTTATCTTAAAGTATCCTAAGGACAAACACACACACCCATGCCCGAGGGAGGACTCGAACCACTGCTGGGACTCGCCACACAGTCCGTGACTGCCAGCGCCATAGATTGCTCGGCTAATCCCACGCGGCTTTTGAGCATATCTCGAATGCCTCGCAACGTGCTGTTCAGAAGAGGTCTTCACCCACTCGTAATTTTACGGGTTTATGGACAGCCCTGCATGATTCATGGAATCAATTCCCTTCAAAACTATTTCTGACAATAGTCGAGTCCATGCCACGTCGTGTTGCGGCACTTCTGCGTTCTCGTGGGGGCCATACATGGTATCAGGCAGGTATACTAGTTTCTTTGGCTTTTCAATGTATGTACTACATGTATGTGTGTGTGTGTGTGTGTGTGTGTGTGTGTGTGTGTGATACAGCATTCCAAGAGAAATGCAGTGGAAATGTATAATGCAGATCATTACATTAGATCAACACCATAGGCAATCATGTTTATTTTATGATATCATATTGACGTCAGTGTATTGTGGTGGACTCTGTTGCATTTTCACAAATAATGCTATCCGTTGTGTATCCATTGCGTAATGTATCCATTACAGCATCATGTAATAATATCAGACAATATCACAGTCCAACCAATCGTCAGCCAAGTAATCAGAATCAGATGCTTGCTACAGAACCAGAACTGGGTAACAAGATGTTACTGGGAAATATGTTTTTTATTTTCGGCTATGCACTCGCAAGTATTACTGGCAATAGTTCCACCTTCCCAGAGATTTTGCTAGTGCTCAGAATATGAAAAGTTCTACTGAAAAACATTGTCTTTCCGACAGTAAATCCAGACTGTGTGCTAGTTGTAATGTTTGGTAGTAATATATGAATCAGAAATTTTGGGGGAGAGTTGATAAAACTGATATTAGTGATGGATATATAAGTTCTGTGCCAGTGTGAGTTAACAGAAAGTACGATCAGGAACGGCTTGCTAATTTAGTAATGTGTTGCATAAATCGACATAGGTAGTTATAATAATGAGCAGTGATAATTGGTTATAGCTTCTGTTCTGAATCTGCACCCCTGGAAATGGAAAAAAGAACACATTGACACCGGTGTGTCAGACCCACCATACTTGCTCCGGACACTGCGAGAGGGCTGTACAAGCAATGATCACACGCACGGCACAGCGGACACACCAGGAACCGCGGTGTTGGCCGTCGAATGGCGCTAGCTGCGCAGCATTTGTGCACCGCCGCCGTCAGTGTCAGCCAGGTTGCCGTGGCATACGGAGCTCCATCGCAGTCTTTAACACTGGTAGCATGCCGCGACAGCGTGGACGTGAACCGTATGTGCAGTTGACGGACTTTGAGCGAGGGCGTATAGTGGGCATGCGGGAGGCCGGGTGGACGTACCGCCGAATTGCTCAACACGTGGGGCGTGAGGTCTCCACAGTACATCGATGTTGTCGCCAGTGATCGGCGGAAGGTGCACGTGCCCGTCGACCTGGGACCGGACCGCAGCGACGCGCGGATGCACGCCAAGACCGTAGGACCCTACGCAGTGCCGTAGGGGACCGCACCGCCACTTCCCAGCAAATTAGGGACACTGTTGCTCCTGGGGTATCGGCGAGGACCATTCGCAACCGTCTCCATGAAGCTGGGCTACGGTCCCGCACACCGTTAGGCCGTCTTCCGCTCACGCCCCAACATCGAGCAGCCCGCCTCCAGCGGTGTCGCGACAGGCGTGAATGGAGGGACGAATGGAGACGTGTCGTCTTCAGCGATGAGAGCCGCTTCTGCCTTGGTGCCAATGATGTTCGTATGCGTGTTTGGCGCCGTGCAGGTGAGCGCCACAATCAGGACTGCATACAACCGAGGCACACAGGGCCAACACCTGTCATCATGGTGTGGGGAGCGATCTCCTACACTGGCCGTACACCTCTGGTGATCGTCGAGGGGACACTGAATAGTGCACGGTACATCCAAACCGTCATCGAACCCATCGTTCTACCATTCCTAGACCGGAAAGGGAACTTGCTGTTCCAACAGGACAATGCACGTCCGCATGTATCCCGTGCCACCAAATGTGCTCTAGAAGGTGTATATCAACTACCCTGGCCAGCAAGATCTCCGGATCTGTCCCCGATTGAGCATGTTTGGTACTGGATGAAGCGTCGTCTCACGAGGTCTGCACGTCCAGCACGAACGCTGGTCCAACTGAGGCGCCAGGTGTAAATGGCATGGCAAGCCGTTCCGCAGGACTACATCCAGCATGTCTACGATAGTCTCCATGGGAGAATAGCAGCCTGCATTGCTGCGAAAGGTGGATATACACTGTACTAGTGCCGACATTGTGCATGCTCTGTTGCCTGTGTCTATGTGCCTGTGGTTCTGTCAGTGTGATCATGTGATGTATCTGACCCCAGGAATGTGCCAATAAAGTTTCCCCTTCCAGGGACAATGAATTCACGGTGTTCTTATTTCAATTTCCAGGAGTGTATATACTCGGATTTCCCCATAGTTATTTACTATGCTTATGGTGAAGTCATATGCTAAATACTGTCTGAGAGCGGTTGCTGATCACAAATAGTCTGGTGCCGCGCGTCGCAGGATTTGAATCTGCACCAGACGTCGAAGACCCCTAGAGGTCTCTGCACCATAAGCTGTGGCTTCGCGCGCCTCCTGGCCCGCTTTTAGTGTGAGGGCGCCACAGTGGAACACGTGGTCCCAGTGGCCAATAGCGGCACCCCCGAGAGCGTACTTAAGCGCCAGCCACTCGCTCAGCCAGCTCTCAGCTGTCCCCTTCTCTCCCCCGAGTCCGTTTGCATTTCCCTTCTCTGCCTCTTCCTATTGCCTCTCGCGTCTGTCCTGCCCCTCTCCCCACTTATAAGTCCTGTCCCTCCTTGGTTCCCCCCTTTCGTTTTCTCCTCTCCTCTCCTCTCCTCTCCTCTCCTCTCCTCTCCTCTCCTCTCCTCTCCTCTCCTCTCCTCTCCTCTCCTCTCCTCTCCTCTCCTCTCCTCTCCTCTCCTCTCCTCTCCTCTCCTCTCCTCTCCTCTCCTCTCCTCTCCTCTCCTCTCCTCTCCTCTCCTCTCCTCTCCTCTCCACCCTCCTTGTTTTTTCCCCTCCTCCAGGTCCCGCCCCCCATCTGCCTTTGGCTCAGGAGGGTCGTATTTGTGCCACCGTTTCTCGTGCAGTGTTTTACAGTGTGTATTTTCCAGTGAGTGTTCCGTGGCGTGTCTTTAGGGACGTGTAGCGAATGGCCATCATACTGTCGCTGGGTGTGATATTTTTATCTCTTGCGAACAGAAACCAGACTGTCGTCATGTTTTTTAATTGTGTGTCTACTATGTTACTTGTCCGATTCCAGTGTATTTGATCGACATTGCCAACCCCTTTTGCTTTCTGTTTTAATTTTACGCATTTTTCGCCGTTTTACACTTTAAGTCGTCATTTTATCGCCTGTTTTTCCTTGTTTCTTTCTTCTTCATTTTCTTCCCAAAAAGTTTGTAGGCTGTAGAGCAGCGTACTAAGCTGCTGCCAGCCCGCCCTCCTTCGGGGCGGGGGGGGGCGGAGAATTGAAAATCAATAAAGAAAAGAAAAAGAAAAAAAGCTCAGCCAGTATCCCTCCCCCTCCCTCCTCCTGAGCGGCTTCCCCCTCCTACTCCCCCTCCATCTCTTGTGCCTCCTTCCAGTGTCTCAGCGCTCCCTTCTGCCCTGTCTTCCCTCTTCCTCTCCCACCCCATGTGTCTCCTGCCTCTTCGTGAACCCACTGATGCCCCTCCTCTCTTCATCCCTCCGCTTCCCCAGCTGCCCGTTGCTCTCCCCTCGTTTTCCATACTCTCTGACCTTTTCCCTCGGCAGGTGCCACCTGGGAGTTTTATTGTTCGTCGTGTGTGCTCCAAGTGGGTTTTTAAGCAAGGTGTTCTGGAGTGTTTTTTACTACTGTGGCCGACTTTTAACCTGTGCATTCAGTGTCTTCTCCGTTTTTTAAGAATTTCCAATCGGTGGATTGTGCTGCTGACAGCCCTCTCCTGCCCATATGGGGCAAGGGAATGAAATCACAATAAAGAAAAGAAAAAGCTCAGCCAGTCAGTCTAATGTCGCTTACATCGGTTTACACGTGGCCTTGCGCTAGACTGCTTACTTCCTGCTTCGTGGACGTGTTTGTTTCCTTGTAGGCCCCTCCAGATTATGTGAGACTATTAATGTTGAGTGGATGCCACTATGTGAATGCTTGATGTAGCAGTTGTGTCTCTCCTCCCAGCATCAAGGTCAGTCGCACTGGAAACGATCATACATTGATTAAATAATGGAAATTCTCTACCATTTCTGGCGGGGGGAGCAGGGAGTGGGGGTGGGATGAGGTAGCATAGTGTTAGCAACTCAATTTGGTTCTGTCATTGTGATCACAATCCATACAGGCCCAGACAATGGTCTGTAGGCTGTTTGCAGCCTGCAGTTGATCTCATGGCTGCCAGCTCCTCACTGTTCATTCTTGTAGTTTTTTCTTTTTCTCTTCTTTCATTCCCTTAAATTGAGACTGCCTGGCCTTGCTCCCTTAGCTTCTTTTAAGTCCTGTCTAGCTGCCATTGGGGCAATGAGGGTTTTGTGGACTGTAAACCTCCACTCTAGGTTATGTAGTTGATCCTTCAGAGATTTAATACTGCGCTGTTGGTGATAGTACTTCTCACCTATCTAGTTGTATATTTGAAGCACTGTTTATACATAGTCTTATTATGTGAATCTCTGTTTGACTTGGAAAACAGTAAAACTGCAGCGCTTACTGAATCTTCACACACACGTACTGGGCAAGGGGGGACCTGGCCCACTCTGTAATGTTGTCAGATGTATCAAAGATGGCAACGTACACGTCATGCAAGATGGCGGCTTGTAGACATGGAAACAGTACATCACATAATCCAAGATGACGACCAGGACATCATCAAAGATAGCAGATTTTGGTGCGAAGTTAGAATTTTAGCGGGAAGAAGATCAATTCCGCTACCTCCACTAACCTAACCACCTGCCCTCCTCCATAAAAATGGTGTGAAGTTCAAATTCCAACAGGATAATGCATCACACCATGGTTATCTCTACTAACTCAAGAAAATCACGGGAAGATAGGTCACTTATACTATCTCCACTAACCTAAGTCATTGGACTGCCACCTCATCCTATGAACTGGTGCCAAGTTTGAATTATGATGGTGAAGGAAGGTCACTTGGGTTATCTCTACTATCTTATGAAAATGGCAGGAACGAAAGAGCAGCTGGGCTACCTCCACTAAGTCACCTGACCACCACCTCCTCTTACAGATTTGTGGAAAAATGACCCAGCCTGTGCTGGACTGCTGGAGAGGGGAAGGTGTGTAGTTTATTTATTTTGAAACAGTTTATTTAGGGATGAATTCTGAAACATAGTATATTTATCACAGTGATACAGAACACATGCTCTGAGATGCTATAGAGTCTACAGACCTGCAAACCACCTGTAAATAATCCAATACATTTATGTCCAGAAAGCAAAACAACTTGTAAATCTTAAAAATAATAATCCATCTAAAAGACTCTGAAAAAATGCTTTCTAATCGTCAGATGTCGAAATCATGTGTTAGTATTTATTTAAGCAATTTGAGGCACTGCCACCATCCAGTGTGTTCACCACAAGGTCCAGAGTCCAACTGACATAGTACACAGTAAAACGACCAGAGGGCGCTATCCTCTGTTCCGTAACGTAATCCAAAATGGCGGCCTTGACATCAGCTGGTGATGCAAGTACCATTACCCAATATAGCGGGAAACAGTGTGTCCACCATGAGGTCTGGACCTAGTACACAGTACTGCCACCTGTGATTGCTGTCGTCCATTCCATGAAGTAACCACAGATTGTCGGGAAATGGAGAGAAACCGTGTTGTTACCACAAGATCTGGACCTAGTACATAGTACTGCCACCACATGGCGCTGTCGTCCGTTCTGTGACATAACCTAAGATGGATGACTGGATGGGGAAATGACATAGGCTGCCCTGGGCTGTTGGAGTGAGGAAGAGTGTATTTATTTTGGAACAATTTATTTAGGAATCGAATATATTTATCACATTGATACAGAACACACACTCCGACATGCTTGGGGTCACGCCACACAGCCCACAGACCTGTAAACTACTCCTAAATAAAGGTCTGCAGACACGCAAACATCTCCTAAATTACCGAAATAATTTCAGTGCAGACATGCAAACTCGACCTAAATAATTCAGTACACAGCTGTGCACACATGAAGTCAACTCCTAAACTGTCCAAATAGCGCATAGAGCAGCCTACATACATGCACGCAAAATAATGCAACAGACAAGCAAACAATGTACGCAGGCACAGCCTGCGGCCCCCTGTGCACTGGACCACACAGGAGGCTAGTGGCAGCCCCCACCCAACACAAAGGCTGACTTCTGAATGAAGTGAGCATTATAATTGGCTCTTGTCGAATTTACCCGCCGAATTACTGATACAGACGGTACAGAAGCACCATCAACCTTTTGTTTCTTTCTGCAGATGAGACTTTCAGAGCTAAAATCTATTTTACATGGATCTCTATATTGCACTGACAATTAAACCCTGCAAAGTGCCCCCTAATATCGTCTGATAGTGAAAGACTCTTACTAAATTACACTGCTCTCCCACCGTGCACACGAGCTTGAATGTTAGAAAATGAAACCGACATGCGACCCAACAATAAATCACTGCAAACGCTACATATCGTCATATATGGACTGACGTTTGCTCAATTAGAACATGAAACCCTCCTGTGACCCATCAATATATCGCCATATACCCTACATATCGTCAAATATGGAAATACTCCTACTCAACTACACTGCTAGCCCGCCGAGTACGCAGGCTTGGATATTAGAGCGTGAAACCAATCCCCAATCCAGCAATACATCGCCACCTACTGCCCGATGTAGTAAACATACAATTCATACTGTGTCTTCGAAAGAGGTGTAATTGGCCAGATGTTAAAAAACCCGAACGGCAAAACTACTATATGTTACTGTATCAAGCGGTCTTGGTTCTACAGGTGCACGCAAGTATTCATGTTAAAAGCTATACTGGCTTTATAAATCAAGTTATGGTATTACACATGAATGAATTGTTTTTTTTTTTCTTTTTGTTCCAGACAAATACAGAGACGGTGATCGTCGGAGCGTGTATTATCAGACCAGCAGTCCGCTTACGCCTATCTCACGATGCAACCTCGTCATATAATCTCACAATTTTGAAAGTGCTTCGGCTAACGAGCGTGCTATGAAACCACTATCAGTAACTCCCTCACACCGCTAGATCTGTCTCCAGTATTCTGTGATATATCCACTGAGTTATAGGCGATGACTGATTGAGAAGGATCACAAACAGTAGTAGATAGTGTGCCAATTGAGGCCGTAAGAAACCTCTAGTGTTACGCTATCCGCTACAAATTATGTTTATTGTTTGAAATCAAGTAGTTCCATTCTACAGCATACATTCACAGGATCACAGCCACAGGTGAATCGTATTTCTGCCACACTCATATCTCGAAACGAGTAACCTTTCTCGAACATATGTGCTCAAGTTAAATTCCAACATGGTTTTAGTCAGTCCCTATGTGTCCTGCTGTGAGGCACCCACATGCCTTGCTCATACTGTGGCATCAAGCAGTCAGGCCTGCAAGATGAGTGGTCTGCCAATCGAGTGGACTCATTCTTATTTATCGAATAACATGAACTCTAGTACTCTCAATTAAGTTACAAGCTATTCTCCTGTTTGAATATTACGCAACGGAAACGGAAACGGAGATATGACTATTAGTAATGTACAAAAATCTGACTGTTCACTACGCACTGGCAATACCACATTTTCTTTCTTATTTAACGGCTTTGATCAACACGTGGCCATCGCACTGAATATGAATACCGCACACATTATAAATTCTGGATATCATGAAAACATACTATTCGAAGGAAATGGCCACCAATCATTTTCTTTTCACTATCTTATTTATCCCGATAAATTCTATAACCTAAACACACCATTGCATTTTCTACAACAATTAACTCCACCCAGTGGGCATGGCTTTATATTGGTGATTACCTTATAATCTCGTAATGATTTAACGCTACAGTGCACTTTCTGGATAGGATGGTGGATCTTTTGTTGTATCTCACACTTCGACTCTCACACCCATCATCACGAAAATTTCCTACAGACCGAGTGGTACAAAAAGGAACATGCATAACGTCGCTAGGCAATGAAAACCTCGTAACTCCATCTGACTATGAAATCCATGTAACTCCATTACCAAATATAGACAATTATGCCACATAGCCTGTTGAAATCTTCCTTCTTCGAGTTGAACAGTGTTGCCATCTAGTGGCAATAATGAAAAACTCACATCTCCAGCGATATGTAGTTTGTGCCGTAAACCTCGCGTCTCCGGTAATCGCCATTGTTAGTGTGCAGGGCGAACACATGCTCCGAGATTAAAACGTTTTTTGATGTGGTAGTAACCGTTTTGACTGACAGACCCAACATTGCTTTATTGCTACAGGTACGTGTTAGTATTTCTAGGTATTTATGTTTTGTATTTTAATATATACAATTAATAATTACCTCGTTAAATTCAGTGTTGACTTACGAGTTTTTCATCACACATAAAGCAGACTGCACTCGGTATACACGAGATTCTACTTTTAGAACTGAACAGAATCCTACACATTCTACAGTAACTACTTTCTTTTCAGCTATGGGTAAAAAGAGTAAGTTCACTCTTCACCTTGTGAAACAAGCCGTATCGTATAAAATCACCGGAAGAAGATACTCGTCAGGTTCCTCCTTCTCCTGCACCAAAGGAAAGAGTAGACCTAAAAAATGAAGGTAAACCATAGTTCATACTGTCGTAACTTCAAGTAAGATCCTTGTTTGAAAGTTGAGGCAGTTAAATTATTTAAATTTTATTGATGACATTATTGTTTACACTACGGATAATGCGCAAAAAGAAGCCAATACAGAGGTGAATCTCACTTCTGAGTTTGAAAGTCTTTTCGAACACAGCAGCGAGGATGATATCTCCAGTGGCAGCAGTGATGTGTATGGTCCAGATAAAAAGAAAAATGACCATAGCAGTAACAGCACCACGGAAGACGATGAGGACGAAGTTGATGTGGGAGTAAAAGGTACTGAGCAGCGCCGTGAAAGGAAAAGCAATCAATCACTTCAAAGATTGCAGAAAGAAAAACGTATGAGGGGACAGGATTATTTAGGAATGCAAAAAGGTGAGTTTGGGAAAAAGAGACCAACAATGAGCAGAAGTAGGAGGGAAATGATACCACGATGTACTTGTAAACATTCTTCCTGAAATCGGAACAGGAATTGCAAGGATATTACAGAAGAGCAGAGACAACTAATATTTAATCAATTCTGGGAGGATATGTCTTGGGGTGAAGGAAAATTTTTTGTTAGGAGCCATGTCTACTACGTTCCAGTTAAAAGACGCAGAAATAATTCAGGATCTAATAAATCTCACCTTTCTAACACAATATAATACAATTTTGTAATAGAAGGACAGAGAAAAACTGTCTGCAAAACTCTATTTCTGAATACTTTGTGCTTAGGCGAATGGAGTGTCAGAACATGGTCATCTAGTGCATCAGGAAGAACGCTTGAAGACGGGCCTCAAATGCAGGAGAGAACAACGAAAGTTTCAGGTGGGCGACGGTTTTTTGGCCGCAACTGGACTCGCATTACTTCCACAAAACTCTACTTGGAACCTAACTGGCAGAGTAAATCAGAACTACATAGGGAATATATACAATTTTGCAAGAAAAGAGGACAAATCCTAGCTGCTTACAAACAGTTCTGCGAGGTATTCGATGAAAATAATCTTAACTTATTTTCGCCTAAAAAGGACCAGTGCGAACTTCGTTGTTCTCACCAGACAGGCAATCTCTCAGACAATGAATACTCCTTCCATATGGCCCGAAAAACTGAGGCAAGGGAAGCGAAAAATAGTGATAAATTAGGATCAGCTAGAGTGTTTACAATGGACCCTCAAGCACTTCTGCTTTCTCCCAGACCAAAAGCATCTGCACTGTACTATAAAAGCAAACTGAAGGTCCACAAATTTACCATCTATGATTTAAAAAATAACGATGGTTATTGGTACCTTTGGCACAAGAGTGAAGGTGGACTAACAGCTTCGGAATTTGCCAGTATACTCGTGTATTTATAGAAATGTACGTCCAAAATGATTCAGAAGGTATTTTCTATAGCGACGGATGCACGTACCAGAATCGAAGCTCAGTCATGAGTAATGCACTGGCTCATCTCGATAATCAGAAAGGCATTACAATAATGAAAAAATTTCTGGGGAAAGGTCACACTCAAATGGAGTGTGATTCTATGCACTCCACCACAGAAAGGAAGTAAAAAAAAAAAAAAAAAAAAAAAAAACCAGACACATTTATACTCCTGCTGGCTATGCAGAAGTTTGTGCTACCGCAAGACAAAGTCCTAGACCTTACGTTGTCAACTATTTGGACCACACGTTTTTCAAGTCCTACGATAAACTCTCATTGTATTCCTCTATTCGGCCAGGATCCAAAATTTGAGATCCAATAGTGACTGATATCCGGTGTCTCAAGTATGATGCCTCCATAAAAATGGAATATAAATTGAAATTCAGTGATACATGGGAACCACTTCCAAGAAGGATGTCAAACATACCCAGCTCATTTACAGTGCCCCTCTCTCCAGTTCACCACTAAAAATCAGCGCAGAAAAGTTTACGGATTTGCAACAACTAAAGCTGGTCCTTCCTAAGGATGTGCATTCATTTTATGACGCACTGCCTCACATTTGTAATGCGAGAACATGTCCGTGTCTAAAAAAAGAAAGCCAAAAATAATCGTCTTTACAGCCACCTATGACTGTGAGTGTAGCAGTAATAGTAACAATAATAAATGTTAATAAACCGCACAAATGATTACAGTAATAAAAGGTTAATTACAGCTAACGACATTGTTTCTATGTTTTTAAACACTGTAATTTATTAACATCCAGATTCCAATATTTTGATCATTGTGAAATTATTCATTTCACTTTATATCTGTAACAATGTATCCTTACAGATGGTTTATAATACACAAATAATGCGAAGTTTAAGTAAGTTTTTTTAAAAACAAATTAAACATTCATTCACTTCAATTCTTAACCGTGCACTTGTTACACGACTCTTATCTCCATGACTACCAATAAAATAACTGTGAAAACCTTGTAACTCCAAAAACCGACAGACAATTTGAAGTACATAATAAAGTCTTATGTACCAATGACCGGATCCATATTGTGTAGCAGAAATCACTACATTTGACTAATCCGGTCCTCACGTGATTTCTGTAATTTGTGTTTTGTCTCTCCTGTAAAATTTGACCAATTTGAGTTACGAGATTTTCATTGCCTAGCGACGATAACCCACTGCCTCTGAAACTATCTTGTTACTCTCCCAAGCCAACCACACATACTTAAATTTCATGAAATACCTCACACTGGCAACATACAATACAAAGAATAGTCATAACGTTATAATCACATCACTTTCAGCTTTCCCACTTCAATTAGTATTTATCCCAGTTTCACACGACACTGCCCCACTTCGTAACTTTTCTTTCCTACTATGAACTCTGAAGGATATATGCACATCTTCCTGTGCAATGCAAGCCAAGTGGCGTTGCTGCATAGACGGCTGACTCACCTTGCTCCTCTTCCAGAGTATTATAGTTTGAACCAAGCATCACACGGAAACATAACACGCAAAGTAATATTAAGAACATTTTCATCACACACAAGAGTCCTCAACTGATACCATGGACGAGAACTTCTCTTTATCCTTTGTCTCATACACAGATTGAGACTCACACAGTACTCACCACGTGGAAGTACTCATGTCTAATTTCAAGTCCTGCACACACCATTTCTTAAATATTTCCAAGTTACAGTACACACGCCAGTAATTCAGCTTAACTTAAGCACTCGGAACTATTTCAACTTATTGCTACACGTCGTTTCATTGTGACCGTTGGTCACTTCCGAAGATTACTGCGATCCCCTTAATATTACATGCCTGACATTTAATTCTCCCCACAAAAGTTCCTGAAATAGAGAAATTATTATTCCAAATTACTCTTAAGTATTTCACATGCATACCATCTCTCCACTCTTTTGTCTTTACGGAGCACATCTATGTCAGGTCTTATCAACACTAGATCCAGCGGCAGAGTGCTGAAACATGGCAGTTCTTCAGGTCATCTCGCACCTCTGTTGAGGTGGGGAAATACCATGCTACCCATTGGTCAGCCACATTTCAGGCGCTCAAAGCTCAGGTAAATTTCATCTCTTTGGTTCCACCGAAGGTGACCAAAGAATCATCTCAAAGATGATCATATATTCACATTCACTATCTGCAATTAGCAGACGACCATACATTCATTCATTTCACAGATCTCACCAAATTGGTTGTAGGGATTTATTTTGTGGGAGTGCACATGTGATCAAGAAAATAAATAAATTGTCATTTTTTCCTACACTCGTATCCGGCTTCGGTGTATTAAGTGAAATTGAGTTATTATTACAAACAAATATGTTGTTCTGACAAGAATAACGAAGAATGTTGTACTTATTTTCAATGTCCGGTGGTACTGTACTCTTTCACTGCAACTGCTCCCAGTCCTACAGCTTTGTGCATGTGTTCAATCCAATTTAAGTCAGAAATGAGCAGAAGTCGGAGAAAGCCATATCCAGCACCTTCTGCAACTCATGTAGAAACAGAACGACCTGAGTTAGTGCAACAGGACAGTGTTTCGACCATTTGGTGGTAATGCACACATTGTAGGTCAGAAAGAGATCTGCTTCCATTCACATCTATCAGCCCAACATGCTATCATCGCTGTTCTGTACCATCCAACAAAGAAAAATTACGAGCTATAGAAGCTCCACTAACTTCACCCGATATAGAACTCACCTAGGGTTCATAACTAAGTTAGCAACAGTTGCTTGTAGGGTACTGCAATTCCCATGTATACATTTGCCTGACAGAAGTGGTGTTTACAGCGTTAGTGACTGAATTACTTGCAATTTTCTCATGTCAGATGCTGCTGTTACGCTTTTATATGTTTCCTTGTAAGAGATATTCCCTATTGCTAATGATCATTTTATGTAGGGCTGATGCAGGCACAGTATAATTTCTGATCGGATATGAACAGTGGGCGCTACACTTCTTTGGAAAGCTACATTTTGCTCGTATCACAGGGAGCAAATGTTTTACAAACGTAGTTTTTTCGTTTTACTGTTCGATAACATAGTTTGTCATAGAGAAATTGCGAAGAAGTATGTATATCATGTACTTGAAATATATATTGCTTACATTGGAATATTAATAGCGCTACATTCCATGCGATTGAAAGGTCGTGAACGTAAGTAATCTAACCTTATAGCCCGTTTTAATTATGTTCTCTCTTACTAATACCTTCCAGTTCTTGATCCTTGACTCTGGAGTAATACTTTACAATTGATAGCTTGGATTATTTACTTAAAAATGCTTCTAACTATGCCGGTCTGGAGCTCCACCACGCGTAAAAATCATTCGATTATTGCTCTTCTTAACTGTCTGATATTGCATCATAACACTTTCAAATCTGTTACTATACATCGATAAGGAGTGCTAAACTCCTCGACATTGGCGCGTCTAGATATATCTTGTGCACTTGGATGGTGCGGACTCGGCAAGCTCCAGTCATTCACGAGACGTGGAATGTAGCGCTCTTCTTCTGGTCAGTTGTAGATTAAACCGGTAACGGTGCTACAGGGCAGATTGTTCAATGACAGTGTGAGGAGGGTCTTTCAGTCTCCGATTTTACCCTAAGACAGTGAAAATGCTCTGCGAGTCCCATACGCAGAGAGAGAGAGAGAGAGAGAGAGAGAGAGAGAGAGAGAGAGATCGTAAATTAAGTATTATGCTCAAGGTATTAGAAACATGTAGAGCACTGTCTTATATACTTTGATGATATATGTGATCGAGAATTAACAATGAATGTATGTACTGCACAGTCATCTATCCACATTCTCAATGATACTCGTATAGTGGAGAAGGGGTGGTTTAGCTGTGACACTGAGACTGAGAAACACAGCCACATCATTGGTCGGTTTTGAAATTACTGCAAAATTGTTTGCACTATCAACTGTGATGCTTGTTGCTAGTGTACATCGAGTTTGTTTTTTCCATCCCATCTGTGCAATGGCACGCTGGTGGTTACCTCATACTGATTGACTGGTATCACTTGTTTGAGTTGGAGAGTCTTGGTGGGTGGACAGCACCTTCTGGGGTGAATAACACCGAAACAGTGATCGCATATATGACTGCAGTATAATGACTCAGTCGAAATGGAATGCAGAGTCATCAGCTTTCCCGTGACTATGACAGATGAGTTCAAATGTAGAGCTCGTGAATCACTTTTGGACTGTGGTTTGGAAACCATCCAACGCTGCAAAAACTCCCCAAATTTGCTTATGTTGTAACTCTCTTTTATTTGAAATCATTCAGTGTTTCTGTGGGTAGCATCTTTTGGCAGCCTCAGTAATAACATGGTTTACATGGTGAGACCTCTAGTTTTCTGCGAGAGGCCATGGATCAGAACGTCTTAGTGTCAGTTTAGAAGCTGATACAGACCTGGAAGTCGTGGTAGAAGAACAAAATGTATGGCAGTCTACAAGGCGTGTTAGAAAACTATGTTTTAAACGATGACACAGGGTCACAGGGAGCGTCTCTTACGGCTTACAGTATAGCCTGTGGGCTACGGTCATCCTCCTACAGTACTGATGATGAAACCTTAAACTGCCCTCTATAATGGATCAAGAGCTGTATATTTAATAGGATCATCCCACATCGTCAGCAGCAGCAGTATGACAGGTAAATTCGATGACGGACGCCTAGGTTAGTTCTATATCGAATGAAGTTAGTGGAGCTTGATTAGTTTCTGGATAGTAGCATGCTGGGCTGATGGATGTGAATGGATGCGGATCCGCTTCTGACTGTGCTACAATGCGTGTATTTCCACCGAATTGTCGAAACACTATCCTGTTGCACTAACTCAGGTCTTTCTGCTTCTACACGGGTTGTAGAAGGTGCTGGACATTACTTTCCCCGACTTCTGCTCAGTTCTAACTTAAATTGGATCGATCACATGTGCAAAGCTGTAGAAATGGAAATAGTTGCAGGATGCATAGGGATTGACTAAAACCATGTTGGAATTTAACTTCAGCACATATGTTCGAGAAAGGTTACTCGTTTCGAGATATGAGAGTGACAGAAATATGATTCATATGTGCCTGTGATCCTATGCAGATATGTGGTTGAATGGAAGTACGAGGTGCATTCAAGTTCTAAGGCCTCCGACTTTTTTTCTAATTAACTACTTACCCGAAATCGATGAAATTGGTGTTACTTCTCGACGTAATCGCCCTGCAGACGTACACATTTTTCACAACGCTCACGCCATGATTCCATGGCAGCGGCGAAGTCTTCTTTAGGAGTCTGTTTTGACCAGTGGAAAATCGCTGAGGCAATAGCAGCACGGCTGGTGAATGTGCGGCCACGGAGAGTGTCTTTCATTGTTGGAAAAAGCGAAAAGTCACTAGAAGCCAGGTCAGGTGAGTAGGGAGCGTGAGGAATCACTTCAAAGTTGTTATCACGAAGAAACTGTTGCGTAACGTTAGCTCGATGTGTGGGTGCGTTGTCTTGGTGAAACAGCAACACGCAGCCCTTCCCGGAAGTTTTTGTTGCAGTGCAGGAAGGAATTTGATCTTCAAAACATTTTCGTAGGATGCACCTGTTACCGTAGTGCCCTTTGGAACTCAATGGGTAAGGATTACGCCCTCGCTGTCCCAGAACATGGACACCATCATTTTTTCAGGACTGACGGTTACCTTTGTTGGCGGTGAATCTGTGTGCTTCCATTGAGCTGACTGGCGCTTTGTTTTTGGATTGAAAAATGGCATCCACGTCTCATCCATTGTCACAACCGACGAAAATAAAGTCCCATTCATGCTGTCGTTGCACGTCAACATTGCTTGGCAACATGCCACACGGGCAGCCATGTGGTTGTCCGTCAGCATTCGTGGCACCCACCTGGATGACACTTAACGCATTTTCAGGTCGTCATGCAGGATTGTGAGCACAGAACCCACAGAAATGCCAACTCTGGAGGCGATCTGTTCAACAGTCATTCGGCGATCCCCCAAAACAATTCTCTCCACTTTCTCGATCATGTCGTCAGACCGGCTTGTGCGAGTCCGAGGTTGTTTCGTTTTGTTGTCACACGATGTTCTGCCTTCATTAAACTGTCGCACCCATGAACGCACTTTCGACACATCCATAACTCCATCACCACATGTCTCCTTCAACTGTCGATGAATTTCAATTGGTTTCACACCATGAAAATTCAGAAAACAAATGATTGCACGCTGTTCGAGTAAGGAAAACGTCGCCATTTTAAGTATTTAAAACAGTTCTCATTCTCGCCGCTGGCGGTAAAATTCCATCTGTCGTACGGTGCTGCCATCTCTGAGACGTATTGACAACGACGGCGGCCTCATTTTAAAGTAATGCGCATGTTTCTATCTCTTTCCAGTCTGGAGAAAAATAATCGGAGGCCTTAGAACTTGAATGCACCTCGTACTTGATTTCAAATCATAGACATCATTTCTAGCGGATAGCGTAACACTAGAGATCTGAAAAGCTAGTGTACATTTCTTACTGTCTCAATCGGCATACCGTCTACTACTGCTTGTGATCCTTCTCAATCAGTCATCGCCTATAACTCAGTGGATATATTGCAGAACCTTTGGCTTAGTGTCAAGACAGGATATGTTACATATACTGGTGAAGTAACTAGTGGCGTGAGGCAGTTACAGATAGCGGTTTCATACCACGTTCCTTAGCCGAAACACTTTCAAAATTGTGACATTATATGACGAGGTTGCATCGTGGGTTACGTGTAAGCAGACTGTTGGTCTGATAATACACACTTCTATGATCACCATCTCTGTATTTGTCCATAAAAACCAATTCATTCGGGGGTAATGGCATACCTCGGTTTATAAAGCCAATATACCTTTTAACATGGATACTTGTGTGCACCTGTAGAACCAAGACCGCTCGTGACAGTAACATACAGTAGTTGTGGCGATCATTTTTTGTAACATCTGGCTGATTACACCTCTATTTCGAAGACACGATGGTAATACCCACAAGAAAAAATTATGAGACATTTCCGCCCATCGCTGATTTTCTCTCAGTATCATTTATTAGGTAAATATTATACTTAGTAGTAGTAGTAGTAGTAGTATTAGTAGGGGATCCATGATAGGTTCACTTGGAGCATCAAGCGTATAGAGCATGTGTTTGTGTTCCAACATCTGCAAAGGAGATGACTGTGGAATACTGTGATAGTACAGGGAAGGGTATGTCAAGTCGTAAGAATGGTACAGATATTTCTATTTCCACAGTCACATCCATCAGCAGGGTGTATTTCCAATACTTCGCTCATTGCAGAATGTTGTTCAGTTGAGACCGCAATCCTAACAGTTACTTGTAAGTCTCGCAATAAAATATATATGAGGGTGGTTTCTTAGGATGATGCTTCTGTCTATGCATGCAGCATAGTGACCTGTGTGCGAATGATTGACTTTTCCCATTGCTGGTACGAGCCTTGCGAATGTAGATGACTTAACTGTATAATCCTCTAGATGATCGAATAGCGAACTAATAGTTAGTATGTGTTGGATAGCTTTCGTGATTGCGTCGAAAATTGAGTAGATTGAAAATGGAGGTTTGCTTGCACTGGAGATTAATTCCAGCCTATGTAAATAGTACAGTTCATTGCTTCTGTACATTTTGCCCTTTATTTAGTTGAGGGAGCGTGACTGTGGCGTGTGCATCCAGCAGGTGAGTGACATGTTTGCTGGTTCTCTAGACATGATAAACACGCTGTTGAACTTTGTAAATAATAGGGACGATTTGGAATCTTTCACAGCACCGACCTCGGTGTTAGCGATCGGAAATATCCATTTCCTCTACTTTTCTTTTGTCGAGTTGCACATCAAAACGCTTCATTTGAACCCAAAATCGATAAGATAAAGTCAATGTTGTATGAATTCATGTAAACGATATGCAATTGACAAGTGAGAGCACCGTGTTTGAAATACTCGAAGCTGGTGTGCACGACGGTCACCGAGGCTTTTAGTTCAGGAGAGAGGCCGCACAACAGGATGCCAGGCCCTTCGGAGGGCGACCCAGCCCATGTCGGCCGGTGACCTCCCGTAGCGTATAGCGTGGGCCCGAGTGAAAAGGGGGAACGACTCCTTGTTCGGCTTAAAAGCAAATTCCGGTACAGCGATGCTGATTGGCAGACGATATTTCTGACGCCTTGAGCTGAACGAATAATGGAAGAAACCGAAAGATATACCCCTTCACGTCTGGCGTGGAGAGGCGCCGTTCCGTTGGAGCGATAACATGTAATGAAAGCGTGCGCGCTCGTACGTGTACTCGAAAGAGCAAGGAACAAGTTTCTCCTCAGTACTTCACTGGGAGAGCACCTCTGTCGACAGCGAATCAAAGGGCGACTCTATATTGAGTCCTTGCGATTAAGCATTGTTCACTGTGTTGGCCGACACACTTATTGATCAGTGTGAACGAACAGAGTTATAGTTAAAGGCCTGCGAGCGAATTTTGAGTGGGATCACGGTGGACTGGTTATCTGACCGGTGTACCACGCCAATAGTTAGACTAGCGGCAAATAGGAATCCTTGACTTCATTAAGGCAAAGGGAGTGTTTGATTGGCGAAGGTCAATCCAGATAGAACGATAATTGTTTGTCAGCAGTGAGAGGCGCAGACAGCAGTCATCACAGCTTATGGTATTGTGTGCTACAGCAATTGTGTTCCCCATATTTCCTCCACAACAGTACACTTCACTGCATTTCACACGAGACAGCCTCGACCGTACCTAAAGGATAATTATTCAAGTTGAGTAGGCGCACCTCTCAGCCACTCTGCCAAGGCAACAAGCATGTTAAACTTTGTGTAGAAATTTCATTTGCGAATCCTATCCTTGAAAGGTAACTTCACATTCCGAAAAGAACAAGGAAATAACTTGTTCAACTCATAACTAAAAGTGCCAATGTGATTTTTCAGAATTTTACAAAATAAATAATAGCTTTCATTAGCTTCATGCTTTTCTTACACTAACTAGCACTACTCCAGTACTCATGTGTCCCACTACTTACGTAATAAATTTTGTGAATTTTTGTGTCATTTCCTTACAGTGGACGACTCCCGAAGATATTTATTGCTGAAAGTTTTTCAAACATTTCTCTTTAGAACGCTAGGAACGTCTGTCTGGTTTCTGTAGTAGTGTGGGGGTGGAAATTGCATCTTGCAGGAGCCACAGGGTAAAGGGTACATCTCAGATGAATCTGTTGCGCAGAATAACAGAATAATAGATCAACCCCACACCTCAGAACGTTTGTGTGTGTTGAAAGCAGGAAGGATAACACGTGATGGATGGGGTATCACATTAGGAGGGCTAGGAAGACTGAATTCGATGTTATTCTGCGCTATTTTCGTAAGAAGGTTCTGTTAGGACAAGAATTTCCGTGCATATAATCAGAGGCATCACGAAAACTCCTACGAAAGCACATGTTAAATATTTCTAGAACACTATGCAGTTTACTAGAGCTCAAGTTGGTTATTATTTTAGGTAGCAATGTGGCTTCAGTATAATATTGAGAACATCGCTAGATGCGCTTGCGATTCTACATAGCTATATGTGGCGATGCGTCAAGCACATATCACACATCGTCCATTAGAATTGCTAGGGAGAAACCAGTTTGTGCTGTTCTGGAACGGATTTCTGCAGTGCATTTGGCAGTTAGCTCTTTATCGGACAACAGGTATAGGGCGGGTTCACACCAGCACCGAACACACACGTGTGTGGCCCACTTTGGAGCATTTGTGGTCTGTAAATAGGTTTTCTCTGCCATCTGGTCGTCTCATCGATGGGGCCTAGGAGATCACGTATTTCGAGTGCAATTTCGCAGGTGTCATTGGGATGCCACAACCTCAAGCTTGAGAGACACCAATGGACACCTGTGCTTGGTTTGGTAGCTGACTGATGTGTCACTTTGCGGGGCCTGCCTCTAGTCTCCTGTGTGGTCCAGTGGACATGGGGCGTGTCTGTGGGCCTATTTTGCGTGCAGGTCTGTAGGCTGTTCTATGCGTTATTTGGACAGTTTAAGAGTTGATTTTGTGTCTGCACAGTTGTGTAAAGTATTATTTAGGAGGAGTTTGTATGTCTGTACTGAAATTATTTCGGTAGTTCAGGAGTTGTTTGCGTGTCCGCAGAGTGTTATTTAGGAGTAGTTTACAGGTCTGTGGGCTGTGTGGCGTGACCCCAGGCATGTCAGCGCGTGCTTTTGGTATCAGTGTGATAAATATACTCTATCCCTAAATAAATTGTTCAAAAATTACACTCCTTCCTGTCTCCAACAGCCCAGTGCAGGCTGTGTCATTTCCCCCTCCTGACAACCATCTTGGGTTATGTCACGGAATGGAGGACAGCGCCCTCTGGTGGTGGTACTGTGTACTAGGTCTTTTGGACTCTGGACCTCATGGTGAACACACTGGATGGTGGCAGTGCCTCAAATTGTTTAAATAGATACTAGTGTGTGAT
The DNA here is from genome assembly GCF_023897955.1 of Schistocerca gregaria. Lineage (NCBI taxonomy): Eukaryota > Metazoa > Arthropoda > Insecta > Orthoptera > Acrididae > Schistocerca > Schistocerca gregaria. The sequence goes on along the minus strand of NC_064924.1, from coordinate 30,222,025 downwards.
TTCGACAGTTGACGATTAGCAAGCGTGTTTGCACAGTGTTTTAGATGGATTATTATTTTGACAACTGACTAGTTGTTTGGCTCTCTGGACAAAAAAGTATTGCATTATTTACGAGTTGTTTGCAGGGCTGTAGGCTTTGTGGCTTGTCAGAGCATGTGTTCTGTATCACTCTGATAAATATATTATGTTTGAAAATCCATCTCGTAATAAATAGTTCCAAAATAAAGAAAGTACACTCCTTCATCGCTCCAGCACTCCAAAGCAGGATCAGTCAATTTCCCACTAATCGCTATAAGGAGGTGGCTTTTGGGCGACTTAGATTAGTGGAGGTAGCCCAACTGCCCTTTCTTTCCTGCTATTTTCATATGTTAGTAGAGATAGCCCAAGTGACGTTTCTTTACCACCAAAATTCAAACTTGGTGCCAGTTGATAGGGCAAGGTGGCAGTTGGGTGACTTAGGTTAGTATAGGCAATCCCAGTGATCTTTCTTTACCGCCAAAATTCCAACTTCCCGTGAACCCCTAAGACTAGGTGTCGGTAGAATGCCTAAGGCTAGTGGAGGTAGTCCAAGTGATCTATCTTCCCATGATTTTCTTAGGTTAGTAGAGATAACCGTGGTGTGATACATTATCCTGTTGGAATCTGAACTCCCACCATTTTTCTGGGGGAAGGTTAAAAAATGGTTCAAATTGCTCTGAGCACTATGGGGCTTAACATCTTAGGTAATCAGTCCCCTAGAACTTAGAACTATTTAAACCTAAGTAACCTAAGGACATCACACAACACCCAGCCATCACGAGGCAGAGATAATCCCTGACCCCCCGGGAATCGAACCCGGGAACCCGGGCGTTGGAAGCGAGAACGCTACAGCACGACCACGAGATGCGGGCTTCTGGGGGGAGGCTAGGTGGAGTTAACTTATTGGAGGTAGCCCAATCAACTTTCATCCCACCAAAATTGAAACGTCCTGCCAAATTCCGCCATCTTGGATGACATCACGTCTGCCATCTCGGATGACGTGATGTGCTATTTGCAAGCCTACATGCTGCCATCTTTGATGACGTCATCGCCGCCATCTTGGATACATCTGGCAACAATGCACAGTGGGCCAGAATCCCGTTGCTCCGATAGCCACACTACTGTTTTACATCATAAATTCGTTTATATTTATGGGGATTCTGTGACTGTGCCATTACATAATTATTTGTACCAAGAGGACTCATTGTAAAACATACACATGCCAGTAATGCAGGTATCAGTATATTATTTGCTTATAATTCATGCTGCAGTAGTTCTTTAGCATTTGAAGCCTTTACAAGAGCTCATTCGTTGTTAATTAATATGCTTGTGGCGCTTTTTTTGCAAGAGAATATACATAGTTAAAAATATAGTGTTGTTTTCTCTGTCCCCAGGTATTTCTTTAACATATAAAGTGTGTGCAAGAATGTATTTGTTGTTAAATATGTACTACCCTAATTGGTTAAGAACGTATTTGTAAAATTGCAACAAATTAACTCGAGTGAGCAATTCTTTATGAGATTACCTACATATATTCTTATTCTGCCTGGGACAGCTGTCTTGTACTCACATTCTAATCCTAATCAATATCACATGACTGATGAATTATTCAGATCATTCAGATAATTTTGAGCACAGGCTTAATTGTGTCTGTCTGAGAGCAGACTACGATGTAACACGTGTTTGACATACTGACAAAACTCATGTACTTGGAATGATAGAAAAATTAATTTGTTTTTACTGTTATTTATAACAAATACCCACACCCTGATCGAAAACAAACCTTATCCTCTTCATTTCGAATCCAGAACAAAACAGAAGCCGGCCATGCAACCGGTACTGTTCTAAATTTGGAAAGAGGGAGCCTGAATCTTAAACTGGAAACTCTTGACAATACCCTGAGGGAAGAAACTGAATTATTGTCAGAATTTCGACTGATAACCTACTGATAATGTACGTTATTTTCGGTCGTGTACGTTTGTGTCACAGCAGCTCATAAATAGGCACACTTGCACACACAGAATTCAGTCACTGACTGGTCTTGGCTGTGCTTTTAACAGAGGAAATACCAGAAGATGAAATACAGGATCAATGTACTGGATACAAGCTCGGAAAGAGATGAGATTATTTGTACTCTTTTTCATAATGCAAATCTAGGGTTGAACTGTATTATGCGAGGTCTGTTGCGTGTACATGCAAAACGACACTATGCAGTTTCCGTTCTGTTCTAAACTGATTGCCTACAAGTCATAACTCGCAGGCAGATGTCGTCTGTTTGTACTGTTATGCAGGCATCGAGGCAAATTTTCATTCAAATGACGTCACTGTGATGTACTCCGATTCGGCAAGGCTTCTTCACTTGCTGACTACCGCTCTGGCTGCAAAGAGAAAATGTTGGCAAGGTGTAGAGGTAGACGACCTTTTGCAGCCGTTGATTAAAAAACATCACATCATAACGTTGACTCTATAAAACACGCCGCTCTACTGAACATCGCTGACAATTCGGGATAGCTTCTCCTGCTTTTGATCTAGCGAATTCCCGTGATCGAAAGTCTATTGGGAAAGAAGTTTCCCGCTCAAGATGTACTAACTGGGCAAGTATATCAGATTCAGCAAAATTTTTCTAGACCATTTTCGTTACTTTTGTTATTCTCATACAGTATATAACTGGAAGAAAATTCAACTTTATACGTGGGCAGGTCACCGTTTGTACGTTGCAGCCGGATAATAATTCGCAAACGCAGGAACCAAAAACCAAATTTTCGCTCTGTTCTACCATCTCTCACTGTGCGACCACGAGCTACCTACTTAAGGTCGCACACCTGTAACCTGGTGTTGTGCCCTATTCGGACACACCCGGCTATCTGTTTCCAGCTTTTTGTTTCACTCTCTCCACACACTTTCTTTTTCTTAGAAGAAGTGAATCATGAGAACCAGCACCCTGGCTTGATTTCCGCAATTCATGTGTTCCCATTACAGCTGATTAGGAATATGCGGATAGCTCATAGGACAAAGAGACCTTAGCGCGTTTTCCCCGTGGCTGTGTGTAGTTAAAACCACTTTGCGAGACGACAGCATTAAACAACGAACAAGCAGGAAAGCACCGGTTCTGCTAAAAGTATGCAAATACTGGATGTAAAATAGATGCCATTGTAAGATAAGATTAAATAATTTTTAGGTGAAGAAACCAGGTAGGTTCCGTGTAGAAAAAAGTGATTATGGGAACTGATCTGAAAGACAGAGTGACATGTAGGAAATACAGTGTAAAATGTCAGAAAGAACAGTTAGCTGTTGGATTATCTTTAAGAACGTATTTTTCTTTTATCACCAGCGAAACTAAAATTTTGCTTACCAAGGTCATACTTGACCTGAGCTATGCTGGGAAAACAAAATTCACCGACTCAGAAGCCGAAGGAGCACAAGAACCAGAAGGGGCTTCTGCAGAGATGAAGTGCGGCGTCAGATCCTGCTTCACAAATCATGATCCGTAACTTTTGGTGCAGCGCAGCCGCCTGCCAAGATCTCTCACCAGTGTCTGATACGCTGCGGGCGTGCATCCACCGAAGGCCGAGCCGCTGAAAGCACTCCGTGGCAGTGAGGCCTGGCGGGGAGGGGCTAGCCGTGCATTAGCTGCTGCTCAGGTAGCCGGCCAGCCCTTCAGCCCTTCCGCCCTTCAGACCTTCAGTCAGCCACCACACTCCCCAGCCCCGCCAGAGGCACGTCCGCCAGCCAGCCTGTCCGTTCATTTCTTCTCTGCAGGTATTGAGTTCTGCATTATAAGAAAACAGTGGCGCCACGATGCCGACGATACAATCTTGCCACTGAAATTTGACTTGTGGCCCTTTCCACTGCCATACAGAGAGGACGGAGGAAGAGATGGACAATGGACAGCGAGGGCTTGAAAGTGGAGGTAGGGAATGGGTGTTGAAAGAAGGGTGGAAGACACAGAGAGGAGCAGGAGAAATATACAGAGGGATGGACGAAGATAGAAGGCAGGCAGAGATGGGCAGACTCTTGGGGGGCGGGGACGAAGGAGTTTAGGATGCATATCCAATTCCCACACATATTTAGCAATTGCGAAGCACTTCCGGTCCTCCTAGTGTGTAATATACGTGACAAATAGCAACAAACAGAGTAATCATTCTGTTAGTTGCTACTCATTCTTTCTCGTCCCATCCTTATCTGAGGTCGGGCTGACGATTATTGACGCTTGTATGAAACTTCCGAAGACGACAGGTTAATCTGCTGAAATGGTTAAAGTAAATTTAGCTACAAAAATGTGCAGGTCAAGGTCGATTTTAATTTGGTGAAAGGAATACTGCCGAAAACCAGCAAAATCATAAACAAACAAATTATGCTGGCGATGATAATGAGCAAGCTGTTTGAATAATTACGTTTGCGCTCTGTATTTGACTGCTGAGCTGATTAAATTGTTTCAGCATCGTTAGTTTTCAAACTGCAATAGTCTGTAATCCTTTATTATAATTTCAAAATGTACGTTATCCACAAGAACAATACAGGACGAGAAATGTCAATGTCTGCTCGACCTATAAAACACTTTGGGTCACAATAACGAAATTTTGTGTTTTCCTGTATCATAAAGGTATTCAATGATCAGCCAGAACATCATAACCACCGTAATACTATTGATATAAACCCGTCCATCCGATAACAGCGTCTCCTGGCGAGGAGGGACTGTTCGTGTATACAATAACGAGGGCACGCCATCTATCTGAGTTTCAGTGAGGGCTGATTGTGATGACCCGGAGGCTCGGCAAGAGTGTTTCGAAAATTGCACGAGGAGTGCTACGGTGTCTTCAACACCATGCTAAACCAAGGTGAAACAAGGCCAGACGTTTGGGGTTGGGTGGCCACGCGTCATTACAGATGTCACATCGTAGGTTGAGCAGACTGGTAAAACTAGACAGGTGGCGAACTGTGGCAGAACTAACATCAGACCTAAATACTGGACATAGTCAAGGGGTGAGCACACAGTGCACCGAATACTCCTAACAACGTAGACATCCACGGTTCCAGTGGAGCTCGTGCAAGGGTCTCTGACGACCGAGGAGTATCGTACATTGGTTGCAGACCAAGTATACCCCTTCATGACGATCATGTTTCCGGCTGGCAGTGGCATTTTCCAACAAGATAATGCGTCATGTCCCAGGGCCAGGATGTGATGGAGAGGTTAGAGCAAAACAGTGGCGAGTTCCAATTGATGTGACAGATCTGAAACCGATCGAACACATCTGGGATGTGACAGGACTCCTCTCCGGAATTTACTGGAGTCAAGTGGTTTGCGTGCGCAGATGTGGAGCCGCCTCACTCCAGCGACCTGCCGTGGCCTCATTGCTTCCCTACCAAGACACATCTTCACTACCATCCGTGTCGAAGGTGGTCACAATCAACTGACTGACCAATGTCTACAAATCCGTCTGTCCCCCTAAATTCGCTCTTTTACAAATAATGACGTAACAGTACAAAATATATTACATATACATGACTAGCAAGTGACTTATTTATTGTGAACCTTAACTGACACAAATATAAATGTACAATTTTTTAGTTTATACATTAATAATTCTACTGACAGAGCGTTAACATTCAATGCCAACCAGATACACAAACTTGGGTGCCAGATATATATCTTTTGCTTCAACTGTTCGAGGTAGGATACGGAGATTTTGTCGGTAAAAACATAAATGACTAGAAGACGTAATACAGAAAGAACATATTACGTATCAGGGTTCCATAGACTATCGAAATTGCTTACGACAACAGTCTGCGGAAATCTGAAATGCATTAGTTGGGTTTATTGAGGACTGGCATTGCAGGCGGTTGAGCAATAGTTGAGACACCCATCACTTTGCGTATAATGACGTCGATAAGATGTAAGATGGCTACTGTGTTCACAGATCCGAGTGTTCTCCGCAGTGGACTTGATTGCTAGGCTTCGTTCGCCGCCTTGATTTCTGATTCATACTCATGTAGAATTTCGTCTAGTGTCATGTTTGTCCTAGCGCTTACATCTTTATTGCTGCAGTTTGTGCAGCTCAGTGCCTGCAATTGGACAATCGTGTCCACTTGGTGGGGCGTCAGTGCAGTGTTTCATTTCATCTAATTTATTGCGTATTCCAAAGCTGCTGTCTATATGAAAAGCAGGTCGTATTGTTTTACATACGTGGCGTGTCTAAAAAGTTCGGTGAATGCTACCAGACACAGAAAAAACAAAAGATGCAAACAAATGTTCTTTATTGCCTTTCGAAACGGTTCCCGCCTGCTACAACACTTTTTGACAACGTTCGCACATCTTCTGGACAGTATCAGCGAAGATCTCTTGTGGAATCGATCGTAAAACGGCTTTCACACGATCTTTGACGGCATTCACGTCCGCACAGCGCTCACATTTGATGGCCACCTTCAAGCTGGAAAACAAGAAGGAGTCCGCACGAGCCAGGTCAGGGGAGTTGGGAGGGTGTTCCAGGACAGTCGCCGTCTACTACGCCACAAACTGGCGCACACGGATCTCGCAGTTCGCAGGGGCCTTGTCATGGAGCAGTGTCCATTTTCGAGTCCTGTGCAACTCTGTCCGAACCAGCCTGATATGCTGTAGCAATCGGTTGAAAACGGATTGGTAAAATGCACCGTTAATGGTTTGACCTTCAGGAACAAATTCCTTGTGGATGATGCCTTTGTTGTCGAAGAAGGCGATCAACAGTGTACTCAACTTGTATTTTTGCAGACGGCTTTTTGTTTTTTGGTCACGGGGAAGACGGTGAACACAGTCACATCAATTGTCGTTTTGATTCCGGATCGAACTGGTAGCATCATTTCTCATCTCTCGTGACTATTGTGTTCAGAGAGAATGGATGGTGGTCTTGTATGGAAATGAAATCATCAGAAGTTTCCATCCGTTTCGCTTTCTGCTCGTTGTGAGCTTGTGCGGCACAAATCGGGAGCAGACCCTCTGTTTATCCAAAGCATCGCGGACGATGGTGTGCACCCTGTCCTTACTGATGCCCAGTTCCTCCGCAATCAATCTGAGAGTCCGCCGCCGATCTTGTGCCAGCATTCGTCGCACTCTCTCAATCATTTCTGGGGCTCTGCTTGACTATGGCCGACTTGAACGTGGGTTATCCTCAGTTGTTTCCTTCCGTTCGCGGAAGCGTTTAAACCATTCGTAGACACATTTTCTGCTATCAGCGACCTTCCTATTCACCTGAACCAATATTCCATGTGTCTCCGTTGCAGTCTTCCCCAATTTGCAGCAGAACTCGATGTTTACACGTTTCTCCATTCCGCTGTGACACTTCCTCTCTCTCTGACCACGTCCAACTGTTCGCAGTCTGTTTACACAGCCAGTCACATGCAGTGCATACCGTGTATAGATTCTCCTCTGAAGGGCCATGCGCATACACGCAGAAGTCCAGCCACTCACCGAACTTTTTAGATACACCACGTACTACAGTACATTGTCCCATATTTCAAACAACATTTGTTCTAAACAATAAAACAAGAATAACAATAACGAGTCAATAATTGTATAATTTATAGCATACACCATCTTTATAGGTGACCTGAATAAAATACAGCTACAACGGACTGTTGGATATATTTCAGTTTCATGTTTATAGTTTTAATACCTGTATTTTAAAAAAAGCTATTCACTGTATGACGTGTCAAGCAGTCTTATGTAATTATTTCCCCTCTGGTTGGCACAGTTTTAATATTATCAGTAAAGTGGGATATGCATACGTACTGGTTAGCACTGAAATTATTTTAGTAACACAAAGCTATAACGTTGTTCTTGTTGTTGTTGCCTTCAGTCCTGAGACTGATTTGATGCACCTCTCCACGCTACTCTATCCTGTGCAACCTTCATGTCCCAGTACTTACTGCAACCTACATCCTTCTCAATCTGCTTAGTGTATTCATCTCTCTACGATTTTTACCTTCCACGCTGCCCTCCAATGCTAAATTTGTGATCCATTGATGCCTGAGATCATGTGCTACCAACCGATCCCTTCTTCTTGTCAAATTGTGACACAAACTCCTCTCCAATTCTATTCAATATCTCCTTATTAGTTATGTGATCTACCCATCTAATATTCAGCATTCTTCTGTAGCACCACATTTCGAAAGCTTATATTCTCTTCATTTCCAAACTATTTATCGTCCATGTTTCACTTCCATACATGGCTACACTCCATACAAATACTTTCATAAACGACTTCCTGACAATTAAACCTATACTCGATGTTAACAAATTTCCCTTCTTCAGAGACGCTTTCCCTGCCATTGCCAGTCTACATTTTATATCCTCTCCGACCATCATAAGTTACTTTGCTCCCCAAATAGCAAAACTCCTTTACTACTTTAAGTGTCTCATTTCCTAATCTAATTCCCTCAGCATCAGCCGAATTCATTCGACTAATTCCATTATCCTCGTTTTGCTTTTGTTGATGTTCATCTTATATCCTCCTTTCAAGACACTGCCCATTCCGTTCAACTGCTCTTCCAAGCCCTTTGCTGTCTCTGTCAGAATTACAGTGTCATTGGCAAACCTCAACATTCTTTTTTCTTTTCCATGGATTTTAATACCTACGCTGAATTCTTTTGTTTCCTTTACTGCTTGCTCAATATACAGATTGAATAACATCGGAGAGAGGCTACAACCCTGTCTTACTCCCTTCCCAACAATTGCTTCCCTTTCATGCCCCTCGATCCTTATAACTGCCAACTGGTTTCTGTACAAGTTCTAAACAGAATTTGAAAGAGATTATTCCAGTCAACATTGTCAAAAGCTTTCTCTAAGTCTACAAATGCTAGAAATGTAGATTTGCCTTTCCTTAATCTTTCTTCTAAGATAAGTAGTAGGGTCAGAATTGCCTCACGTGTTCCAAAATTTCTACGGAATCCACACTGATCTTCCCCGAGGTCGGCTTCTACCAGTTTTTCCATTCGTCTGTAAAGAATTCGCGTTAGTATTTTGCAGCTGTGACTTATTAAACTGATAGTTGGTATTTTTCACATCTGTCAACACCTGCTTTTTTGGGGATTGTAATTATGATATTCTTCTTGAAGCCTGAGGGTATTTCGACTGTCTCATACATCTTGCTCACCGCATGGTAGAGTTTTGTCAGGACTGGCTCTCTTAAGGCCGTCACTAGTTCCAATGAAATGTTGTCTACTCCCGGGGCCTTGTTTCGACTCAGGTCTTTCAGTGCTTTGTCAAACTCTTCACGGAGTATCATATCTCCCATTTCACCATCTTCTACATCCTCTTCCATTTCCATAATATTTTCCTCAAGTACATCGCCCTTGTATAGTCCCTCTATATACTCCTTCCACCTTTCTGCTTTCCCTTCTTTGCTTAGAACTGGTTCTCCATCTGAGTTCTTGATATTCATACAAGAGGCTCTCTCTTCTCCAAAGGTCTCTTTAATTTTCATGTAGGCAGTATCTATCTTACCCCTACTGAGATAAGCCTCTACACCCTTACGTTTGACCTCTAGCCATCCCTGCTTAGCAATTTTGCACTTCCTGTCGATGTCATTTTTGAGACGTTTGTGTTCCTTTTTGCCTGCTTCATTTACTGCATTTTTATATTTTCTTCTTTCATCAATTAAATTCAATATTTCTCCTGTTAGCAAAGGGTTTCTACTAGCCCTCGTCTCTTTACGTACTTGATCATCTGCTGCCTTCACCACTTCATCCCTCAGAGCTATCCATGTTTCTTCTACTGTATTTTAGTCAGTTTATCCAGGTCTCATCTCCTTAACTTCCTACCTTTTTGCAGTTTCTTCAGTATTAATCTACAGTTCACAACCAATAGATTGTGGTCAGGTTCCACATCTGCCCCTGGAAATGTCTTACAATTTAGAACCTGGTTCCTAAATGTCTGTCTAACCATTATATAATCTATATGATACCTTCTAGTATCTCCAGGATTCTTCCACGTATACAAATTTCTTTTATGATTCTTGAACTAAGTGTTAGCTATGATTAAGTAATGCTCTGTGCAAAATTCTTCCAGACGGCTTCCTGTTTCATTTCTCTCCCCCAATCCATATTGAGCCACCATGTTTCCTTCTCTCCCTTTTCCTACTCTCGAATTCCAGTCACCCATGACTATTAAATTTTCGTCTCCCTTCACTACCTGAATAATTTCTTTTATCTCATCATAGATTTCATCAATTTCCTTATCATCTGCAGAGCTAGTTGGCATATAAACTTTTACTACTGTAGTAGGCATGGGCTTCGTGTCTATCTTGGCCACAATAATGCGTTCACTATGCTGTTTGTAGTAGCTTACCCTCACTCCTATTTTTTTTATTCATTATTAAACCTACTCGGACATTATTCGTATTTGGTTTTGTATTTATATCCCTGTATTCACCTGACCAAAAGTCTTATTCCTCCTACCACCAAACTTCACTAATTCCCACTATATCTAACTTCAACCTATCCATTTCCCTTTTTAAATTTTCTTACCTACCTGCCCGATTAAGGGATCTGGCATGCCACGCTCGGATCCTTAGAACGCCAGTTTTCTTTCTCCTTATAACGTTGTTATCAGGTGAAAGAAAATTAGGAGAAAGAGCTGTAACAAAACATCCAAAACTTTTAAAAAAAGACCTTAAAATAGACTTATACAGTCAGATGCAGAACCGAAAATGCTTTTCTAGGAATATTTTATATTTTTCATAAATAAAATTTTTAATCACCCCTTGGTTACCTCCACCACTTGCAAGTTTTGAGTAGCATTGTTCCTCTCCACTATTAGTTTATAATATGAGGCCATTTCACAAATTGTTTTGCTCAAAAAATTATCGCCCCCCTTTTTTGCGCAAGTATATTGCTTAATTTGTGGTCTTCTGCTTTGGTATTTTGTAGATGTCCTCACACTTATCTTACTTTTGGCTTGTTACTGTCCCTAATTATCTGTCGCGATACAACTTTGTATGTGTCAATTCCTATTTGAATGGATTCGTCATTTTATAGGTAGATTGTAACTGTGATACCTTACACTCCCAGGGAAACAGTATTACATTGTCAACTGAGATTTTGGAGGAGTTCCCTCATTTAATATAGATTTGACGTTCTTGTTTGTTCCACTGTGCATACTGTGTATTTTTGGTATTTTTTAGTGTTTCGTATGTTCTGTTATAGCTCTTTGACGCTAAAATAGTTTCAGTGGTAACCTGTATAAGCACACATTTCACTTTGTTGTTCTGTATCGGTGAAGATACTTCGCTTAACAGTGCTATGTCCATTTTGTAGGTTTAAGAACTTTCGTTATTACCCTTCACTTTCTTTGAAGTCGCCTGTGGTAGACCTTGATATATACTACATGCGTATTCTTTTTAAATGAAAGGGCCTGAAGATGACATAGTGAATTGCCGTAACTGCCTGTGAAAAATAAAATAACTTCTCTAGATGGACTGCTGTTCGCCGATTTTCTTTGTTAGACATAACTACTGCCAGGCTGGTGGCAGAGTTGTCCACATTGTACCCACAGTAGACAGCAAAATGTTGCACAACTAACTACGAATGAAACAAAAGAATAAACGTATACATTTAATCAGACCAAGGATAGGAAAAGAAAGGAAATGTGGAAGTACGAAGTATAAGGAATCTAAATAGGATTAACATCTTGCTTAGGAACATAAATATAGTAGTGTAAATACTTTTAGAGAAATGCAAAACCGAGATTGGCTGCGTCGTTCAGTTGATTTAGTATGAAATAAATATCCCCCACTGCTCAGTTTTCTAGTGGGTTGAGGTAAGAAATGCACCGAGAATTAATGTGCCTTTGCTAGATGGGAATATGATGCAATACAAGAAGTATGCATGAAACGTTTCTGACAGGATAATTCATTGTATCTGGGTTATCAGTAACACTGCTGCTTGTTTCATGATGTCGTAGACACTGCTCTAAGCGGGAACAAGTAATTTCAGATGAACAATTTAGGCACTTCACCATTTCTGAAACTGGCGGTCGACATCAGTAAGCAGCAATTGCGAAATAAGCAGCATGTAACGAAAGGTTAACAGTTAACAACTGTAGACTAGAAAGAGGTTCACTGACATGTTGGCACTTCTATCTTTCCTAGATCGTATGTAACCAAATTACTGTTTACCTTATCACCGGATGTAGACATTATGCTGCGTCATAAACAAATAACTCTATTTACAAACAAGGAAATTTCAAAGTCAATTTGGTATGTAATCATATGGAAATGTGAGGGAAATGAAGCGAAATGCCTCTGGGAGTAATTGCGGCATCTGTGTCTACGCTCCTCAAGCCACCTTAGAGTGTGTGGTGGAGGGTATTTGTGGTACCACTAACTCCTCCCCTCTCCCTCTATTCCTCTCACGAATGGTGCGGAGGCAGAATGAATGTCGATAAACGTCGCGTCTTTTGTGGATTAACTGAATTTCCTTTTGATTTTTCCTGTAAATGTCATCCTGTTATATGATATCTACGGTTACTTTAATGTGTTCATTCTAAGAAATCCAAAATAAAATGGTCAGCAGAGCCACACATTCAGCAAACAGAAAAATCAAAATAATATTTGGAGAATTTAGGTGCAAACGGATCGACTTCAAGAGTCCAAAAAGCATTCCGTTATTGGACGCAGTGAAGAGAGTACTTCGAGAGCCTCTGTGAGGGAGAGAAATTCATTGAACCCAGTGACAACCAAACAGTTATTCAAGTTAGTCTGAACAATCAAGGGTACTCAGCTTTCGGAACAATACCGTCTACACAATGGAAATGGCAAATAAATGTAATAAATATCTTAAAATCTGCGTCATAGGCAAGTTACTGGTAATCATAATACACAAAAGATTATCAGACAAAATTACAGTGAGCTGCAACTGGGGAAGTTTCAGCACTTCATAGCACAAATATTTTGTAATTTTGCAGCTGATTTGTGACTCTCATTGAATTCATATTTAAATAAAAATAGAAAAGTTTTGAGAGAACTAATATAACGTGATTAAACGAAGCTGTAAAGTTCCCAGTACGTTTTGAACAATGGTTCGCAGCTAAATCGTCGACTGTTTCCTGTGCTTACCTGTCGGGAGAATGACTGTCGTCATCAAATTTTGTTTATTTTATAATGTACTCCGATTAATTTTGAATATGTGTCTCTTCAGCCTAGATTTTTCATTCTGTGTGATTGACACAGAGTAATTTATTTCCGGCGCTGTTTCCAGAAATAGCGGAATATCGCTTAATGAACGTCTGTAAAATTATGGTCAGTTGTCACGTAGGGAACAGTGTCAACGATTTTCGAGTAGGGCGTGATGGGATATTGTGTCTCTCACAGATACCACAGAAAGCAGCATGAGCAGAAAAGTAGTCGCTGCGACAATTCAATTAAATTAACCTTCATTTCAATCAACCAAACTATTCCTAAGTTTACTCCACGTTTGTAAACACATAATTGGAAGTCGTCTGGTTGCTCATCAGTCACTCGTTGGACCACCACTTAAGCAAAGCCGCTCGCTAAGTATCCTGATCCCTCTACTCTCCTTAGAATCATTGAAAGTACGAAAGCTTAATTGAAATGTTGTTAATTATTCCAGTTCTGAGCACAGCTGCGTCTGTTTTTGAAATTATTAATCTCCAACTAATTAAAGGAAGAAGAGGCAAGGGGAAGAAACAGTAATAAATCTTTTGCACTTATTTCTCGTCGTATGGTCTCTTTCTTGGCCCAATGATCACTGTTTCATGGTTCCTTGTTACGAAGGCTGCGAAGAGGTGAACGGACTTTGAAAATCAATGTATCAAAGCAGTAACACCATGAAACACGAACGTCAGTCATCTTCAAAATTACTTTATTTTATCTTTGGCTGTTTCCACAGTTAAAGCACTTCTTAAAAAGAATGCTAACTCTCAGCTTGTTTCCTGTCACAACAACATCTGCTTTATAATCACCTCCCACCAAAATGTAACATGCTCTATCCATGTGGGCAAGAAGAGCGATATCACAACTTCAGCACAAACATGTCTTGACATGTTGGACATAATCGATGTCCTTGACCGAAGAGTCACAGCCGATTAACAGGAAATGAGAGCACAAAAAAAAACAGCCTGCTGTTGATTTTATATTTATGAACACAATTCTTAACAATAATTGCTAATTTACAACTTGTTAGCTGTCATAACGACTTGCTGTATAACTACCCTGCACTAGAAACGTAACAACTCCGTCCATACGAACAGGACCAGGGATATAAAAGTTTCAGCACAAATATGTGTTTACGTTACTGGCCATTAAAATTGCTACACTACGACGGTGACGTGCTACAGATGCGAAATTTAACCGACAGGAAGAAGGTACTGTGATAAGCAAATGATTAGCTTTTCAGAGCATTCACACAAGTTTGGCGCCGGTGGCGACACATACAACGTGCTGACATGACGAAAGTTTCCAACTGATGTCTCATATACAAACAGCAGTTGACCGGCGGTGAATGGTGAAACGTTGTTGTAATGCCTCGTGTAAGGAGGAGAAATTGGTACCATAACGTTTCCGACTTTGATAAAGGCCTATCGCGATTGCGGTTTATCGTATCGCGACATTGCTGCTCGCGTTGGTCGAGATCCAGTGACTGTTAGCAGAATATGGAATCTGTGGGTTCAGGAGGGTAATACGGAACGTCGTGCTGGATTCCAACGGCCTCGTATCACTAACAGTAGAGATGACAGGCATCTTATCGGCATGGCTGTAACGGATCGTGCAGCCACGTCTCGATCCCTCAACAGATGGAGACGTTTGCAAGAAAACAACCATCTGCACGAAAATTTCGACGACGTTTGCAGCAGCATGGACTATCAGCTCGGAGACCATGGCTGCGGTTACCCTAGACGCTGAATCACAGACAGCAGCGCCTGCAATGGTGTACTCAACGACGAACCTGGGTGCACGAATAGCAAAACGTCATTTTTTCAGATAAATCCAGGTTCCGTTTACAGCATCATGATGGTCACATCCGTGTTTGGCGACATCGCGGTGAACGCACATTGGAAGCGTGTATTCGTCATCGCCATACTGGCGTATCAGCCGGCGTGATGGTATGGGGTGCCATTGGTTACACGTCTCGGTCACCTCTTGTTCGCATTGATAGCAAATTGAACAGTGGATATTACATTTCAGATGTGTTAGGACCCGTGGCTCTACCCTTCATTCGATCCCTGCGGAACCCTACAATTCAGCAGGATAATCCATGACCATGTGTTGCAGGTACTGTGCGGGCCTTTCTGGATACAGAAAATGTTCGTCTGCTGCCCTGGCCAGCACATTCTCCAGATCTCTCACCAATTGAAGACGTCTTGTCAATGGGGGCCGAGCAACTGGCTCGTCACAAACGCCAGTCACTACTCTTGATGAACTGTGGTATCGTGTTGAAGCTTCATGGGCAACTGTACCTGTACACGCCATCCAAGCTCTGTTTGACTCAATGCCCAGCCGTATCAAGGTCGTTATTACGGCCTGAGGTGGTTGTTCTGGGTACTGATTTCTACATCTACATCTACATCTACATCTACATCCACACTCCGCAAGCCACCTGACGATGTGTGGCGAAGGGTACCTTGAGTACCTCTATCGGATCTCATTTCTATTCCAGTCTCGTATTGTTCGTGTAAAGAAGGATTGTCGGTATGCCTCTGATTGGGCTCTAATCTCTCTGATATTATCCTGATGGTCTTTTCGCGAGATACACGTAGGAGGGAGCAATATACTGCTTGACTCCTCGGTGAAGGTATGTTCTGGAAACTTCAACAAAAGCCCGAACCGAGCTACTGAGCGTCTCTCCTGCAGAGTCTTCCACTGGAGTTTATCTATCATCTCCGTAACGCTTTCGCGATTACTGAATGATCCTGTCACGAAGGGCGCTGCTCTCCGTTGGATCTTCTCTATCTCTTCTATCAACCCTATCTGGTACGGATCCCCCACTGCTGAGCAGTATTTAAGCAGTGGGCGAACAAGCGTACTGCAACCTACTTCCTTTGTTTTCGGATTGCATTTCCTTAGGATTCTTCCAATGAATCTCAGTCTGACATCTGCTTTACCGACGATCAACTTCATGATCATTCCATTTTCAATCTCTGCTAATGCGTACTCCCAGATAATTTATGGAATTAACTGTTTCCAGTTGCTGACCTGCTATATTGTAGCTAAATGATAAGGGATCTTTCTTTCTATGTATTCACAGCACATTACACTTGTCTACATTGAGATTCAATTGCCATTCCCTGTACCATGCGTGAATTTGCTGCAGATCTTCCTGCATTTAAGTACAATTTTTTTCATTATTACAACCTCTCGATATACCACATCATCCGCAAAAAGCCTCAGTGAACTTCCGATGTCATCCACAAGGTCATTTATGTATATTGTGAATAGGAACGGTCCTACGACACTCCCCTACGACACGTCTGAAATCAATCTTACTTTGGAAGACTTCTCTCCATTGAGAATGATATGCTGCGTTCTGTTATCTAGGAGCTCTTCAATCCAAACACACAATTGGTCTGATAGTCCATATGCTCTTACTTTGTTCATTAAACGACTCTGGGGAACTGTATCGAACGCCTTGCGGAAGTCAAGAAATACAGCATCTACCTGTGTACCCGTGTCTGTGAGCCCTCTGAGTCTCGTGGACGAATAGCGCGAGCTGGGTTTTACACGATCACCTGTTTCGAAACCCATGCTGTTTCCTACAGAGTAGATTTCTAGTCTCCAGAAAAGTCATTATACTCGAAGATAATACGTGTTCCAAAATTCTACAACTGACAGACGTTATATATTATGGTCTATAGTTCTGCACATCGATGTCCCTCCTTGAAAACGGGGATGGCTTGTGCCCTTTTCCAATACTTTGGAACGCTACGCTCTTCTAGAGACCTACGGTACACCGCTGAAAGAAGGGGGACAAGTTCCTTGGCGTACACTGTGTAAAATCGAAGTGGTAACTCGTCAGGTCCAGCGGCGTTTCCTCTTTTGAGCGGTTTTAATTGTTTTTCTGTCCCTCTGTCGTCTATTTCGATATCTATTTTCTCATCTGTGCGACGATCTAGAGAAGGAACTACAGTGCATTCTTCCTGTGTGAGACAGCTTTGGAGAAGGACATTTAGTATTTCGTCCTTTAGTCTGTCATCCTCTGTTTCAGTATCATTTTGGCCACACAGTGTCTGGACATTTTGTTTTGATACACCTACCGCTTTGACATAAGACCAAAATTTCTTAGGATTTTCTGCCAAGTCAGTACATAGAACTTCACTTTCGAATTCATTGAACGTCTCTCGCATAGCCCTCCTCACACTACATATCGCTTCGCGTAATTTTTGTTTATCTGCAAGGCGTTGGTATGTTTATGTTTGCTGTGAAGTTCCCTTTGCTTCCGCAGCAGTTTTCTAACTCGGTTGTTGTCCCACGGTGACTCTTCAGGATCTATGCACGCAAATTGCGCGAAAATGTAATCACATGTCAGTTCTAGTATAATATATTCGTCCGAAGAATACCCATTCATCATCTGCATTTCTTCTTGGTGCAGCAATTTTAATGGCCAGTAGTGTACATGGTTCACATAACCGATGTCCATCGCGAAATGATTAAAGGTAAATAAGAGTCAAAATAAATAGTCTTCTTATGATTTCACACTTTTGAACAGTTATGAATAACGATAAGTACGATTACAATACTAAGTCTAAACATTCTCGTTTTCATAAAACAATAAAACTGTGAAGTGCATTCGAAACACAAAATTAATTGCGTCTCTGAGATCAATGCTTCGTCAATGTAGATTTACATCAAAATTATGGAAAATACACAATTTTCAGTTTCGATCTCTGTTTGGATCGTGTCCTGAATTGTAATCTATCGGATCCTACCATACCTGACGACAAAAAAGTAACTTTACAAGGATGAACTCAGTTATACGTTTTCTCTATTTATCTTTTCACAAACATTTCAACCGGACGTCATCCCCTACAGAGCTCAGCGTAGCTATAGTTAATGCATTACTGCGTATAACACGTTGTAACAGCATAGGCCGTGGTAATGATCAGTTCAAACATGATATAGCACAGCCAGTACACTACCCTTCCATAATCGTATTTTATAAGTCAACTGAGGCCAAAACATGAGCCTTACAGGAACAGACTTTTTAAAAAAAATTATTTTCTGTGATGGCCCAGTGTTCACAAAAGCAGTTATCACGTGATGTGGTCATCAATTCCCTGGAGCGTTTTCAACTTTTTATAGCTATTGCTATAAGTGCACGGAAGTGAAGACTACACTGTGTGTGATTAGATGAGAAATAATCTGGTTATTTTGGACTAGCGTCATCCCATTCTGTGTACGGGACCAGAGAACTGTACACGATGCCTGTCACAAATTCACTGTAATACATTTGTATCGTTCAGATATTTATGATATCTATTTCATTGTAAGTATATTCTTCTCATACCTCTCTCCTATCTCCAGTTTTCGTCTACTCTTCAATAATGTTCTACTTCACAAAGTGGAGTGTCCTGCCTTCACCAACAGTCGCTTTTCAAACTCTTGATAAACTAAGGGAAAAAATGGGACATAAGTGGCTCTGAGCACTATGGGATTTAACATCTGTGGTCATCAGTCCCCTAGAACTTAGAACTACTTAAACCTAACTAACCCAAGGACATCACACACATCCATGCCCGAGGCAGGATTCAAACCTGCGACCGTAGCAGTCGCGCGGTTCCGGACTCAGCGCCTAGAACCGCTAGAGGGACATAAGTGAGATATGAAATCTACACATGAACAGTTGGGTGCGCATGACATTATTTCTCATCAGTGTGACCAAACCTGTACAGAGCAAAATGATAAGAAGATTAGAAACAACATTTTTGTAAACCCAATCATAATTTACACTCATGATCAACCTGAAAACACAAAAACACACAATGTGAAATACATAGAACAAGATATATGTTTACACAAAATACACAAAATCTGAAGAGTGCAAAATACAGATAATTTTTCTGAAATACTTACACTACAGCAAGTACAATGAAGTTAAAACTTTGTAGCAAACCACGACATATTTTTAATTCAATATATTTTGGTGATAATGGCTCTGTAATGAGATTGAATCACACATTTTAATAAATTATTAGTTTCTTCACAAAATTATTATGTGCATTTTAATCTGTAAGGCCTCAACATCTGTAAGTAGGCTGTTTAGGTTTTATTATTGGTAACGCCGCCGCCACGTAGCGCTCTGTATGAAAATCACTGAGTGTGCCGTGTGCAGCCTGTGGCTGGTTGGCATTGTTGTAATACTCGCCATTGTAGTGTTGGGCAGCGGCAGCTGGATGCTAACAGCGCGTAGCGTTGCGCAGTTGAAGGTGAGCCGCCAGCAGTGGTGGACGTGGGGAGAGAGATGGCGGAGTTTTGAAATTTGTAAGACTGGATGTCATGAACTGCTATATATATATAATATGACTTTTGATGGTATTAAGGTAAATACATTGTTTGTTCTCTATTAAAATCTTTCATTTGCTAACTATACCTATAAGTAGTTAGTGTGTTCAGTATTTTGAATCTTTTATTTAGCTGGCAGTAGTGGCGCTCGCTGTATTGCAGTAGATCGAGTAACCAAGATTTTTGTGAGGTAAGTGAGTTGTGAAACGTATAGGTTAATGTTAGTCAGGGCCATTCTCTTGTAGGGATTTTTGAAAGTCAGATTGCGTTGCGCTAAAGATATTGTGTGTCAGTTTAAGTACAGTCGTGTATAAATTTTACAAAGGGGACGTTTCATATGTCGACCCTTAGCCAAGGATACCTCACTGGATTCTTCTGATTTTTTCTTGTAGTTTGTGTAGTTAGTGTAGCCTTTGTTTATAGCTAGCGCGTAATCATAGAGAGAATTTCCTTTGTAGTTGCAGTCTTTCATTGTTGTACAGTAAAATAGTTGTGGCATGCATGTAGTTTTGCACGAAGTATTTCGCAGCTGCGCTTGCAATTAACTAGATATTATTTTCAGTGCTATGTTAATGTGTTCTCTTATTTTTGTTCTTCAAATTGTGTTTTTCTGTGTTGTCGTGTGAAAAATTGTGACAATAATGGCGTGTGAAAAACGTAACACTAGGCTCCAAAGTAAACTGAGAAATGACAGTGAAGACGAAAGCAGTGTGTTAGCGTCACCATGTAATGAATTCACTAACGTTCATAGTAGTAATTTGGTAATAGCGCATAGGGAAATGGAGCGGGCTGCAAATAATGGTGTAGGCAGTGAAACAATAGTGAACAGGGAAGCATTATCGATCGATCGGTCGGCAACAGGTCGCCTCAGGAGTCCGAAATGACAGGACACAATCTTGCAAATACTGTAGATTCAGATTTTGCCTCCTCACCGTTTTCTCAAATAAATCAAGACACATTTTCTGCTTTTCAAAATGCGAATATTGCCGGTTCAAATGCACTGCCGAAAAGCACTGAGGAACATGTTTCAGACACCAGTGCACTGTTATTGCAGTTAATGCAACAAATGGCACAAAGGCTACAAAAGTTAGACACAACGCTTGAACAAAATCAGAAACAAATGGGACAAAATCTTCAAAAGTTAGACACAATGGAACAAAATCAGAAACAAATACATCAAAAGCTTCAAAAGTTAGACACAATGGAACAATATCAGAGACAAACACAGCAAAAGCTTCAAAAGTTAGACACAATGGAACATAATCTTCAAAAGTTAGACACAATGGAACAAAATCTTCGGAAGTTAGACACCACACTTGAACAAACACGTGAAGATTTAACTACTGAGTTACATAACATTGAATCGAAATGTCAAAAAATCTGTAATGACGTAAAAACACAAATTTGTGAGCATTTTCTACCTATTTTTTCGCGGCATGAAAACTCATTACAGAATCACGAAGCAGCCATAAAAGAATTGCAAACTGTTGTTCGTGAAAATCACGACACCTTGCAAGCTAAAATGGACTCAGTTGCATCCACCGATTCGGTTACGCAACTTGCAGGAACTCAGGAAAACTTAAAGGTCACAGTAGATTCGATTTCAACACAAATGGACACTCTGAAACTTGGTTCAGAAAAACACACTGAGGAAATGTGTTCACTATCGGAGAAAGTAGTTGAACTTTCGGATCAGCTAAATAATTTATCTACGAAGGTAGATGACAATCTGAATGACACAAAACCGGTAGTCTTTAATGACGCAGAAGAGTTCAAACAAATTAGTAAATTCAAACAAAATCAGAATCAAATTAATACACAACACCAAAGAGAAATCCGGGAAGTGCAAGATCAGCTGACACAGGTAATACAAGTATTACGTATTTCAGAGGACACTCGCACTCCAATACGGGAAGAGGGACATAAAAATTCGGAACTGCCACAAAATAACAACACAGGGCACTTTGGAGATTATGAAAGAAATTGGCAAAGTACACCGAATTTTGAGATGGAACCGCCGAAACGACGTAACAATGACCGATATGCGACCCACCGACACGATGATTTTGACTATAATCTGTTCATTACTACACATAAATTCAAAACATTTAAGAATTCTGGCAACGAAATTCATCCACAAGCGTGGCTCCATCAATTCTCTCATTGTTTTCCTCCCAACTGGTCACTAGAGCACAGATTAGAATTTATGTGTGGCTACTTGGAGAATGAACAAGCTGTAAGAATGCGATCGTTCATTCACGATTGCCACAGTGAAGGAGAATTTTACCATGCCTTCCTCTCAGCATATTGGTCCCAAGCCACACAAGACCGAGTAAAACATGGCATCATGATGATGAAACATTTCGAACAATCTGAATTTTCCAGTCTTGTGAAATAGTTTGAAGACATGTTGCACAAGAATCAGTACCTGTCAAACCCATACAGCCCGTCAGAACTCATCCGCATTTGCTTAATCAAATTGCCTGAACATTTACGGCACATTATTTTGGCAGGCCGTGGCAAAGACGACATTGAAGCTTTTCAGGGCCTCTTACAAGAATTGGAAATTGACATTGACAATCGCAGAACGCGAAAACAATTACAGGTCACACCTGTCACAATTCCGCGATGACAGAAATAATACACGACAAGGCTATTCGTACAACGTAAATCGTGACCAAAACAGACACCACTCATATGAGAACCACTGGCAGAGTAATAGCTACAGAGAAAGATCGCATTTCCGTAGTAATGATTATAACAGAGACAATAGTAGAAACAGACAATATGGGAGCCAAAACAATTGCCATCAAGGGAGACAGAATAACTTCAGATGCAACAGTCCAGCGCGCAGTTACGATTCAGGGAGAAATTCTCCATCACGTGGCCGACAAGAAATTAATTACAGAAATTACCGACATGACGATAGACGATATGATCGTAACGACAGACCTGAATTGCATCAGAACTGGAGGGATTCAAACAGGGTAGGACCCTCTCGGCAAGGTGAATTTGTAGAAGTTAGGTCTCCTAATCCCAATAACGACGCTCGCCAACAAAGAAACAGACAATGACTCGCACCGCAGGCAGCCGCGTGCGCCGGCTGGCTCAGAGAAAAATAACATAGGCGGTAACCTTGAGAAAAACTCCAGTATTCTTTGCCGACGTTTACCGCATGATAATTGCGTTCAAGTTGAAACTCTGAGTACTATGAAGAGTAAAGGATTGCACCATATTTCACATGTAAAACCGTTTATTGAGAGATAATCTGCTTTTTAACTTTGTCTTTGCCATAAAACATTTCACTTCACATTTCTAGTATGCTTTGTCACACTGAGAAACTGTTAACATGCAACAATGTTTGAAGTTTACTATCCAGTCTAGAACCTACGGAACATATTTAGACAGTATTTACGAGTGCATTGTTATAGTGAACAGACATCACTGTGTTATTTCATGTGTACATTCTTGCTTGTTAGTTGCACGATTACGTAACGACTATAAGGCTCACATACTTAGAACATTTACCAGTATTGCTAATGAGATTTTAATGCAACATTTTGGTTTACTTGAAAATACATTCTGGATATAAATTACTTTCTGTGAGGTTAAAGATGACTTAGTGTTTGGTTTCTTTGATAGCTACACGATTATATCACGACGCTACTAGTGTGTGACACAATTTACAATGTGCTTTTGAGGTGTATCTGTTTTATATCTGCACAGTTTTTCTGAATTATTCTGGAAAGTAAAACATGTTTTAGTGGTAACTTTTGTGGTATAGCTACAATTAGGCAGCCTTTTCCATAGCACAGCAATACGTTACAGCACAGTACTTTCTTGATCACGGTAAGGTACGTAATAACTACGATATCTATACGGAAAGCATTTCACCTTCGTTTATGATGAGGTAAGTACATTGACTTCAGCAGAACTTTGCTTACAGAGGACGATAACTACGACAGTTCCACAGAATTATCTTACAGCAAATCGCACATTTAGCAACACAGGGCATGCATTTGAGTGATTAAATTCGTACTTAAACAATTTATTTATTAATATTGTTGAATTAAAAAGAAAGTTTTTTGTGATACATTTCATTCCATTGCTGTAATCTGTAACACCTGAGGGTATAATTACATTAATCCTCAGGGGGGTACACGCCTACTTTCTGTACCATGTGTTTGGCAAGCACGAGGAGCCCTAACTAATATGGTATTTGTTTTTACAACTTTACACATCTGTACCATATTTCTCTAACACATAAATTACACAGCTATCTGATCATTTAACTGAGAGAGACAAACATTTACTTTACTACGTCAGTGACAGATGTTTACGTAATTACACCAATGGATAACTACACACTTACGAAGTTGTATTTTGTCTGTACTTTGTGAACTGTTCATATTTTTTCAGAACCATTGTGATACTATGAGAGCTTGAATGATGTATTTGGTATGGGGTCATGATTTTTAAAGTACGTTTGAGGTAGATGACCCTTTTGACATGATCACAGATTTTGTTTTTAGGTTTTGAAATAGGAAGCCACGATGATTTTGAGATTTGGCTGAGGTTTTATGATGTTATGATGACGATGTGTATTACGCTGTTGTGGTATGTTTATGATCAATAGGATCATGCTATGTGAGGAATTTGATTATGCTATGTATTTCTTATGATTAAATATTGAAGAAGTGTCGACAAATATGTATATGTGTAATAAAGCAAGGAATAATGAGTAGTGGTTAGGACTCTGGTTTGTGCAAAAGGTTGTTGGAAACCAAGAATTGTACTTTTAGAGTTATGAAATGTATGTACATGCGTGAATGTCTTACAATGCCGACGAAAATTTTTTTGACACTATTATATCATTAGGAATTTTTTTTGTAACGCACGTTCTTGAACTGTGAATTTTTTATATGAGACTGCCACTGTAGCGGAAACTGGTGTCGCAAATATTTCGATAAGACAGTTAAGTGGCCACCTGCACGTAATGCGTCCTGGGCACCCAGCTGTGCGACAGTCGCCTGGGAAAAAAGCCACTAGTGTGTGCCTTTCAGAGGCACAGGTAAAAAAAAAGGGCATTATCCTCGCTATTGACATTCCTTTGTAGAAAGCATCGTAAATACGACACCCTCAAACTTGAAAACATATGATTACACTTTGGAGTTTTTAATTTATGATATTTACTAAAATGAAATGATGAGAAACATTCCATGTCTATTGTCTTGTTAGTTGGAAGATTGTTACTGCATTATGAAATGACTTATGGCTAGCGAACGACGTTTCACGCCTTGCTTCGCCTATTTTGTTTAATATCTAGTTTCTAGCTGCCCTGCAGCATTGGTTAAAATAAAATTTTATAGATGTACTAATATAAATATTTTAGGCCTACAGACCCAGTACAGAATAACTTCGTGATATACATCCAAAAAAAATGAGGGAGCACAAAAAGACATTGACCTTCACAGGAACTGCATATATAATTTTCTTTTCGAGTAATTTATTTCATTGAATAAGTAGTGGTGCTTCCCCCCATGAACCATGGACCTTGCCGTTGGTGGGGAGGCTTGCGTGCCTCAGCGATACAGATGGCCGTACCGTAGGTGCAACCACAACGGTAGGGTATCTGTTGAGAGGCCAGACAAACGTGTGGTTCCTGAAGAGGGGCAGCAGCCTTTTCAGTAGTTGCAGGGGCAACAGTCTGGATGATTGACTGATCTGGCCTTGCAACGTTAACCAAAACGGCCTTGCTGTGCTGGTACTGCGAACGGCTGAAAGCAAGGGGAAACTACAGCCGTAATTTTTCCCGAGGACATGCAGCTTTACTGTATGATTAAATGATGATGGCATCCTCTTGGGTAAAATATTCCGGAGGTAAAATAGTCCCCCATTCGGATCTCCGGGCGGGGACTACTCAGGAGGATGTCGTTATCAGGAGAAAGAAAACTGGCGTTCTACGGATCGGAGCATGGAATGTCAGATCCCTTAATTGGGCAGGTAGGTTAGAAAATTTAAAAGGGAAATGGATAGGTTAAAGTTAGATATTGAGGGAATTAGTGAAGTTCGGTGGCAGGAGGAACAAGACTTCTGGTCAGGTGACTACAGGGTTATAAACACAAAATCAAATAGGGGTAATGGAGGAGTAGGTTTAATAATGAATAGGAAAATAGGAATGTGGGTAAGCTACTACAAACAGCATAGTGAACGCATTATTGTGGCCAAGATAGATACGAAGCCCACACCTACTACAGTAGTACAAGTTTATATGCCAACTAGCTCTGCAGATGATGAAGAAATTGAAGAAATGTACGATGAAATAAAAGAAATTATTCAGATAGTGAAGGGAGAAGAAAATTTAATAGTAATTGGTGACTGGAATTCGAGTGTAGGAAAAGGGAGAGAAGGAAACATAGTAGGTGAATATGGATTGGGGCTAAGAAATGAAAGAGGAAGCCGCCTAGTAGAATTTTGCACAGAGCACAACTTAATCATAGCTAACACTTGGTTTAAGAATCATGAAAGAAGGTTGTATACGTGGAAGAACCCTGAAGATACTAAAAGGTATCAGATAGATTATATAATGGTAAGACAGAGATTTAGGAACCAGGTTTTAAGTTGTAAGACATTTCCAGGGGCAGATGTGGACTCTGACCACAATCTATTGGTTATGACCTGTAGATTAAAACTGAAGAAACTGCAAAAATGTGGGAAATTAAGGAGATGGGACCTGGATAAACTGAAAGAACCAGAGGTTGTACAGAGTTTCAGGGAGAGCATAAGGGAAGAATTGACAGGAATGAGGGAAAGAAATACAGTAGAAGAAGAATGGGTAGCTCTGAGGGATGAAGTAGTGAAGGCAGCAGAGGATAAAGTAGGTAACAAGACGAGGGCTGCTAGAAAACCTTGGGTAACAGAAGAAATATTGAATTTAATTGATAAAAGGAGAAAATATAAAAATGCAGTAAATGAAGCAGGCAAAAAGGAATACAAACGTCTCAAAAATGAGATCGACAGGAAGTGCAAAATAGCTAAACAGGGATGGCTAGAGGACAAATGTAAGGATGTAGAAGCTTATCTCACTAGGGGTAAGATAGATACTGCCTACAGGAAAATTAAAGAGACCTTTGGACATAAGAGAACCACGTGTATGAATATCAAGAGCTCAGATGGCAGCCCAGTTCTAAGCAAAGAAGGGAAGGCAGAAAGGTGGAAGGAGTATATAGAGGGTCTATACAAGGGCGATGTACGTGAGGACAATATTATGGAAATGGAAGATGTAGATGAAGACGAAATGGGAGATACGATACTGCGTGAAGAGTTTGACAGAGCACTGAAAGACCTGAGTCGAAACAAGGCCCCCGGAGTAGACAACATTCCATTAGAACTACTGACGGCCTTGGGAGAGCCAGTCATGACAAAACTCTACCAGCTGGTGAGCAAGATGTATGAGACAGGTGAAATACCCTCAGACTTCAAGAAGAATATAATAATTCCAATCCCAAAGAAAGGAGGTGCTGACAGATGTGAAAATTACCGAACTATCAGTTTAATAAGCCACGGCTGCAAAATACTAACGCGAATTCTTTACAGACGAATGGAAAAACTGGTAGATACAGACCTTGGGGAGGATCAGTTTGGATTCCGTCGAAATGTTGGAACACGTGAGGCAATACTGATCTTACGACTTATCTTAGAAGAAAGATTAAGAAAAGGCAAACCTACGTTTCTAGCATTTGTAGACTTGGAGAAAGCTTTTGACAATGTTGACTGGAAGACTCTTTTTCAAATTCTAAAGGTGGCAGGGGTAAAATACAGGGAGCGAAAGGCTATTTGTAATTTGTACAGAAACCAGATGGCAGTAATAAGAGTCGAGGGGCATGAAAGGGAAGCAGTGGTTGGGAAAGGAGTGAGACAGGGCTGTAGCCTCTCCCCGATGTTATTCAATCTGTATATTGAGCAAGCAGTAAAGGAAACAAAAGAAAAATTTGGAGTAGGTATTAAAATTCATGGAGACGAAGTAAAAACTTTGAGGTTCGCCGATGACATTGTAATTCTGTCAGAGACGGCAAAGGACTTGGAAGAGCAGTTGAACGGAATGGACAGTGTCTTGAAAGGAGGATATAAGATGAACATTAACAAAAGCAAAACGAGGATAATGGAATGTAGTCAAGTTAAATCGGGTGATGCTGAGGGAATTAGATTAGGAAATGAGACACTTAAAGTAGTAAAGGAGTTTTGGTATTTAGGAAGTAAAATAACTGATGGTGGTCGAAGTAGAGAGGATATAAAATGTAGACTGGCAATGGCAAGGAAAGCGTTTCTGAAGAAGAGAAATTTGTTAACATCGAATATAGATTTATGTATTAGGAAGTCGTTTCTGAAAGTATTTGTTTGGAGTGTAGCCATGTATGGAAGTGAAACATGGACGATAACTAGTTTGGACAAGAAGAGAATAGAAGCTTTCGAAATGTGGTGCTACAGAAGAATACTGAAGATAAGGTGGATAGATCACGTAACTAATGAGGAGGTATTGAATAGGATTGGGGAGAAGAGAAGTTTGTGGCACAACTTGACTAGAAGAAGGGATCGGTTGGTAGGACATGTTTTGAGGCATCAAGAGATCACAAATTTAGCATTGGAGGGCAGTGTGGAGGGTAAAATTCGTAGAGGGAGACCGAGAGATGAGTACACTAAACAGATTCAGAAGGATGTAGGTTGCAGTAGGTACTGGGAGATGAAGCAGCTTGCACAGGATAGAGTAGCATGGAGAGCTGCATCAAACCAGTCTCAGGACTGAAGACAACAACAAGAAGTAGTGGTGCACCATTTTAATTACATAGACATTAAGATGTGAATATACATTTCCCTTATCTGCGTTGTTGTCTTCAGTGTACTATTTTTTCTGCTTGTGGGTTTGTCATGTTTAGATATAAGTTATTACACTTATTGCTGCTTGCATGGCTTACCTGCACCTTTTTTTTCATTGCTGTTTGTATTAATTGTTTTGATCTGCTGCATTGCCTCGTCCCTTAGTTTAGCATCTGAGCTCAGTAGATTTAAGTTAGCTTAAGAGGGGGTAGACTATATAAGAATCTAACTATGATGAATTGGAAGAAAAGCGTTGAGAAGCTATAAGAAAATGGTTTGGCCAAAAAAGTAGTGTACAGTGGAGAAAAACTATATTTGAAAGAGGATATGAACAGAATACAGAAAGCATGCATGGATAGGATTTTTTTGGAGGAAACAAATGTTGAGATATGACGAAAGTTCTACAGAATGAAGTTTTGGGTTAGACTGCAGTACCAAATGTTACACTGAAAACAAACCCTGTCCTTTCCTGTTGTGTTATCCCACTATTTGTTTGTGTACCCTTGTGTATTTATGTTCTTCATGTCTTTATATGTTCATTTGATAAGACTTATGTTGTAGAATTTTCTAATATTCAGCTACATTCACTATGATGAGGAATACTGTTATCCTCAAATATAATTTGCATTAATAATATGTCGTTTTCTTTGTAAATATGTTTAGAAATTATTTATTCTGTTCTGTTTTAATGCTCATGTGTGAAGTTGATGTTTCGAAATTTATTCTGATTTTTTATGTATGTACTTATGTCGTAATTTTTGTAACACTGATGTATTTGCTATTTCGATTCTTTTGTAAAGCCTGTACTACTGCAAATGTTATCTGTACTGTTATGTTCTTTAATGATATATTTTGAACCTTTGTTATTGTATTCTCATGTTATAAAATTGTAATTGACACCAGTTCATCAAATTAAGTAACTTGTAAATTACATTTCACTGCAGACGTTTCTGTTGGTCATAGTATATGGACAATATGTGAGAAGTAGGGGCTGGTAGTGTTTGCACATATGTTAATAATTCAGTAAGGAACTAGATAACAGCATTGCTGGTTGTAAGGACATTTCAAAAACAATTTTTGTGAGTGCACAAGTGGTGGTTATGGACTTGCTATATTATCCGCAAGACTCTTCAATGGTGATTGTGCGCCTGCACAGTCAAACAGGTGGCTGCTGGCTATCTCTACAAGGACTAAAGTGGGTCTACACCTTTGACGACCCACCAATACCATTATTTCTACAAGGACTGCAATGGGTCTGCACCTCTGGTGGCCCACCAATACCGTAATCTCTACCAGGACTACAATGGGTCTACTCTGTGACGACCTACCTACCAATATTCTTTAAAACTTCGACTGACTCTGCTGTGGGTTTGCTCTGTTGTGGCCCATTACCTGTCTGCATATCAAGAGTCAGCACTGTCTTTCCGTTGGAAGGACAACACTACTTCTTCAAGACTGCATGGAAATACACTACTTCCATGTGCATTTTCTTTTAATACTCAGACTTTGAGAAAAACACTGCAATTTTACTTTGATGAATGATCAGGACTGTCTTTATGGACTGTGAGAAAATTTTAGCTTTTGACCAACATTGTATCGATAAGTGTGTGCATTTCATTTCTTTGTCATTGTAATTACGAAAAAAATTTTCAAATCTGTATTGGCCACTGCCCAAAACAATTTGTAAATTTTTTTGTGGGGAGCATGGGGGCTATGTAAGTAGGCTGTTTAGGTTTTCTTATTGGTAACGCCGCCGCCACGTAGCGCTCTGTATGAAAATCACTGAGTGTGCTGTGCGCAGTCTGTGGCTGGTTGGCATTGTTGTAATACTCGCCATTGTAGTGTTGGGCAGCGGCATCTGGATGCTAACAGCGCGTAGCGTTGCGCAGTTGGAGGTGAGCCGCCAGCAGTGGTGGACGTGGGGAGAGAGATGGCGGAGTTTTGAAATTTGTAAGACTGGATGTCATGAACTGCTATATATATAATATGACTTTTGATGATATTAAGGTAAATACATTGTTTGTGCTCTATTAAAATCATTCATTTGCTAACCATACCTATAAGTAGTTAGTGTGTTCCGTAGTTTGAATCTTTTATTTAGCTGGCAGTAGTGGCGCTCGCTGTATTGCAGTAGATCGAGTAACCAAGATTTTTGTGAGGTAAGTGAGTTGTGAAACGTATAGGTTAATGTTAGTCAGGGCCATTCTCTTGTAGGGATTTTTGAAAGTCAGATTGCGTTGCGCTAAAGATATTGTGTGTCAGTTTAAGTACAGTCGTGTATAAATATTACAAAGGGGACGTTTCACATCATGTTCCCAACTAATCAACTGCACTGTGGGCACTGATAACGAATGAGGGATTCAGAAAAGAACTTCATGGTTAGGCTTTATACGTTCACATATTGATCGCTGTCTGTATGTGTAAATATAAGGATCTTAATTTGTCACTGTAATGTTTTCATTGGATATTAAGATGCTATCTAATATAAGTATGGATTCAATTGATTGTATCTTCGTAGTGTAATTTAGAGTGAAATGTGGTAGTTTTAGAATGATATCGACGGTTCTTATGATTGTTGTTTACTTTTTCTGATATCTATACACTGGTGTTGATTAGTCAAGTGGGAACTGTGGTCAGTATAATTGGACTGGAATGATAATACATACAAATGATCTCGTGACACCTAAGAAATTCCCATTTGGCTGTTCCTGCCTCTCTAGTGTTCGCATTCCAAGATATAACGTGCATTACAATAGAACATTTCAGAATTAGTCGGCTTTAGAACTGCAGAATACGTAGTCAAATAGGTTTTGGAAATATGTCATTTATATCACAATGTGACACTGTGCAAAACACACTTATAAATGATCTAAGAATCATTTTCTGTGAGGCACTAGTCATTGTAAATAGTCTTTTTATGTTCAGATAGATTACAGGAATGCAGAGGGCTCTGCATACACTTCCAGCTATTGGGATAGTGTTATCACGGGAAAAGCAAAATTAGAAAGTGACTTTATATATAGAGATAGAGTGATTTGTTTGCACTCTGTTCTCCCCCTGGTCAAAAACTGAGAGTTAATACTACTGCATATGATCTGCTTGACGATGTTCCACATACCCTTGCACACTTGTGTCTCTCTGCATATATGTCTGCACTCGTCGTCTTACTGCGGTTGTCGAACGTTTTACACGCCAGGAGAAACTCCAATTATACGTTTTCTATGGTTTGTTCTGTTTTGATACGGATGACCCACGGATGGTCTCCAACTGACTAACTAAAAAACTAGTATAGTTGTGTACTGTGTAATGCAATTCTTAACAACGGGGACACACGGGTGCGTTCTGTATTGCTACGTGACATGTATTTCCTCAACTATAGTCTCACCAACGCTATGTGTCTCACCGGCTTTACCCGACGCACCAAGGTGCTGGGGCCTCAGAAGGACATTTTAGGCGGATGAGAGCTGTCATTCGCCTCATGGATCATCCTGTCACAGGCCGTGCCTCACTCACGTAATGAAGTGACAAACTCGGAACTTCCCACTCTCCTGTGCCTGCAGTGGAGGTTACTGGGTGATGCTAAAATGATACGTGACCACATTAACCATCGAACGGGAATGACACCTCTGGCTGGGGAACCGAGATAAAACAGACTTCACTCAGCGTGCGCAGAGTGGGACCCAAGCTCATAATAAAATTCACGGACACGCAGGTAATCACTGCTGAGAGCAATCGAGCCCGTTTATTCAGAGAAGCTATTGAAATTCATAAGCACGACTGTGGGCTGCGTGAGAAAAAAATTGAGTCAGGATTGGAACGGATCCTAAACATGTCGAAGCATTACCAACCAGATGAAGTTTAAGGGCCTCACTTGATGATACAATGAAAAAAATTGAAACAAAATTTGTCGATTTCCCTGGGCCATAGGGGAAAGAGCACATAAAGTACAACGCATTGCTCACGAAAGTCGATAATGCACGGAATGATACGCCTTCGATTAAAGAAGTAAAAGCTCTGTCAAAAGAAAGCACCCACAAATTATATACAATGTAATCTGTGCCGTTTGACTCACACAAAGCCAAATATGGGAATACACTTCATCTGACGATAAAGATTCAGAAACTGAACGGTAGGATTATATATACTTTAAGAGCCATCGTAATGTCTTATTATCAACATTGCATTATTTGACAGGCTTCAAATTGTCCGAGTGGTGGAAACCTTTAGTTTCAATATCTTGACACGCAGGTTTGTTTGTTATGAGGTTATCTAGCTTCAGATCTAGAAAAGACGTGGACAGATGTGTGACGTAGTAGTAATTTACGTGGGTTCCTCACCACATAACACCTCGTGCGTAGCTTTCTCTTTAAATGACCATCTGCATCACTTACCTTGCGTACTCACATACTCACGTGTTACGGAGCAGTACATTGATGATCCACTTATTATGTACTTGTAAGCACCAAAGTAATGTATTTTTGAATCACTGTTGTTATACAGCGTCTACCACACTTACGTTTCAGGTTTCATCAGAGAGTTACCATGTTGGCCAGAGGATTAACGCACTGCCCGTTTCTTGCTTCCGATTTCATTGTTGACATAAATAGCACTACAGCTTAGCTGTATACAGTTATCTCATCGATTCAGTTTACTGTTCAGATCTTACCGTCACTTTTACTTCTGGCTAGAAGGCTACATTTCAGACAGTATCAACAATGATTAATTATATGGAATCTTTGCTGGTAGATTAGTCATTGCGCTTCGTTAGCTTCCCTCTAGAAAAAAGAACAACACTTGATTACTGTTTGTCTTTCACACGTGACGAGTAATCTTCAAGGAGAAAATGAAGAAAAGAAGGAATGAAGCAACATGGAGTTTAATACTATATTGCGATGGGGGTATTCGGACGGACAAGTGCTCGAGTTGCGAAGAAATAGCTGACGAATTCGATAGCGTGGTTTCTCGTCTTTTTATTGTACTGTTCTTGAAACGATTGTATTCTGAATCTAAAGGACCATACGAAGAACAGTGCCGCAATCCTCGAGAATTCGAGTATACGCCTAGCCTACGCCTCACGTCGCCCTGGACTATTGCTGTTCAACATGGCCCCAAGAGTGTACTGTTGTTATAAGTACCGTAAAGTCGAGTTGCCACATGCCAGGCCTGGTAATATCAACTCAATTCCATAACAGTCTTATTCCCTCGATGTTACCGCTGTCCTAATGGCTAGTGATGAGCATGGTGTTAAATGAAATCAATCTTCCGGACTCAAAGTTTGAGACCGAAACTGACAGATAGATAACCACGAGAAAGTTGACAAATGTTTCGAGTAGTCATAAGTAGTACAGATGTTTCGGTAGAACTGAGGAGTCACATTCATTACAAATTAAACATTACAACTGGAGAATCGGTAGCTTATGACTGAAGATATATCACTGGCGAAATGACGTTCTCAGTAACGAAATACTGCTCTGTAGGGATGTAGCACAGAGTACGGAATGTACTTATGTTAAACTGTTGGAAAAATAATATTAAGTATTTGCTGCATCTTAAGTTTAGGCTTGAATGTTAAGTCCAAATATCGGGATTAAGCACTCATTCGCTTTAGTCGTAAAACGACTTTAATATGTTTATGATTGATAGGATGAATCCAAAAATTACCTCAAAATTAAATGGAACTTAAAGGACTTTTCACCTCCAGTATTTCGCTAAACATATCATTATCGTATATATTGAAAATTTTCTCTTCTTTTTAACTTTTGTGAATATTATTAATCTTAAAGAGAAGCAAATGTATAGATCGACCTTAAAGTAAGACGGAAATAAGCTGCAGGTAGCATAACATTCGTTTGCTGATGCGATACGTAAGCATTTGTATGTCATTTCAGAGGTATCGGTAGAACAATATATTTGCAATTGGGTAACAGTATTAGGAGTCTGATTTGCAAATATGTAAACGGGGAGAGGGAGAGATCCCGGCATGTTTCGTTCAAGACCCCATATCTATTAAAAGGTGATGTAAGGACAAGCACTTTCTAAGACCTCCTGCAAATTAAAGATAATCTTTAAAACAAATGAGAGCAATAATCTCGGAAACGTAATCTCTGTCACTACCGTATTGTCTCCAGTTGTAAATTCTCATAAGAAATTCTCTAATTTCTTAATCAGTGACCGTGAGAGAATTGAACTTCCAAGCGGAAAATATTTGCTAAATGCGGAAAGGTTTCTTCGTTTATACTCAAATTTATCGGAGTACATCTCCACGCATTACACACAAATCAGCTGCAAGTTACGAGAAAACCACGGAAAACCTCGTGGGAGGGAAGATAACGGACAGTACTTTTAGCGAAATCACACGAAGTCTCGTGCCACTCTCCTGGTCGGTGACAATGGACTCGGGAACTACCGGCTGCCGTATCGCCACGACACACGCAGGGGACTTTGGAGTATTGTCGCGACGGAGAACAACAGGTTGGTGATAAACAGCGTCGCATTGTAATTAGCGATGAATTATTTTTACACTACAATGGATTCACGTCGACACTGAGTATGGCGGCGATGTCACGAGAATTTCCAGTCTTCAGATGTTTCGAGAATGCTGAGCAGTTTCACTCTTGGAGTCTTAGTGTGGGGAAGCCCCGGGCATGGCTCCAGATCACGCCTGGTAGAGACAGGGGAGTATGGTGGCACACAGGTACGTCATAGACGTCTTACGTACTCACGTGTCACGCAGCAGTACCTTGGTGCCATTTTCAACAGCACAATGCTAGGCCTCATTTTTCACATGTCTCTATGAACTGTCAACGTACGTTGAGGTTCTCGCGTGGCCAGCCAGATCACGAGATCTGTCCCTGGTAGAATATTTCTGGGATCAGCTGAGGTGTCGACATTGTCTGAGTGGCAGTAACCAGGGCGACAAACACCAGGTGCACCTGTTGTGGGCGAACTTACCTCAAGAAGGGGCTGTTTATCAAGCGTCTGCAGAAGAATTAAACGATTTCTTCTCAACAGCTGCAAACTGCCACGCAGCGACAAATTACCAGCCCCAAGATATCAATCTCTCGAGAGACAAGTTTTTCCTAAAACATGTCACTACCGGCACAGTACACAAGGCAATTATGAGAATCTCTTCCGAGGCAGTAGGAAATGATGGAGTGAGCATTGGCATGTTTAAGAACGTCGTAGACACTATTATTCCAGTTATCACAGACATCTTCAAACTGTCTCTTGTCAGTAGTACATATCCTACTGAGTAGAAGCAAAGTTTAATTAAGCCTATACCCAAGACTGACAACCCTAAGTCGCCAGGTGACTACAGGCCGATCAGCATACTACCTTTAATTTCTGAAGCCCTAGAGTACATCGTCCATGAACAACTGACGGATTACCTCAAAACTCATAACATCTATGACGAATATCAGTCAGGCTTTCGAAAGCACCATAGTACAGCAACCGCATTAATCAAAGTAACTGATGACATTAAACATGCTATGGACAGACGTGAAGCTACTATCCTAACACTGCTTGACTTTAGCAAGGCTTTTGACACAGTTGACTTCGATATATTACTAATTAAAATGAAACAGCTGAATTTCTCAAACAGCGCAATACACTGGTTCGACTGCTACCTCAAAAACAGAAGTCAACAAGTCATTTGTGGGTCGGAAAAGTCATAATGGAAAAGCGTGCGCTCTGGAGTTCCCCAAGGCTCCGTCCTTGGTCCACTACTCTCCTCACTGTACATTAATGATATTTCTTCAGTGATTCACTCCTGCAACTACCATCTTTATGCCGACGACATCCAACTGTACATAAGTGCAAGCCTCAAAAACATTACTGGCGCAGTAGCGAGTATCAACGCAGATCTTTGCTCTGTTTCTCGATGGGCACAGAACCTAGGTCTGAAACTAAACCCCAAGAAATCCCAGGTCATACTTATATCTCATCCAAAGTTATCAGGCGGTACTTTCGCGAAACAGTCCCTAAAATATTACTCAATGGTACCCAACTACCATACCAAAAAACAGTAAAAGACCTTGGAATAATCTTGGATGAACACGGCACAAATAGTGAAAATTCTAGATGCCTCGAGCTAGTGATGAATGCTTGCGTTATATACGTGTGCAATATTCGGTTGTATGATCATATCAGTTCTTCATACTCCCAGCTAGGTTGGATACGCCCACACAAGGCACGCGATCTCCACACGATGTGCTTACTTCATCGATTTCTTAGCCACTGGTGCCCCCAATACTTATCTTCTCACATTAAACACCTATCATCATTCCACAACCGCAACACCAGATCGGATACGTCTATCATCTTGGCTCTACCTTTACATAACACAAAATCTTTCTCCGTGTCATTCTCCATCTCAGCCATACGACTATAGAACGCGCTTCCCTGTGTCTGCGTCTTATCCAGAACTACTCAACATTCAAGAGGGAACTCAAAACTTACATATCAGGGACGGTATAGCCACCATTCTTGTGCCCCTCCCATCTCTTTCTTTCTCCTCTCCATCACAGCTTCGAATTTTACCGTTCTATTTCTCTTCCTCTAACCTATCTACCTCTTATATATATCTTTCACCCCATTCTATCGTCTTATGTCTCTGCTCGATGAGAATAACTCACAAGCTCCAAGAACATAACGAGAAAATTCCCAACTAACAATGGGACTGACATTCAGAAAGGAAAAGTATGTTTACTTTCATATATATAGTCATTATTATTATTATTATTATTATTATTATTATTATTATTACTATTATTATTATTATTATTATTATTATTATTATTATTATTATTATTATTATTATTATTGATTGTTATAATTATTTTTTATTGTTATAATTATCATTGTACTACTGTTATAATATCTATTTTTTTCTTTAACATCAATACTGTATAATAGGCTATATGTCCTTAATGTTATGTAGAAACTGTAACTCGTTCAATCTGAGTATGCCTGGTTAGGTGTAAGAGAGGGCCTGAAGGCCCTAATCTTGCCAGGTAAAATAAATGCATAAATAAATAAATAAATAAATAAATAAATAAACAGTTTTGTGACGTCATCAAAACAGAATTAGTTCTTGCGTCCAGGTGAGAGGGGGTGCAACATCATACTTTAGAGGCCCCATATTGACATGTTCTTTGCAAATTAGACTCGATTTTGTAGCCGATGAAATAGCATCACAAACAAGTTCATTCCGAGAAATTTTTGTTTCCTCCTCCTCTGACGGTCTCCCTTTTCTTGTCAGGAAGTATATTCAGTCGGCTCACTTTTTTGCGCGCCAATACTGCAAGAGTAACATTTCTCAGATTGTGAGTTTCTGTGTGAAATGTATTACTGAAACGTGCCTCTTCGTCACGATACACGTTTCATTTCATTCAGTTAAATCATCAACAGTAATCCAATTTTGAGTGCCGTTTCTTGCTAACATTCTGAATCTGATGCTTTATACACGTTTTACTGTGGTTGAACATAAAACATGTGAGTAACTGGAAGACCTAAAACGGTGATCAATGAAACAAACTACCACTGTTTCGGGGTTACATAATAAGGATGACGAGGTGGTGTGCAGTAGCAAGCCGCGCCGCTGACGTCAGAGAGAATCCAACCAGCGCTCAGTAGACCGGCAAAGACCTGACGTATTGTGTTGTAATGTGCTTTACGAATAAAAACAGGGTTATGGCATTGGGAAGTTTTATTAGTGGCTGGCAACTCAGTACACAGTTACACTGTAACTACCGGTCTATTAGGGACTTTTAGTTTTAAGTAAAAAAGTAATTTTTGCTGTGCTGCCTAAAAAGAGTGAGACGAAGAGAAAATGGATAAATGTTTTTAAACTTACAGATTAGCTTTTAGTTCAAAATGCTCGTATCTGTTCAAAATATTTTAGTGCTTCGGATTATGAAAGGGATTTGAGAAGAACTGTTGAAAATTCTTCGAAACGAAAGTTGAAGTCCGATGCTGTTCCAATCTAATCTATGATCTTTCCGTATTCATTTAGCGTACAGCAATAGGCCTAACAATGAGAGCAATATTTGGAAAC
Organism: Schistocerca gregaria; assembly: GCF_023897955.1. NCBI lineage: Eukaryota > Metazoa > Arthropoda > Insecta > Orthoptera > Acrididae > Schistocerca > Schistocerca gregaria. The sequence goes on along the minus strand of NC_064924.1, from coordinate 30,183,592 downwards.
AAAACAAAGATGCCGTAAAAGCTTGATGTAAAAGACATTTTACTGGCAAAAATATTACCAACTTATAAATAAATTACTACCAGAAAAAATGTTAACCCTGATAACAAACACTGCTGAGACTGCAACAATGCGTGATCGTGCCAACAGTTAAAAAATAAGGGAAAAAATAAAAGACCATAGGCAAAAACTGCAAATTTACGAGATAGTCTCTGTCAATATAGCGCTGACTTACTGAACTTAAAATATGTCCAAAACGTGATTCAGGGCACTTTTCCTGGCTGTCAACAGGAAGTGGTTATGCAAGGACGATGTACTAACTGGTCATCTGAAGATATTGCAACACATGGAATTTACGTTGCTTGTCTTATAAAGCGTTATCTTTCTTCATGACTTTGCTGTAACGTCTTGGTAGCGACGTGCACTTTCTCCAGAATGAATGCTATCATCTAGAAAAAGTGCAAACGTAATTAGCGAACTGAGAGACAGTTTAACAGTTAAGAAGTCTAAAGTAACGCTGTAGGAGACCCTCCCAGATGGAGAAAGAAGTTGACGTCGTTTGGATGCTTTACACCAGAGAATCAGCGACCATAGATAAAACTGTCTAATATATAGCTTAATAATAATAACAATAATAATACCACATCAAAACATGGAAAATCTCGATTACATTCGTACCTGCATATGAGGTAAACGTGTGTTGTCATATTTCTGGCTTAATCAGTCATCATATTAGGCTTCAAGAAGCTGTTCCCAGAGCAGTGGAGATGCAAGAAGTATAGAGATGACGAAATGTGGTGTGAGGTACCTGTGGCAGATGTTAGATTCGGTACCATTCTCGTGAGAAAGACCACCTGCATAATGCTACTGCTCTGTGATTGGCTGCTGTGTTCGGAGCCAGGGCGCCAAAACGTTAGAGTATAGTTTTATTATTAGTTAGACTACTCATTGGAATGACTTCACTTTTTAATATAAGTATCTCTCAACAGCTACCAATCAGTCATTTTAGAATTTTTAAAAACAATTTAAATAAAAAATAGAAGACTGACGAAATTGCAGACGAATCACTTCGGAAGCTTTCGGGTCACACCTTTTCTGGTATGGCGCGAGAAGTGTTTCGGGCTGTTCGTAACTCTGGATTAGGCAGTCGAGATGTACAGTCACATTGTCTGTGGCAGGATGCGTTTGACAGTATTCACTATTAAAAGATTCACTCTGGTACCTGTGAGGCACAGACACGTGCTACAAATAATGCAAAGATACATTTTCGTAAACATTATGTTTGATCATGTACTTTGCTGTATCAGGTGTTGTATTAAGATCATGGAGTCTTCCAGTGTGGCTATATTAAAATACGCGAGTGGCATCCCAAAGAAGTGGTACATTATTTCAGAACAGAACCTCGCTAAAAGTCAGTTTCAGCCTCAAGATACAGAACCTACGACCTGTGTGCTGTTTTCTTCCCTGAGGACATCGACTTGAAGACCGCAGGTTAGTGAACTATAACAGAACCTTCGTATTCCACACAGTGCAGTAGAAACAACTAGGCACGTGTACTGCATGCACAGAACAAATGTGCTCAGAGACACGTCATCTGCAGTAATGCAGAGGGGGTAAATGAGGATGATACACCAACAATCAATTCATTCTTCCTTTCTTGCCGTAGTGTGCCTATAAGCTTCAATGCAGTTCAGGGTGGTGAGAGGGTTCCCAGTGACGTCACAGCTCACACTTCGCCTGGGAGTGACCTCTAAAACGTATTCCAGTACCCGTGAAGCTGACACTGTGTAAGTAGGCTGTTTAGGTTTTCTTATTGGTAACGCCGCTTAGCGCTCTGTATAAAAATCACTGGCTGTGCCGTGTGCAGTCTGTGGCTGGTTTGCATTGTTGTCTGCCATTGTAGTGTCGGGCAGTGGCAGCTGGATGCTAACAGCGCGTAGCGTTGCGCAGTTGGAGGTGAGCCGCCAGCAGTGGTGGATGTGGGGAGAGAGATGGCGGAGTTTTGAAATTTGTAAGAATTGGTGTCACGAACTGATATATATATATATTATGACTATTAAGGTATAAAAAAAAATGTGTGTCAGCTTAAGCACAGTCGTGTATAAATTTTTCTAAGGGGACGTTTCATATGTCGACCCTTAGCCGAGGATACCTCACTGGAATCTTCTGATTTTTTCTTGTAGTTTGTGTAATTAATGTAGATTTTTTTATTGCTAGCGTGTAATCATAGAGAGAATTTCCTTTGTAGTTGCAGTCTTTCATTGTTGTACAGTAAAACAGGTGTGGCACGCATGTAAATTTGCACCAAGTATTTCGCAGCTGCGCTTGCAATTAACTAGTTATTATTTTCAGTGCTATGTTAATGTGTTTTCTTATTTTGCTCTTCAAATTGTGGTTTTCTGTGTTGTCGTGTGAAATATTGTGACTATTATGGCGTGTGAAAAACGTACTACTAGGCTCCAAAGTAAACTGAGAAATGACAGTGAAGACGAAAGCAGTGTGTTAGCGCCACCATGTAATGAATTAACTAATGTTCAAAGTAGTAATTTGGTAATAGCGCATAGGGAAATGGTGCGGGCTGCAAGCAATGGTTTACACAGTGAAACAATTAGTGAGCAGGGAAGCATTATCGATCGATTGATTGGCAACAGCTCGCCTCAGGATTCCGAAATGACAGGACACATTCTTGCAAATATTTTAGGTTTTGCGTCCTCACCTTTTTTTTTCAAATAAGTCAAGACACATTTTCTGTTTTTCAAACTGCGAATATTGCCGGTTCAAATGCATTGCCGAATAGCACTAAGGAACATGTTTCAGACACCAGTGCACTGTTATTACAGTTAATGCAACAAATGGGACAAAGGCTACAAAAGTTAGACACAACGATTGAACAAAATCAGAAACAAATGGGACAAAATCTTCAAAAGTTAGACACAATGGAACATAATCTTCAAAAGTTAGACACAATGGAACAAAATCAGAGACAAACACAGCAACAATTGGACACAATGGAACATAATCTTCGGAAGTTAGACTCCACACTTGAACAAACACGTGAAGATTTAACTACTGAGTTACATAACATTGAATCGAAATGTCAAAAAATCTGTAATGACGTAAAAACACAAATTTGTGAGCATTTTCAACCTATTTTTTCGCGGCATGAAAACTCATTACAGAATCACGAAGCAGCCATAAAAGAATTGCAAACTGTTGTTCGTGAAAATCACGACACCTTGCAAGCTAAAATGGACTCAGTTGCATCCACCGATTCGGTTATGCAACTTGCAAGAACTCAGGAAAACTTAAAGGACACAGTAGATTCGATTTCAACACAAATGGACACTCTGAAACTTGGTTCAGAAAAACACACTGAGGAAATGTGCTCACTATCGGAGAAAGTAGCCGAACTTTCGGATCAGTTCACTAATTAACCTACGAAGGTAGATGATAATTTGAATGACACAAAACCGGTAGTCTTTAATGACACAGAAGAGTGCGAACAAATTAGGAAATTCAAACAAAATCAGAATCAAATTAATACACAACACCAAAGAGAAATCCGGGAAGTGCAAGATCAGCTGACACAGGTAATACAAGAATTACGTATTTCAGAGGACACTCGCACTCCAATACGGGAAGAGGGACATAAAAATTCGGAACTGCCACAAAATACCAACACAGGGCACTTTGGAGATTATGAAAGAAATTGGCAAAGTACACCGAATTTTGAGATGGAACCGCCGAAACGACGTAACAATGACCGATATGCTACCCGCCGACACGATGATTTTGACTATAAGCTGATCATTACTACACGTAAATTCAAAACATTTAAGAATTCTGGCAACGACATTCATCCACAAGCGTGGCTCCATCAATTCTCTCATTGTTTTCCTCCCAACTGGTGATTAGAGCACAGATTAGAATTTATGTGTGGCTACTTGGAGAATGAACCAGCTGTAAGAATGCGATCGGTCATTCACGATTGCCACAGTGAAGGAGAATTTTACCATGCCTTCCTCTCAGCATATTGGTCTCAAGTCACACAAGACCGAGTAAAACATGGCATCATAATAATGAAAAATTTCGAACAATCTGAATTTTCAAGTCTTGTGAAATAGTTTGAAGACATGTTACATAAGAATCAGTATATTTCAAACCCATACAGCCCGTCAGAACACATCCGCATTTGCTTAATCAAATTGCCTGAACATTTACGACATATTATTTTGGCAGGCCGTTGCAAAGACGACATTGCAGCTTTTCAGGGACTCTTACAAGAATTAGAAATTGACACTGACAATCGCGGAACGCGAAAACAGGAACACAACAATTACAGGTCACATCCGTCGCAATTCCGCAATGAAAGAAATAATAACTGGACACGACAAGGCTATTCTCACAATATAAATCGTGACCAAAACAGACACCACCCGTATGACAACCGTTGGCAGAGTAATAATAATTACAGGGAATGATAACCTCTCCGCGGTAGTGACTATCACAGAGACAATCAGAGAAACAGAAAATATGGGAACCTAAATAATTATTATCACGGGAGACAGATTAATTTCAGACGCAAGGGTTCACCGCGCAGTGACAATTCAGGGAGAAATTCTCCACCACTTAACCGACAAGAAAGAAACTACAGGAACTACCGACATGACGACAGACGATACAATCATAACGACAGACCGGAATTTCATCAGAACTGGCGAGCTTCAAACAGGGCAGGGCCCTCTCGGCAAGGTGAATTTGTAGAAGTTAGGTCTCCTAATCCCAATAACGACACGCGCCAACAAAGAAACAGACAATGACTCGCACCGCAGGCAGCCGCGTGCTCCGGCTGGCTCAGAGAAAAATAACATAGACGCTAACCTTGAGCAAAATTCCAGTGTTCCTTACCGACGTAACCACATGATAATTGCGTTGAAACTGAAACCCTGCGTACTAGGAACAGTAAAAGATTGCACCACATTTCACATGTAAAACTGGTTATTGAAAGATAATCTGCTTTTTAACTTTGTCTTTGCCATAAAACAATTCACTTCACATTTCTAGTATTCTTTGTCACACTGTGAAACTGTTAACATGCAACAATGTTTGAAGTTTACTATCCAGTCTAGAACCTACGGAACGTATTTAGACAGTATTTACGAGTGCATTGTTATAGTGAAAAGACATCACAGTGTTATTGCGTGTGTACATTCTTGCTTGTTAGTTGCACGATTACGTAACGACTGTAGGGCTCACATACTTAGAACATTTACCAGTATTGCTAATGAGATTTTAATGCAACATTTTGGTTTACTTGAAAATACATTCTGGATTTAAAGTACTTTCTGTGAGATACCAGATGACACAGTGGTTAGTTTATGTGACAGCTACACGATTTTATCACGACGCTACTAATGAGTGACAATTTACAATGTTGCTGTTGCAGTTTATCTGTTTTATATCCGCACAGTTTTTCTGAATTTTTCTGGAAAGTAAAACATGTTTTAGTAGTAACTTTTGTGGTATAGCCACAAGGAGACAGTCTTTTCCGTAGAACAACAATATGTTACAGCACAGTACTTTCTTCATCACGGCAATAAGCGTAATAACTAAGATATCTATACCCAAAGTGTTTCACTTTTGTTTATCATGAGGTCAGTACATTGACTTCTGCAGAACTTAGCTATCGGAGGACGATAACTACGACACTTCCACAGAGATTATCTTACAACATGACGCACAGTTTAGCGCTACAGTACACGTGTTTGAGTGATTAATTTTGTACTTAAAACATTTACTTTTAAAGATATTTGAAATACAATGATACAAAGGTTTTCTGTGATACATTTCATTCCATTGCTGTAACCTGTAACATCTGAGGATATAATTACATTATTCCTCAGGGGGGTACACGCTTACTTTGTGTACCATGTGTTTGGCAAGCACAAGAAGCCCTAGCTAATATGGTATTTGTTTATACAACTTTACACATCGGTACCATATTTCTCTAACACATAAATTACACAGCTATCTGATCATTTAACTGAGAGAGACAAACATTTACTTTACATCAGTGACAGATGTTTTCGTAATTACACCATTGGATAACTTCACACTTACGAAGTTTTATTTTGTCTGTACTTTGTGAACTGTTCATATTTTTTTGGAACCATTGTGATACTATGAGAGCTTTGAATGACATATTTGGTATGGGATCACGATTTTTAAAGTAAGTTTGAGGCAGATGACACTTTTGACATGAGCAGAGAATTTTTTTTTAGGTTTTGAAATTATCGGAGAAAGCTACGGAGATTTTGAGATTTTGACTGTCGTGTTATGATGTTATTATTACGACGACGATGTGAATTATGCTGCTGAGATTTGTTTAAGCTGATGCTATATGAGTTATTTGGTTATGCAACGTATCTGTTATGATGAAATATTGAAGAAGTGTCGACGAATATATATAAATGTGTAATAAGGTAAGAAATAATGAGTAGTGGTTAGGGACTATGATTTGTGAAAAAGGATGTTGGAAACCGAGAACCGTACTTTAAGAATTATGAAATGAGTGTATATGCGTGAATGTATCACTATGCTGGCGAAAATTTTTTGGACACAATTATGTTTAAATGATTTTATTTCTACAGATTTGTAACGCAAATTCTTGACCTGTAAATTTTTTTTATATGCGACTGCCACTGTAGCGGAAACTGGTGTCGTAAATATTTCGATAAGACAGTTAAGTGACCACCTGCATGTAATGCGTCGTGGGCACCCAGCTGTGCGACAACCACCTGACAAAAGAAAGCCATTAGTGTGTGCCTGTCAGAGGCACAGGTGGAGAAAAAAAAAGAGGCCATTATCCTCGCTATTGAGATTCCTTTGTAGAAAGCATCGCAAATACTACACGCCCAAACTTGAAAACATATGATTACACTGTGGAGCTCTTAATTTATGATATTTACTAAAATGCCTAATGAAACGACGAGAAACATTTCATGGCTATTGTCCTGCTAGTTGAGAGAAATGCCTTGTGGCATGCTTTATGCATTTATTTACTCATTTTGTTTAATATCTAGTTTCTAACTGCATTGAAGCATTGGTTAAAATAAATTTTATGGATGTACTAATGTTAATTTTTTATGCCTACAGATCCAGTAAATAATGACTTTATGATGTACTTAAAAAAAACGAAGTAGCACAAAAAGACATTTCCCTTCACAGAAATTGCATACAGAATTGTCTTTTCAAGTACACGGTAATATTATTTTACAATAAATTTTTGTGGTGCACCACTTTAATTGCATAGACATTAAGATGTGAATAGACATTGTCCTTATCTGCATTGTTGTCTTTAGTGTAACATTTTTTCTGATTGAGCTTTGTCATGTTTAGGTATAAGTTATAGCATTTGCTGCAGCTGTTTGCCATTCATAGTGCTACTGAATGTCACTTTGTATTACTAGGTTAAGCCAGTTTTATTACTGATTTATTTTTCTTGTTTGCTGCGCATTGCCTTATATTAGTTGTAATATTGCTGCCTTTTTTTTGCCAATTTCCATTTTTTAACATTGCTCTTTGTGTAAATTGTTTTGTGCTGCTGCATTGCCTCATCCCTTAGTTAATCATCTGAGCTCAGTAGATTTAAGTTAGCTTAAGAGGGGGTAGACTATATAAGAAACTAACTATGATGATTTGGAAGAAATGCATTGAGAAGCTATAAGAAAATGGTTTGGCCAAAAAAGTAGTGTACAGTGGAGAAAAACTATTTTTGAAAGAGGATGTGAACAGAATACAGAAAGCAGGTTTAGATAGGACTTTCTGGGAATAATGATGATCTAAGGGAGATCTCTATGCAAAATACTGCAGTAAAACAAACCCTGTCCTTTCCTTTTGTGTTATCCCTCTATGTGTTTATGTACCCTTGTGTATTTGTCTTTTTCCTGCCTTTATGTGTTTAGCTAATAAGATTTATGTTGTAGAATTTTTCAAATACTGTGTTATTTTCTTTGTAAATATGTTCAGACATTATTTATTGTGTTTTGTTTTAATGCTCATGTGTGAAGTTGATGTTTCAAAAGTTATTCTGATCTTTTATATATGTACTTATGTCGTAATTTTTCTAACACTGATGTATTTGTTATTGCGATTCTTTTGTAAAGCCTGTATTACAGCAAATGTTATCTGTACTATTATGTTCTTTAATGATATATTTTGTCCTTTGTTATTGTATTCTTATGTTATAAAACTGTAATTGACACCAGTTCATCAAATTAAGTAACTTGTAAATTACATTTCACTGCACACGTTTCTGTTGGTCATAGTATATGGACAATATGTGAGAAGTAGGGGCTGGTAGTGTTTGCACATGTGTTAATAATTCAGTAAGGGACTAGATAACAGCATTGCTGGTTGTAAGGACATTTCAAAAACAATTTTTGTGAGTGCACAAGTGGTGGTTATGGACTTGCTATATTATCCGCAAGACTCTTCAATGGTGATTGTGCGCCTGCACAGTCAAACAGATGGCTGCTGGCTATCTCTACAAGGACTAAAGTGGGTCTACACTTTTGATGACCCACCAATACCATTATTTCTACAAGGACTGCAGTGGGTCTGCACCTCTGGTGGCCCACCAATACCGTAATCTCTACCAGTACTACAAGGGGTCTACTCTGTGATGACCTACCTATCGATAGTCTTCAACGTCGACTGACTCTGCTGTGGCCCATTACCTGTCTTTCGTTGGAAGGACAACACTACTTCTTCAAGACTGCTTAGAAATCCACTACTTCCAAGTGCAATTTCTTTTATTGCTCAGAGTTTTAAAAAAACACTGCAATTTTACTGTAATGAACGATCAGGACTGTCTTTATGGACTGTGAGAGAATTTTAGCTTCTGACCAACATTGTATCAATAAGTGTGTGCATTTGATATCTTTGTTATAGTAATTATGAAAATTTTTATCAAATCATTATTGGCCACTGCCCAAAACAATTTGTAAAATTTTTTTGTGGGTAGCATGGGGGCTATGTAAGTAGGCTGTTTAGGTTTTCTTATTGGTAACGCCGCTTAGCGCTCAGTATGAAAAATCACTGGCTGTGCCGTGTGCAGTCTGTGGCTGGTTTGCGTTGTTGTCTGCCATTGTAGTGTCGGGCAGTGGCAGATGGATGCTAACAGCGCGTAGCGTTGCGCAGTTGGAGGTGAGCCGCCAGCAGTGGTGGACGTGGTGAGAGAGATGGCGGAGTTTTGAAATTTGTAAGAATTGGTGTCACGAACTGATATATATATATTATGACTATTAAGGTATTAAAAAAAATATTGTGTGCCAGCTTAAGCACAGTCGTGTATAAATTTTTCGAAGGGGACGTTTCAACTGGGATCTAGTGGCAAGGCAGTAACTTTCGGACTGCCAGTAACACAGGCCACTGGCAGCCGATTGCGTGAAGGAAGAGAGGGGTGAGGGGCGGGGCCGGCCGTTGTGACCGAGCGGTTCTAGGCGCTTCAGTTTGGGACCGCGCTGCTGTTCCGGTCGCAGGTCCGAATCCTCCCTCGGGCATGGGTGTGTCTGGTGTCCTTAGGTTAGTTAGGTTTAAGTAATCATAGACACTGTCCTCGTTTGCCAGCTTCGCTGACCTCGACTCCGTTTGTTTATGGCACCAGAGCTGTTCAGATTGTAGTGGAGAGGGTGTCTCACCACTCGCCACTTGCTGCAAGCTCTGGGAACAATTAGTGACGCCGAAGGTCGCCTACAAGGCCATTAATTAAACAACGCTAATGGACCACATCTACACCGCGTATATACATGTCTTTCCTACGGATACACAGTGCAGGATGTTTGTTAGATTTAAAGTCGCTTCTACGCCACGCCGCTGATTTTCTCGGAGGTTTGCGTACCATGTTCGTGCTGTCTCAGCTCTCTCTTTGAAAGTCTACGAACGTTCCAAACTTTTTCGTCAGTGCACACATGCTGGAGAGTCAACGTGAGGCACTCTATATGAAGTGCAATTTTTATGCGATGTGTGCCTGCCAAGTTACTTCTGAAGTTTTCCCTGCCAGGTCGCGACAACATCTTTCCCAGACAATTCCGTCAAACGATTTATCCTCTCTAGCCTCGACTTTGCCCTCCTTTTTACGTTACTAGTGGTGTGTGGTTAAATGAAATACACTTTAAAGATATTGCTTGCCTTTTCTTATTTTTATTTTTTCCAGAGTATTACTTATATACTTCATTTCCAGTATTTTTACAAAAGACGAAGAAGGCACTGACAAAAGCAAACGGTCTCTGATCCTACTGGTCACATACTTTTAATGATGAAGGTAGAATATTTATGTGTGTTAGATCTGCCATAACCGATTACGATCAGATATGCAATTTAAATGTAACTACATAACACATTGGTTAAAACTAAAACTTGGGAAGAACATATTAATGTATTTAGGAAACTAATTTTAGAAGGAGCACTAGAGAAATATCGTAAAATTGTTCAAATATTTCTTTGGGCCACATAATTGACACCTCAGGTATTACAGCTGATCCTTCACTTGAAGAAGTAACTGTTCAGTGCCCAAGCCTAAAGAATAGGAAACGTTTTTCCTAGAAATGGTTGGTTTCTTTAGGCGTTTTATACCAGATAACATTTGTCTCAGCCTAAATAATTAGATACAATTAAACGGAAAACAATGTGACATTGGGGTGAGGAGCAGGAGAACATCTCTAACAATATAGAAGTTACTTAATTAATGTGCCAGTTCTATTTCACCCAAACTTTGAGCAGTACTTCAGTATGTCGACAGACGCGTCAGCTTACGAACTGTCATGCGTCGTGGTTCAAGGAGAGTGAATTAATGACAAAGATTTTCACCGTTCCATCGCTTTTGCACGTCATGTTCTAGATGAAAGTGAAAGAAACTATTCTGCTACATAGAAAGAAGCATTTGTGGTAGTGTGCGGTTTTCCGAAATTTCGTGAGTTACTAGGGAGAGCACAACGTTGTACTTGATGCGCTGTCTCAAATAACAGTGGGCATGAACGGTGTTATCACTAACTAAAGACCTGAAACTCAAACTAGATTTATTTCCTAAGCTTTATAAATCATAATAGAGATGAAGCAACTATGTAACCCTACGACCAAATGAATGGTAACCAACTAGGAGAAATCATACAAAAGCCTTAGGGAAGGGAAGTAAACCGGTAATAAACAACACCTGTATTTATTACTTGATGATTTCTGCTATCCGAAAGCCTCTAATGACGAGCGATTGTGGCGGGTTTTGTATACCCAACTCTGTAATTGAATAATTAATCATTTATATCCAAGAAGGGTATGGCCATTTCAGAGTAAGACAGTGAGGTCGACACTAAGCACACGTGGGAATGCCAAAAATTTAAGGGTAGGAAACCTCTTGTAAGACACAGATTTTATCCAGTCATTCCGAAGTTTATGTGGGAGTTAATTTTAGTGGAATTGTTTTTTGCCCTCTACCGCTTACTGTAGGAGGCTTAACATGCGTATTATTAGTAGTGTTGCTCAAAACATGAAAATTATATGGGCTGAAATTAGCGAGTGCAAAGGTTTTGACTCGCTGTTTAATGCGGGATTATTATTTTTTTTTTTAAATGGGAGTATTCACAATGTGTGGTATGAGATAATGGCAGTGCATTCTTAAGCAAGCAATTCAAGAAAATGATACAACGATATGAGAGAGAACATATGTCAGAACTGAGTATCAGCAACAACTGAACGAGACTGTGTGCATGATGAAGTGGATTGTTTATGCCAAATGTACTCTTCCAATAATCACCGTCCATGGGCTCAGATGATACCTGAATTTGAGAGCATACTGTATGTACTCCCATATATAAGTAGGGGTTTATCCTCCATAGAAATAGCAGATAAATGTATATTAATAAAACCATTATTATCGACTCTCTCATGCCCGTTGAAGGTAGCATCTATTCAGTAAATAATACATAAACTGTTAATACAGAATGCTGAAAAGAGACTCAAAAGATACAATCAGAAATCTAAGGAACCATTCTATCATGTAGCAGACAAAATTTTAGCTACATCACATCTCAAAAGCATTTCGTACTCCTGTTAAGAACTGCTGTCGCGGCTGTAGTGTGATGATTAGCTGCCCATGTATGGCATGGAAAAGAGAATTCTGCAATGTTACAGTTTCCAGTCTTGCATCATACTGCCTGTCTAAACCTGTGACAGTCTGGCTACAACTATCTACCCCAATATTTCCTGTAGTTTGTTCTGTAACCTTTTAAAATATTCATTTACAGTCTGCTTAGTGCTTTTATTGTACTGCATCAAACCCGTTGCCAGTTCCCATAAGAACTATAACGTAGCAGTTTATTACAAATTGTCGTCTTGCATTGTAAACGTAGCTTGGATTGGAGCCCGGAGGAAAGATCGCATAGCTGACACCGGCTTCTGGGCCGAGCGAGCAGTGTATTTGACTAATGCTGTGCGCAATACGTTACACACACTATATGAATCAGACAAATTGTTATTAAATGTCAGTCGATCTTTTTCATACTTTGGATACCAAATTCTGTGAATAACACAAGCACACTGTTAAAATTTCAAGTCAATAACTTAAATATTTTCGGAGATATAAATTTTTACCTAAAACTCATAATAACTGTGCTGGCATTGCGAAACCGAGTTACTGACTGTAATGTCTTCAACTGTAGTATGAATTGAAATTACAAACAAGAGGACAGGTTTACATAATCTAATTTTCTGGAATTTTCTTTATCTTCATTGCTACAGATTTCTGACGAAATTAATAATATATAGGAAAATGATTATTTCATTGCAGTTTGGATGTGTATATTTGAGAGACTGAGAGGGAAAGGAATACATACGTAAAGTAGGAATGTAATATTTTATTAAACTTGTTTCACATTACGACTAGTAGGAACAGCAAACTTGCCTTATTATTCCAAGCTATCTCTACTGACACGCCAGCTGAGAGAAAGGAATTACACGTCATTTTCCCTCTCTCGTTCCAAAAGCTTTAGTGCGTAACAAAATACTATTGAATACAACACAAGAGGAATTCATTTAACTACCTAACATAAACAAGAACAAAACCCTCAAATAGAACAATGTACAGCCCTTTTCAGTCTATCCCAGGCATTTTCGATAGGGTTCATGTCTGGAGAACGTCGTTATCCTGAAGGAAGTCATTCACAAGATGTGCACGATGGGACGCGAATTGTCTTCCATGAAGACGAATACCTCGCCGATATGGTTTCACTATCGGTCGGAGGATGGTATTCACGTATCGTACAGCCGTTACGGAGCCTTCCATGACTACCAGCGGCGTACGTCTGCCCCACATAATGCCACCCCGAAAAAGCAGGGAGGCTGCACCTTGCTGCACTCCCTGGACAGTGTGTCTAAGGAAATAAGGCTGACCGTGTTGCCTCCAAACACGTGTCTGACGATTGTCTGGTTGAAGGCATATGGGACACTCATCGGTGAAGAGAACGTGATACCGCACTGCATGCTGTCTTTGCTGCAAAGATGGACCTCGCCATGGACGTCGGGAGTGAAGTTGCGCATCATGCAGCCTATTGCCCACAGTTTGTATCGTAACACGACGTCCTGTGGCTGCATGGTGGCCTTACAGTCAGGGCTCATCCGCTGCAGTAGTGGCCCTTGGGCGCCCTAAGCGATCATGCCACCCATAGTTCCTGTCTCTCTCTATATCTCCTCCATGTCCGAACAACCTCGCTTTGGTTCACTCCGAGACGCCTAGACGCTTCCCTTGTTGAGAGCCCCTCCTGGCACAAGTAACAACGCGGACGCGGTCGAACCGCGGCATTGACCGTCTAAGCATGGTTGAACCACAGACAACAAGAGCTGTGTACATCATTCCTGGTGGAATAACTGGAACTGATCGGCTAACGGCCCCTCCGTCTAATAGGTGTTACTTATGCAAGGTTGTTTATATCTTTGGGCGGGTTTAGTGACATCTCTGAAAAGTCAAAGGGACTATGTCAGTGAGAGAAGATCCACAGTCTATCTTCAGTAATCGCGGGAACCGGGACGATCAAGGCTTTTTTTTAATTATTTTTGTTCAGGTGTGTATTAAAACTATTCTGTTCAGGGTCCAGAAATCTCGGAACCGAGGTGAAGCAAAACATTTTTTATGTGTGTATATACAACCTTGTATGGTGAAGGACCTATATTACTATGTATATTTAACTATATGCAATTGCGTCCCAGTTATTGTGTTGACTATTAATAAGATTTCAACATTTTCAAAACTGTATAGTAAATGCATTCAGTATCACCATTCCCTTATGTATGAAAAGGACTAGCGTAATGTTCTTGGACCTGAAGCAGGCGACCACCTGGTTCAAAATGTCTAACATTAAATTTCTACACTGATCTGTAATTATAATGTTAGGAATGCTGGGTGTTAGTATGCAATTGTTACCCATTGTGTTCATGACTGTGTTTGCTTCCTTGTCTCAAATTACTATCGCTGTTATGAACTGGAAAAATGATGTATTACGGTTAGAATATGATTGTTACCATGTCTCCCCAAAAAGTGATCATGAGCCTGTTGCAACACTTCATTTCTAAATGTTTCTGGAAGCGCCACATGTGTGCTGCACTTCAAATTTTGCACAGCAAACCACCAGTATCACAAATTGTGTCTGTGACATATATTGGTGACAGTCTATGTCGATTGCTTGTCCTTCCTAGCATTCTAACCAGCTTTTGCCTACAGCTTGCAGAACTCAATTTTTCTACTTAGCGTACCTGCATTTTTGTGCACTTCGCAGTTTTATGCAGTCACTACTGATGTCGTGTTCTGACATAGGAGGAAAAAAGGGGTTGCTGGTCAGTCTGCGCTCCAGATCGGTACAGAAGATTGTTTTCTTCTATCTGAGCCAACACTGGTACAGGAATTTAGTAGAAATGCAGGTGGTGAGACTCGGTAGGGAACTCGTGGAGTCTCGTGGACAAACAGGGTTTTGAAATAGTTGTTTATTCCAGCCAGGACTAACTAATACACTGGAGGCTAGTTCTAGGGTTAGAAAAAGCATGAATAACACTGTTACAACAGAAGCCAGTGCAGAAATCCCAGGAGTGGATGGTAACCACAGTAGCAAACACTAGCAGCATCTTAAGGCAACAACTTAGTTTCAGAACAACGCACAATGAATGTGGCCCTGTTCACTGAGGCACTCCAAGTGAGACAGCAGACGTACGCGGACCTGGACCGACGACGCGGATTCCGCGCCCAGATCATCTGACTGAGAAATCCACCAAAATGAGGAATCTTGGGGTTTTAAAGACTCGCTTGTGTGCACCGTTTTTCCCACTTAAAGCCACCCGGTCAATCTACATCTACATATACATTTATACTCCGCAAGCCACCCAATGGTGTGTGGCGGAGGGCACTTTACATGCCACTCTCATTACCTCTCTTTAATGTTCCAGTCTCGTATGGTTCGCGAGAAGAACGCCTGCCGGAAAGCGTCCGTGCGAGCTAGAATCTCTCTAATTTTACATTCGTGATCTCCTCGGAAGATATAAGTACGAGGAAGCAATATATTCGAGACCTCATCCAGAAACGCAGCCTCACGAAACCTGGACAGCAAGCTACACCGCGATGCAGAGTGCCTCTTTTGCAGAGTCTGCCACTTGAGTTTGCTAAACATCTCCGTAACGCTATCACGCTTACCAAATAACCCTGTGACGAAACGCGCGCTCTTCTTTGTATCTTCTCTATCTCCTCTTTCAACCCCATCTGGTCCGGATCCCACACTGATGAGCAATACTCAAGTACAGGTCGAACGAGTGTTTTGTAAGTCACCTCCTTTGTTGATGGACTACATTTTCCAAGGACTCTACCAATGAATCTCAACCTGGCACCCGCCTTACCAACAATTAATTTTATATCTACATTCCACTTCAAATCGTTCAGTACACATACTCCCAAATATTTTACAGAAGTCACTGCTACCAGTGTTTGTTCCGCTATCATATAATCATACAATAAATAATCCTTCTTTCTATGTATTCGCAATACGTTACATTTGTCTATGTTAAGGGTCAGTTGCCACGCCCTGCACCAAGTGCCAATCCGCTGCTATTTTCTAATGCTGCAACTTCTCTGTATACTATAGCATTATCCGCAAAAAGCCGCCTGTAACTTCCGACACTATCTACTAGGTCATTTATATATATATTATGAAAAGCGATGGTCCCATAACACTCCCCTATGGCATGCCACAGGTTACCTTAACGTCTGTAAACGTCTCTCCATTGAGAACAACATGGTATGTTCTGTTTGCTAAAAACTCTTCACTCCAAACACACAGCTGGTCTGATATTCCATAGGCTCTTACTTTATCAGGAGGCAGTGCGGAACTGTATCGAACGCCTTCCGGAAGTCAAGGAAAATGGCAGCTACCTGGGAGCCTGTATCTAATATTATCTGGGTCTCATGAACAAATAAAGCGAGTTGGGTCACACACGATCGCTGTTTCCGGAATCCATGTTGATTCCTACAGAGTAGATTCTGGGTTTCCAGAAATGACATGATACGCGAGCAAAAAACATGTTCCAAAATTCTACAACATATCGATATCAGAGATATAGGCCTACAGTTTCGCGCATCTGGTCGGCGACCCTTCTTGAAAACTGGAACTACCTGTGCTCTTTTCCAATCAGTTGGAACCTTCTGTTCCTTTAGAGACTTTCGGTACACGGCTGTAAGAAGGGGGGGGGGGGGGGAGTTCATCTACATCTACATGACTACTCTGCAATTCACATTTAAGTGCTTGGCGGAGGGTTCATCGAACCACAATCATACTATCTCTCTACCATTTCACTCCCGAAGAGCGCGCGGGAAAAACGAAGACCTAAACCTTTCTGTTCGAGCTCTGATTTCTCTTATTTTATTTTGATGATCATTCCTACCTATGTAGATCGGGCTCATCAAAATATTTCCGCATTCGGAAGAGAAAATTGGTGACTGAAATTTCGTAAATAGATCTCGCCGCGACGAAAAACGTCTTTGCTTTAATGACTTCCATCCAAACTCGCGTATCATATCTGCCACACTCTCTCCCCTTTTACGTGATAATACAAAACGAGCTGCGCTTTTTTGCACCCTTTCGATGTCCTCCGTCAATCCCACCTGGTAAGGATCCCGCACCGCGCAGCAATATTCTAACAGAGGACGAACGAGTGTAGTGTAAGCAGTCTCTTTAGTAGACTTGTTGCGTCTTCTAAGTGTACTACCAATGAAACGCAACCTTTGGCTCGCCTTCCCCACAATATTATCTATGTGGTCTTTCCAACTGAAGTTGTTCGTAATTTTAAGTTCTTTCGCGTACTCTGTGTAGAATCGAATTGGTATCCCGTCAGGTCCAGTGGACTTTGTTGAGTGACTGCAGTTGCTTTTCTATTCCTTGGACACTTATAACGATGTCAGCCATTTTTTCGTGCGTGCGGTGACCTAGAGATGGAACTGCAGTGCGGTCTTCCTCCGTGAAACAGCTTTGGAAAAAGGTGTTTAGTGTTTCAGCTTTACGCGTGTCATCCTCTGTTTCAATGCCATCATCATCCCAGAGTGTCTGGATATACTGTTTCGATCCACTTAATGATTTAACGTAAGACCAGAACTTCCTAGGATTTTCTGTTAAGTCGGTACATAGAGTTTTACTTTCGAATTCACTGAACGCTTCACGCATAGCCCTCCTTACGCTAACTTTGACATCGTTTAGCTTCTGTTTCTCTGAGAGGTTTTGGCTCAGTTTGAACTTGCAGTGAAGCTCTCTTTTCTTTCGCAGTGGTTTCCGTATTTTGTTGTTGAACCACGGTGGGTTTTTCCCGCCCCTTACATTCAACGTTGTCAGTGTCGGAACAGAAATTTTCGTTTTTATCTGTTAGGTAGTCTGAAGTCTGCCTCCTACTACTCTTGCTAAACAGATAAACCTTCCTCCCTTTTTTATAATCCTATTTACTTCCATATTCATGGGTGCTGCAACGGCCTTATGATCACTGATTTCCTGTTCTGCGCTTACAGAGTCGAAAACTGGGGCCAAGATGTTATCTCCACGGATCGGTTCTCTGTTTAATTGCTCGAGGTAATTTTCGGGTAGTGCACTCAGTATAATGTCTCTCGATGCTCTGTCTCTACCACCCGTCCTAAACATCTAAGTGTCCCAGTCTATATCTGGTAAATTGAAATCTCTGCTTTCGTCCCGCTCGCGAGACTGGCAGTCTTCACTAAATCAGACAGCCACCGGAAGCCAAAGAGGATTTCCTCTGATCCATAGCGACACACATCAGTGGTGCCGACATGTAGAGGAAATTTATGTGAAATGTATTGCAGATTTTATCTCAGTTGTTCTTCCACTAACGCTGCTGAGTCGGGAGGTCGTGAAAGGGGCCAATTATTAACCTAGCTCGGTTGTTGAGTATAACCTGCACCCATAATAATTCACAGGAACTATCCACTTTTATTTCATTACAGGATAAACTACTACTAACAACGACAAACACGTCACCTCCGGTTGCATGCAATCTATCCTTTCCGCACACCGTCTGTGCCTTTGTAAAAATTTTGGCAGAATTATTTCTGGCTTCAGCCAGCTTTCCGTACATATAACGATTTCAGTTTCGGTGCTTTCTATAAGGGCTTGAAGTACTTTACCAACGCAGCTTCGACAATGTACAATTACAATACCGACTGCTGCTTGGCCCCGCACGCTTTGAGGCTGTTGCCCTTTCTGTACTTACCGAGTCCATCTAACCTAAAAAACCTCCCAGTCCACGCCACACAACTCCTGCTACCCGTGTAGGCACCTGCTGTGTGTAGTGGACTACTGAGCTATCTAGCGGAACCCGAAACCCCACCACCCTACTGCGCAAATCGAGGAATCTGCAGCCCACACGGTCGCAGAACCATCTCAGCCTCTGATTCAGACCTTCCACACGGCTCTGTACCAAAGGTCCGCAGTCAGTCCTGTCGACGTTGCTGCAGATGGTGAGCTCTGCTTTCATCCCGCTAGTGAGACTGGCAGTCTTCGCCAAATCAGATAGCCGCCGGAAGCCAGAGAGTCCTCCGATTACATCATTGGTGCCGACACGAGCGACTACCTGCAGATGGGTCCGCCCTGTACCTTCATGGCATCCAGAAGGATCCTTTCCACATCTGGGATGACTCCCCCCGGTATGCACACGGAGTGCACATTGGTTTTATTCCCCTCGCTTGCAGCCATATCCCTAAGGGGTCCCATTACGCGCCTGACGTTGGAGCTCCCAAGTACCAGTAAGCCTACCCTCTGCGACCTCCCAGATCTTGCAGACTAAGGGGCAATCTCTGGAACAGGACAAGCAGCCGTGCCTGGCTGAAGATCAGTATCAGCCGGAGACAGAGCGTGAAAACGGTTCGTCATAAAAACTGGAGAGGTCTTCGATTGAGCCCTCTCGAATGTCTTTCGCCCCCTGCCACACCTCGAAACGACCTCCCACTCTACCACGGGTGAGGGGTGAGCCTCGATGTGGGCAGTATTACGGGCAGCCACAGGCGAAGTGCGATCGGGGGATGCGTGGGACGAGCTGGCCGTCCCCAACAAACCCCCGTCTGGACCCCCACAGTGATGCCCATTGGCAACAGCCTCAAGCTGTGTGACCGAAGCCAACACTGCCTGAAGCTGGGAGCGAAGGGATGCCAACTCAGTCTGCATCCGAACACAGCAGTCGCAGCCCACGCTAATTACTGTTGTGCAAAGAACGTCGGAACTAATCTACAGAGAGCACAAACCTGTAGGTCTCTTGCAGGTCGTTGCCAATCATGGTTTAAATAGCTCCCCTCTACTGCTTGTAAGGCGGGTTTGTTAATGCATTTGCACTAATTAAGTTCAGCCCAAAGCTAAACGTAACTGCTGTGCCAAATAAGGCTTACAACGTTTTTGTTAAACGTCATTTAGCCCCGCCCCTCGGCCTCCCTTAGTAGGGACTGCTAGGTCAACAGTTTTTGTCTTTTTCGCTCTCCTTCTAACCCTTGTGAGTCTACTGACGTTGCTGTTCTCAGGGCTGGTATGAAGCTGGCTTTATACACTGGTACGTGACTGTTGGTTACAAAGTTCTACGGTGACAACCTACTACAGCGTCTAGACGATGTATGAAGTTACATGTTAATTTCTTGAAGTGCAACTAACGCCCCGGGACCACGTCTGGGGGCGTCTGCATTTTGGCAAGTCTCTTCCCTTACAGTTTACTTCATGTAACAATATCTCTACTAGTTTTTTCTGCCCTCAGCATAGTCTCTCCTTCCGCGCCTTGGGACGCCTGTCCTCCTTTCTCACAGCTTCAAGATAACACCACAGTAGCAAGGAATAATCAATACATCACACTGAGAGGTGCAAGATTCTGTGGAGCAAATTTTTTATGGGGATGTGTAGGACATTTTAGGGTAGAGTTTGTTTTATGGGGTTAGTCATAGATGTGTGCATTATTTGATAGGTCAGAGTAGAGTTGTAGCGCGTGCCGCATTATAATCGGAAACTTCCAGAAGTAGCAGTTGATTTGAATGTCTACGATAAGCAAAGCTCGTGTGTGTAGTCAGAAGGGCTGCGGACTAATGTCCTCCAAAATTGAACACGAGTCAGTTATTAATGCAAAACAAAATAGGACGGCGGGAGACAGTTCATTTAAATTACTCTGCATACAGGCCACAAATGTCAAATGAAGAATACTCCGAGGATGATGGTTCAGTTCACTCAGGAAAAGATACTGAAAACGACGCCGATGTGGTACGTCACGTAGGTTCTGTGAATACGGAAAGAGGTACAGTAACACATAGTAACAGTCCAATTCTGCGGCCAAGACGTCATAGAGCAGTTGAATCGAGTGCGTCTAGTCCTGGGTATGTAACTGGATGTGCGCAATTAGAAACTACCATTCAGTTTATCCAAAAGGCTGAGAAGATACGACAGAAATGGAAAAAAGGGACGGTGAGAAGAAGACCAGTGACAAGGGGGGATAGAAGCAGGACGAAATCGTGAAAGAAATTAAGGAAATTCAAAGGAGGTTCAAGTGGTTCAAATGGCTCTGAGCACTATGGGACTCAACATCTTAGGTCATAAATCCCCTAGAACTTAGAACTACTTAAACCTAACTAACCTAAGGACATCACACACACACATGCCCGAGGCAGGATTCAAACCTGCGACCGTAGCAGCCCCGTGGTTCCGGACCGCAGCGCCAGAACCGCACGGCCACCACGGTCGGCTTCAAAGGAGGGCTGATGAGCTTGTCGAAAACGTAAATCAGGTCAGGAATGAAGTTAAGATTGCAGAATCAAAGACTGAAGAAATTAGGAAAACGTCAGATAAGAACCGAGAAGTAGCAGTAGAGACCAGAATTTACAGAAAGCCCAGTGGCGCAAAATTATGCATATATCGATTTAAAACATTTTTTCTCAATTCAGAATTTTCGGGTTAACAGAGAAAATCACAATTCATCACACCCCAAGTCAATGCTCAATGTGATACGGTACTATCCGATTCATGGCCACTAGTATACACGAAGGAATTTGTGAATACCTGGAAGGTTCAATAGCAGAGCACACGCGTAGCATTGCATCAAACTGCATCACTTACGGCGAATTCAGAGAGGCTTTCCTAAATCCCTACTGGTCACGGGACACGCAAGAAAGGATTAAACAGGAGCTCATGTTAGGGAAGCGTTACGAAGCTGACAAGTGCGAGAATTATCGCACAATCAGCTTAACAGCTCATGCATCGAAGCTGCTTACAAGAATAATATACAGAAGAATGGAAAAGAAAATTGAGAATGCGCTAGGTGACGAGCAGTTTGGCTTTAGGAAAAGTAAAGGCACGAGAGAGGCAATTCTGACGTTACGACTAATAATGGAAGCAAGGCTAAAGAAAAATCAAGACACGTTTATAGGATTTGTCGACCTGGAAAAAGCGTTCGACAATATAAAATGGTGCAAGCTGTTCGAGATACTGAAAAAAGTATGGGTAAGCTATAGGGAGAGACGGGTCATATACAATATGTACAACAACCAAGAGGGGATAATAAGAGTGGACGATCAAGAACAAAGTGGTCGTATTAAGAAGGGTGTAAGACAAGGCTGTAGCCTTTCGCCCCTACTCTTCAATCCGTACATCGAGGAAACAATGATGGAAATAAAAGAAAGGTTCAGGAGTGGAATTAAAATACAAGGTGAAAGGATATCAATGATACGATTCGCTGATGACATTGCTATCCTGAGTGAAAGTGAAGAAGAATTAAATGATCTGCTGAACGGAATGAACAGTCTAATGAGTACACAGTATAGTTTGAGAGTAAATCGGAGAAAGACGAAGGTAATGAGAAGTAGTAGAAATGAGAACAGCGAGAAACTTAACATCTGGATTGATGGTCACGAAATCAATGAAGTTAAGGAATTCTGCTACCTAGGCAGTAAAATAACCAATGACGGACGGAGCAAGCAGGACATCAAAAGCACACTCGCTATGGCACAAAAGGCATTTCTGCCCAAGAGAAGTCTACTAATATCAAATAGCGGCCTTAATTTGAGGAAGAAATTTCTGAGGGTGTACGTCTGGAGTACAGCATTGTATGGTAGTGAAACATGGACTGTGGGAATAACGGAACAGAAGAGAATCGAAGCATTTGAGATGTGGTGCTATAGACGAATGTTGAAAATTAGGTGGACTGATAAGGTAAGGAATGACGAGGTTCTACGCAGAATCGGAGAGGAAAGGAATATGTGGAAAACACTGATAAGGAGAAGGGACAGGATGATAGGACATCTGCTAAGACATGAGGGAATGACTTCCATGGTACTAGAGGGAGCTGTAGAGGGCAAAAACTGTAGAGGAAGACAGAGATTGGAATACTTCAAGCAAATAATTGAGGACGTAGGTTGCAAGTGCTACTCTGAGATGAAGACTTTAGCACAGGAAAGGAATTAGTGGCGGTAAGCATCAAACCAGTCAGTAGACTGATGACAAAAAAAAAAAAAAAAAAAAAAAAACGAAGCACCAGAGTGCCGCAGTCCTGTAAAGTTTTTCGAGACGCTTGTCAACTGGAACCGCTACCTGGATCGAACATATAGTGGTCACCGGAACAGGGAAGTAGAAGTCAGACCATGTAAGCTCTCAACCAGAAGCTGCAGCCCAAGTCCTCATAGTAACTGACAGTCGGCCGCTGCGGCTTCGTTACATCTCTGAGTTACGAAACGTACTTTTTTCGTTGGTAATATTGTAAAGATTATTGACCATCAGTTCATATTTTTGTATGTGATCTTTCATACACTTGTTTTAAAAACACATCTTAAAAAAAACATGCTAAGCCTTGTGCAGAGGCTGCGGCATCCGAAACATCGACCGAGTAGCAGACTGTGGCTGGTAGTGCTTGGGGCAGCGCAGGCGCCCACATCGCAACGCAGCTGGCGGGTCTCTGGCAGCATTCATCTCACACTAGGTGATGAGAACCCTACGTCATAGTGACGTAACGCTATGTCATCATGACGTAATTAAACGTAAATCGACTTCATGAGTACGTATATCGATCTTTGCAGTTGTACCACAGAGGTTGCAGAGATAACGTGAAAGCTAAATGTAAACAGACGTGTACAAACCGAAGTGACAGCTGTTGTGCGGTATGTTCAGCCGTGTTGAATTACTTATTAAACTGGAATACCAACAATTTTGGATGTTATTTTTTGTTTCTTGAACATAATGAATGTCTGAACGAAGGAACTATAACGAAAAAAGAAACGCTTGCAGTTTTTTTTTAATTCCGGTAAATCGTCCACAAATCGTGTGGACAGAAACGTAAAATAATTAATTATTAAGCTATAATCCAAAGAATTTGGTATGTTATTGGGTATTTCATGAACATAACGAAAGGCAAAAAAGCTTGATATTACTTTTTAAAAAAATCCCATGATTTGTGTAGGATTGTGTCGACAGAAACGTGAAATAATTAATTATTAAGCTCTAATTCCAAGAATGTGGGATGTTATTGTGTGTTTCTTGAACATAACGAATATCTGAGTAAAGGAACCATCGCTAAAACGAAAGTAGAAAAAAGCGAGTAGTCACGTTTTTTAAATCCGATTAATTCTGCATAAATCATGTGGACAGAAACGTGAAATAGGGAGAAATTACAGTTTTTCGGATCTTTATAAAAATTCTGGTAAATGTGACTTGCATGTCACTGTTTTATCGCTGTATATAACTATGAAGAAAAGTAACGACGTGTTACAACAGGTCAGTACATTTAATAATTAGCTATAATTTATTTCTGAAGAACACAAGTTTCTGTGCTGAATAGAAAATTAAAATTCCAGCAACATTCGGAATTATCTTTGGAACCACATTAATTCCTCAGTTTAACGTTTCTGCTCAGAAGAATTATGTACACTTGACAGCAAAAAAAAGTGGGTCACTGCCGAATACAACCAACATAACGTAGCTGTGTTGCAGTTCCTCTAAACACCAAACCCCTGTGGGGTACAGTCATTTGACTACACATAATGGGTACCATAAGAGACTACTAAGAGACCAAAGGTCTTTATGGCAGTCAGTCTAAGCGTCAAC
This sequence comes from Schistocerca gregaria, assembly GCF_023897955.1. Lineage (NCBI taxonomy): Eukaryota > Metazoa > Arthropoda > Insecta > Orthoptera > Acrididae > Schistocerca > Schistocerca gregaria. The sequence goes on along the minus strand of NC_064924.1, from coordinate 30,158,957 downwards.
TACTATCATCATACAAAACATAGAAAATACGTTCTTAGCGATGAGACATCCCATAACACTCATAAAGTAACCTTAAATACAAAAAGTGACATTCCAAAAGTTCTGAGAAAACGGATTATTTTACATATATCGTACAGTAATCCTTAGTCAAAATTAAATACTTGAGACAATATATGGAGATACAAAGCTGCACGTCAATTAGAAAAAAAGTTTTTCGCTCTCTGAAAGGTTTTCCATCTACGTGCTGAAAGTCGCTCAACGGCGAGTGGCTCTGGAAACTGGATATTGGACGAACCAGTAGAAAAATGCGATTAACGGCAAGTACTCTAAGGAAATATCAACATTAACAGCGAACAACCAGTAATATCATTGTTCTCGTAACACATCAACAGCAACGTGTACCCAAATTTGAACTTTAAATGACATGACCAACCTCGTCGTTCTGGACTTGGATTCAAACCCAGCACCTATAGCCATTGCTAACTAAGCTAAGCTCTGTTTGTGCATTATTTACACTGGATCACTAGGCATAGAGAGACGTGAAGTATAGACGTTTGCACCAGTATCAGTTATCAATTCAAATCCTGAAAATAAATGACGACAATGTTTGTACTGAACTGGGAATCCTGTCATAACAGTTACCGTCCTGGGAACTACCCTCAACGACGTTTAATATGGTGGCATTCACAAGAAACAAGATATGCTCATGTTTAAAATTGAAATGCCATCATATAAAGCTTGTGACAGGGATGCGAACCCAGCACCTAATCGGATTGTTAACGAAGTACAGTCATGCTCAAAAGTATCCGAACGACCTGGATTGCATTTCGCCTGATTTCCATGCAACCCACATAACGCAGCTGTCGAGCAGGTCCTCTAATCGCTCCTTGATAGATTCGTTTGACTATTGAAAATGGTTCCAACAAGTCACCACTAGAAAACACTGCTCTGTATCGCAATAACTCACGATGTCAAGTAATACCACGATACTAAAAAATATCAGGAAACACCTCATCAAAGATAAGACTGTCCTTAAGGCTTGAAAGCTCGCATTTATTGCAATAACTGACATACCTGAAATGTTCAAATGGTTCTGAGCACTATGCGGCTTAACATCTGTGGTCATCAATCGCCTAGAACTTAGAACTAATTAAACCTAACTAACCTAAGGACATCATACACATCCACGCCCGAGGCAGGATTCGAACCTGCGACCGTAGCAGTCGCACGGTTCCTGACTGAGCGCCTAGAACCGCAAGACCACCGCGGCCGGCATCCTGAAATGTTAGCACTCTTATTATTACATCAGATAGGTAATGCACGTAGTAAGTTCGTCTTATTCATGATCTCCTCTTCAAAGTAACATACCATACTTGTTATTTAACACAAAAGTCATTAAAAATTTACGTCATTCACGAGCAGCTAGTTGAGAATATGTGTGAACTTCAAATGACACGACGAACCGACTCGTTCTGCATATGGGTTCAAACCCAGTTCATTCCTGACTAGGCATAAAGAGAGTGATATACCTCGATTTTAGACAGTATCAGTTAACAAATATCAACTTTCAATTACATAACGTAAACATTTTTAATGGACGCGAATTCCTACCCAGCATCTATTGTCCCTGTTAACGAACTACGAGAGATGTTAAATACTGCTTCTTCACAGATAACTTACTTGAAATGCAATGAGGTAAAGCTTCGTGTTGGACAGGGATTCGAACCCAGAACCTAATCTGATTGTTATCGAAGCACAAACAACTTTGACATATCGGATTTTCTCGGCAGAAGCTAGATGTATTAACTGAAGTGACGAGACGAACCATTGATTTTTTTCCTTCCCAGGACTCCAACCCGGCACGTATCGCTGTTATATTCTAGAGAAAAGGAACGTTAAGCATGGGTATGTTACACCAGCAGCGACATGTGAGCATGTTTGAACTAGAGATAATATGGCGAAATGTTCAGTGCTGACTAGGAATCGAACCCTAAACATATCGTTATTGACTACACACAAAGAGACTGCAGCTACCGAATTTTTCTCCACCAGCAGCTCGGAATAACACCCTTGAACTTACAGTGATCTCGCAAATAGTTCTGTGTCTCACTGGGATTCAAAAACGTCAGATACCGTTAGTGTTGACATCGAATGAAAATGCATTAAAAATAAAAATTATTATCCACCAGCAGATAGGTGTTGTCATGCTAGAGCTTGATAGCACATAGTGAAAAGTTTAGTGCTGGGCCAGGATTCCAACCCATTCATGCGCAATATGTGGAGATGTTGAGGAATCTGCGGTTTTGAACCAACAACAAGTTGTAGTCGAGCTGTATTGTCACGAAGGGATCAAATTCCGCGTTACGGGCGACATACAGAAGCTCAAATAAAAGACGGAATAAGTGTACTGTGACCATACACAGGGTTTGTTTCGTCACTAGAAATAAATGACTGGTGATAGAGTTTCTATATGTCGCCACTCCTTACTTTATTGTGGTTCCACCTAACGTCTACTTGGCAGAGAAGGAATATCATGTTTAATGCGATTTTCAGACCACAATGCCGTTATACCTTCTTCACTCCCTATCAAAAAACATCGGCAGAAGCTGGAGTCGAACCGAGACCATCATCATATGAAACTATCATCAGTCCAACAGACCACCAAACCTTCTTCTATACGACTCATTTCCCTATCATAACACCGTTGTGGCACACAAGATGAGAATTCCGACACACAGGTTCCCCGTAGTGGCTTGCAGGATGTTCAGTACATTCATTTACTTGGTTGACCGAATCTCCATGATCTAGCTGCTTTGGCTACCCAGTGCATACATTCGACTCTATTTTGTAATCCCCGAAATAAAATAACGTAACTGCCACCTACACAGAACCGCCAAGAGTGTAGGGTGCAGAAATTTAAATAGGAGGTGTTCCTTTCCATTTAAGCTACCCTATAGCGCTATCTGTTTGTTGAAACCATCGTGCAGTGCAAAAGAAATGCTGTAACTGTCTGTCTCTCACAAGTCTAGATCCGGCCATATGCTTTATCTCGCAGCACTGTGGAATGCTGAAGTTGTGGAGGAACTGTTGTTCACTTCCAGAGGTGCTGAGCTACGTCACAGCTAGTATCGTAATGGTAAGCGTCGCGCACTGTTGATAAGACGTTGCGTGTTCTATTACATTCGCTACTACATTTTTTAAAAGCGCAATTCTGCTGAAGTTAACAATGTAATGGAACTTTGAACATAATTCTTTTCACTTGACGACCCAAAATAGTCGCATGTGGAAAAAAAGCTAACTTCTGCATCATTTTGTTCTTATCAGGTTTAATAGACAGCCAGGCAGCAGATGCATCTCAAAGTTTTTGTATTATGTATGGGGAGAGCGCATCGTGCCAAAATAGTCAGAAAAGTATTTTCTAAATTAGCTGTCGTCTGGTAGTGGCATTTTTCTTCTTCAAATCTTGTTTGACAGCTTTAACTCCGAACAAGTTTTCTACATGCATGTAATCAATAAACTGCATGTGCATTGTCAGACTGTTATAGATAACATCAGAGAATTCGCATATATCGTTGATGATTAATTTCTCCCTCATGTTAGTATTGTTTTAACAACACTAACAGAAACTTTACGAAAACTGTGAACTGTATTGTATGAAATAAAACTACCCACAATAACCTTACGATGAAAGCCTGTTTTAACAAAACTGAGTATCTGTACACCAGCTTGCCTCTATCTGCACGAATTAATGAAACACTACTGACTTAGATTTCGATTGGGTCTGTGTTTAAATGGTATGCAGTGTCATTCTCAATAGGTATGCAGACGTGGCATTTCATAAATAAAGTTACGTATTCCTAGAAACCCAAAATTTGCTTGTCAGCAGCGGAAAGAGGCGTTACCTGTTGTGCAGCATTGTAAGTTTTTCAACATTTCCCTATGAGCTGAAAGTATTTTCTTACGATTTGCTTATCGATGTTTGATCTGACTGCATGCAGCTCTTACACACAAGGGATAAAAACGTTACATTCAGCGAGGGTAGAAACGCGAACCAAAACAGTCGCGTTTTCACAGGTCAGCACATCAACACAGAGCTAGAGGAAAGATATGGTTTGCGCCTTCCTCTTACGAGGCCTATAGTAGCTAGAACTCGTAAACCGCTATTTACAGGATGAGATTAGCTGCGATATCCACGTTAAATGACTTTGCTTGGCTGAAATCCGTAATTTTACAATCTTCTGTTACAACTCAAGCGATAACAACTCAGATTATTCACTGGAAATGACACGAGAAATCAAGTGAACTTTGAGGCTTAATTCCTGTAACTCGTCGATCACAGAGTTTCCAAACATACCTTGCGTTGTTGCCAAATCTCAGTTACATTACCAGCAGGAAGAAGACGAACCGATGTGATCCAACAGCTGGCTGGGAAGTGACCATGGCTGGCGCCTCAAAGACGCGGCTGCTACGGCATGGAATACGTAATGCGTCTGATTTGCATTTCTGTAATTAGGTTTAGGGACTGGAGCTTAGTTACTACTAATACTCACAACTGACTGCTAGTAAGCATCAGAAATCAGTAACTCTCCTAGTTGTTTTTATATTTCTTTCGTAACTGTGCTCAAAACTAGAAAACTTATTCACGGACGTTTTCGCGCCTCGCCGATAGTCGAGCACAACTAACAAATAAAAATAAAAAGAGAATGTGGGTTGTGTGTGTGTGTGTGTGTGAGAGAGAGAGAGAGAGAGAGAGAGAGAGAGAGAGAGAGAGAGAGAAAGAGAGAGTAAAGACATTGAATACTGGTATGTAAAGAAATCTTTCATTAAAATGACTCGTTCCACATCATTACGAAATGTCGGATTCATGATCTATGGAACAAGTATTAATCTAATCTAATCTAATCATATCGTATTGTCGACTATCCATGAAGAGTCATGAAGTACCGAAATTTTCGCCTATGTCAGTAACCAAATCTAAACATGAAAATAAAAGACGACAGTTTTTGTAATAAATCGGGACTCCTATCAAGACCCTTTCACCCATGTTAACTAACCATGAGAGATGTCTGATATACCTCAATTCATAAGTAACGAAGTGTGTATGAATTTAAAGATGAAGCGCATGATGTGAAGTTCTGCGACGGAGATACGAACCCAAGACGTAATCTGTTTGTTAACTATGTAACATAAAATGTTACGTATCGGCTTTTCTTACCAGCTGTTAGGTGTTTAACCTAAAATAAGGACACAAATTATTGTGCCTGAGTGACAATCGAACCGCACTCCTATCGTTCTTCGTTATTGTCCACGAATACTGCTTAAGTATCAAGCGCTTGCTCACCAACAGTACGATATGTGCGTGTTTGTCCAGAAATTGTTGGCAACATGAACAGACATTAAAATTGCACGTTAATTTTCACTAGCAGGCCGGTGTGCACGTGATAGGGCTTGAAATGAAATTATGAATATTTTTGTACTGGATCAGGATTCGGACCCACATATTTACCTTTGGAGGAGACCTGGTGAAGACTACAGTCTTTGGAAAAGGAATGAAATGATTGAAGTATACTGTTCCGAGAGATTCAGATCCTCGAAAGAGGAGATACGAATTCGAATGACAGTCCAGCATCAAATTTTTCAACGTCTCTAGTTCAATCAAGTGCAAGTAAAATAAGAGCACTGTTTCTTTAGACAGCTATCTGTTTATCAAATAAAATAAAATTTTCTAATGTAAGTTTACTGGTGACAGTATTTCTGTTTACCCTGACCTCCACCTACGTCATTTTCCAACGTAACCAGGCTCTGCCCAGTTTGGAATGAAGGAACGTGATGTTTAATGCGGATTCTGGATTATAATAGGTTTCTCTTGAGGTTACCAGAGGTAAAGTAAATCTGTTTGTGCCTCTTAAAAGTAAATGCCTGAACCAGTCACTAAACCAATCACGGTGGAAAAAACGCGAGTCTATTAAATGGTCAAGTAGAAGCAATGTTCTGACGTGGAGATTATGCTATTCTCATGTCAGCAGGATGTAAAGACTCTTCTAGGCGTCATAGCTTAGATTTGAAGCCATTTTGAAATTTTCAGTAATTCAGGAAATTTCTTAGTTCGAGAAAATCCACTGTGAAGTGTGAAGTAACCGGATAATTCGATTATCACCGTCATTATTACTATCATTTTCTTCGTACCGCTGCTGGAACACATGTGCCTGAAGATCATTTAAGTCCTTTTGGTCATTTTAGAAGAAGATGCCCAAGAACAAGTTCTTTTCCTGTCTACGGAATCCTTTTCATGTTAATATCGAACATCAGCAATTACTCGAGATCACATTAAAACTAAAGTAATTGATGAAGACGTTACTTGACAATGAAAACGCGCTGCCTTTCTTCATTTACTTGCACCTGGAAATGGCTGTCGAATACAGCCAAACCAAAAGCCAAGGGTTCTTACTACTTTCCAATATACGTCGCTGTCGGTTCTTCCACATGATTTGGTCGACGTGACCTGTTTCAAGTTGTGTATGACACAGAATGTTTTAGAAAATCAATTGTTCTCCTGTGCAATAAACAGAAAGATTTTTATTCTAAGCTATCCAAGTCCAAAATTTTCGCAATATTAGTGCAAATTTAGTATTCTCTTCCATTGTGTAAGGCAAGTATTTCACAGTTGCAAAACCCGCATCCGACTCACTGTCCTTACACTTAGTCGCTGACCATGAATTCTGGCTCAGAGTGACGCGAGTTTAAGTAACCTAATTAGGCGAAGACTGTTTGCCAGTGCTCTTTCTCACAGGAAAATATGCAATTCACTCATTGGGTTCCATAAATACACTGTAACAGTAATTTCTGTGTGTATGCAATGCATAAGGATTGTAGATTTTAGTGGTGCTCTCTCTTCCACTTCTGTGTACAATGTACCTGACCTAAACGGGCCCTTTATCATTAAAGGCCCTGGGCGGTGCAACATCATACTGACAACAGTAATGTGCTTATACTGACAACCTCATTGTTCGTTTTACCCGATTTTGTAATCATTTAAGAAAAACAACATGACCTTCGAGTGGGAGACATTTCGTCCCCCTTTTCCTTCTGTGAAATTTGTCAGAAAGCTTTTTGCCTTCGAACCAGCCAAATGCGGCAGAGTAAGGCTGGTAAACGATTTAGGAAGCACGATTTAGTGCCGTTAACACGATCTCTTTAAACATTGGCGTGGCTGAAGGAATTTAGTTTCCTCTTAAATCGTCTTATGCAGCAACGTTCACAGATATCTCAAATAGGAAAAGCTCTTTATCCAGGTACGAAGGTTGTAAAACAAACTTCCCACAGTTTGTGTCAGGTTGATCTTTTCGTCTGATAGCACTGCGTAAGTATTTTGTGTAAGAGGTATTAAAGTAGTGTTCCTGTAGCTGTGGGAATCATAGGTAGAAAACGATTTCACACACATGGGTACAGTACTGATAAATATTCAAAATGATTATCAACCTAAGTCTGCGTTCATCCACAAACTGAGGAGTATTTGTAATACTGAAGCTAGACTAGGTATCCATGTCTTCCTTGAGTGGGCATTGGAAAGCGTTTTCACACACGTATACGAGGGTAATGCCAAAGGTAAGGTCTCCTAAGGGATACGCAAGTGCCAACGCAGACACAAACGAGAGATCCTTAATTTTAATGGCAAGCAGAAACCACAGTGTCGGCTGCATGGTGGTAAGGTGATAAAGAGCAAGACTATGGATACGAAGGTCACAGGTTCGATCCCTCACCAGTCCCACGAATTTTATGTGCCGTTTTACACATATTTCCCCAGGGGCAGTGTTTGTTGATGTGAAAAATTCCGAGTTGCACTGTGGTCCGAAAGCCACGTAAAACTGTAGGTTCCCCTATTAACTGGATAGGTAAGTCAACTTAAAGGTCGGATGAAAGCAACAGCATACCACCTCCAGCAAGACCGTGCCTATAAAAGCACTGTGGTGTTCAAACCACTCTTGCGACTGATGACTGCTTTACTTTCTATGGGTTCCAAAACTAATGATCTTCGGGTTATTAACATTTTTGTGTTTTCGTGCTGTAGCTTTGATACCAGTGAACGTAAGTAACCGGCTGAGCACTGTCACCGTTCGAGTTGCCAAGGTGGCAGACGAGGATGCTGTCGACCCCAGTTACAATTTTGGCAATGGCTATGTTTCAGTAGAATACGTCTATGGGTATTTCTGCGTATTTCAAGATATACTTTTATACACTTGGTACGCTTCCAAATTGGTATCTGGTAGAGCTGTATTCAGCAACATGAATCAGATATGTTTTACGTGCAATATATCGCACAACAAGTCAGTGCAGCGAGATTTCGTTTATGTGTTGCGCATGGTGCAAGACATATTTGTGTTTTGCTTGCTTCTGTGATAGGTTTCACCCCACTGAATGCGAGCGCGCTCACGAATAGACTGTCAATAGCGCAATAACACACTTAAAAGTCGAATTTTTGCATTATGTATCCCGATGAAAATAACTGTAAACAGGTCATTTGCCTACTTGCTTATTATCGCGATTCTCGATGCTTTCCTCAAAAAATTAAAATAAAAATAAAAAGTGAGAGAGAGAAAACAGAAATGTATTTCAAATATCAGCTCAGTGACGCCATGTTCGTCTCGTGATGTAAGGCAAGGATAGTTGATAGGTAATATCTCGTTGTACTAGCGACATGTATGGCTACGGGGTTCTTTGTTTTCTCTCTGTAAACAACTAGAACAGAATTCAGTAACAAAGTGATAAGAACACCTGCTCAGTGCGCCAATTAAACACTCAGCCATTCTTGGTTATTTTGTTAGTCGTTTGTAATGCAGTGAATATTCTTGATTATTGATTTGTAGTGACTACCATTGTTATTGTTATTTGTCACCCCACAACAGCTTTCCTATCATTCATTGCCGCCGATGCACGAAACGAATGGATCAGGATGAATGGAATGTGGGATGTTTCGTCACGGAGAATATACACATTTATTTCGGCGAGTGGGGTCAGGGTAAAATGAAAATCTCAATAAGAAAAGACGAAAATAACGCCCAACTATTTCTGTCCACTTAACACCACGACAGACAAATTCGCGTCTCTCTGTATTTTGAACATAATTCGTTAGCCTTTTTGCGACCTCATTTTAATACCTCGTGGGAGCAGGCATATAATTTTGCTTTTTGAACACCGAACAATAACATACAGAGATAGTAGATGGAAGGATACAAAGAAAAAATCAGACTCATGTGTGTGGATCCAGTTCATTATAAGAAGACTAAACAAGAGGGAAACATTACGAAAGCAATGAATACGCTGGTTAGTATACATTATTTGCATAGATCTGAAGATAAAAAAGCGCAGATCTGCACAGTGCCCGCATCTTCACTTTAGTTTCTGCCTTAATGGGCATAATTTTTAGTTTCTTCCCTTCTGAATCATCCCCCCCATGAACCATGGACCTTGCCTTTGGTGGTGAGGCTTGCGTGCCTCAGCGATACAGATGGCCGTACCGTAGGTGCAACCACAACGGAGGGGTATCTCTTGAGAGGCCAGACAAACGTGTGGCTCCTGAAGAGGGGCAGCAGCCTTTTCAGTAGTTGCAGGGGCAACAGTCTGTATGATTGATTGATCTGGCCTTGCAACTTTAACCAAAACGGCCTTGCTGTGCTGGTACTGCGAACGGCTGAAAGCAAGGGGAAACTACAGCCGTAATTTTTCCCGAGGACATGCAGCTGTACTGTATGATTAAATGATGATGGCATCCTCTTGGATAAAATATTCCGGAGGTAAAATAGTCCCCCATTCGGATCTCCGGGCGGGGACTACTCAGGAGGATGTCGTTATCAGGAGAAAGTAAACTGGCGTTCTACGGATCGGAGCGTGGAATGTCAGATCCCTTAATCGGGCAGGTAGGTTAAAAAATTTAAAAAGGGAAATGGATAGGTTAAAGTTAGATATAGTGGGAATTAGTGAAGTTCGGTGGCAGGAGGAACAAGACGTCTGGTCAGGTGACTACAGGGTTATAAACACAAAATCAAATAGGGGGAATGCAGGAGTAGGTTTAATAATGAATAGGAAAATAGGAATGCGGGTAAGCTACTACAAACAGCATAGTGAACGCATTATTGTGGCCAAGATAGATACGAAGCCCACACCTACTACAGTAGTACAAGTTTATATGCCAACTAGCTCTGCAGATGATGAAGAAATTGAAGAAATGTACGATGAAATAAAAGAAATTATTCAGATAGTGAAGGGAGACGAAAATTTAATAGTAATGGGTGACTGGAATTCGGCAGTAGGAAAAGGGAGAGAAGGAAACATAGTAGGTGAATATGGATTGGGGATAAGAAATGAAAGAGGAAGCCGCCTAGTAGAATTTTGCACAGAGCACAGCTTGATTATAGCTAACACTTGGTTTAAGAATCATGAAAGAAGGTTGTATACGTGGAAGAACCCTGGAGATACTAAAAGGTATCAGATAGATTATATAATGGTAAGACAGAGATTTAGGAACCAGGTTTTAAGTTGTAAGGCATTTCCAGGGGCAGATGTGGACTCTGACCACAATCTATTGGTTATGACCTGTAGATTAAAACTGAAGAAACTGCAAAAATGTGGGACATTAAGGAGATGGGACCTGGATAAACTGAAAGAACCAGAAGTTGTACAGAGTTTCAGGGAGAGCATAAGGGAACAATTGACAGGAATGAGGGAAAGAAATACAGTAGAAGAAGAATGGGTAGCTCTGAGGGATGAAGTAGTGAAGGCAGCAGAGGATAAAGTAGGTACAAAGACGAGGGCTGCTAGAAATCCTTGGGTAACAAAAGAAATACTGAATTTAATTGATGAAAGGAGAAAATATAAAAATGCAGTAAATGAAGCAGGCAAAAAGGAATACAAACGTCTCAAAAATGAGATCGACAGGAAGTGCAAAATGGCTAAACAGGGATGGCTAGAGGACAAATGTAAGGATGTAGAAGCTTATCTCACTCGGGGTAAGATAGATACTGCCTACAGGAAAATTAAAGAGACCTTTGTAGAGAAGAGAACCACGTGTATGAATATCAAGAGCTCAGATGGCAACCCAGTTCTAAGCAAAGAAGGGAAGGCAGAAAGGTGGAAGGAGTATATAGAAGGTTTATACAAGGGCGATGTACTTGAGGACAATATTATGGAAATGGAAGAGGATGTAGATGAAGACGAAATGGGAGATACGATACTGCGTGAAGAGTTTGACAGAGCACTGAAAGACCTGAGTCGAAACAAGGCCCCCGGAGTAGACAACATTCCATTAGAACTACTGACGGCCTTGGGAGAACCAGTCCTGACAAAACTCTACCAGCTGGTGAGCAAGATGTATGAGACAGGCGAAATACCCTCAGACTTCAAGAAGAACATAATAATTCCATTCCCAAAGAAAGGAGGTACTGACAGATGTGAAAATTACCGAACTATCAGTTTAATAAGCCACGGCTGCAAAATACTAATGCGAATTCTTTACAGACGAATGGAAAAACTGATAGATGCGGACCTCGGGGAGGATCAGTTTGGATTCCGTCGAAATGTTGGAACACGTGAGGCAATACTGACCTTACGACTTATCTTAGAAGAAAGATTAAGAAAAGGCAAACCTACGTTTCTAGCATTTGTAGACTTAGAGAAAGCTTTTGACAATGTTGACTGGAATACTGTATTTCAAATTCTAAAGGTGGCAGGGGTACAATACAGGGAGCGAAAGGCTATTTACAATTTGTATAGAAACCAGATGGCAGTCATAAGAGTCGAGGGGCATTAAAGGGAAGCAGTGGTTGGAAAAGGAGTGAGACAGGGTTGTAGCCTCTCCCCGATGTTATTCAATCTGTATATTGAGCAAGCAGTAAAGGAAACAAAAGAAAAATTTGGAGTAGGTATTAAAATTCATGGAGACGAAGTAAAAACTTTGAGGTTCGCCGATGACATTGTAATTCTGTCAGAGACGGCAAAGCACTTGGAAGAGCAGTTGAACGGAATGGACAGTGTCTTGAAAGGAGGATATAAGATGAACATTAACAAAAGCAAAACGAGGATAATGGAATGTAGTCAAAGTAAATCGGGTGATGCTGAGGGAATTAGATTAGGAAATGAGACACTTAAAGTAGTAAAGGAGTTTTGGTACTTAGGAAGTAAAATAACTGGTGATGGTCGAAGTAGAGAAGATATAAAATGTGGACTGACAATGGCAAGGAAGGCGTTTCTGAAGAAGAGAAATTTGTTAACATCGAATATAGATGTATGTATCAGGAAGTCATTTCTGAAAGTATTTGTTTGGAATGTAGCCATGTATGGAATTGAAACATGGACGATAAATAGTTTGGACAAGAAGAGAATAGAAGCTTTCGAAATATGGTGCTACAGAAGAATGCTGAAGATTAAATGGGTAGATCACATAACTAATGAGGAAGTATTGAATAGGATTGGGGAGAAGAGAAGTTTGTGGCACAACTTGACTAGAAGAAGGGATTGGTTGGTAGGACATGTTTTGAGGCATCAAGGGATCACAAAATTAGCATTGGAGGGCAGCGTGGAGGGTAAAAATCGTAGAGGGAGACCGAGAGATGAGTACACTAAGCAGATTCAGAAGGATGTAGGTTGCAGTAGGTACTGGGAGATGAAGCAGCTTGCACAGGATAGAGTAGCATGGAGAGCTACATCAAACCAGTCTCAGGACTGAAGACAACAACAACAACCCTTCTGAATTATCAAATGAATTGATTATTACGTGGTACAGAATAATTAGATAACTGTGTTTCTTACAACTTCCATTCACACCAATATTTTTCTACATTCTCGTGCAAGTCCTGAAATTCTAATTGTATGATCACAAGACTGCACATAGATGCAATCGATTTCGAGGTGCAAAGTGTTTGTTATCTTTCTTTTCGTGACAGGTTGGCAAAGTTGATTTCCAAAGACTTTTTATCGTACTGAAATAATCTTTTGTAACAAAGTAACAGGGTAAGTGTTTTATTTGCATATATTTTGTGGGAAACTGTAATCATGATGGAAGATTACACGCCTAAATGTATGGCACAGCTGCTAGGAGAAAATGCTGCATATTAACCAAACACCGCGCCTCCTCTACGTATCCTCCTATGACACGAGCACAGGATTCTCCTCCTATAAGGCTACAGAGCAGCACAGCTGAGAATTGGCAACATCGTCACAAACATTTGGCAACACAGTGAGAGTGCAATCACTTCCGCGTAAGGTACTGAACTGACTCGCTAAGCTCACTTGATATTCCCTTTCCAATTGAATGACTCGTGGTATATAATCCTCACTTAAACTAAGACACTGAGACAGAAATTTCAATTTTTTGGCTAAAGAAATGCTATTCTTCGCATAAGTGACTACTTTTAATATCTTTCACCATGCATTATGAGGCTGAGCGACCAATACCATGACGAGAGTGGCGTGCTGGCAGCAGTGTGCCTGTAGCCCAGTGATACGTCTCGTGTTCCAAAGGTTAAGAACATCGTCAGTTCTAACCTTGGTAGGGGCAGCGCGTGCGAGCTTTTTTTTTTTGTGTATTATTTCATGGAGCTGCGAATTCCCAGAAACATTTCTGTAAGAAATACAGAAGAAAACCTTTACACATCATATCCTCTTGGCAGCTCGACTCACTAAGTTGTGTTAATGGTCGTAGTTATCGGCTTTCTGACTGCCAAGCTGCTATACAATACAAGCGTCTCTGAAGCAATTCGAATCTACCGCCAACGATACGAAATTCAATAATATTCTTCACTTAAGACTCTCATGCCAAGGTGATAAGTATGAACGAAATAAATTGATTAGCAAATCGCAAGAAAATACTTTCAGCTCAAAGTGCAATGGTGAAAAACGTACAATGCTGCACAACAGGTAACGCCTCTTTCCGGTGCTGACAAGCAAATTTTGGGTTTCTAGGAATACGTAACTTTATTTATGAAATGCCACGTTTGCATACCTGTTGAGTATGACACTGCATACCATTTAAACACAGACCCAGTCGAAATCTAAGTCAGTAGTGTTTCATTAATTCGTGCAGATAGAGGCAAGCTGGTGTACAGATACTCAGTTTTGTTAAAACAAGACTTTCATCGTAAGGTTATTGTGGCTAGTTTTATTTCACTTGTTACAATACAGTGCACAGTTTTCGTAAGCTTTCTTTTAGTGTTGTTAAAACAATACTAAACATGAGAGAGAAATTAATCATCAACGATATATGCGAATTCTCTGATGTTATCTATAACAGTCTGATAATGCACATGCAGTTTCCAGAATGAGATTTTCACTCTGCAGCAGAGTGTGCGCTGATATGAAATTTCCTGGCTGATTAAAACTGTGTGCCCTGATATGAAACTTCCTGGCTGATTAAAACTGTGTGCCCGACCGAGACTCGGACTCGGGACCTTTGCCTTTCGCGGGCAAGTGCTCTACTATCTGAGCTACCAAAGCACGACTCACGCCCGGTACTCACAGCTTTACTTCTGCCAGTATCTCGTCTCCTACCTTGCACTTCGGATTACTAGGGGTGAAGGAGAGCTACTTGTGTGTGGTAAAAATCTACGACTGGCGTGAGATGTGAACGTACACGTTTATACATCAATACAAGATTAATCCACCAGACCACAGAACCACCTGCCAAGCATAGAATTATGAATTGCAGAATATTCATTTAGATGTAGATGCAGATGTCAAGGGACGCGTAACAGGAAGGAGGGCGGGATCTGGGAATGGATAGAAGTGCAGAAGTGCAAAATATAAGCGTGAAATGCTTGCAAAGTATTGCTTACTTAGATGTGTGCCACAGTTCGTCTTATCTTAGGACCGAGAGATAAGGAACGACTGTTCTCAGAACGAAGAATGGGTTATAGGGAAGGGGAGATCAAAGAATACGGTTTCATAGTTGGTGAGAGGAATGATAGAGAGGAAAGACAGCAGCAATTAAGACAACATGTAGCGTCATTGGAAACAACTAGATTTGTTTACAAAGTTTTGGGGGAGAGTAATAGAAGGGCACTTGTGGCGATAGTGTCAGAGAGAGAATGTGTGAGAGAGAATAGAAGAGATATTAACAGCGAGTAAACATAAATGTTCAAATGTGTGTGAAATCTTATGGGACTTAACTGCTAAGGTCATCAGTCCCTAATCTTACACACTCTTTAATATAAATTATCCTAAGGACAAACATACACACCCATGCTCGAGGGAGGTCTCGAACCTCCGTCGGGACCAGCCTCACAGTTCATGACTGCAGCGCCTGAGACCGCTCGGCCTATCCCGCGCGGTGAGTAAACATAATATGAAATCGTATTGTGTGGAGGACGGAGCGTGTATTCATGGATTGAGGGGAAGAGACAGACGAATTTGAAATAAGAAAAACTACTGTGACAGAGTCCACCTAGGCTAATTTGTTTGTAAGTATGTAGACAGGGTATAAATGAAATCAAAATAGAATACTTAACAAACTACATTCAAAAGAAACCCACTTGAATTAAAAGGGCAACTCAAAGGAAAGCTAACCCAGATTGTATCTTTTCTGTTGCCACGCGATCTTCCACTAACTCCCAATGAGGAAAAATGACGAAAAAGACATACCGCAGTAGTTGGTTGATTTCGTGGCCAGTTCTCTGTTAATGTTGTGGCGACCTCAGCCCACATGTTTTCCATGGAGTTTATATCAGCAGCCCGTGGCGGCCAGTCCATGACGTTGACGCCAACCGTGGAGAGCCGCTGCTGAACAAATGTAGACTTGTGAATGGGAGAATGGTCCTCTTCCAATGTGACGTCCCCTTCTGCGTACAGCATTCACACTGACGGAAGCATCACATTTTCCAATATGTGGGCATACTGCCAGAGTTCCTTCTATCCTGTGAAGAATTCCCGCCCCTCTCGCAGAATTCCAACCGCAGCAGGTAACAGATAGCAGGCCACTTCTTCTCGTCGTGGTTACATATTCGCGTCGATGGTGAGTCCCTTGCGGCCTGTAAATGATTTGTGGACCGTAGTTATTGGTGGAAAATACCATCTCATCAGTGAAAATGACGTTATCCCACGACGCCTCAGATAGAGCTCCGCAAATGCTAGCCGGTATAAAACGTTGTCTTCGCTGAGCTGTTGTTTCATGGTGGATCGTCATGCATGCAGTCCAGCGTCCCTCAGCCTTCGGCGAATCGTGTCACTGGAGCTGGGGAAGTTTGTCTCCTGCAGCAACTGCTTCGGGTTGAGAAAGGGATTTTCTCTGCTCCTAGACACTAGGTCCCTGTCTTCCTGCTGTGAGATCACTCTATTCCTGCCTGAGCCAGGAGCCCTGTTGGTGGTGCCTCCTTCAAGGCAGATCCTCCATCATCTCGTTGCAGTGGTATGTGGTACGCCATACCGTCTGCCAGCTCTTCATTTTAAACATAGCTACCACAAAATATTTCACCTAGCTAGCAATAGCATGACGCAGGAAACTATACTTTCTTGTAAGCGCTATGCAATAGATGTAGCCTTAAGAAAACCTGTATTGAACCACGACAACTAAGCGGAATGTAAAAGTAAACAGATTTGGCGGCAGCTTTCCAAATAATAGTATATACTTAGTGTATAATACACTTGTTCACTTATAACATGTACTTAGTGTCTGTGAAACAAAACGTGCTGCACGACGGAAATTACTTTCTGCTGAGGCACTTCATTTACATCTCAATGATACACGACTACTAGAGAACATTGCTCTTTACGGCAGTCAATCCACCTGTAAATTAACATCATGATATCGCAGATATTAGGCAACACGTTACTAGGGATGAATAAGGCCTTAAGGTCTGCAACTAAACGTGCTACTCCTAGTTACTACTGAAATGAAGTTGATTATTAACGTGTCTTCATAACCATGTGTGCGTCGTTCGACTCTCAGTCAGCATAGACGTTTTCGTCACCTTATTTCTAGTTGCACATCTCGCTGATGGTGACAAACTGTGATATCTACATTCTGATTTTACGTACTTATTCAACAATCCGGTTAGGTGCTGGGTTCGAAGCCTTGTCCTCAGCGCAGCGTTACATTTCAATTTTAAACATGTGCATCCTTTATTCCTTGACAATGCAACACTATACAATGTCTTTCAAGGTTAATTACCAAGAAGGTAATTGTCATGTTAGGGTTCCTGCTTTCGTACAAACATTATCGTCACTTACGTTCAAGTTGAGAATTGATAACTGGTACTGGTCAATATCTGACATCTCTTCCTGCTTAGTGATCGAGTCTCGATAAGGCACAAAGCTTTGCTTGGTGAACAATGGCTTTAAGTTCTGGGTTTGCATCCGGATCCAGAACGAAGACGTTGGTCATGTCATTTAAAGTACAACTTCGTGTACAAGTAACTGTTGATGAGTAATGTGAACAATGATATTACTTGTGATCCGCTGTTAATGTTGGGATTTTCGTAGAGTGGTTGCCACCGTTAATCACGTTTTCTTTTAACTGCTTAGTGTTATATAAAGTTGATGCGAAACCACTCCCCATTGAACATTGAACGACGTTGAGCATTTGTTGGGTAAGCCTTTTAGACAGCACAGAATTTGATTCCAACCGCCATACAACTTTATAAATCCATATACTGTCTCAAATATTTAATTGTGCCTAAGGATTACTGAACGATTTATGTGACAAAACGAGTTGTCCCATAACATTTGAAATGTCACTTAT
The DNA here is from genome assembly GCF_023897955.1 of Schistocerca gregaria. NCBI lineage: Eukaryota > Metazoa > Arthropoda > Insecta > Orthoptera > Acrididae > Schistocerca > Schistocerca gregaria. The sequence goes on along the minus strand of NC_064924.1, from coordinate 30,141,235 downwards.
TGTAATTAACTTTGGTTTACAAACGTTAAGGACTGTTTGATCTCTTCTGTAGTATATGGTGTTACTTTACATCTGGACGGACTGTCATAAAGACCGGTGTTCTCTAGTAGTATCTAGCGGTACCCATTGTGTAACTTACGACTGTACTGTGAAGGGCTGCGACTATGTGCAACACAGATATGCTATGTTGGTTGCATAGATTCAGGTGCAGCCTACACGTTGGAATTTAGGGGTTACCCACTTTTTTTGCTGTCGAGTGTACAATTCATTGGCTTTTATAAAAATACGAAACACTCTAATTTCTCTCTATTTCACGTTTCTATCCACATGATTTATGCACAATTCATTGGATTAAAAAAATTGATGTTATTTTTTACTTTCGTTATGTTATGGTTCTTTCGTTCAGACTTTCATTACATCAAGAAACACCCAATAACATCCAAAATTGTTGAGATTACAGCTTAATAAGTAATTCAACTGGAATGAGCATACCAAACAACAGCTGTCACTTCGTTTGTACAATTCTATTTACATTTAGCATTCATGTTGTCGGCGCAAGCTCTGTAGTAAAACTGCAAAGATCGATACACGTACTCGTGTAGTCAATTAAGGTTAATTACGTCACGACGACCTAGCGTTACGTCACTATAACGTAGGGCTCTCCCCATCTAGCGTGAGATGAATGCGTGTTTCTTGAACATAATTAATGTCTGAACGAAGGAATCATAACGAAAAAAAGAAACGCTTGCAGTCTTTTTTTTTTTTTAATTCCAGTAAATCGTCCACAAATCATGTGGATAGAAACGTAAAATAATTAATTATTAAGCTATAATCCAAATAATTTCGTATGTTATTGGGTATTTCATGAACATAACGAAAGGCAAAAAAGCTTGATATCGCTTTTTAAAAAATCCCTTGAATTGTGCAGGATTGTGTATCGTAGAGAGACCTGGGGTGGGGCTGCCAGCGTGACGTCACAACAGGGGGTACGTTTCTGGGCGATTGACCAGCTGACTTGACGTCACCACAGGGCCACAGCGGCAGCTGTGAGCTACAGGCGACGCGGCCCCCACCTTGAGGCGACAGGCAAGCAGACTGCGAATGTGATGACACTGGGGCAGCTCCAGCGCGACTGAGATGAGGACGGAATCCTGCTCATCCCTGTCACTTGTGCCACTGGAGAGTGAAAGCATCTCAGGGCGTGCCTGGCCCGCAGCCAGCAGGCAATCGAGGTTCGGCTCTGACATCACGCGACCACCTCGGACCACCATTGTCTGATGCATGAGTCTCGAGTTACCCGACCTGAATGTAACACCTCTGCCGGCCAGAAAGAAGGGATGGTGAAGCCAGACAAAGCGATTCATGTCTCTGGGAACGTGGCACGACACTGACAACTGCTGCTGCAGGACTGTTGTCAACTAGATCAACCATTTGTCATCAGTGACTAGAGGAGAGTTCGATTAGTTTGTACAGCGTGGAAGCTATGTTTTTCTCTTCTGGTTCTACCCTGTTGAGAAACTTTGAACTGCAATTTATTGTGGACTAAAAGTCAGCAGTAGTTTCCAACTGTACCGACTATGGAACTGCACATCATCTCAGACGTATCATGTGTCACATGAGTCCTGAAACGGTCATCTGCTATTTGGGGGAAAGTCGAATTTTATTAAAAAGCTGCTAGTGGAATGGAGACTCTTGCAGAGTGAACAGTGTTGTCCTGTTTCTGACGTGCTTCTGATTTTCATACATATTGCGCTATTGTGTAGGCGCGTTTTTATTGGTGGCAGTTGACTGTGCATATAGCACATTTTCCTGTAAAAATAAATTAACGAAAATTCGTTTTTAGTTAGCTGTATATTTGTGGCACTATAACATGTGCAGGTGAGTTGATTGTAATGCAGTGCATTAAGAAATAAACATAGCAAAACACCATCGTCCTAGTCATCTCGTACAGCTGTTCCCCCTACCCCCCTCCCCCCCCGCCACCAGTTGATTGCATCTGCTTGGTGTGCAAGCGCCTCCATCAAAAATTCAAATGGTTCAAACGGCTCACTATGGGACTCAACTGCTGTGGTCATTAGTCCCCTAGAACTTAGAACTACTTAAACCTAACTAACCTAAGGACATCACACACATCCATGCCCGAGGCAGGATTCGAACCTGCGACCGTAGCAGCCGCACGGCTCCGGACTGCGCGCATAGACCCGCGAGACCACCGCGGCCGGCGCGCCTGCATCATCTCTGCTGTCCCCACCATCTCCTTGTTGCTGTTCTGCTCCAGTCCTCTCTTCACTACAGAATCTAATCTTCGAATTCTTTCAATCCCTTGTGTCTTGGCTTTCACATTTGTGTATTGCCTTCCATCTTCATCTTTTCCATTCTATTCACATGCCCATTCTAGTTTAATAATTTCCTTTAATCTTCCCTTGCAGGGTTTCCTCATGTACTATCCCCCTCACACCTTTATGTTTATCATCCTTGTACTTTTCTTAGCTTATATGAGTTCTCGAAAACTTCTTTTCACTTACTTGCATCCTACTTCTTTCCCTTGATTTCATGACCCACTTTTCTGTGGTGTGCAACGGAATTGGCGTTTAAGATTTGTTGTATATCACCTTCCCAATTTTCTAAGTGATTTCATAATAAAAGTTTCGTCTTTTCATGCATTTTCGTATATTTCTTTGACATTTTGTTCATTTCCCTATATGCATCTAACCTTACCAGGTTCTTTGACGTTTCCACCAATTTGTGTCATTATATAACGTTCCATTTTTATAATATGCTAACATTAATGATATGGAAATATCATTGATCCAAAAAACATCAATTGTACCAAGTAACATAGGTATTACGCAATCTTCTTACTAAGAGCTCCATGAGACTTATTTGTTTCCATTTCAATTATAACTGATCCATATATTACAAATTATTAAAATTCCTTGACTTAATATTTCCACTTAATTTTAAAATATAGTTTCTAGTGTATTCTAGATCACCAGATGAACATGACTACAACAGTTCGCAATGTTTCATACTACATTCTCAGACAAGCATGAAGCATGGCAGACAAAATCAGCAACAGAGTGAAAGTTTATATATCACATAATCGCTTATTTTCCAATCCAGATGTAAGCCTCAATATAGTTCCCTGTTGATTAAACACTTATAGTATCAAAAACAATCTCTTCGCTGTTGCTAGGGACAGTAGTGTCTTTGTTAAAATTTATTAATGAATTTTCAGTTTGCTCCATGGTTACAATTCTGTTATTACTCACTATATGAATTTCCAGACTGACAAAATTTCATACCTCTTCTTGTTCTGCACAGTGGAAGAGTATATTGACACAACTCATGTATGAACGAGACCGAGCTCGGTATCCCGTCAGTCACCTGCTGAGTCAGGTAATCCCCTCACTGCTGCCTCCAGCGCTTCTGCGGCGTTGCGAGACAGATTGCGGCTGGCTTTGCAGATGGCTCTCGTCTGCTGTGTGGCAGCCGAGCCTGCTCCATGGCCCTGACGTATCTGCGTGCAGCCTCAGCTAATTTATAGCTCCTAATGGGCCGGGTCTCCTCAGGCTGCAGTGGCCCCCATTAGCACGGTGACTACCCAAACTCCGGCAAACGACGTCAGCAGATGGGGCTGCCGCTGCTGGGTTGCTTATAGGCAGCCAAACTCTCTTAGTGGGAACGCTAAAGTAGCACTCTCGACGTTGTACGCTAAATTTCTGAGCTTCATGAAGAGTGATATTGCTGGCTTAACATTCAACAAACGTCTCCATACTGAAATGAGCCACGTCAGTGTCATTCACTATAGTGGTCGATACATGTGGTTGGATACAAGTACATAACCAAAAAGGATAAAAATCTGGAGTTTGCGAAGATGTTTGATGGAGAAGCCTTGGAGGGTCCATAGAAGCTGTTGAAACGCTGTAACCGGTAGAAAAAATTTATATTTGTTCCACCTTTCATATACAGAGTGAGTAACCTAACGTTACTGCTGGATATATTTCGTAAACCACATGAAATACTGAGGAATCGATTCCACAGACCGAACGTGAGGAGAGGGGCTAGTGTAATTGTTTAACACAAAACATAAAAAAATGCACGGAAGTATGTTTATTAACACAAACCTACGTTTTTTTTTTTAAATGGAACCCCGTTAGTTTTGTTAGCACATCTTAACATATAAACAAATACGTAATTAGTGCCGGTTGTTGCATTGTAAAATGTTAATTACATCCGGAGATATTGTAACCTAAAGTTGACGCTTGAGTACCACTCCTCCGCTGTTCGATCGTGTGTATCGGAGAGCACCGAAGTACGTAGGGATCCAAAGGGAACGGTGATGGACCTTAGTTACAGAAGAGACTGGAACAGCACATTACGTCCACATGCTAACACCTTTTTGTTGGTCTTTTTCACTGACGCACATGTACATTACCATGAGGGGTGAGGTACACGTACACACGTGGTTTCCGTTTTCAATTACGTAGTGGAATAGAGTGTGTCCCGACATGTCAGGCCAATAGATGATCAATGTGGTGGCCATCATTTGCTGCACACAATTGCAATCTCTGGCGTAATGAATGTCGTACACGCCGCAGTACATCTGGTGCAATGTCGCCGCAGGCTGCCACAATAAGTTGTTTCATATCCTCTGGGGTTATAGGTACATCACGGTACACATTCTCCTTTAACGTACCCCACAGAAAGAAGTCCAGAGGTGTAAGATCAGGAGAACGGGCTGGCCAGTTTATGCATCCTCCACGTCCTATGAAACGCCCGTCGAACATCCTGTCAAGGATCAGCCTAGTGTTAATTGCGGAATGTGCAGGTGCACCATCTTGCTTATACCACATATGTCGACGCGTTTCCAGTGGGACGGACATTTTCGAGCAACGTTGGCAGATCATTCTGTAGAAACGCGATGTATGTTGCAGCTGTTTGGGCCCCTGCAATGAAGTGAGACCCTCCTCTCCTTGCTGATTTCATGCAGCCGTTCACGACTGCGTTGAATTCTCAGAGCACTGTTTTCTAATAAAAAAGAATTTACTGGGTCGAGGAAAAATGACATCGTGCCGAGACTGCTCATTCGCTGGCCAGATCGCGCGCGCTGTATAGCGTGTAATGTGAACGCTGTGTCGCATTGCATCGCTTTGGCCATTATGCCTCGCTTCGCGCAGCATCGCATCACATGCAGTTAATCGTACACGCAAACAATGTCACCAAAACGATGTCGTTCACCAAGCGACAATCCGTTGAGCCGTGGAGTGCCATTAAGTAGTCAGGCTTTGGAACCGCTATGGAGAACGCGTGAGTTTTACGAGCAAGAAAATCAATTTGTTTCTGTTCATGGGCATGCGTCGATTCCTACCGATAAAGTTTTAGAGCGTACTTCTAAAACAGTAGGACACAGTGAAAGAACAGTTATAAGGAAAGACTTACAAGACAGTGAAGTAAACAGTGTGGAAGAAATCCCCCGCGGGAGAAACAGTATGTTATTAACTACCGTAAAGTATGTAGGTTGAACCGTAAATGGATCCTAGCCAAGGCTCAACATCGTTTCGTCCCAAGAATAAAGCATATGTAACCCTTGTGCGCAATTCCTGGTTAAGCCACCTCACAACGACAACTATAAATTTTAAATTACAGGGTCGCCAACAGCCCAAGCCCTTCCTAACAATTAAGAAAAGACGGAACTGGAAATTATCAGTTTAATTAAATTAAGAATTTAATCATAAGAATGCAATTTTTTCAAAGAAACTAACAAGATGAACAGCATTGTATGTCATATATCTATGACCTTATTTAATTAAATGTGAATTCCCTAATTTTGAGACAGTACACTGTTCGTTTCCTCCGATTTTTGTTCATCACAAGCAAGCATATTAACTACAAAAAAATCAGAGAGTAGAATATTAATTTGAAAAGTGGCATCAATGAGAAAAACAAAGGACGTTGAATTTATCCTTTACGTAGCACATTCATTTCATGACTGAATTTGAAGTACACCCGATGGACACACATGACTGGTGCCTGAATAAAAACAATTTAACTAAATAATTCGCAAAAATGGTAGGACAGCGAAATGAAAAATGAAAAACACACAAGAGGGAAGTGCAACACAATAATTCAATCACTCCATCTACATACCCACGACAGAAATTCCTCAGAGAGGTGCCCATCACCACTATGCTCATGCAATGGCTTGGAAAGAGGTTTATCCGATTCGCAAAGCTTTGTACAGCAGATATACGACGAGGAAACCGCCCCTGCCGGTTACGAACTGCCGAATTTCAGGACGTGATAAACTTGATTACGAGTTAACTGCTCCGAAAATAAACATTAAACCAAGCACAAATGTAAGAAATTTTAATGGTGCAATACGAGAATGATTTTGCCGCCACGAAATAAAATTAACTCGGCATGGCGGAAAAGCCTAGAACCAATTCTGCTTACACGTGGTTCGTTCAGAAAGAAACCGTTATAAAAATTTCCTCTGTGTGCACGAAAAATGGATATTTTACTGAAATTGTAACACACGGAACAACTAAACTGGTAATATGAAAACCTATTGCAGTGCAGTAGTAGACCAGAAGCATCATCGGTTACCAAATACGAGGTACAAAACGAACACAAAGAGACAATAGCATCTTCCACGAAAACATAGCAAAGAAGAACAATAAAAATCACACTCGCTCGAAAATACTATTTTTCTCACGTTCACCCGAAGTTATACTAACCAGTTTTTCCTAAACATATTCACTGCTAGAAATTCCACGCCATGATGTCCGAAAGGATCAAAGCAACTTCCACGCTTTTAATTTCAACCACCATCTTCACCGATTCTTTTTAACAAAATAATTAATCCACATTCCGAAAATACATAACTACACATGCTTCAGTTAAGCCGAGGTATTTAGTATTCCATGAGTTTAACATAGGGAAGTTCTAATTCGATCTACTTCCTACCAGCAGAAACCTTCTCTAGGAGCAACGAACTGTACTCTCCAACCGCTAGCTGCAAAGTCCCCTCTCCACCGAGCTTCGCCTAACTACCGGTGCAACGGAAGCTACTAGAGGGGTAGGCTTCCACCACCAACCTGACAGAGAAACGAACCTCAGACTAAAAGGGGTAAACCTATCTGTCCTGCTGCTGGGTTCCTAAGTTGGTCATCCTGTGCTACTCTCCAAACGAGAAGCAAACATCACTTGCTCCTGACAGACAACAACCAACTCAGCGTGCCCCACAACAGAAACCCGAAACGACACTTAAAACCACTCATTCAATCATATTTACGCACAGAATCCAGTGAGACACGCGTCTTAAGAAACGACTTCACAGAAAAATTTCAGTACTCTGAGAAAGAAAAAAAAGCAGCTTCGTCGTGTTAAGAGATATTGATTCTTTCCAATCCGATGCAATTCATCGGCACATATACGGATACAGTAAAAGAAAAGATACCCCCACAATAGCGAAGTTGCTAATTTCACTGGTGAAAACGTCACTTAATATGATGTTAAAAAGTATGGACTTCCGTTTTAAAAAGTTAGCTGGATGAAAACTGTTACTTGAAAAAGCTCTTGTCGTTGCAGCTCGTACCGTTTTCTTACAAAAAATTGTAGCAAAGGACATACACTCAGTCATATGGTTAGAGGAAACCTGGGTCAACGCTGGAGAATCAGTTGAGAAATGCTGAACAGATGATACTCTGAATAACAGCGGTCATCAGTACACAGGAAGAGGATCCCGATTAATTGTGACATATGCAAGATCTTCAAACGGCTTTGTTCCTGAATGACTTTTAGTTTTTCGATCGAAAACAACGGGCGGCTATCATGAGGATATGGACCACCCATGCTTCCTACAGGGATTTAAATATTTGTTGCTCCAGTTCACTGTTCCGACAGTGTTTGTGATTTTAGACAAAACTCCCACCATTAGTGGCCGTAAAGAAAGTATGGTGCAGTGGTTACAGGCGAGAGACATTGCTGCGGACACGAGAACCACAAAGCTCCTGTTATATTAGTTCGTAAAACAAAATCAGCCTGTGACTCCAAATACGTTGTAAATCAAATTGCAAGCGAAGAGGCCGGCCGGAGTGGCGGAGCGGTTCTAGGCGCCACAGTCTGGAACCGTGCGACCGAATCCTGCCTCGGGCATGGATGTGTGTGATGTCCTTAGGTTAGTTAGGTTTAAGTAGTTCTACGTTCTAGGGGACTGATGACCTCAGAAGTTAAGTCCCATAGTGCTCAGAGCCACTGAACCATTGCAAGCGAAGAGGGTCACTTCGTAACTAGGTTACCGCCTTATCACTGCCATTTTATTCAAACAAAATTGGTTTGGAGTAAAGTCGAGGCGTACATCAGAAGTATCAACAAGGCCTTCACTATAACAATGGTGGAAAGAGTGCTTTGTGTATATCTTGCTGCTGTAGACGCTACGTCATGGAGGAAAAAAGTGAACAATTTTGCTAGACTCATGAGAGTAGCACAGACTGTATATGGTACTATAAATGAAAATGAACAGTTGATGATTCCTCTTAATAATGATGATGACGAAGACAACGGTTTTCAACGCCAAGTCCTATGATAGGGAAGGAGAACTGGATGGAATTGCGCCATTCACATCGTAAATTGGTGAGAGTAAATGTATACAGAATTAATTCTTTCCCTCTGCAATGGGGTAGGCTATGAATGTTTTGCTTTGTTTCTCTCTGAGTGTGGATAGCATTTTCTCTGGTATGCTTAGGTTTACATTATTATACGACGTTTTACGTGCAGCTATTACGATAACAATTTGGAAAAACTTTTCATAGATATTATTATTAACTTCGGGTGTTTTTATTTTCCCGTTTCATATACTATCAAACGCTTAGTCTCCGTCGTCGTCCTCTCCATTGATAGAAAAACGTTCTTTGTTGCACTTACGTATAAAAGTTGAAAGGTCTCTATTGGATTCCTTTCATGTTAATTTCTTAAATCTGTTGTCATTTACGGCATACATTCCTCTTCTAAATTTACTGTGGTGTTTCTGACTATCTGGGAGGAGCCTGAGCAGTGAATCGAGTTACTTTTACACATAAACAAGAACGATATGTCGCACTACTACACTTTAAAACACAGTTTATATGTAATTCATTTCAAACAGTTTCATACGGAACCTGTTGTTGTTGTTGTCTTCAGTCCTGAGACTGGTTGGATGCAGCACTCCATGCTACTCTATAATGTGCAAGCTCCTTCATCTCCCAGTACCTACTGCAACCTACATCCTTCTGAATCTGCTTAGTGTATTCATCTCTTGGTCTCCCTGTACGATTTTTACGCTCCACGCTGCCCTCCAATGCTAAATTTGTGATCCCTTGATGCCTCAAAACCAACCGATCACTTCTTCTAGACAAATTGTGCCACAAAATTCTCTTCACCCCAATCCTATTCAATACCTCCTCATTAGTTACGTGATCTATCCACCTTATCTTCAGCATTCTTCTGTAGCACCACATTTCGAAAGCTTCTATTCTCTTTTTGTCCAAACTAGTTATCGTCCATGAATCACTTCCATACATGGCTACACTCCAAACAAATACACTCCTGGAAATGGAAAAAAGAACACATTGACACCGGTGTGTCAGACCCACCATACTTGCTCCGGACACTGCGAGAGGGCTGTACAAGCAATGATCACACGCACGGCACAGCGGACACACTAGGAACCGCGGTGTTGGCCGTCGAATGGCGCTAGCGGCGCAGCATTTATGCACCGCCGCCGTCAGTGTCAGCCAGTTTGCCGTGGCATACGGAGCTCCATCGCAGTCTTTAACACTGGTAGCATGCCGCGACAGCGTGGACGTGAACCGTATGTGCAGTTGACGGACTTTGAGCTGGGCTACGGTCCCGCACACCGTTAGGCCATCTTCAGCTCACGCCCCAACATCGTGCAGCCCGCCTCCAGTGGTGTCGCGACAGGCGTGAATGGAGGGACGAATGGAGACGTGTCGTCTTCAGCGATGAGAGTCGCTTCTGCCTTGGTGCCAATGATGGTCGTATGCGTGTTTTACGCCGTGCAGGTGAGCGCCACAATCAGGACTGCATACGACCGAGGCACACAGGGCCAACACCCGGCATCATGGTGTGGGGAGCGATCTCCTACACTGGCCGGACACCTCTGGTGATTGTCGAGGGGACACTGAATAGTGCACGGTACATCCAAACCGTCATCGAACCCATCGTTCTACCATTCCTAGACGGGCAAGGGAACTTGCTGTTCCAACAGGACAATGCACGTCCGCATGTATCCCGTGCCACCCAACGTGCTCTAGAAGGTGTAAGTCAACTACCCTGGCCAGCAAGATCTCCGGATCTGTCCCCCATTGAGCATGTTTGGGACTGGATGAAGCATCGTCTCACGCTGTCTGCACGTCCAGCACGAACGCTGGTCCAACTGAGGCGCCAGGTGGAAATGGCATGGCAAGCCGTTCCACAGGACTACATCCAGCATCTCTACGATCGTCTCCATGGGAGAACAGCAGCCTGCATTGCTGCGAAAGGTGGATATACACTGTACTAGTGCCGACATTGTGCTTGCTCTGTTGCCTGCGTCTATGTGCCTGTGGTTCTGTCAGTGTGATCATGTGATGTATCTGACCCCAGGAATGTGTCAATAAAGTTTCCTCTTCCTGGGACAATGAATTCACGGTGTTCTTATTTCAATTTCCAGGAGTGTACTTTCAGAAACGACTTCCTGATACATAAATCTATATTCGATGTTAACAAATTTCTCTTCTTCAGAAACGCTTTCCTTGCCATTGTCAGTCTACATTTTATAACCTCTCTACTTCGACCATCATCAGTTATTTTACTTCCTAAATAGCAAAACTCCTTTACTACTTTAAGTGTCTCATTTCCTAATCTAATTCCCTCAGCATCACCAGATTTAATTTGAGTACATTCCATTACCCTCGTTTTGCTTTTGTTGATGTTCATCTTATATCCTCCTTTCAAGGCACTGTCCATTCCGTTCAACTGCTCTTCCAAGTCCTTTGCTGTCTCTGACAGAATTAAGATGTGATCGGCGAACCTCAAAGTTTTTATTTCTTCTCCATGGGTCTTAATACCTACTCCAAATTTTTCTTTTGTTTCCTTTACTGCTTAATGTTGCTTGATGTTGAATAACATCGGGGAGAGGCTACAACCCTGTCTCACTCCTTTCCCAACCACTGCTTCCCTTTCAGGCCCCTCGACTCTAATAACTGCAATCTGGTTTCTGTACAAATTGTAAATAGCCTTTCGCTCCCTGTATTTTACCCCTGCTACCTTCAGAATTTGAAAGAGAATATTCCAGTCAACATTGTCAAAAGCTTTCTCAAAGTCTACAAATGCTGGAAACATAGCTTTGCCTTTTCTTAATCTTTCTTCTAAGATAAGTCGTAAGGTCAGTATTGCCTCACGTGTTCCAACATTTCTACGGAATCCAAAATGATCCTCCCCGAGGTCCGCATCTACCAGTTTTTCCATTCGTCTGTAAAGAATTCGCGTTAGTATTTTCCAGCTGTGACTTATTAAACTGATAGTTCGGTAATTTTCACATCTGTCAGCACCTCCTTTCTTTGGGATTGGAATTATTATATTCTTCTTGAAGTCTGAGGGTATTTCGACTATCTCATACATCATGCTCACCAGCTGGTAGAGTTTTGTCAGGACTGGTTCTCCCAAGGCCGTCAGTAGTTCTAATGGAATGTTGTCTACTCCGGGGGCCTTGTTTCGACTCAGGTCTTTCAGTGCTCTGTCAAACTCTTCACGCAGTATCGTATCTCCCATTTCGTCTTCATCTACATCCTCTTCCATTTCCATAATATTGTCCTCAAGTACATCGCCCTTGTATAAACCTTCTATATACTCCTTCCACCTTTCTGCCTTCCCTTCTTTGCTCAGAACTGGATTGCCATCTGAGCTCTTGATATTCATACACGTGGTTCTCTTCTCTCCAAAGGTCTCTTTTATTTTCCTGTAGGCAGTATCTATCTTACCCCTAGTGAGATAAGCTTCCACATCCTTACATTTGTCCTCTAGCCATCAGTGCTTAGCCATTTTGCACTTCCTGTCGATCTCATTTTTGAGACGTTTGTATTCCTTTTTGTCGGCTTCATTTACTGCATTTCTATATTTTCTCCTTTTATCAGTTAAATTCAATATTTCTTCTGTTACCCAAGGATTTCTACTAGCCCTCGTCTTTTTACCTACTTGATCGTCTGCTGCCTTCACTACTTCATACCTCAGAGCTACCAATGCTTCTTCTACTGTGTTTCTTTCCCCCATTGCTGTCAATTGTTCCCTTATGCTCTCCTTGAAACTCTGTACCACCTCTGGTTCTTTCTGCTTTTCCAGATCCCATGTCCTTAAATTCCCACCTTTTTGCAGTTTCTTCAGTTTTAACCTACAGGTCATAACCAATAGATTGTGGTCAGAGTCCACATCGGCCCCTGCAAATCTCCTACAATTTAAAACCTGATTCCTAAATCTCTGTCTTGCCATTATATAATCTATCTGCTACATTTTAGTATCCCCAGGATTCTTCCATGTATACAACTTTCTTTTATGATTCTTGAACCAAGTGTTAGCTGTGATTAAGTTATGCTCTGTGCAAAATTCTACCAGACGACTTCCTCTTTGTTTTCTTAGCCCCAATCCATAATCACCTACTATGTTTCCTCTTTGTTTTCTTAGCCCCAATCCATAATCACCTACTATGTTTCCTTCTCTCCCTTTTCCTACTGTCGAATTCCAGTCACCCATGACTACTAAATTTTCGTCTCCCTTCACTACCTGAATAATTTCTTTTATCTCATCATACATTTCATCAATTTCATCATCATCTGCAGAGCTAGTTGCCATATAAACTTGTACTAGTGTAGTAGGTGTGGGGTTCGTATCTATCTTGGCCACAATAATGCGTCCACTATGCTGTTTGTAGTAGCTTACCCGCACTCCTTTTTTTATTCTTTATTAAACCTACTCCAGCATTCCCCCTATTTGATTTTGTGTTTATAACCTTGTAGTCACCTGACCAGACGTCTTGTTCCTCCTGCCACCGAACTTCACTAATTCCCACTATATCTAACTTAAACCTATCCATTTCCCTTTTTAAATTTTCTAACCTACCTGCCCGATTAAGGGATCTGACATTCCACGTCCCGATCCGTAGAACGCCAGTTTTCTTTCTCCTTATACGGAACCTACATCCGCTTTCCTTTATATACTGTATATGATTACTGTCATCCCCCTTCCCTTCTGTGTGAGAGGATGATTGAGCAAATGTATTTCCAGTTGCATGTCAGAACAGGAAGCTACGCTTTCTAAAAGCAGAGAAGTTTCTACTCTTAGTATGGTCCTGTCAGTCGCTTCTCATGTTGGTATAGGAAGCTGCCTCTCTGGTGACTTCCGTTTGTATCTGTTAAGCAGCCTCGGTAGGGCCCAGGTCAGTCTGTCTGCGGGGAGCATCTGACGTGGTAAGATCTCCGGCTAAGCGCATGTCTGCTAAGTCCGTAGGACAATGGATTTCTTAAGTTCAGCCTAACTGAAAATTTAATCACCTTTATTTCAGGTTTAGCTCTAAAATATCTAATGTTATCTTAAATTGCAACGCAGTGAAATTCGAGTGTGATGTTCAGAATATCTTCCGGTAGTTGCTTTGACACTACTTTGTGAGTAAAGTGGAACCATGTGTTGATCAGTAACTATAACTAAGATCATCAATCTTAAATGCGAATGTGCGTGAGATTATAACGTCTCGTCTTGACAATATATTTCAATATAGCAACTTTTCTTTATGTTCAACCCACGTGGGGTGTACTTTGTCAGACCAGTACCATGTGATTATACAGTTGTTTGACCCATCAGGTTAATAGTAAGAAGATAATAACCAGTTCGAGGTTTTTCTTTTGTAAATATCGTTTCGATGTAATGTATTTTAACTATCAAAATTATTGTGGAGTTACACTCTTTGTGTAAAGCAAGTTGACCACGTGAAGCATGTGGTGTGACTATCAAAGTAGCCCTCAGGTAATCTTTTCGGGAAGATTTCACAGAGAGTTAGTATGAATGTAGTATACCAGTGTGTGGTAATTACATGACGGACAGGATTGCTCTATGAACGTAACTTCTTTGGGTGAAAATTAAATTGGTTGGTAGTGGTAATTTCCTCTTGGGTATGTCTCAACGTTCATCGTGTGTTATTTTATGAATGCAGTGTTGTATGTAGTCTCCCAATTTGGCTTCCTATGTGATGGGTTCCTTAAGATTAGAAACTCACATTTTCACAATCCTACATAAGGCACCAGTTTAGTTATGAATTAACAGTTAACGCAGAACAGGGAATCAGCGATCATAAAGCGGTTACTGCATCGACGATTTCAGCCGTAAATAGAAATATTGAAAAAGGTAGGAAGATATTTCTGTTTAAGTGACAAAAAACAGATTACAGAGTACCTGACAGCTCAACCCAAAAGTTTTGTCTGAAGCACAGATAGTGTTGAGGATCAGTGGATAAATTTCAAAACCATCGTACAATATGCGTTAAATGAGTATGTGCCAAGCAAGATCGTAAGAAATGGCAAAGGGCGACCATGGTATAACAACAGATTTAGAAAACTGCTACGGAAGCAAAGGGAACTTCACAGCAAACATAAACATAGCCAAAGCCTTGAAGACATACAAAAATTACGTGAAGCGAAATGTAGTGTGGGGAGGGCTATGCGAGAGGCGTTCAGTGAATTCGAAAGTAAAGTTCTATGTACTGACTTGGCAGAAAATCCTAAGAAATTTTGGTCCTATGTCAAAGCGGTAGGTGGATCAAAACAACATGTCCAGACACTCTGTGACCAAAATGGTACTGAAACAGAGGATGACAGACTAAACGGCAAAATACTAAATGTCTTTTTCCAGAGCTGTTTCACAGAGGAAGACTGCACTGTAGTTCCTTCTATAGATTGTCGCACAGCTGACAAAATAGTAGATATTGAAATAGACAGAGGGATAGAGAAACAATTAAAATCCCTCAAAAGAGGCAAGGCCGCTGGACCCGATGGGATACCAGTTCGATTTTACACAGAATACGCCAAGGAACGTGCCCCACTTCTTGCAGCGGTGTACCGTAGGTCTCTAGAAGAGCGTAGCGTTCCAAAGGAATGGAAAAGGTCACAGGTCATCCCCCGTTTTCAAGAAGGGACGTCGAACAGTTGTGCAGAACTATAGACCTATATCTGTAACGTCAATCAGTTGTAGAAATTTGGAACATGTATTATGTACGAGTATGATGACTTTTCTGGCGATTATAAATCTACTCTGTAGGAATCAGCATGGGTTTCGAGAAATATGGTCGTGTGAAACCCAGCTGGCGCTATTCGTCCACGAGATTCAGAGGGCCATAGACACGGGTTCACAGGTAGATGCCGTGTTTCTTGACTTCCGCAAGGCGTTCGATACAGTTCCCCACAGTCGTTTAAAGAACAAAGTAAGAGCATATGGACTGTCAGACCAATTGTGTGATTGGATTGAAGAGTTCCTAGATGACAGAACGCAGCATGTCATTCTCAATGGAGAGAACTCTTCCGAAGTGTAAGAGTGATTTCAGGTGTGCCGCAGGGGAGTGTCGTAGGGCCGTTGCTATTCACAATATACATAAATGACCTGGTGGATGACATCGGAAGTTCACTGAGGCTTTTTGCAGATGATGCTGTGGTGTATGGAGAGGTTGTAACAATGGAAAATTGTACTGAAATGCAGGAGGATCTGCAGTGAATTGACGCATGGTGCAGGGAATGCCAATTGAATCTCAATGTAGACATGTGTAAAGTGCTGCGAATACATAGAACGATAGAGACCTTATCATTTAGCTACAAAATAGCAGGTCAGCAACTGGAAGCGGTTAATTCCATAAATTATCTGCATTAGGAGTGATTTGAAATGGAATGATCAAATAACGTTGACCGTCGGTAAGGCAGATGCTAGACTAAGTTTCCTTGGAAGAATCCTAAGCAAATGCAATCCGATAACAAAGGAAGTAGGTTACAGTACGCTTGTTCGCCCACTGCGTGAATACTGCTCAGCAGTGTGGGATCCGTACCAGATAGGGTTGATAGGAGAGGTAGAGAAGATACAACGGAGAGTAATTTAGTAATCGCGAAAGCTTTACGGAGATGATAGATAAACTCCAGCGAAAGACTTTGCAGGAGAGACGCTCAGTAGCTCAGTACGGGCTTTTGTTAAAGTTTCGAGAACATACCTTCACCGAACAGTTAAGCAGTATATTGCTCCCTCCTACGTATTTCTCGCGAAGAGACCATGAGGATAAAATCAGAGAGATTAGAGCCCTCACAGAAGCGTACCGACAATACTTCTTTCCGCGAACAATACGAGACTTGAATAGAATGGAGAACCGATAGAGGTACTCAGGGTACCCTCCGAGATGTACCTTAACACAATCGCACTGCAGTCGTTCCCAGGTTCCCTTAGCCGCAGGCTATCACGAATCACGCTCCGGGACGTCATCATCGCTATAGGTCATACGCTGAAGACCTGCTACTGCTGGTTAGTACCAATGACGAAGTTCAAAGCGTACTAACCTGGATCGAGCGATACGGACGGGCAGTCTTCTGAACATGAACAAGTCAGCGGCGTTGGATATTGGACGTGGACCGGAAGTCTTCGACCCCCTCCCACCAGTTTCTGATCAGCGATATTTGGGGACTACATTCACGAAGGATGTACGCAAAGCAGCTGCAGCAAACCATCTACGCTTACTGCAGGTCATAAGTGCGATGGTGCCCCAGGGCCTGCTCTGGGACTTGAATCAACTATAACGTGTTGAATACTCTACGTGGTATCAAAACTCAACCATGTAGCAGAAGTCCTCCCACTAGCGATGCAGATACGTCGCCGGCTTCAGGCGGCCTTCAGTTACTACATTTCTGCAGGTCCTATATTTAAAGTTTGATACGACACTCTTACCCTCCCAGTGCAGAAGGGGTGGGGTTGGGATTGGTCAACGTCAGGGCGAGAGCAGCTGCCCTTTACATGAGCAACATGTGGAAACGATGGAAACGTCAACGTGTTTCTCTCATGGGTCGCTTACTACAAGCTCAGGTAACAATCTCTCCGGTCCCGCCGGTGTTGGTTGCGCACGTCGCCCCACAGCTCCTCCACGTGTCGACCTTCATTCTTGAGTACAGCTATGTAAGCTCATACTTCCCTGCCACACGTCCACCAAAGCCGAAAGATTTTTATATCAACCTTCTGCGAGCTGTTCTACATAACGTGGTGGAAACCCAGTACCCTCCGCTTCATTGGTCAAGAGTGTGGAAAACGATACACCCCAACTTTCTGTCTACCACAGTGCGTTTCGCCAACAAAAAAATATGCGACACGAAAGCGACTTCACGCCATTGGACTCCGACGAGCACAGTTTTTCATGAGTGCCGTCGTCCGGACGTTGGCGACTAAGAGAGAAGATATTATCTTGTTATCTCCGGGTCACGCCTGATATGATTGACCCTCAGACCTTCCTCTGTCCAGATGAATCTTACTTTCCCGCCGCAAAATATCATGCGTTTCCATGGTTCAAAGGACTTTCCGTCACCTATATCTTTAGTGGTGGAGAGAAAGAGCAGCTTGATTACTGGTGATTCCTACAAAATGCTCACAGTGTCCTCGAACGCACACCGAGATACCGTACGCTCTTCGCAAATTATTTACACAGTGCTTTCGTTAACCAAAGATGGTTCAAATGGCTCTGAGCACTATGGGACTTAACATCTTAGGTCATCAGTCCCCTAGAACTTAGACCTAACTAACCTATGCAGATCACACACATCCATGCCCGAGGCAGGATTCGAACCTGCGACCGTAGCAGTCACGCGGTTCCTGACTGAAACGCCAAGAACCGCACGGCCACCGCAGCCGGCTTCCTTTAACCCCCCACTAAGTTGGGGAGTGCAAAGCTGCGGTTAATGTTCTGCGCCGATCCACACTTGCGGCTGAAAGTCCTGTCTTGTCAGCAATGCGAGAAGAACGAGACAAGCTACTTCATGGATTGCTGTTTTCCTTGAGGCACTAGCGAAGCAGAATCCTTCTGTTGCAGATGCCCTTCAAAGGCGCTGTTGAAGATATCGGATACCGATGCCAATGTACAAAATGGAACCGGTTACGTTTATTGAAGAACTTTTATGTCGCTGGAATTGCAGCAGTGATTTGCAATTTTATTTTTATTTTGTTTATTCTTTGAATGCCACCTTTGTTGTTGTAACACTCAGTTTCTAGAAACATCATTTGTACCCATTTCCTTAAGTTCGTCACCAACTTCGCCCAGCTGGCCGCCCCCTTTAATGCCTTCCATAGGTAGCGGGTTGTATTTACCTGTGGAGAGAGTCAGCACAGGGCAACTGAAGCAGTGAAGACCACGGTTAGTAACCCTTCGATTTTGGCTCTTTCGGAATTTGCAAAAACCCTTGTTGTACAAGCAGATGTTTCCCATGCTGGGATTTCCGCGGTCCTACTCCGAGAATATAACGGGGAAAGACGTCCGTTAGCTTACGCCTCAAGGAAGCTGTCGGGTCCAGAACTCAACAACTCTGTCTATGAATGTGAGGTGCCAGCGGTGTTGTTCGCCCTGGAAAGGTTCAGCTTTTATCTAGAACATAAGAAATTCATTTTGGAAAATGACAATCAAGTCCTTAGCTGGGTGTTGGCTAGGCCACGTGAGACCGGTAGAACCGTGCATTGCGGTTTTTCAGGGTGTATACGACCCGGGACAACCGGGAGATCCGGGAATTTTTTCATCCCGGTGAAAACCGGGAAAATCCCGGAAATTTTTTAGAACTCTAACAAAGGATATAACTGCATCCCGCTACTGCAGAATAATACTGCAACAATAAAACATGAACGAGAGAAAAAAACTAAAATAAAACTTAAGTTCCAAAGGAAATCCGCCATGTACACAACGAAACGCAGTTCTCATACAAGCTTTTGCCAGTAGCAAAATGTGTAAAAGGCTTTACGAAGGCTATGCAGTGCTTCGTAACAACAAATTGCCTCCAATGAGCATGACGTCACAACTGTTTACATTAGATTGTTTCGATGCATTTTAAGAGAGCATGTTTTCATCTTATGACACGTGTGGCATTATGCTATAATAAAGAACCAAAAATGAGATAATGCAGTACTGGTAGTCCAAGAAAATTTACAACCGAATCTGGACTTACGAATGTGTACTTTAAGTCGAATTTTGCATTTTAGTATGGTTAGTATGATAGTGGGGTGTTGTAGATTAGATCAGTTGCAAAGCGATTTAGAAAATGATTGCTGTATTGTGTGTCAGGTGGCAGTTGACGCTAAATAACGAAAAGTGTGAGATGATCCACATGTGTTCCAAAAGAAATCCGTTGGAATTCGATTACTCGATAAATAATACAATTCTCAAGGCTGAATATTCAACTAAGTACCTGGGTGTTAAAATTACGAACAACTTCAGTTGGAAGGACCACATAGATAATATTCTCGGGAAGGCGAGCCAAAGGTTGCGTTTCATTGGCAGGACACTTAGAAGATGCAGCAAGTCCACTAAAGAGACAGCTTACACTACACTCGTTCGTCCTCTGTTAGAATATTGCTGCGCGGTGTGGGATCCTTACCAGGTGGGATTGACGGAGGACATCGAAAGGGTGCAAAAAAGGGCAGCTCGTTTTGTATTATCACGTTATAGGGGAGAGAGTGTGGCAGATATGATACACGAGTTGGGATGGAAGTCATTACAACATAGACGTTTTTCGTCGCGGCGAGACCTTTTTACGAAATTTCAGTCACCAACTTTCTCTTCCGAATGCGAAAATATTTTGTTGAGCCCAACCTACATAAGTAGGAATGATCATCAAAATAAAATAAGAGAAATCAGAGCTCGAACAGAAAGGTTTAGGTGTTCGTTTTCCCGGTCGCTGTTCGGGAGTGGAATAGTAGAGAGATAGTATGATTGTGGTTCGATGAACCATCTGCCAAGCACTTAAATGTGAATTGCAGAGTAGTCATGTAGATGTGGATGTAGATGTAGATGTAGATGTAGATTCTCGTGAGCAGTTGCCAGCGGGCTCATGCGCATCGCAGTTGAGTCACGCATGTGCCTTCTCCCACTTCTGGCTACAAAAGTGTGGTTGTAACCTGTATAAGCAAGCAGCAAGATGCTACCCAGAATAATTTTACTGGCTTGTGCAAGCTGCCATATTCACTCGGAGCAAACCGGGGTATCTGCACCGGGCTGCAATTTCAGTAAAGCATTAATCACCTTGCGGAACAATGAAGTTATTTTGGTCGGTTTGAGAAAGAAACATTGCTTTATTAATCTTTTCCGCTGAGGCAGTCAATTTGAAACGAAGTGGTTAATTCCACACTATTTGCTAGTTTCTACTGTTCGCTGCATTTTAAGAGAGCATGTTTTCATCTTATGGCACGTGTGGCATTGTGCCATAATAAAGAACCAAAAATGAGATAATGCAGTACTGGTAGTCCAAGAAAATTTACAACCGAATCTGGACTTACGAATGTGTACTTTATGTCGAATTTTGCATTTTAGTATGGTTCACGAAATTCCTCTGATGTCATAAAGACATATGTAAGATCTTTTAATGTTTTACACGTACGAACACAAGGGCTTCCTGCGTCATCGTAGCTGCGCAAGCTCGGTGAAGCCTGTTATCTGGCGCTCTCTGTTAACTGCTGAAACGAATCTCTTTCTAAAAGGTTGCGGGAAGATATTGCGAATGATTGACTCAAAAGCGTTACTTTTAAAGTAAATTTCCTTTTACGCAAGATGAAATAAGTGCGAGAATGTGCGATTAATTTCTTATACTTAAATCACATAGCGTTTAACTCTCATTTAAAAACCAACTGTTTGAGGACGGCCATTTAGTAAAAATTTCGAACTCATATGATCAGACATTTATGTCGGTATTAAAAATTTTACTGACACATTTGTGTGATGCATCTAAAAGAGAAACACGCGCAAAAAGATCAACATTATACGTTAAATTTTAGCTTCTCTTGCAGCTTATTAATCGTCGAGAGCAATATTATACGTGAAAGCTTTGCCTTTCTCGTAGCAACACTATGTGTATTAATTTACATCATTAACTTGTCCTATTTGTGTGTACGCGCTACTTAAGGGCTATAATGCAATTGGCTGACTACATCACGTGTCCTATTCACATAATATCCGCTGGCCGGTCTGAGGCGCTGCAGTCATGGACTGTGCGACTGGTCCCGGCGGAGGTTCGAGTCCTCCCTCGGGCATGAGTGTGTGTGTTTGTCCTAAGGATAGTTTAGGTTAAGTAATGTGTAAGCTTAGGGACTGAAGTCCCATAAGATTTCACACACATTTGAACATTTTTTTTATCCGCTGGCGAAATCACGTGACATGAGCTGTGACTGGCTTACAAAAGCGCACCACAATCTCCTTTTCAATGCTTCGGAAAGTAACATACGGTGTTTGGTGCAATCCGAATTTATACTTTCGCAATACGAAAATAAGCAGCGTGCGTGGTCTTTTTTCCTGAGTTTCGTTTTCTAGAGGGCTGAAAAATTCTACGCCGGGTTTTTAAAACCACGACCTTTCAAAGGGTCGGTCGGTGTGGTCGTGCGGTTCTAGGCGCTTCATCTTGAAACCGCATTACCACTACGGTCACAGGTTCGAATCGTGCCTCGGGCATGGATGCGTGATGTCCTTAGGTTTGTTAGGTTTAAGTAGTTCTAAGTTCTAGGGGACTGATGACCACAGATGCTAAGTCCCATAGTGCTCAGAGCCATTTGAGCCTTTCAAAGGACTGATAAGTTTTAAGTTCCAAGGAAAAGTATTCTGTCACTTAACAAGGAAAAAGTGTAGTTTCACCTGGGAGAAAGTGTGTTTTCAACCGGGAAATCCGGGAAAAATCCGGGAATTTTTTTCCTTATCCGCGTATACACCCTGTTTTCGAATACTGCCCTTCCGCTTCCAAGTAAAACACATTTGGGTGTCGGATAAGCAGGTAGCTGATGCCCCTAGTCTCACGTTTAGTCAAGAAGATAGCGAAGTAGGAGCCCAACACCAGGAGCCTCAGCACTTTGTCAATACTGTTTTGGAGGAGGTACGACAGCTACTCTTCAATTTGAAGGATAAGCAGGATGCCGATCCAGTTTGGTGTTCTATCAGAAGGAAGTTGGTATCGGGAGAGTCTCTGGCCAAGTACCTACTAAAGGAGGGCATTTTGTGGAAGGAAGTAGGAGAACTCCTCGCTGAATTAGTCCCCTCGGTATTTTGCTGCTAGCACAACTCTCTGACAGGGATGTCACTCTCGCCACGGTGTGGCCTAACTTTACCTGGCCGTCCTTGTATCGAGACCTGTGAGACTTTGATAACCAATGCAAGAGGGGCAAACGGAGTTAAGGTTCACCTAGTGGTTTTTTGCAATCCGAACGGAACAAAGTTTCATAGATTTTAAAGGCCCTCTACCTTGGACTGAGAACGGCAATAGGTACACACGTGTCATTGTGGATGCTTTTTCCCGGTTCATTTGGCTCCTCCCCACCCGTGGAGTTGCGGCATCCATTACGATTCAGCAATTGGCTAATGTTATATCTTGGTTCGGTCATCCGAGAGTCTTGGTGAGTGACAACGCCCCAGCCTTCACTTCTAAGCAATTTAAAGGTTTTTGCTTTAATCAGGCTAAGGCATGTCACCACTAACCCGTATTATCCGCAGGCATCCTTCTCTGAAAGGGTAAACAGGAATGTCAAGGCTGCCATGAACAATTACCACGCTACGGCTCCTAGTAAGTGGTACATTGCTCTCGCCTAGCTTAACCTAGCGTCTTACTCCTCCAAACACGAGGCCACCGGAGCGGTCCCCTACCCCAATAACTCACCCCTTTGTAATTTATGGAATATCGACGATCTGTTGCCAACCTCGATTACTCATGGTGTACGTAGGAAGAACTGAGAGCATGCCAAGAGGAACATCGAATTGGTTCACTGGCAGCGAGCCCGCCGAAATAATCAGGGTAGGATACCTTTCCAGGGCAGGGGCGATAAGCCAGCCGAAGTAGCCGTGCGGTTCTAGGCGCTACAGTCTGGAGCCGAGCGACCTCTACGGTCGCAGGTTCGAATTCTGCCTCGGGCATGGATGAGTGTGATGTCCTTAGGTTAGTTAGGTTTAATTAGTTCTAAGTTGTAGGCAGGCGACTAGTGACCTCAGAAGTTAAGTCGCATAGTGCTCAGAGCCATTTGAGCCAATTGTTTAATTTTTTCATGGTTGTCGATAAAGTTTTCATTAAGAATTTTGTAGGTCAGGTGGTGAAGGATGAGAGAGGTCTCGGTAAACTGTCTCTACGGTTTCAGGGTCCATGTGTCGTGGTTAAACACTTGAGCCAAGTCAATCTTAGGGTCAGGGAGTCAGCTACAAGTAAGACCTTCAGGGTCCATTTGAACCATTTAAAACTTGTGAATAAAGTACTACCGTAGAACCTCTCTCAGAGAGAAAAGAGGAAACGGGAGGGGGGGAGGGTGAGTCCTTAGGGTTTGGGAGGCAGAGGATGAGCCCTGGCGGCTCGGTTTGTCGGCCGAACTATCTCTGTCACCAGTATCGATAGTCACCTGCTCTGTGACTTACCTTTGGTTTTCCTGGTGGCAGGGCATTGTGAACGGCAGGTGACGGAAGGAGGAGGGCAGAAGCAGCAGTGCCTGGGGTCTGGCAGCGGGGATTGGTTGGGCTCATTTGGGTTTGTACCCAGCCGGATCGCTGGGCGACTTGTAGAACGTTGTGCAGCCGCTGAGGAAGGCGGCAAATGACAAGCTCTGGAGCTCTGGTGACGGGGGCCTCCTTCTGTTGTTTGAAAAGGGGCATAATTGACAGTGGGGGGAGTGCACCGTAACATACTGCCTACTGATATTCCAGCCCTGTGCTTTTATTGTTTATAAGGAAAACTGGCGCAATATTATTGTGTCTTGTTCAGTGAATAACATGTATTTCTTTACTCTGCAG
This sequence comes from Schistocerca gregaria, assembly GCF_023897955.1. Lineage (NCBI taxonomy): Eukaryota > Metazoa > Arthropoda > Insecta > Orthoptera > Acrididae > Schistocerca > Schistocerca gregaria. The sequence goes on along the minus strand of NC_064924.1, from coordinate 30,117,186 downwards.
TGTGCCTTGGCATGAGAGCGGCCAATAGTTGTTAGTGCATCGTTCTTGAAATCACGTGATTCTGTTAATTGGTAAACTACTTGTGTGCACCCGCTTGGGCTGTAATGTCATAAACTGAAGTGGTAACACCGGTGAGTGGTACTGTACCCGGTGGTAATGTCATTGTACTGTATCAGGTACTGCGTGTGAATCAGAAATCTAATTGTGATATAGTAAAGTGTATTTATTCTAACCCATAATTGATTTATGTAGGGCTACTACTGAGCGAAATTTTCTTCTTTGCTCCAGCTCACCCTAACCAGTTTCTTAAGGCGTTCTTGAACTAGTTATTCATGCATATGGTTGTTTAACTGATTTACCTGGACCTTGTTACTTACATTTACTTACTTATCTTCTTACCTAGACAGAGGTACGACAAAATCCATTCTGATTATCTCCGACAATCTTAGCGAGTTCCCCTGATTTGATTAAAGGCTTTGTGAAGGAGTATATGCATATATATTAGTTAATTTATTTACGTTTGGCTTTAACTATTTGTTTTATCTGAAGTTACAAGTTGTATTTATGTTGCAAAAGCGAGTGTCATCATTTGTTGGTGTATATTCTGTTATTTTTGAGGGTATTGCCTCGCGTGTGTTTTATGTTCACAGTTGATTGCGAAACACGCGAGCCTCCCTTGGTGTCTGCAGCCGTCACTTCTGGGTCGCTACCTTGGCGCCATCCTGCCCAACGCTTGAGGTAGAAGTTAATCCCGTGGGAGGTTCAAATGGCTCTGAGCACTTTGGGATTTAACATCTGACGTCATCAGTCCCCTAGAACATAGAAATACTTGAACATAACTAACCTAAGGACATCACACTCATCTATGCCCGAGTTAGGATTCTAACCTGCGTCCCCCAGGGGCTCAGCATTCACTTGCTGCGTACGGGCTTGGCGACCCCGGGGTCCTGAGCTGGGGACTGGTCTGCGCCGCCAGTGTCCTGTCACCGAAAGCCCCGGACATGCTTCAGCGACCACCGTACGGCGCGGCGGTGAAATGTTGTGTGCTGCGGGAATGGTAATCTTGGCTTGACCGCCTGGATTGCGAGGAAGGCCAACCTCTATAAAAAACCCCTCAATCTTTCGGTGTGCTCCGCGCCTAGAAGATGCATGGCTGTTGGGGTGGAACAGTCGCAAGCGGGCAACCTCTGGGGCACCTGCCGCACCCCAGTCGTATAAGGCTTACTCAGGCACGCGGGGCTCTGTATGAGCGGACTTTTAGTTCCCTAGCTGCTCGTGGGACCGCAATGGACCCTTCGACCTCTACATTTCCCCCTACCAGTGGCTTGGGTGGGCCGCTGGTAGGAAAACACACCCCATCCAAAAAGCGGCTACGCGCTGCGAGTCCTCCAGCGCCTGGTGTTGCTAGAGATTTAACAGAATGTAGTAACGGAGCACATCCTGATAATCAGAATGTGTTTTTGATTATTAAAAGGAAGGAGGGTAGTTTTGAGAGGGTTTCTCCCTTTTACATCCACAAGGGTCTTGAGGGAATTGCAGGAACACTGAAATCTGTAAAGCGACTGCGCAATGGAACTCTGTTAGTTGAGACTTCTAGTTCCCGTCAAGTCGCTGCCCTTCGGAAAGCAACCTGTCAAGGAGAGTACACTGTCGAGACCGAGCTCCACTCCACTTTGAATTATAGTAATGGTGTTGTGACGTGTAGGGACTTGGTGGATATCCCCATAGACGAGTTAAAATCCGAGTGGGCTGACGAAGGAATTGTTGACGTGCAGCATATTATAAAACGAGTCGATGGGGACCTCGTCAAATCTGACTCGTTTATTCTCACGTTCAGTTGCCCGAGACTCCCAGAGCATGTTAAAGCGGGGTTCTTACGTTTGCCAGTACGGCCATATTTCTCCAACCCAATGCGCTGTTTTAAATGTCAGCGCTTTGGGCATACTACGTTGGGGTGAAATGGGATAGCCACTTGTGGTAAATGTGGTCAGCCTGCCCATGACGGAGCCGATTGTTCATCGCCTGTGAAGTGCGTGAATTGCTCTGGGAGTCACCCTGTCTGGAGCCGGATCTGCCCCATCTATCTCGAAGAACGGAAGGTACAGGAGATTAAAACATCTAAGCGCATCCCCTATGGTGAGGCCAAGAAGCTCTTTAAGGCCATGCAACCTCCTGTGTTTTCAACATCTTTCGCTTCCGCTCTCAAAAAACCGGTACAACTGGCCACTGTTGCTACGCAAACGGAGGTTGCTAGTGTTACCACTAATACCTGCGCTTGCCAGTGCACTTGTGCTGCTGCGATTGTTTGCAATCTGCGACTCTCCCCGCTACATCGGACAAGGCCGTGGTTGCTGACATTGAGGTACTTCCTGCCTCTCCCCATATGGCACCTTCTGCCCAGGCGAGTAAACCTCCAACTGTTGACAAGGCTCTGCATTCCAAGCCCCCCAAGACAAAGCCTCAGAAGGTGAAGGTTCTGCCACATGAGGAGGCTAGTCAGCGTCGGTCCGATGACGAGGCCACCGTACTGTCTGACATCTCCCGTGGGTCGTCATCGGAGCTTATGGACATTGATGTCGACCAGGGGCGATCTTCTCGCCCCAGGAATAAATCTCCAGCCAGTACGGTCTCTCCTCCAAAGCACAGAGGCAGGGTGAAAGTTCAGCCACTCTGATCACTGGCTCCCATATTACAGTGGAACCTGAATGGGTTCAGGACGCATGTGGCCGAATTACAACTCCTTATACGAGAATGCCCCTTGTGCTTATGTCTCCAAGAGACACATTTTCGGGCCACTGATTCTCCTTCTTTACGGGGCTATACCGTATATCGAAAAGATGATCTGATGGGGGAAAGGGCAAAGGGTGGTGTTGCGGTTTTTGTCCGTGACATGTACCCCTCATCTGAGCTCCCTCTCGTCACCGACTTGCAAGCAGCTGCAGTTGACATTCTTGTGAGTCGGAGGCTCACAGTCTGTTCAGTTTATTTACCGCCTCCAGATGCGATAGACTCTGAGGCTCTCACGGACCTTATTAGCCAACTCCCCCGCCCATTTCTTCTTCTGGGGGACTTCAACGCTCATAATGTCTTATGGGGCTCTCCGACTACTTGCCCCAGGGGTCGCATTCTGGAAAGCCTCATGATGTCTGAAGAACTGTGCCTCCTCAACTCTGGTGCTCCCACTCATTTCTGTACTGCTTCCGGGTCGTCATCGGCTATTGACCTTTCCTTTTGCTCCCCAGCACTCGCGGATTATGCTCTTTGGGAGGCTGCAGCTGACCTCCATTCTAGTGACCACTTCCCTCTTTTGATTCCCCTCCTGGATGAGGCTGTGACATTACCAGTGCAGAGCTGACTGGACACTTTTCAGCCAACTGGCTGTTTTGGAACACCGTGCCAGCGTCCACGAATGGGTAGACCATGTTACAGCCTTGATCTCCCATATTGCTGAAGTGTCAATCCCACAGTCATCCGGTCATCCCAAGAGGCGTCCTGTCCCTTGGTGGACCACTGAGTGCCGCTCAGCCATCCGAGCCCGCCGTGCAGCTCTGCGCCGCTTCAAGTGCCGTCCCTCAGCTGACAATCTTGCGGCCTTTCGGGTGGCAATGGCCAGAGCGCGGCGAGTGATTAAAGAGAGTAAACGACGGTCATGGCAATCGTTCTTGAACTCCATCTCTCGCTCCACTAGTTCTACGAAAGTATGGGAAGCCATCAGGAGGATTTCCGGGAAACTCAGCCGGCTACCTGTCATGGCATTGCTGCATCAGGGATGTCTCCTCACGGCGCCGAGAGACATTGCCCAGACACTGGCCATACATTTTGCGGACTCTACCGCCACTATTAACTGTGATCCAGATTTCTGCCGCTACCGCACTGCCATCGAAAGGGGTCACTAGGACTTCCGGTCTCTAAATTCTGAACCCTATAACTGCCCCTTCACAATGTGGGAACTGGATTCTGCGCTGTCTGTGGCTCATGATACTGCGCCTAGTCATGATCAAATCCGGTACAGCATGCTGTGGCACCTGTTGCTGCCATCCAAGGAAGTTCTCCTGAACTGTTTCAATATGATATGGTTATCCGGCACGTACCCTGACTCGTGGAGGGAGGCGATTTTGATTCCCCTCCTCAAACCAGGGAAGGACCGAACGCATCCCAGTAGTTATCGGAGTATTGCTTTGACGAGCTGTGTTGGGAAGACGTTGGAACGCATGGTCAACCGCCGCCTGGTTTGGCTGCTCGAGACCAGGCAGCTCCTTAGCCCCTCTGAGTGTGGCTTTCGGAGATGTCGTTCCACTATAGACAACTTGACCCTGCTTGAGGCCGCCATCCAGCAGGCCTTCCTACGTAACCAGCATTGTCTAGGGGTCTTCTTTGACATTAATAAGGCGTATGACACTACTTGGTGCAGCCTTATCCTCAATCAACTCCATGAGTGGTGCTTTCGTGGCCGTCTCCCCATCTTCATTCGGTCCTTTCTTTCTCACCGCCTCTTTCGGTATCGGGTTGGTAATGTGCTATCTGATTTGTACGTGCAGGAGAATGGTGTTCCTCAGGGCAGCGTTTTAAGTGTCACCCTCTTTGCCGTCGCTATTAACAGTATCACGTCCACTATCCGGATTCCTGCCCAATGCTCCTTGTTTGTGGACGTTTTTGCTGTTTTCTGTTCTTCCTCCAGTCTTGTCACTGCTAGTCGGCAGTTGCAGCTTACGATAAAGCTCTTAGAGGCATGGACTGCAAAGACGGGTTTTACCTTTTCTGCAGACAAATCTGTGTGTGTTCATTTTAATCGTTCTCGGCGTCTTTTTACCTCCCCTTAATTGCGTCTGAGGGACACCGTTCTTCCTTTTAGAGACACTGTGAGGTTCCTGGGTCTCACTTTTGATTCCAAGTTGTCGTGGTTGCCTCACCTTAAAGACCTCAAGGTGTGGGCCCTGAAGGCACTGAATATTTTGAAGTGTCTGAGCCATCGGTCCTGGGGAGCAGATCGGGCGCGTCTGCTGCAGTTTTATAGGGCTTTCGTCCGATCGCGTCTTGACTATGCTTGCACCGTGTATGGGTCAGCAAGGCCTTCGTATCTGAAGATCCTTGACGCAGTACACCATGAGGGTATCAGGCTGGCCACTGGTGCCTTCCGTACCAGTCCCATGCCCAGCCTGTGTGCTGAGGCAGGGGAACCGCCGCTCGCCATCCGGCGGAAACTCCTCATAGTGCGACGGGTGTGTCATTTCCTTGCCTGTCCTACCTCCAGTGCGTACCCTACCGTTGCCCGACCGCCTATGGAACGTCTCTTTCCCAGTCGTCCCAGGGCAACGAGACCATTTGGGATTCGTGCCAAGCATTTGCTTGAGTCCCTTGGTGTGGAGCGTGTGGCCCCCCAACGACAAGGTTTTACTCGCCTGCGTCCCTGGTTGCTCCAGAGGCCCAGCATCCTTCTAGACTTGTCAGAGAACCGGAGGAACTGCACTCCGGCGTTTGTTTTTACCTCCTTATTTTACGATATTTTAAACCAGCATCCGGACCATGTACCTGTATTCACAGATGGCTCTAAACAGGGGGACTCTGTTGGTTGTGCTGTTGTTTTCCCTGATCGAGTCGTCAAGTTACGGCTTCCTGCGGCGTTTACCATCCTCGATGCCGAATTGTTTGCAATCTTGCGGGCATTGGAGCAGATGAGATGTGTTCCCAGTCTTAAGTTCCTCGTCTGTTCTGACTCCCTGAGTGCCCTTCAGACCATGCAACCCTTGTACCCAGCGTATACGGTCGTCCAGAACATCCATGATGCCCTACTCCACCTGCAACGGCAGGGGAAGGAGGTTTCTTTCTGCTGGGTGCCGGGGCACGTGGGTATTAGGGAAAACGAACTGGCGGATGTGGCTGCCAAAGATGCATTTTCCCTCCGTCACGTTGTTGAATGTGCCGTCCCCCTCCATGCTGTAACCTCCCTTTTGCGTTTTCGTGTTATGCATCAATGGGAAGAGGAGTGGCTGGCAGTTTCTGACAATAAGCTGCGTCTGGTAAAGGCCACTACGCGACCATGGCGTACGTCCTACCAGTCATACAGGCGGGATGAGGTTCTCCTCACTCGCCTCCGCATTGGGCACAGTCCCTTAACGCATGGTTTTTTACTCCGGCGGGAGGACCCCCCCAATCTGCAGTGCTTGTGGCGTCCAGATTACTGTCCGCCACATTTTACTTGACTGTCTTTTATTCTCTGACCAGAGGGCGGTGGTTTCTTTGCCACCGGATTTGCCCTCTATTTTGCAAGACGACGCAGCGACTGTGGTTAAGGTCTTACGGTTTTGTGTCCTGTCCAATCTGTTGCCTCGGATTTTAGGGACTGGCTCACCCAGGTTGTAGGTAAGAGGTCCGCCAGTCACGAATACCTCCTTGTTTCCCTTAGGTTTCTGTTCTCTTTTCCTTGTGTTTCCTTTCCTTTTTTAGTGTGTTTCTTCTCCTCTTGTTTTGCCCCTGTATGTGAGCATTTGGAACTGCGTCAGGCCTGTGTCTTTTAGCCGTTCTCCTTGCTCGGTGTCCGTCTTCGTCCCTTCACCGCATGTGTTCCTGTTTCTATGCGTTTGGGCGCTGATGACCACGCTGTTTAGCGCCCGTAAACCTAAAACACACACATGCACACACACACACACACAGACTCGAACCTGCGACCGTAGCAGTCGCGCGGTTCCAGACGGAAGCGCCTAGAACCGCTCGGCCACACTACATGGGAGGGCTTTCTCATGTCGTCTGTCATTCGTAGCAAAAGCCGAGTAGTTTTCTTATTTCTTGGAGCTATACCTGGGTTGAACGACTGCCGCCAGGGTTGTAGGCTGTGGAACCTCTTACCGTTCATTAAAGAAGAGCGTTCAGATCCTCTGCTAACTGTTCATCATAAAATCGGATGTGCTCTGTATCTGGTAAATGTAATTTCCCTTTACTGAGCTATTCAAATTTAATTCTTATTATTCACGAACTCAGATGTTTGTTTTTGTTCACTGCTGTTTCCTTTTGATTATTTTGCAGCAGTTTGTCATTTTATATGCCACTCTAATTCTGATCGTTTTCATGATGTTATTAATCCGAAATTAAATTGAGCAGTAAGTTTTTCTTGAATAAAAGTTAAGTTGGTGAAGACGACCATTTATGTGAAAAGTCTCCCTTCCATGTGTTGATGTTTGAGTCTTTCCTTCCCTGAAGCCGTTACGTGCGTTTCAAGTTCCATGCTGAGACCAGTTCCAAATTGTAGCAGCATTCTCATAGAAAGTCACTAGCAGAAGTACTCCAACAATGTAGACGAGACACCCCAACAGGCCAACATCTGTGCTATGGACAGGTGCAACTGAGCGCCACGAGAAGTGTCGTATCAAGGCGTCTTCAGAATGGCTATTGTACTCCTATGGAAGCGACTGCTGCGTCCCATTGGCTATGCGTTAACGTGAGAAATACAGAAAGCCGTCAACTTTGTGTATCGGAAATGGACACTCATAAGATGTTACGTGTTGCGACCCTAGCCTGATTTCAGTGTCCTAGCAATAATAAGATGGTGTGAATCTTTCAAGTTAGCAACTGTGCTTTTGAGACACACCCAGAGGATGTTGTATGCTTAGACAAGTGCTAAATTGCAGCAGCATTATTATAGAAAGACGCAAAAATATTCCAACGAAGTCGACGAGGAACTTGCAGTAGGCCAGAAGCCGTGTTATGTTGAGCCATAATTGATTTCCACTACGACAGTCATGTTAAGGCGTCTGCATAATGTTATTTGCATTGAATGTTGTTGTTGTTGCGGTCTTCAGTCCTGAGACTGGTTTGATGCAGTTCTCCATGCTACTCTATCCTGTGTAAGCTTCTTCATCTCCCAGTACCTACTGCAACCTACATCCTTCTGAATCTGCTTGGTGTATTCATCTCTTGGTCTCCCTCTTCGATTTTTACCCTCCACGCTGCCCTCCAGTACCAAATTGGTGATCCCTTGATGCCTCAGAACATGTCCTACCAACCGATCCCTTCTTTTAGTCAAGTTGTGCCACAAACTTCTCTTCTCCCCAATCCTATTCAATACTTTCTCATTAGTTATGTGATCTACCCATCTAATCTTCAGCATTCTTCTGTAACACCACATTTCGAAAGCTTCTATTCTCTTCTTGTCCAAACTATTTATCGTCCATGTTTCAAATCCATACATGCTACACTCCATACAAATACTTTCAGAAATGACTTCCTGACACTTAAATCTATACTCGGTGTTAACAAATTTCTCATCTTCAGAAACGCTTTCCTTGCCATTGCCAGTCTACATTTTATATCCTCTCTACTTCGACCATCATCAGTTATTTTGCTCCCCAAATAGAAAAACTCCTTTACTACTTTAAGTGTCTCATTTCCTAATCTAATTCCCTCAGCATCACCCGACTTAATTCGACTACATTCCATTATCCTCGTTTTGCTTTTGTTGATGTTCATCTTATAACCTCCTTTCAAGACACTGTCCATTCCATTCAACTGCTCTTCCAAGTTCTTTGCTGTCTCTGACAGAATTACAATGTCATCGGCAAACCTCAAAGTTTTTATTTCTTCTCCAAGGATTTTAATACCTACACCGAATTTTTCTTTTGTTTCCTTTACTGCTTGCTCAATATACAGATTGAATAACATCGGGGTGAGTCTACATCCCTGTCTTACTCCCTTCCCGACCACTGCTTCCCTTTCATGTCCCTCGACTCTTGTAACTGCCATCTGGTTTTTGTACATATTGTAAATAGACTTTCGCTCCCTGTATTTTACCAATGCCACCTTTAGAATTTGAAAGAGAGTGTTCCAGTCAACATTGTCAAAAGCTTCTCTAAGTCTACAAATGCTAGAAATGTAGGTTTGCCTTTCCTTAACCTTTCTTCTAAGATAAGTCGTAAGGTCAGTATTGCCTCACGTGTTCCAACATTTCTACGGAATCCAAACTGATCTTCCCATAGGTAGTCTTCTACTAGTTTTTCCATTCGTATGTAAATAATTCGTGTTAGTATTTTGCAGCTGTGACTTATTAAACTGATAGTTCGGTAATTTTCACATCTGTCAACACCTCCTTTCTTTGGGATTGGAATTATTATATTCTTCTAGAAGTCTGAGGGTATTTCGTCTGTTTCATACATCTTGCTCACCAGATTTTAGAGTTTTGTCAGGACTGGCTGTCCCAAGGCCGTCAGTAGTTCCAATGGAATGTTGTCTACTCCGGGGGCCTTGTCTCGACTCAGGTCTTTCAGTGCTCTGTCAAACTCTTCACGCAATATCATATCTCCCATTTCATCTTCATCTACATCCTCTTCCATTTCCATAATATTGTCCTCAAGTGCATCGCCCTTGTATAGACCCTCTATATACTCCTTCCACCTTTCTGCTTTCCCTTCTTTGCTTAGAACTGGGTTGCCATCTGAGCTCTTGATATTCATACACGTGGTTTTCTTCTCTCCAAAGCTCTCTTTAATTTTCCTGTAGGCAGTATCTATCTTACCCCTAGTGAGATAAGCCTCTACATCCTTACATTTGTCCTCTATCCATCCCAGCTTAGCTATTTTGCATTTCCTGTTGACCTCACTTTTGAGACGTTTGTATTCCTTTTTGTGTGCTTCATTTACTACATTTTTACATTTTCTCCTTTCATCAATTAAATACAATATTTCATCTTTTACCATAGGATTTCTACTTGCCCTCGTCTTTGTATCTACTTGATCCTATGCTGCCTTCACTACTTCATCCCTCAAAGCTACACATTCTTCTTCTACTGTATTTCTTTCCACCATTCCCGTCAATTGTTCCCTTCTGCTCTCCCTGAAACTCTGTACAACCTCTGGTTCTTTCAATTTATCCAGGTCCCATCTCTTTAATTTCCCACATTTTTGCAGTTTCTTTAGTTTTAATCTACAGGTCATAACCAATAGATTGTGGTCAGAGTCCACATCTGCCCCTGGAAATGTCTTACAATTTAAAACCTGGTTCCTAAATCTCTCTCTTACCATTATATAATCTATCTGATACCTTTTAGTATCCCCGGGCTCTTTCATGTATACAACCTTCTTTTATGATTCTTAAACCAAGTGTCAGCTGTGATTAAGTTTTGATCTGTGCAAAATTCTACCAGGCGGCATCATCTTTCATTTCTTAGCCCCAATCCATATTCACCTACTATGTTTCCTTCTCTCCCTTTTCCTACACTCGAATTCCAGTCACCCATGATTATTAAATTTTCGCCTCCCTTCACTATCTGAATAAATTTTTTTATTTCATGATACATTTCTTCAATTTCTTCGTCATCTGCAGAGCTAGTTGGCATATAAACTTGTACTACTCTAGTAGGTGTGGGCTTCGTATCTATCTTGGCCACAATAATGCGTTCACTATGCTGTTTGTAGTAGCTTACCCGCATTCCTATTTTCCTATTCATTATTAAACCTACTCCTGTATTACCCCTATTTGATTTTGTGTTTATAACCCTGTAGCCACCTGACCAGAAGTCTTGTTCCTTCTTCCACCGAACTTCACTAATTCCCACTATATCTAACTTTAACCTATCCATTTCCCTTTTTAAATTTTCTAACCTACCTGTCCGATTAAGAGATCTGACATTCCACGCTCCGATCCGTAGAACGCCAGTTTTCTTTCTCCTGATAACGGCATCCTCTTGAGTAGTCCCCGCCCGGAGATCCGATTGGGGGACTATTTTACCTCCGGAATATTTTACCCAAGAGGACGCCACAATCGAATCATACAGTAAAGCTGCATGTCTTCGGGTAAAATTACGGCCGTAGTTCCCCTTGCTCTCAGCCGTTCGCAGTACCAGCACAGCAAGGCCGTTTTTGTGAGTGTTACAGGGCCAGATCAGTCAATCATCCAGACTGTTGCCCCTGCAACTACTGAAAAGGCTGCTGCGCCTCTTCAGGAACCACACGTTTGTCTGGCCTCTCAAGAGATACCCCTCTGTTGTGGTTGCACCTACGGTACGGCTATCTGTATCGCTGAGGCACGCAAGCCTCCCCACCAACGGCAAGGGTCATGGGGGGGGGGGGGGGTTGCATTGAATGGCGGAAGCGATTACTGTGTCCTAGAAGCAATGCGAAGGGGAATAAGAGCAAACAGTCTCCTCTTTGTCGCAGAAAGTGTGCTGGACAACCAGGGGATGTTCCATGATTTGACCCCAAGTTAAGGTAGCAGCAGTATAATAGAAATACACATGTCGAATTATTCCAGCAGCGTGATAAAGAATCTTGCCGTAGCCCAGCAGCCAGCAGCCAGCAGCCAGCAGACAATTCCTGATAAGCGGCATTGGCGTTATGGCGAGTCGTCTGAAGAAAGCCTGTAGTTGAGCGCTTGCGAAACATTTTCTGCATCCCAGCACCTATCTGAGTGTGCGAGAGTTACAGTAAGCCGGCAGCTGTGCCTAGGTTACAAGGTACTGGAGATCAAGTACAGATTCCATGCTGGGACTGTAGCCGAATGTCAGCGGCAGCATCATAGATGTACACCAGCTGAGTGACCCCAGAAGTGTCATCGAGACATACACAGTAGGCCAGAACTCGTCTGAGGGAAAGGAAATTCCTGATGGGCAGCATTAGTGTCATGTTGGGGCGTATGCAGAATGCCTTCAGTAGAGCAATGGCGACAAAGTTTCGATGTCCCTGAAGGAATGTGATGCATATAGTGCGACAGTAAGGCAGATGCTTCACCTCGGAGACTGTGTGAGTCCCAGCATAGATTACATGGTGAGTTCATTCCTAATTGTCAGGAGCTTTAATGTAGAACGGTACATGCAGTAATATTCCAGCAGTGTTTTGGAGACTCTTGTAGTAGGCCACCAGCCGTGTCATGGAGAAACAGTAACATAATAATAGCGTGTGTGTCAATTTGAGGCGGCTGCAGAATGACTATTATATTGCAATGGCAATGTTCCAGTACCAAGTTGATGGGGAGAGAGTTACAGCCTCGCAGAAAGTCTGTTGGACACCCAGCAGACGTTCAATTTTGAGACCAAAACAGGATACCAACAGCAGTCTCGTAGAAATGCAGTTGCAGAAGTACTCCAGCAATGTGACAGAGGCACTTACTGTACGCCAGAACACGTGAGATGCAGAGGCGATACCTGAAGGGAAGCCATAGTGTCATTGCGAAGTGTCTGCAAAGTGCATGCAGTAGTCTGATGGCGTAGCAATTTCTGCCTCCTAGCGTCAATCTTAGTGAGCGAGGCTTACAGTAAGCTGCCAGCTGTGTCCTGGTTACAAACTACTGGACAACCAGATGTGGTTTGATGGTGAGAACGTTGCAGAATGATAGGAGCCTTAGACACGGGTTCACAGGTAGATGCCGTGTTTCTTGACTTCCGCAAGGCGTTTGACACAGTTCCCCATAGTCGTTTAATGAACAAAGTAAGAGCATACGGACTATCAGATCAATTGTGTGATTGGATTGAGGAGTTCCTAGATAACAGAACGCAGCACGTCATTCTCAATGGAGAGAAGTCTTCCGAAGTAAGAGTGATTTCAGGTGTGCCGCAGGGGAGTGTCATAGGACCGTTGCTATTCACAATATACATAAATGACCTGGTGGATGACATCGGAAGTTCACTGAGGCTTTTTGCAGATGATGCTGTGGTGTATCGAGAGGTTGCAACAATGGAAAATTGTACTGAAATGCAGGAGGATCTGCAGCGAATTGACGCATGGTGCACGGAATGGCAATTGAATCTCAATGTAGCGAAGTGTAATGTGATGCGAATACATAGAAAGATAGGTCCCTTATCATTTAGCTACAAAATAGCAGGTCAGCAACTGGAAGCAGTTAATTCCATAAATTATCTGGGAGTACGCATTAGGAGTGATTTAAAATGGAATGATCATATAAAGTTGATCGTTGGTAAAGCAGATGCCAGACTGAGATTCATTGGAAGAATCCTAAGGAAATGCAATCCGACAACAAAGGAAGTAGGTTACAGTACGCTTGTTCGCCCAATGCTTGAATACTGCTCAGCAGTGTGGGATCCGCACCAGGTAGGGTTGATAGAAGAGATAGAGAAGATCCAACGGAGAGCAGCGCGCTTCGTTACAGGATCATTTAGTAATTGCGAAAGCGTTACGGAGATGATAGATAAACTCCAGTGGAAGACTCTGCAGGAGAGACGCTCAGTAGCTCGGTACGGGCTTTTGTTGAAGTTTCGAGAACATACCTTCACCGAAGAGTCAAGCAGTATATTGCTCCCTCCTACGTATATCTCGCGAAGAGACCATGAGGATAAAATCAGAGAGATTAGAGCCCACACAGAAGCATACCGACAATCCTTCTTTCCACGTACAATACGAGACTGGAATAGAAGGGAGAACCGATAGAGGTACTCAGGGTACCCTCCGCCACACACCGTCAGGTGGCTTGCGGAGTACGGATGTAGATGTAGATGTAGATGTAGGGAAGGAATGTGACAGTGAGTGTGATAGATGGTTGGGAGAAGTTTTGTTGGAAACAGGACGATATGAGTTAGTAGCCAGTTTACGTTGGAACCGCTCTCATTACAATTTTTTTTGGGGTGGGGTTAGCGACATATGACCACTGGAGTCGGTAGTGAGTAATTTATCATTGGAGCTGAACGAATTTAAACAGTGTATTGAGTTGGTGTGTCAGGTAAGAGTTGGATGCAACATGATTCTATGGGTAGACTTTCAAAATCTACATCATGCTATAATTGACCTTTGATGAAGTATGGTGAAAGTTAATGGGATGACATTACAGGGAACTGTTGTCTATGATGATCTGCCATGAGGAGTGTTTAGTACACGAGACAATAAACGTAGTCAGCAAGCAACGGCGAAACGCTTGTTTCACATGATTGCTTGTTACGAGGCACTAGAATTAGCTATGGGTGAATGTGAAGTGTAGCTGACCAGAAGGTAGCGAACGATGGATGTAGTGTGTTGTTTGGTGAAAAACAGTATTTTATGTGTACAAGAGAGAAATGCAGGCACAGTTTTACACATGTGTGTGGATAATTTAGGTGGAGAGGAGGCTAAATGTTTGAAGCGAATGTTATGGCATAAAATGGAGATTGCTGATAAGGAAGATTTCCACATGGACTTTGCGGGCCCAGGAGAGCACAGGATGGTGCTAGGGCTGCATATCGTGAGAAATTGAAGCTTTTAAAGGAAACAGAAAGGAAACACATACAGGACCTGTTGCTAGAATTCCAGGATCTTTTTCTTCTGGAAGTGATATTGTGTGCTATGCTAATAATGCAACTCCGCCATCTGGAAATTAGCGGCAGAAACAGTCCGTGCTGGAGGGGGAGGGTTTTATGACAGGAAATTCAAATCAGTGTCAATTACATAGCAAAGGATATACTGTTTATTTCTAAAATTTAATTCACATGGCATTGGATCTCTTTTTTTATTTGATGGGAAAAGCTTGCTTTTACCAAGGAAATGTAGAACAGCTCATAACCATACGTTTCTCGCATGAGAACTAATTGAGTGGCTTGATTTTCTTGCAACACAAAGTAGCTGGACTGACGCTCACAGTTTAGCTATATAATGGGGTGCAAAGAGCACAACCAGCACAGCAGCAGTACTTGTGTGATGGCAGACGCTCTGTAGGACGTGGTGCTATTCTCGACAAACTTCCTGTTGAACTGCGCATTCCAGGAAATAATTACTGTGGATCTGGTACAAAGATATAAAAACGGCTCGTGGTTATAAGTGGATTAACCTGCTTGACAAGATGGGTCTGGAACAGGACAAAACATGAAGATCTCCCAGGGAGTTACGCTACACATCGAGTTTTGTCTGATAAATCCACGGCAATAGACGCGAAAAAGGATATTGGTGTAAGACAGGATATTTCAGCAGCGGTGTTTGGAAGACTGTAACACAACAGCAATGTAAGCGGCTAAAAGCGTCTTGAAGCATAATGGACCAGTTGAAGCACCCAGTGTTCTACCGATGCCCAAGGCATCAGGTGAACCTACCCCCCCCCCCCCCCCCATCCCCCCTCCCCCTTATTCTTGCCCTTGCAGTTCTCTCAGCGATTGGTTCACTGGCTGGTTGTGCTGCGCACAGAACAAACAGATGAACGCACAGAACTCCCAGAACTAGTTACAGGAACCAAAAAGACATTACTGCAGTATGGAAGCAGCAGCCATCGGAAAAGAACTATACCGGAAACCTTACAGGAAAGTACTAGGTTCTTCATAAACAAAAAAAGTCCTTTACTGTCCTAGCAGACACACCACTTACAAACACAAGAAAAAAAATCATCATTCCAAGATTTCGTTATGTGCTTACGTGGGTACATTGCCTAAAAATAAGTGGAAATCCAGAGAATGTGGAACTGTAAATTTAGATGTTGATGGCGGACTGGGAACAAATTGTGTGCCGTATGTTAAGAAAAATACAAGTAACGTCTATTATTTCGATTCATTTGAAGACTTGTAGCTACCAGGAGAGCTACGACGATACTTCACCAACAGGAGACGTATGTTCTACAATTTTCATCGCCATCAGCACTTTAATAACTTCTTATGTGGACATATGTGCATCATGTACCTCCTATCGTCTACGAAGAGGTATATATATATAAAGAGATGCACTGGGCATGCCTCCATCAGTCGAGGTACAGATGCGATGTCGCATATTCTTGACTTCAAATGAACGATCGTCACTATTACTCGCGAATTAGTTCCTACCGGTTAATTTCAGTAACAGGGAGGGGAGTACAGCGCTGAGTGGTTTGGAGACTTTCAACAGCATTAGGAATATCTCACAGGCTAACAACAAATTTCATCTGGAAACTAATGGTGTTGTAAGATGGCAAGAACTATGCCGCTTACATGAAGTCATTAAAGATCACCTAACTAACATTGAGCGAACAGTAGGGCTGAACAAAAAATGACTGACAAGGCACAATGCATCTTGTGAGGGGATATAGAATGGACGTATTGGAATAATTAATGTCGGGTGTGGTTTTAAAGTAATTCATACGACATGAAAACTTTGTGGAAACGAGTCGTTTTACTGGATGCTACTTTACCCCAGGGTAACATTTAGAGTTGACTGTGGCCGGCTGGGGAACAGTGAAGGGAAGTGACAATAGGCAGCTTCGGGCAGCTCAAGCTCTGAGAAAGTGGTAACAGGGCGCAGCCTCCAGCCGCCTTAAGATGAGTGACAGTGAGTGGGTGATTGACCCTGACTCCATGCTGGTGTACCGGGAAACAGACGGAGAACTTGTACGCCTGTTGATAAATGTTCGTCGTCCCTTTTTCTGTGAAACATGAAACAGAGCCACGCAGAGCTACGATGGAGCAGTAAACAGACGTCAAAATATGTGTGTTCGTGACTATAGCAACTTCACACTGAATTCACGGTCCGCAGATCCTGAAGTGAATCAGGTGAAGAGCGACAGAATGAAATACGCCGGCCTCCGATGGGAATGTATGACCAACGAATTTGATGTACTCTCCTGGAGTCAGAATTCCGGAAAACTTGATGTTTGTGCAGATGCTAACCTTGATGGGTGGCCTGGGGGGAGCTAAATACAAGCTGAGAGGAAGGGAAATTTTGTAGGAATTTGTTCAGTTCGCAGAGCAGGCATTGGTCAGCACTGGGAAGCGACACAAAATTAACGCGACTTGCAGTGCAATTGGCGTAAGTGATTTTTCTGGAGGGGAAACCGAGGTGAAGAGTGGACTTGGAGAAGTCTCAGTAGAGGTCTTCCGTTCCCAGCTTGCCTAGAGAGCGGACGTGGCGTTCTTTATTCAGCTTGCCTGAGAAAGAGTAAGCATCTCTGCAGTTTAGGACTTAGCAAATGGAACGATTGAGCTTGGAGAGAAAGTTTTGGTTCAGCTATGTACTGAGCAAGATAGCTAGGAGTGAATAGACGAGTGCAGCCTTACAGTACCACGAGGTCGGCCGACGTCCACACAACGACGCCGCTCCGCCAGGCTGTATTCGGCGATATTGCACCTGCTCTGGCCACTGATTAATTTGTTGGATCGCGTCGGCAAGGTTTTCACTAGGGTTTCACGGGCCGTGAACTTTATAATTCTACTCATCTGGGTCAGTCGATAGGAATTACTTTTGAGTTATCGAGCTGTACTCCACGCAAACGCAATGTGATGATTGATGGTCGTGAGTTAAAATAAATTTGTGATAATCGACTGCATCTGTTTTCAATCAAGTAGTTGAAATCCCAAGTCACTTTCTTAATTAATTTTATGTTCAACATTTGCATCTGATGTTCAATAGCTGCATATAACATCAATGTTCACCCCTTTTTAATTAAAAGTGATTAGTTGTGAATCAATTAATGTCAACACTGCCACCGCACTTCAATCAGGAGTTACAGGGCCTTATTACTGTCTTTGCGTTATGCGATATTCCACAAGTTTTGCACTCTCTGTTGATCTGTTAGTCAATTAGCTTGGGTGAACACTCGCCAAAACCAGACATGAGACGAGCGGGGTGTTACAGTGTAAAAGAAATTGTGGAAATAGGACTTGGTGCATTAGAAACTGACGATTTAAACGAAGTTTTAAAACGGTGTTGAAAAGGGATTGGCTATTTTTAAACATCAATACACATAAATATGAAATAAAGAAAACAAGTTGAAACACCCTCGATTAAATTCCTTCATTGGGTTTGTGTAATTTATCGAAGCCGTCAAACAGTTAATTATTATGATTATATGACCTTGTGCTTAATGGATGAAGGCTATCGGTTTTCCTGCTGTGGTTTAGGTGGTATTTCAACCGAGTGTGGCTGTTCTGAGACTGAATAGTGGAATGATTGAAAGTTTGTCTGTTATTAAGGACCACGAAGGTTGCGATTTACAAACTGTATTGCATTTTCTATAATAACACACAAATTCTGAGGCAGTTGCTACCTTCGCCTTACACATCTAATCAGTTATATCTCTTATTGGTTGCTGATTTTAGTTATTTTGTCACCCGCAATGCTGATGGTAAACATTCACAACAATCCTCACTGCAATCCATGGTTGTTGCTGGCCGACGCGGTTGACGCGAAACACGAAATTCGGCACTTGTCACTTTCTGTTTCATATCACTCGTGAATCGGTATTAGTGAGGGTGCTCACTCGTCATACTCCGGTGAATTTTACTCGACCACCATTCTTGCCCATCTTTCCCGCAGTCCTCTTCACTCGACACTCTCCAGTACTACTACGCACTCGACAATCGGTCTCACTGCCTTCTGCAGGCTCGACAATCGATTCCTGTCTGCTATCGACCTGGGCGTCTGATACTAGCATGTATGTTCGTGGGATCACGGATCTCTTACAAAGTGCCATGACTGCCTTTAACGAGAAACGATCAATAGGACATTACTGGTTTTCACAAAAGGGCAGTTTATAAAAAAGTATCCAAATAAATTCTAGGAAACCGACCAGTCAATGACTATACTCCCTGTCAGTACAATGCATGTCGAGTACAAACTGCATCAAACTTATCTCAACAACAGATTGGTTTATACAATTTAAGGATTCTTCCCATCAGTGGGAAATGGGTGTAAGACCGCTGAGACGCCTAGCAAAGCTATTTTCCTCCCAGTAACAGTTCTGGCTTTGGACTATCTGCAGCTGCTTATTGTGGACCAGTATAACCAATTTGTCTATTTTCGCGCCAAAGGAATCATTGTACAATTACTTCTGAAGCGGAAGCAGCAGTGATCTTGAACTTCCAGAGACCCTGAAGCGGTATTGGCCTTAAACCAGCCGGGACCTGTTGGAGGCAGAAACGATGCCCTTTAACTGGCCAGAGCAGCAGCGTTGTCAGTGAACTTCAACCATTCAGGGATCGCAGTAGGCCAAATTTTGAGGGATTGGGCGTAACGTTTAAACCAAAGTGCACAACATGCAGCACAGCACATCGAAACAGAACAGCAAAGTTATATAACACATACGAGCCATGAGTTTCTTAAATCAGTGGGTCTGAAGCCACGCAGTGAAGTCACATAAATAATCCATTGTTAGATTATGGGTGTATTGTACGCCAGGAACACTTCTCTCGTAAACCCTATGCATCAACCACATTTTAGTATTGTCATCCTTGCATACAAATCCTTGCAACTCCTTGCATACAAGAGTTTCCTATATCTTTATGGAGAAGGGATGGTGCTGCTTCACTGGCATAGAATGTTACACATAATGTTTCAGCATTCCTGTTTCATGTGATACGATATGAACTTATCGGGGTCGAGGTTGACCGTACATGCAATGTAGGCATAACATCAACTCTTAAAACGTATGTCTCTGCTTCTCCCTCAGATTTGAACGATTTATAAGACATTGGATGGATCATTGACAAATCAGTTGATAGAACAGTGGAAGAGCAGAAGAGATTTACTGCATGCATATCCCACGATCATCCCAGTGAATTCCAACGTAGAAATGTGTTATCCACTTCGCATTCTTCCATGTTTTAGAAACTTCACATCCTCGAAAGACCTTGGTGATGCAATGTTTGTTGAGAACGTCTCTATGATTCTGGTACCTTCTGTGTATGCTGCGAATGCAACGTCTTTAAATATTTAAAGAAGCTCATCATAACAGGAAACCTGGACGTCTGCTGTGTTCACACCTTGAGATACCATTGTGGAATGCTCTGGTTGTGGCGGAGCACCTGTTCATTTATGCAGATCGTTGGACAACACCAGTGATCAGGCAGTAGTTAACAACATGGTAATGTATGTGTCTAAAGGTTTAAGTCTAGAATATTTACAGATTTTGTTATTTATATGTTAGAATACATATTCTCTACGACAAATGCGAGATAGGAGGTTGTGTATGGCTTTTGTGTATCGGTTTTATATACTGAATCAATTGTGTAATGTTTCTTACAGTACTATCTCCTTGTAGTTTTTAGCTTTTCAATACATGTTCATGTGAAAGCATTTGTATCTGTATACTCATCTACATGATTACTTCGCAATTCACCATTAAGTGCCTGTCAGGGGGTTTATACGACCACCACGCAATTTTTCTATCGTTCCACTCTCGAAAAGCGCGAGGGAAAAACGATATCTTAAATCCTTCCATGCGAAGTCCGAGTTATTTTACAATGATTATCATTTTTCCCTATGTAAGTGGGCGCCAACAAAATATTTTCACGCTCTGAGGAGAAAGTTGGTGAATTTCGCAAGAAGGTCCTCCTGCAAGTAACACCCCTTTTGTTTTAAGAATTATCTCCACATTTCACATATCATGTCCATGGCTTTCTTTTCCCTATTTGCCGGCCAGGGTAGCCGAGCGGTTTGTAGGCGCTACAGTCTGGAACCGCGCGACCGCTACGGGCGCAGGTTCGTATCCTGCCTCGGGCATGGATGTGTGTGATGTCCTTAGGTTAGTTAGGTTTAACTAGTTCTAAGTTGTAGGGGACTGATGACCTCAGATGTTAAGTCCTGTAGTGCTCAGAGTCATTTGAACCATTTTTCCCTATTTCGCGATAATATAGAACTAGTTGCCCTTCTTTGAACTTTCTCGGTGTCTTTCGTCAATCCTGTCAGATGCGGATCCCACACCACATAGAAGTACTCCAGAAGAGGGCAGACAGGCGTAGTGCAAACAGTCTCTTTAATAGACGTGTTGCATTTTCTAAGTCTTTTGCCAATAAAATTAAAGTCTTTGATTTGCTTTCCCCACAACATTATCTATGTGATTGTTCAAACTTCAGTTATTTGTAATTGTAATTATGTAGTTTACAGCCTTAATTTTTGTGATTTGTTTCGTAACCGAAATTTAGCTATTGCTTTTGGTACTCTTTTGTTTGTTGATGACTTCACACTTTTCATTATTTAGAGTCAATTGACACTTTTCACACCATACTGATATCTGGTCTAAATCGTTTTGCAGTTTGTTTTGCTCATCAAATTACATTTATAAGACGGTATGTGACAGCATCATCTGCAAACAGTCTAAGAGGGCTGCATCTAAATCGTTTATGTAGAGCAGGAACAACAGAAGACTATAGCAGTTCCACGGGGAACGCCAGACATTGCTTCTGTTTTACTCGCTGACTGTACCTCAGTTATTACGAACTGTGACCTTCCTGACAGGAAATCAAGAATCCAGCACACAAGTAAGACAAGAGTCCATATGCACTTAATTTTATAAGAAGTTGCTTGTGAGCAACAGTGTAAAAACCTTGTGGAAATCTAAAAATATGGAATTAATTTGACACTCCCTGTCATGAGAATAAAGACATATTTTTGTTTCAGAAAAACGGTATTTTCTGAATCCGTTTTAGCTTTTGTCAATAAATCGTTTTCTGTGAGGTAATTCAACATTTTCAAACACCGCATGTATTCCGAAATCCTGCTGCAAATCGACGTTAGTGACTTGGGTCTGTAATTCAGCAGATTACTCCCATTTCCTTTAATGGGTATTAGTATGTCTGGTGCGAATTTCCGGTCTTTAGAACTGTTGGCGAGTGAGCTGTCTTATACCATTGTTTGTAACAGAGATTTTATTGCCTTTGCCTTGTAGTGTATATGCAATATGTCTTACAAAGTAATTCTCAGTTTTATCTGGAAACGGTTTGTTGAAAGTAATTTTAGTTTTGTGATTTTATTTTGTGTGAAAAACTCTTGTGTCTTATTAAGGTATTGCTCATTCTATATGAGTACCACAGTGTTTCGTCTGTTTAGTTTTGTCATGATGGCTTTGTATTCCAGTATGTTCTTTTGGAGTTTACTCAGTTGCAAAAGATGGCCATACACACAAACATATTATTCGAAAAGTATGTGGAGTATAGTGATTTATAGTAGTTGAACGTGAACTATAAACTGTATAGACAAGAGGAGAGTAGAAGTGTTCAAAATGTGATGCAACAGCAGAATGCTGAGGATTGGAAGAGCAGAACTTAAATGTGGAAAAACAAAAATATGACTGGAAAAAGGGATCGGTTCGTTTCACACATCCTGAGCTACCAAGAAATAGTCAATTTGGAAATATAAGGACGTGTTGGTGTAAAAGTTGTGGAGGGGTCAAGGTCTGAGTACAGTAAGAATATCAATGCAGGTGTAGTTTGCAATGTTTTGTACAGAGATGAAGAGACTTGCAGAAAGAAGGAAGTTGGATAAACCCAATCTTGAGAATGAAGACCGCAGCAACAACAATAGTTTGTGCTTTCAGCTGGATAGTGACGTACAACCATATGTCCTTTCATAAGTAACACTGTTTTGGTTGCAGAAGCAGTACCAGCTGACATATCCCCTTTATTAACTATTATTATTCAAATGGTTCAAATGGCTCTAAGCATTATGGGACTTAACATCTGACGTCATCAGTCCCCTAGACGTAGAACTACGTAAACTTAACTAACCTAAGGACACCACACACATCCGTGCCCGAGACAGGATTCGAACCTACGACCGTAGAAGCAGCGTGGATTCGGACTGAGGCGCTTACAACCGGTCGGCCACAGTGGCCGACAACAGTTATTGTTATTCACCTTATATCTGGACTAGTGGTATTGTGTTAGTTCTTACTCTGCTTCTTGCTAGTGATAAAATATAGTGTTCGTTTACTAGTATCCCTATCCATGTGGTTTGTTGTGAAGCCTCCCATGCATCAGTGCAAATTTTGTCTTGACTGAGAATCATTAAGAATGTAGTCGCTCGGTTTTAGGAGTTTGTAAGAGGGGAGGAAATATTTTTTTAGTTCATTTAACATCTTTTCTGGTAGTTCTTGACGACTGCGTTTCACTGGATATCGAAGGCTTAACGCTATATACTCGATAACTATTTGTAAAACAGACGGAAGTATCATCTCTCTTTTTCCTGTTCTCCATACGTCAACCATCGACCGTCGGAAGTTCGCAGCAACCGAGTTGCCGTGCAGCACACGTGTCAGCTTGACTTCTGATCCACTCAGCCGATTTTAATCTTTCATGGGATCCTGCATCTCATTCCTAAGAGTAGCAGCACTCACATCAGTACGTTCGCGGGAAACACGGCGACGACTTTCTAGAGGATCCAGCAAAAGGGACAGTTGCAAGTCTGGAATACACGAAACTGAGATTATTGTATGATGTAATTAAAATTTTACACGCCCTTAATCAGTTTCTTCTGTATTCTATACAGATGTTGGACACGTGTGAAATAAGCGATTTCGTAACACATGTTGACTGTGTTCCAGTCTCAGCTGCTGATTACATGGGCTCTGCCGTTTGTTTCAACAGACCTAGTACTCCCAGTATATGATGTAGCATACTTAGGTCCTGGAGGTCGCCTAGACACTCTGTTCCTTACAAATTTTAACACACAGTAAGTAACCAGTCGTTACAACCGTTTTTCATGTTAAATCGTTTATTGCAGATCAATTCATGTAGTACAATTATGTGACAATTTTCGGCGAATGTCACATGTGGTTTTCGTCACGATATCTTTAAAAAAACAGATTCAGAAGCACTGAAGTATATTACGACTTTATAAAGTAATTTTCGGCGTTCCACAAAACTTTGATAGATAATTTTGCAACGTGAAGCGACCTACAGCTCAGAAGAGACTCCAGCTGAGGAAAAGTATGGGCCTACATCATTTTGTCACGTTCTATTTCTTTGTTCGTTACCTTGTAAAGGATTCTCTAATATTTTCCCCACCATTCCTTTAAGTCTGCTCTCGTATTTCTCGCCTTATCCCGCATCCCAAAGGAATGTAACAGTAGAGTGGCTACGAAACACAGCCTTTAAGCTGCGTTTGTATGTACGTAGACTGTTTCAACGGATGGCAATATCTGCATGTTTTCTATTGCAACTGTCACGTAATCCCATGTGCCAGAAACTCAGTGGAGTATATGCTAGCGAGGGCGTGAGAACCACAGTGGTGGGGCTGTACGTTTTGATAATTTATGAATCGGTAACTGACCAAACCACTGTCCACTACAGCCGGCCGTAGTGGCCGAGCGGTTCTAGGCGCTTCAGTCTGGAACCGCACGACCGCTACGGACGCAGGTTCGAATCCTGCCTCGGGCATGGATGTGTGTGATGTCCTTAGGTTAGTTAGGTTTAACTAGTTCTAATTTCTAGGGGACTGATGACCTCAGATGTTACGTCCCATAGTGCTCAGAGCCATTTGAACCATTTTTTGTCCACTACAAAGGTTTGTATCTGGGACCCATGCTTGAAACGGCAAGCAAAGACTTTTTAAACGTAGAGACTTTTTTAGATATTCTAGTGTGATCAGGAAATGAAATTTGTCACAGAATACCAATTTCCTCCACATTTTTACCCATTCTGTACTGCTCCACTACCGCTAGATCAAGGGCGAGCAACATATCGGCTGGTGGACCATGTTCGGGCATGAGTGCCAAAGCGCTGAGCATCGCTGCACGTTCCCGCCACCAACACGCCAAGCAGTCTGATGATGTTTGGTTTGTGGGGCGCAAAACTGCGTGGTTATCAGCGCCTGGACAAATTCCCAAACTTTGGTCAGTCCAATCTCGCCACTTTCATGAATGACGATGAAATGATGAGGACAACACAAACACACAGTCTCTCGAGGCAGGTGAAAAACCATGTCCCGTCGGGAATCGAACCCGTGACCCCCACGCAGTCTGAGTGCCACGAGGGGGAAGGGGAGAAAGCAGCGAACAATCCGCATTTAAATGGCATTGAAGACATAATAAAATTTTTATCTCGTGCGTACTGTCGGCACATAGACAGACACGAGTTGCAACTTGATAGTGACTTATTTAGTTTCATAATGGAAGAAAGATTTTTCACACAAATGTGTCAATCGAAACATTGTAGCATTTTGTAGTCTCATCATAGAGACTCAAAACTCTAACTGAGAAAAGTAAGGTAGACGACCCTGACAGATGCAACGTAAAATGGTATCCATTAAAACTGGAATTACGTTGCAGGTGAATCCCTTACATCTGCACATGGGTAGGGCGCTTTCAACTGAAACAGGAAACGGTCTCGTAAACAGCTCAAAAACAGATGTAAGATTGACAGTGCATTCGAAATCATTATAAAACTATCGTTGTTATTCTTTCAAGACCGAAATAAGTTCTTCGAAACTCACGTTTTCTTTAACACCAGCGACCTTAGGGAATTGACTGTCTTCGTCGGAATATATCCCTTCTACACTGTGACTTCCTTTTTAAATATATCCACTTAAAATCAGAAGGAAGTTATGTTCTAATGCCTGACTGTGAACAGCGTGCAATGAAGTGCACCTAAAAATGCGAAGTTGGCAATCCATTTCGGATAAATTCAACGACAAAGAGTTTAAATCGAAAAATGGTCCACGCATGCTCCTTGACTTAACCGACGTAATTTGCAGTAATATACGAAGTGTCCACAGTCTTTCTTTAGTTCCAATCAAAACTGTTGCAGTTGACAATGTAATAATGTGTACAACTTCAGGATTTTTACTAAGTGTACCACCTTCCCCTTCATGTGCTCCATGCCCGCAAATTTAGCACAAGTCCCGTCTGTCGATCGTTCTAACTTTCTGCTTTATCGGTATCAACTAAATCTTTAAATTCTTTCTATGTAGCACTGTAACGTTTCATAGCAAATATGTAGTACTCAACGTTTATGAGAATTATTCTCATCCCCATCTTCTGTCATTCCCATTCATCTTAAAATATCGTGACGATAGATCACTAGATTACCTCTTTTTGTGCAGCCACTGGATTTGTGGACCGTCTTTCATACCACTACCAAACAGCGAAATTTAAACAGCGCTGACAGCACGATTCTGCCGAAACCAGAGAGTTGTTCCATGGAGAAATGCCCCAGCACAATGCTCAGCGAAATGGCTCGCTGTTTGGGGTACTTCCGAGAAGCACCGAGCAAAGGCGAGGAGCACGCCGGACCCCGCCCACAGGCGGCCCGTGTCCAGTTTGGCTCGCCACGGCATTATTAACAGACACGGCCGATGGTACCATCTACTGTCCTAAGTAAGAGAAGCTGATGGCGAAATCATCTTTGCATAGCAACGAAAAGTATATTAATAATCCAGATCCCGTGGAGTACTGTTGAAGATTTTGCATTCATTCGCTAATAGTTAAGCGATAAATTGTGGATTTGCATTCCGGTTTCTGTCGGGACCGGGTGCTTAAGACACTGCACCAGAAGAACGATAGCAAGATAATTAATGATACTGTGGACCATTTCATGATTTCCGAAAGAACAGCTAGCTGTAAAGGAATACCTAATCTAGAACCAGTGTATGCAGGATCTGCTAACATTGTAAACGATCCGTATTAGGTATAGCTTATCAGGAATAAGGAGTAAAATACAGACTGCAAAAGTGTTAACAGTGGCTTTAGCTTACAAAGGTATTCTATGTGCACTGACATTGGACCATGCTCTTCCTTTGTGGAGCGAAATAACATGAATATTTATGTAGAATTGCAGAACACAGCTATTTTTATAGATACAAAGCAATAGTAGCAATGAAAAGTATAAAAAATGTAATATAAGAGTGTTGCATTTATGATACAATAATTTATGATACTCAATTTATCAATCCAGTCTACAGTATTTCCAGTCAGTGTAAGGAAGCCCTTTACAAATAGTTCAAATGGCTCTGAGCACAATTGGACTTAACGTCTGAGGTCATCAGTCCCCTAGAACTTAGAACTACTTAAACCTAACTAACCTAAGGACATCACACACATCCATGCCCGAGGCAGGATTCGAACCTGCAACCGTAGCAGTCGCGTGGTTCCAGTCTGCAGCACCTAGAGCCGCTTGGACACCGCGGCCGGCGGGGAGGGAAGGGACAGGAGAAGATAACAGCTGAGGACGGGATGCTGGGACTCAGGGGGAGGAGGCAAATCCGCTCTGGGAGAAGGTGGGGAGAGGAAACGGGGTGCCCTAGGGAAGATGGGGACAAGGCCAGGCTGCAGTTGGCAGGAAGGGTAGATGTCATGGCGAATTCCAACAACCAGGAGAGGGAGTTTCTGGAAATTTCCCTGATGAAGATGGAGGGTGTGGAGGTGGAGAGAGGGAGGGATACAGCGGTAGAGGTGTGGCAATGAGTGGGGGGTGGAGAGGAAAGAGAAAACCAGAGGGTGGGGAGGGACCAAACCTGCGGACAGTGCAAGGGATGGGAGATGTTGGAGGAAAAGGAAGGGGTGGGCGCAGGGGATGAGGTATACAGGTAGGCAGATACAGAAGGCGAGGTCGAGAGCATCGCGTTCTAGGATTTGGAGGGCCTTATAAAAGTGTGGAGGGGGGGGAGGTAGGTTGTGATACAGGCAACGCTGGCATAACAGAGGATAGAGATGAGGGATGTGTTGGTGTGAATGATGGTGAAAGGATGCAATCCCCATGTCCAGCGAAACCAGATTTTCAGGAGGCAGAGGTGGGAATGGGCTATCTGCTGGATGGTCAGGAGATGAGAGGTCCAGGTGAGATCACGGTCGATGGGAAGCCAAGATATCTCAGGATGGGGGTGAGCTATATGGGATGACCATAGATGGTGAGTCAGAAATCATAGACATGGAAGGAGCAGGTGGTGCAGCTTATGTCGATTGCCTTGGTTTTGGAGGGGTTGATACGAAGGAACCACTGGTTATGCCAAGTGGTGAACTGGTGAAGGTGGATTTGCAGGGTGCATTGGGACCATTGAAGTGTAGGATAGAGAGGCAGGAAGGCGGTGCCATCAGCATGTCATCAAGAGGTGGACAGGTGGGCAAATCTGTGGAGATAGAGGAGGGGGGAGAGGACGGAGCCTTGGTGGGCGCCAGCAGTGGGATGAAAGATAGTTGGTGTAGTGGAGGGTGACATAGGAAGGCCGGTGTGAGCGGAAGGAAGCGACCAGATGGTCAAAATTGATATGCAGGGCGTAGGTTTAGAGTTTAAAGAGGACACCGGGATGCCATACGTAGACACATCAATCAAACATTTGATCTTACGTGTACTAGGTCTGTAGCAACAATATTTGAGAACGGAACACGCTTCAAAATGTGACAAATACGTATCATGGGAAAGTATTGTATTTTCTATGAGGGTAATGGTC
This sequence comes from Schistocerca gregaria, assembly GCF_023897955.1. Classification (NCBI taxonomy): domain Eukaryota; kingdom Metazoa; phylum Arthropoda; class Insecta; order Orthoptera; family Acrididae; genus Schistocerca; species Schistocerca gregaria. The sequence continues at coordinate 30,089,173 of NC_064924.1, read as the reverse complement.
TACACCAAACTCAAACAACACATTTCGAAACGAGGAACTGGTCTTCCACCGTCCAAAAGGGTGCAGCGCCAACTTGTGGAAGATGCGACACAGCACAGGTTGCTATCTCCTGTGGAGCAGCATAGTCGACAGGACCGATTGCGAAACTCTGGAACACAGACGAGTGGACGGTCTGAATGAGAGTCTGAGGCGGGTCTGCGACCGTGTGGCTGCAGATTCCTCGGCTTTGCTATAGGGTGGTTGGGTTTCAGGTTCCACTGAATATGTCAGGAGTCCAGCATACGCAGGAGGCGGCTACATGGGTATCAGAGGCTGTGTGGCATGGACTGGGCGGTTTTTGAGGTTAGAGGGTCTCCGGAAAACACAAAAAAGGCTTCAGTCACAAAGCGTGCAGGCCGAACACAGGAAGAATGCAGATACAGGAACCATCGGTATAACAGTTGTAAATTGCCGTAGCTGTGTTGGGAAAGTACCAGAGCTCCAAGCGCTAATAGAAAGCACTGATGCTCAAATTGTTATAGGCACTGAAAGCTGGCTAGAGCCGGACATCAGCCGAAATTTTTGCGAAGAACTTAACGGTGTTCCGAAAGGATAGGCTAAATACAGTTGGCTGTGTCGTATTTGTTGCTGTTACAAGTAGGTTAGCTTGTCTCGAAATTTAAATAGGTAGTTCCTGTGAGTTAGTATGGGTGGAGGTCACTCTTTGCAACCGGAATAAAATAAAAATTGGATCCTTTTACTGGCCTCGCAGTTCAGATGATGCAGTTGCTGAAAGGTTAAAAGAAAACACAAATTTGATTTAAAACACGTATCCAAATCATACAATTATAATTGGTGGTGACTTTAATTTACCCTCGATATGTTGTCGAAAATACATGTTTAATTCCGGAGGTACGCATAAAACGTCATCCGAAATTATGCTAAAAGCTTTCTCTGAAAATTATTTCGAGCAGTTAGTTCATGAGCCCACTCGAGTCGTTAACGGTTGTGAAAACACTCTTGACCTCTTAGCACCAAATAATCTTGAACTAATAACGAGCACAGAAACGGATTCTGGGTTTACTGAAGACAGGGTTGTGGTGGCGAGACTGAATTTGGAACACCCAAATCTTCCTAAAATAAACGAAAAACATACCTATTCAAAAAAGCAGCAAAAAATTCACTTCCTTGGAGACAATCTCGACTCCTCCCAAATTAACAATTGTAAGTTCCGACCAGATGTGACATGAATTCAAAGAAATAACATGGGCAGCAACTGAGAGATTGATACCAAATAAGTTAACAAACGACGGAGCTGGTCCTCGTTGGTACACAAAACAGTTCAGAACACTGTTGCAGAAACAATTAAAGAAACATGCCAATTCAAACGGACACAGAATCTCCAAGACTGGCGATCTTTTACAGGAGGTCGAAATTTACGGCGGAGTGCAATGCGAGATGTTTGTAATAATTTATGTAGCGAAAGTTTGTCTCGAAACCTGGCAGAAAATCCAAAGATATTCTGGTTATGTGTAAAGTATTCTAGCAGAAAGAAACGTTCAGTGCTTTCTCTGCGCGATGGAAATACTATCAACGACAGTGCTGCCTAAGCAGAATTACTAAACACAGCCTTCCGAAACTCGTTCACCAAAGAAGACGAAGTGAATGTTCCAGAATTAGAATCAAGAACAGCTGCCAACATGAATAACGTAGATGTGGATATCCTCGGAATAGCGAAGCAACTCTTCCGGTTGAGTCTGTATACCAGTTAGGTTCCATTCTGACTATGATGATACAATAGCTCCATACTTAACAATCGTATACAACTGTTCGCTCCATGAAAGATCCGTATCCAGACTCGAAAGCTGCACAGGTCACACCAATATTCAGGAAAGATAGTACTAGCAGGTTACTAAATTACATGCCCATAACGTTAACGTCTGTATGCTACAGGAGTCAATAATATTGTGTTCGAACATTCGAAGAAAACGTTCTATTGACACACATGTAACACTACAATCGATATTGTAAATAATTTGTACTGACAGATTCGGAGTAATGTAAAATATATATACTTTATTATGAAATGCCGTTGATCTACTGTAAAGAAGGAGAGTTGTGTGAAATGTTTACACTTTGCGAGTTAAGTTCTTTGTATTTTTGGAGAGCAGTAATATTTAATTATGTATATTTTTGTGTTTACTTCTTAATGTGTTTGAATGATGAGATTTCTTTTTGTGGTTCATGGTGTGGGTTCCTGTAGTCATGTCCTAGTTCATGAACCACGGGCAACGTATGAGTGGCCAACAAAGTGGTCCCATCAGTCAGGATACCAGTTACTTTGGAAGAAGGCTGGGCATCTCGGACATACTCTGAGTCGTGGTCATCTTTGTGCTCATACGGCAAAGACTACCAAATCCACCGGTTAGTCCCTCAATCGTTAGGGGTAAAACCCAATGGGACTCGGGGCAAGTAAGGCTAGCAACCTGCTTCCCTGATACTTTAAATATGATGCTGGCAACAATCAGAGCAAAATGCCTCAGACCTTTGGAGGTGACGGAGTCCCACCTCTAACTGACATACCAGGGACTCCAAAGATACGACTTGGCAAACAAATAGTAATGAGATGGGGAGCTATTAATATCAATGGGGGCTACTCTGGGAAGAAGGTAGAGCTGGCAGAGGCTGCAGGTAAGATGGGGCTGTCAGTGACATTCGGGTAAGGGGTGAGAAAGAAGAGGAAGTGGGAGAATACAAGGTCTACCTGTCAGGAGTCAAAGCAGGAATAGCACAATGGGGTGTAGGGCTTTACATCAGGAAAGAAATGGAACCCAGCGTAGTTGCAATAAGGTATGTAAACGAACGACTGATGTGGAAAGATTTGACAGTGTCTAGCAAGAAAATTAGGATTGTGTCAGTATATTCGCATTGTTAAGGGACAGATCAAGATAAGATGGATAGTTTTTATGAGGCACTCAGTGATGTAGTTATTAGAGTAAAGGACAAGGACAGTGTTCTGCTCTTGGGTTATTTTAATGCCAGGGTAGGAAATCGAACAGAAGGGTATGAAAAGGTTATGGGTAAATTTGGAGAGGATATGGAGGCCAACAGGAACGGGAAACAACTCTTGGATTTCTGTTCCAGTATGGGCTTAGTAATCACAAACTCCTTTTTTAAACATAAGAACATTCACCGGTATACTTGGGAAGGCAGCGGAACCAGATCTGTCATTGACTATATAATAACAGGTCAGGAATTCAGGAAGGGTGTGAGGGACACACGTGTATTCATGGAATTCTTTGATGACACTCATCATTATCTAATCTGCAATGAAATTGGGATTGTGAGGCCGAAAGTGCAGAAGGTCAGGTCCATATGTAGGAGGATAAGAGTGGAGAAACTTCAGGATAAGGAAATCAGGCACAAGTACATAACAGCGACCTCAGAAAGGTACCAGCTACTTGAATGTAGTCAATTACAGTCGTTGGAAAAGTAGTGGACAAGGTACAGGGACACAGTACTAGAAGTGGCTAAAGAATGTCTTGGAACAGTAGTGTGTAAAAGTATGATGAAGCAAACAGCTTGGTGGAATGACACAGTGAAGGCAGCCTGTAAAAGGAAAAAGAAGACGTATGAGAAATGGCTACAGACTAGAACACAGGTGGACAGAGAAAGTTATGTTGAAGAAAGAAACAAAGCCAAACAGATAATTGCAGCATCCAAGAAGAAATCTTGGGAAGACTTTGGAAACAGGTTGGAGACCATGGGTCAAGCTGCTGGAAAACCATTCTGGACTGTAATTAGCAGTCTTCGAAAGGGAGGTAAGAAGGAAATGACAAGTATTTTGGACAGGTCAGGAAAACTGCTGGTGAAACCTGTGGATGCCTTGGGCAGATGGAGAGAATATTTTGAAGAGTTGCTCAATGTAGGTGCAAATACGATCAGTAATGTTTCAGGTTTCGAGGTAGAATGGGATAGGAATGACGATGGAAATAGGATCACATTTGAGGAAGTGGAGAAAATGGTCAATAGATTGCAGTGCAATAAAGCAGCTTTGGTGGATGAAATTAAGTCGTAACTCATCAAATACAGTGGAATGTCAGGTCTTAAATCGCCACACAGGATAACTGAAATGGCCTGGGAGTCGGGAAAGGTTCCATCAGACTGGACAAAAGCAGTAATCACACCAATCTTTAAACATGGAAACAGAAAGATTGTAACAACTACAGAGGTATCTCTTTAATCAGAGTTGTGGGTAAAATCTTCTCAGGTGTTGTTGAAAGGAAACGTGCGAGTGTTAGTTGAGGACCAATTGGATGAAAATCAGTGTGGGTTTAGGCCTCTTAGAGGTTGTCAGGACCAGATCTTTAGCTTACGGCAAATAAATGGTTGAAATGGCTCTGAGCACTATGGGACTTAACATCTGAGGTCATCAGTCCCCTTGAACTTAGAACTACGTAAACCTAACTAACCTAAGGACATCACACACATCCATGCCCGAGGCAGGATCGAACCTGTGACCGTAGCGGTCGCGCGGGTCCGGACTGAGCCCCTAGAACCGCATGGCCAACGCGGCCGGCTTACGGTAAATAATGGAGAAGTGTTATGAGTGGAACAGGGAATTGTATCTTTGCTTTATAGATCTAGAAAAGGCATATGACCGGGTTCCTAGGAGGAAGTTATTGTCTCTTCTACGAGATTATGGAATAGGAGGAAAACTTTTGCAAGCAATTAAAGATCTTTACATGGATAGTCAGGCAGCAGTTAGAGTTGACGGTAAATTGAGTTCATGGTTCATGATAGTTTCGGGGGTAAGACAAGGCTGCAAGCTCTCTTCACTGTTGTTCATATTATTTATGGATCATATGTTGAAAACAATAGACTGGCTGGGTGAGATTACGATATCTGAACACAAAGTAAGCAGTCTTGCATATGCAGATGACTTAGTTGTGATGGCAGATTCGATTGAAAGTTTGCAAAGTAATATTTCAGATCTAGATCAGAAATGTAAGGACTATGGTATGAAGATTAGAATTTCCAAAACAAAAGTAATGTCAGTGGGAAGGGAATATAAACGGCTTTAGTGCCAAATAGTAGCAACAACGTTAGAACAGGTGGACGGTTTCAAGTACTTAGGATGCATATTCTCACAGGATGGCAACATAGTGAATGAACTGGAAGTGAGGTGTAGCAAAGCTAATGCAATGAGCGCTCATCTACGATCTACTCTCTTCTGCAAGAAGAAAGTCTAAGTTGTGTGTGCACCGTTCCATCTTTCGATCAACTTTGTTGTATGGGAGCGAAAGCTGGGTGGATTCAGGCTACCTTATCAACAAGGTTGAGGTTACGGATATGAAAGTAGCTATGATGATTGCAGGAACTAGTAGATGGGAACAATGGCAGGAGGGTGTCCACAATGAGAAAATCAAAGAAAAACTGGAAATATACTCTATAGATGTGGCAGTAAGGGCGAACAGGCTTAGATGGTGGGGTCATGTTACACGCATGGGAGAAGCAAGGTTACCCAAGAGACTCTTTGGTTCAGCAGTAGAGTGTAGGAGGAGTCGGGGCAGACCAAGGAGAAGGTACCTGGATTCGGTTAAGAATGATTTTGAAGTAATAGGTTTAACATCAGAAGAGGCACGAATGTTAGCACTGAATAGGGGATCATGGAGGAATTTTATAAGGGGGCTATGCTCCAGACTGAACGCTGAAAGGCATAATCATTCTTAAATGATGATGATGATGATGAGATTTTTTAATATATGTTTGTAACTAAGTAACAGCTGGTTCATACCTAGGCACTTTGTATTACATAAAGTAAAACCAAGAGTAATTACCCTCTGCAACGGAAGTGGTTCGACGTCAGCGAAAAGATGGCATTGGCGCTCAGCCTGGCGGCAAACGAGAGAGCACAGAATTCAGTTGGCAGCCAGTAACCGATGAGTGAACAGCGCAGGTGCCGAGGGAGGCTAACAGTACTGCAACTGAGATGGAATGGCCTCGGATGTAATATGTGGCTGAAAGTAGTGCTCTCGCTTTAAGAAAGGCTCTAAAAATGGTATTACCAACGGCCAGAAGAAGTAAATAGAGCTTATTAATGCCAACGGAGAGACCACGTAACCGCGCCACGATGAGAACCAAAATTCTTCTCAGAGGTTAACATTTACTGTGCCTAGTAAACCATATTTGGTAATTAATAGCACAAGCGACGCCAGTAGTGTTATATGTGGCTTTTCCTGTCACAGGAGTGTTTGTACTGTTGGGTTGTGTTATACACAGTCAACATGGATTAAGAGAACATTGTTCTTGTGACACACAACTAGCTCTTTAGTCAAACGTAGTACTGAGTGGTGTTGACACCGGATTTTAAATTGATTTCGTGTTTCTAGGTTTCCAGAAGGCTTTTTAACACTGAACCACGCAAGCAGCTTGTAGTGAAGTTACGTTCCTATGGAATATCGTCTCAGTTATGTGACTGGATTCGTGATTTTCTGTAAGAGAGGTCACAGTTCGTGGTAATTGGTGGAAGTCGTCGAGTAAAACAGAAGGGATTTCTGGCGTTCCCAAAGGTGATGTTATAGGCCCTAATCTATATAAGTGGTTTTGGAGACAATCTGAGTAACTGCCTTAGGTTGTTTGCAGACGACGCTGTCGTTTATGGACTACTAAAGGCATTAGAAGATCGAAAAAAATTGCAAAACAATTTAAAAAAGATATCTGTATGGTGCGAAAATGGGCAGTTGACCCTGAGTAACGAAATTGGTACGTCATAAACATGAGTTCTTAAAGAAATCCGTTAAATTTCGGTTACACGATAATTCAGTGAAATATAAGGACCGTAAATTCAGCTAAATTCCTACGAATTACATTTACGAACATATGAAACTGGAAAGAGAGAGTAGAAAATACTGTGGTGAAGGGTACCCAAAGACTGCGTTTTATTGGCAGGACACTTAGAAAATATAACAAATGTGCTAAAGAGACTGCCTACGCCACGCATGTCCGCCCTCTTTTAGAAGACTGCTGCGCGGTGTGGGTTCCTTACCATATAGAACTGACGGAGTACATCAAGAAAGTTTAAAAAGGGCAGCGTGTTTTGTATTATAGCGAAATAGGGGAGAGAGTGGCAGTTAAATGATACAAGGTTTGGGCTGGACATCATTAAAACAAAGGCGTTTTTCGTTGCGGCGGAATCTTCTCAAGAAATTTCAGTTATTAACTTTCTCCTCAAAATGCGAAAATATTTTGTTGACGCCGACCTACAGAGTGAGAAACGATGACCGTAATAAAATAAGGGAAATTAGAGCTCGTACCGAAAGATATATTTGTTCGTGTTTTCCGCGCTCTGTACGAGATTGGAATGATAGAGAATTATTGGGAAAGTGGTTCGATGAACCCTCTGCCAGACACTTAAATGCGATTTGCAGAGTATCCATGTAGATGCAGAATGCTACGCATCGAGAATGGAAACAGAGGCTAACGGAAACGATGTTTGAAAGCTCTGGCTTATCACGTATCACTCTGTACTCCATTTCCCCAGGTGGAAAGATGCTGCCTGTGTATGTGCACCAGTTGTTGTCATGAGTCACGGCTGCATAAACGATTGCACAGTATACATAATCGCTTTTCTAAGGCTTCAGTCAAATGTTCCCACTGGATTGCTAACCCTGACTTCGAAATACATCGACGAAAGTGGTATCGTTTCTAGACAAGTCACAAAACGTGAGATTTACTGACAGTTCTTGAATAGGGGAGATGGCTGTTTAGTAGCATATTGGTATACTTTACAGAGTCGATTGTGTTGCGGCGGGATCTTCTCACGAAATTTCAGTTATTAACTTTCTCCTCCAAATGCGAAAATCAACGACTCTTGATTGCCTGCCTACAGAAATGGCGGAGGATATTTTCCAAATCTAAGCGGTTGACTAGTGATGATATGGACCTTTGGCTTTGTTCACCAACTCGATGATACTTTGTACGATACATTTTATATTTCAGCTGTAACTTCGAACTCGCCGACGATGTGTATTTCTGACGTATGGTAGTACTACCCATTGTATTACCACGTTAAGGGTTTCCACTTTTATCAAAACCAGGATTTCTAAAGGTTCCCGTGATCACAAACGTTCGATGGAACATGGGGCTTCTGTTTGGTGACAGGTATGCTTTTGAAGGGGTTAGCTGGCAGGCGAATATGTATGAATTTTCAGTGCGTTTGACAATCACACAAGATTCAAATTTCGTCTCTCTGTTCAGAAATAACCATGGAAGAAAGTGGAACTTCCATTCCACCGATTCCAAAGAGTGTTGACGATTATTTCACGTAACAATAACGCTAAATTTTACAGAACCCCAGTTGAAACAGCAAAACGACCCAAAACGATGTAATGTATCGGTACTTAATTTTGGCGGTGACGATGTGATTACAGAGCTTTAAACAAAATGTTCACAAACAGTAAGAGAATGGCGCTGCTATTTTGTACATCAAGTACAACATAGATGCAGTCTGACGCAGACCATTGAAACGTATCCAGATGCGTATAAGTTCAAATATTTCCGAAATTCACATCCATTTAAAGTTTCAAAATTAAGATGTGTTCAATTGTTTCTACAAAATGATCGTCAGCGATGGTAAACGTATGTGATGAAGCAGTATAATCTTACAACAGTTTGTTTCATCCGCGTCTCTGACTTTTCAATATGAAAACAGCCACCAGTGCCAGATTCTAGACCACAGCACTACCTATATTTAACATTGACCTGTAGTGAGGAATGCTGAGTTTGTGTTCCAACAAGTGCTTGACAACACAGTCGAAAAGCAATTAAGGTATATCTGCCATATGTGTCTCTCCATGGCGATCCATAGCGCACAGGCCAGCTCACACTGTTTCGCCTTCGATCTGCCATTGCTCTATACGTAAATGGAATAGTGAAACGTGTCAACTGGCAGTTATATAAAATATACTGCACAATGTTTTGTATGTGGGGTTGCATAGTATAGTCTTTCTAAGTTTGAGGTTTCACAGATGTGGCATCAAAGTCTGTCACGCCTCATACAACATACGCTTCTCACTTATCATGAATTGTAGACGTGTTTGTACAAAAAAATATGCTACAACACTTTATACTGATGTGTGGGTTGCTTTTGCTCAGTTTACTTAGAACCATTCTAGCATTTCATGTGGCAGATTCAGTGGATTCAAACAGTAGGCCCTACGATGAATTCAGATTGCAACAGCTTCACAACTAACTGTGGGCTTCTCAGCCAGCGACCCACACACTCTGTTGATGAGTGGCAATACAACTTTTTTTTATCTAGCACTGATTTTCATTGTAGACATGTCTTGTTGTGCTAGCAATTTGACATCATGTAGACGAAATGTTAAACTCGAACCATTCTTCCTGTAAACGAAATGTGATTTGGTGTCATTTTTAAGTGATTCCTCACATATAAGACAGTATTACATGTTGTACATAGGGCCTCTAATATTTACAGCAGCTTTATATCCACCACTCACAATAGCTACAAGTTATACTGTCCATCAAGAATAGGTCTGTGCTACGAATTTCTAACATGTTAATTTTATCTGCATTCCAGAACCTGAACCTGAGCAAGGAATGGTATTTCTATGACATCACCCATCAGGAAGTTACCTGCATGGTTCTACGTTTAAAATCAATGACGTCTTCAATGATGTCAGATCGAGGATGGCAAATGTGGGGATGTGCATGCAGTCAAAAACTATTGCTACAGGTCCTGTGGCACTGCAATCGTCTACTACCATCATTGCCCCTCGGCACAAGCTTAGTAACCATCAATTAAACCCATTACTTGTGCCCCGTACTCCATAATTAAAGATTGATCACCGTCATCATGAAGTGTCATCAGAGATCTACCACCTGTAGTTAGAAGAAACTGACCCACACACTTTCAATGTTTGTTATTCGAGGTGTGTTTGTGTCTATAGAGTTTTCATAGCTTTTTTATGCCTCCCTCATTTCGACACACTCATGATGTAGACGATGCAGTGCCTGATATATTTGAGCAGAAGGAGCAGCAACAGCTGATAAAGCTAACATGTTGACATATTCCACAATGCAGCTCCCAACATGTTGCAGTGGAAATAAAGTGCTTTCAAGCAGCATATATCAAGTCACCATTCAGACTTGCTCCCTGATGTAGTTCGTTAGACACTGGATTGGATATCTGCATAGGAACTATTTCCAGACATAGAGTTTCTGTGTATCATGGACACCACTAATTTAGCAAGCAGATGTGCTCCCTGACGCAATGCCTGGTATATTGTAGCAGGACATGGAAGGCCCAACAAGGTACAGAGATGTAGTTCAGAGATATGAAGTGCAATCCGTTGTGCCACAGGCTGAAATACACCGAGGATTGCATGACAGCTGGGAACAATCGATTCTCGGTGGGCGTGCGGTTCTGGCGCTGCAGTCCGGAACCGCGGGACTGCTACGGTCGCAGGTTCGAACCCTGCCTCGGGCATGGGTGTGTGTGATGTCCTTAGGTTAGTTAGGTTTAAGTAGTTCTAAGTTCTAGGGGACTTATGGCGTAAGATGTTGAGTCCCATAGTGCTCAGAGCCATTTGAACCATTTGAACAATCGATTCTCTCAAGACATAGTTATGTTTGCCAGCAAAAGTATACACGTCGTTGGCAGTCTGGGGATGATAGATGAATTTATCATGTCAAGACTCAGCACACTGTGTATATTTAAAGTGTTCAATTGTCATGAACCTTTGTGGTCTGTACAATGTAATATAGATCGCCAAGTAGAGACTCAATCTATGGCAAAGGCATGTTAAACCACTCTTTTGTGATATTGTCAAGTATGTATTGGAGCACGAAGTTCAAGATGAGGATGGAGTGTTAAATGTGAGTATAGGTGAAAAAGCAAAATTTTTCTTCATGTTTTAAGGCTTCTTACATATAGTTCAAAATCCAAGATGACAGTTCCTTCTGATGTGTGCCCTATAACAAGTGATACATCGATTCACAATCATGTATCACTGGAAGTATGTGTATCGATTGGGTGAACCACACATAGGATGTTTGGGGCAGGGATGGAAGGAGATATCGCCGTCCATGTGCGTCCATCTTACATATGTGTGGTACAGTACATTAGGTGGAGGGTATAATACGGCGTCCTATATGGATGTAGTTTGGGAGGGATGGTACAGCACAGTAACCAGAAGGTGTAGAGTAGCTCTGAACCTGGATGTTGTTTCCAACAGAGTGGTACAGTGCACTAGACTAGCAGTAGACTATAGTTCTGTACTTGCCTATAGTCCCAGGAAGGGCGGTACAGCCCTGTAGATGGACAATATAGCACTGTAACCAAATTCAGTTCTGGATTTGGTGGTTCATCATCTTAGGCAGACGATAGACCATGGCGCTGTACTTGAACACAGTTTCAGACAGCATGGTATAGTGGCTTAGCTGGACAATATACTGTAGCATTGTATCCAAACATGGCTAATGGATTATGTGGTCCAGGTTAGGGTGACACACATGAGGGCCGTCTCTCCCTTCGTTTCTGCCACAGACACTTTGTGTGTAGTTCACCTGTTCAATATACATAACTCCAGTTAAACGTGATTGAGAATCATTACATCACATGGTACAGAACATACATCAGATTGGTATATGTAGGATCAACCATCTAGCAGAGGAGGTGCTAACACCTTGGAACACATCTATGTAGGGACTCATAAATCACGAATAAACAATTTGCTTTTGTCCAATAAGAAGAAGCAGAAAGAGCAGTTTCCAGAAGAAGGAGGATGTGGGACACTTTACAATGTAGCTGCTGCTGATTTTGCCTACTGTGCTGCACATATCGGTCCATGGGAACAGGCAACCCATGATCGAAGTTCCTTCCATAGATCTATAAAGACCTGCCGAAAATTTTGTCTTCTATACTGTATGAATACCATAGGGGATCAGATATGGATTAACCTTCATGAGGAAGATTTTTCGTAGATACTATATATCAGAACAAAGGAACATTAATTACTCCAAGGATGCAAATAATATTAAACTTCTAAATTTTGTAATGGCTGGTATCCCTAAAACATCGTATGTGTTCTCATCTGACAAGCATAAGGCTGTGAAGGCTAGAAATGTGCTAAGCCTCTCTAATACGGTGACAACTGAATTGTAAAGTCTTTCTGACATAGCAAATATATGAACCAGTAACACTCTCTCCAATATTTGAACTGTTACACCTCATGGTATGAGTTTGTGACACAAAAAACGTATCAGGAGTTGTGAATGTGTGTGTGTGTGTGTGTGTGTGTGTGTGTGTGTGTGTGTGTGTATTTGTATTTGATACAACTTCTGTACATGGTTAATGTACAGTTGCTGTTGGTACTTTGTGAGCTGTGGGAAGGAAATCACCACTGTTAAACACTGTCGTTTCATTTTTTTCTGTGTCAACCCTGTTTATCACTCATCAATACTTTCCAAATAGCTTTTTTATGTTCTTTAAACTTCTCGCATTCCAACTACAGCAGTAGTAGACTTGGAATGGCTTCTGTAAAGTCCACATGTATGGAATTTCTGTTTATATGAATCCTACTAACAGACGTATATATATCACACTTATACACTCCCAGATACACTTTATAACTCTTCATCCTGATCGTGAAGTTTGTGTTCCAATAGACACTTGACAATATCATCGAAGAGTCCTTTAGCATATCATCACCATAGACTGTGACTCTCCATAGCAATCTGTCTTGCATTATACTAGCTAAACAGGTTCCCAACACTTGTGTGCTTTAAATATACACATTGTGCTGGGTCTTGAGATGTTGAATTCATCGAATCACCAAAACATGTCATTGAGCGGTACACTGTTCCTGCTGATCATATTTATGTCTCAGGGGAATGGATTATTCTGTTATCATGTAGTCCTCAATGTACTTCAGCTTGCTGCTCAATTGATCCCACTCCACATCACTGAGCAGTACCTTTATCTCTCGCTGGACATTCTGTGTTTCCACTATAACTTTGACGTCTACATCACGTTTAAAGAAGCATTAACATGGTTTAATCTATTGGCATCAGTTCATAAGTAGTGCTGAACAACAGCACTCTGTAACTACTTACCTGAGGCTCAGCAAGTAGTGCAGTCGTTGAATGTTGCAGAAAATCGAAGAATGGAAACAATTACATGTCTGGTTCCAAGACATCAGGCTCTGGATCAGGAGCGTGTCTGCATGCTGACTTGATTTCCATAATTGGAATGTACCTGACTTCCACTGTGCCATGTTGGGAGCTGCATCAGGGAGCATGTCTGTGTAATGGATTCATACCTGCTGCTGCTGCTGCTATTGAGATGTATCAGGTACCACATCGTCAATAGCTTGGAGCTGTTGAACCGATGGAGACATAAACGAAAACCTTGAAAAACGCATTAATATACATAGACACAAACGCAACCAATAATATACAGAAATACGGATTCTTTAATGCTTACAATCGAGCCTGCAACTTAATTTCTTTTGTCGGAGGGGGTAAATCTCTAATGACACTACATAATGATGATGATGATGATGAACCTTTCACTGTAGAGTATAGAGTGCAAGTAGTAGTTGCTTGATAGTAAGTTTGCGCTGAGGATTACTGGTGTGTGTAGATAATCGCAGCTCCAGGAAAGATGTCTACAGTGGTAATTGTTTTAGTTAATAAAAGTATGCTATCACTCATCGAAAGAGGGTGTGGTTTTGCAATTGTACAGCTGTCTGAGAATCACATAGTTAGCTGGGAACATTGTTGCAATCTGAATTCGTCATAAGGCTTACTGTCCGGAATATTGAATCTACTATTACAAATGCAGGTATAGTACTATTCCCACTGACCCAAAGTGACCCACATGTCAGTATTACTATTACAGTACATTTTAGTGTACAAACACCCTTACAATGCATCAGAAGTGATAGATGTATGTTGTGTCTGTTGTTACAGACTTTGATGCAACATCTGCTAAACCTCAAAGCGCAGAAAGACGATTATGTACATTACGCAAGCCCACATGCAATATATTTCGGAGAATACCTTAAATCACTCCTAGTTGACTCCATTGAGCCTCTGTCAAGTAACTTTAAGTGTTGAATTGTGGTGAACCTGTGAGAGCGAGCCTCTGCAGTATGGAGCTCTATGGAGAGAGTCAATATACGTTGGACATGTCTTCTCTTCGATTATGTTCTCAAGCATGTGATGAAACATACAGATCCATACTTCTGGTTGCTGTTAAATACAGGGAGCGAAGTCATCTCGTGTCCGTCACTGGCGGCTGTTTATCGCGTTTAAATGTCACGGATAAGAAGAGAACAGACCATGACTCTCGTAAGTTGCAGCTATTTCGTCACATCCGTTTACCACCGCCAACAGTCATTTTGTAGGTATGATGTAATATATCATTGTTTCTCAACCGTAATTGGATGTGAATTTTGTACACAGTTGACCTTGTACACCTCTGAAAATCTTTAAATAGTTTGTGTCTGAGTGAAACGATATTGTATTTTATGTACAATGCAATAGCCTCATTCTCTTATGGTTTGCGACCATTGTGTTTAGAGTTATGTAATCACATCGTCCCCACCAACACGGAGATACGATACGTTGGTGAAGTGTTTGTCAGATGTGGATCGTTCTGCTGTATGAACTTGAGTTCTGTAATATTTAACATTAAAGTTTCGCGAAATAATCGAGCGCACTCCTCTGAATTGCTTTGTAGTCGATGGAAAGGCAGTGCTACATTCTGCCAAAGCTACAGTATGTCCGACCAGAGAGATGACATTTGAATCTGGTCTGTTCGTCAAACGCACCAGAAAATTTTTAGATATGTGTCTGCCACTAACCCATTCAAAAGCTATCTGCCATCAAACAGAAGTCGCATTTTCCGTCAGACGTTTATCATCACGCAACCTTTAAAAATCCCAGGTCTGCGGTAAAATTCAAATACCATAACGAGGTAATTCAATGGACAGCACTACCGTACGTCAGAAGTACACCTCTTTGTTGAGTTCGAAGTTACAGTAGAAACGTAAAATGTTTTGTGCGAAGTTTATGCACACAACCGAAGGGCTATATCGCTAGTCGGCTTCTCAGTTTCTGGAAAACGACCTACGCCATTTCTGGAGATAGAATGATAATAACATGTATTCCATCCCTTTCAACCTATCAAGAGTCGTTAATTTCACCATTGAGTAGCACTTAATGGACGCAGAAACGTGTACCAAAGTGCTATTCAACAGCATTTCCCATGTTTCAAGAACTGACAGTAAATCTAAAATGTTTTCTGTCTTCTGTAGAAACTTTGCCACTTTTCTGGAGGTATTTCAACCTAAAGTTTAGAAATCCAATGGCAACATCTGATGAAAACCTTAGAAGAGCGACTACGTATATTCCGCATACCCTTATGCAGCAGTGGCAGCACCGCTTTTCGCCTGGAGAGATGGGGCGCAGCCAGGGTGCAGAGTCATTTTCTGCCAGCGCCTCCACACGTCATTCCCGTTACGCTCTGCTTACATTCCAAGCGCATAGCGTTCATACGACAGTACTTCCCCCGTATGGTGCTAGCAAGCTGTGCTGTGCCGCCACAGTCATCTACTGCTAGCTGCTGACGTACTCTCTTGCTGATGGCAGTTCAGTTTCTCGTTTTGAAATACGACGCACGAGTATGGTATAGACTAGCTCACCCGGTTAGCCCTACGGTTTAACGCAGTGCTTTCGAGCGGGAAGGCGTGCAGTGTCCTGCAACAATCCATCTGGCGGATTAGTCTCAAGGTACGGTGTGCCGGCCAGTCTGTGGATGGTTTTTAAGGCGGTTATCCATCTGCCTCGGCGAATGCGGGCTGGTACCGCTATTTCCGCCTCATTTACACTATGTCGGCGATTGCTGTGCAAATACATTCTCCATGTACGCCTACACCGTAATTACTATACCACGCAAACATACTCGTCCGGTGTGAGACGTTCCATGGGTCGGGGGAGGGGGGGGGGGGAGGGGGAGGGGACGGGGCGGGCGAAGGGAGGTCCACTTGGGGCCAAACCGCACCATGATCCTGGGTTCATTGTGGGGGGTGGACGGGGCAGAGGGCTGAGTGGACTGCTGTAGTCTGTTGTGAGGTTATGTACCACTGAGGCTACGGCGGGAACGAAGCCTCTCCGCCGTTTCTAGGTCCCCAGTTCAACACAATACAATAAAATACAATGGTGTACAATAACGGTTTATAAGCTTTTAAGAAAACTGGAACACTAAACAAAGAGCTTTTGTCTCATAAAAATCCACATAAACTTATTATAAATGAGAGTCTCTGCCATTTAAAGTAAGAACAAAGACCTTTATTGGAAATTTTTCTGCCACGCTATTCCATTCTTCACAGTTTACAGTAACATTTAATGCAAATAATTGTAAGCTGAACAGCCTGTTTCACAAAGATACGTTGTGACAAATGGTAGCAAAATTAAGAGAGCCATTTAGGCTACTTCTTAAAACTAACCCAAACCTCGTACGGTAACACAGGCTGAAATGTGTGTTTTAAAGCAAATGGAATCCGAACATAAATGAGCACTTCGTATTCCAGGGAAATTAGCACCGCAGGCTGATTTTTAATAGCAAATGTATTTTGTACCCAATCCATGTTCAGCATGTTTAACAAATGACGACTGATGATATTCATTCCAACATGTTTTCTTGCAGAAAAAAGTGGAAAACAATCAATATTGTCCTATTCTGCACACGTTATCCCGAACTTTATTTTTAAAGGTTGATGGTTTGTCTCTCAGAATAAATATGGTATTTGATTTTCACTGAAAATATGTAGAAAGTTCGTTTATCTTTCCAAACATTTTGGCAAAATAGCGTAACTTTGTAATCGATTGTAGATCATGCAGTGGGTCCAAGTGGGTTGCGGACACTGACATGTTTTGCCCCATTTTTTTAAAAGCTTCAGCTCACCACCAAGTTTACAAAGTCTTGGTAAAGTTTAGCCCCTAGAAAGTCATCGGGTGTCAGCTTGCAGTAGGAGTCATTCATACTGATTACCTATTTCTTCGCAAAAAACTATGACAACTGTTACATCCCGGAACAATATTTTTAGCTTCTGGTACATTGTCTTTTATTTTTCTGCCTTTTCTGCCGTCCCGTCGCTACATGCCTCAGTACATTTTCCCCAGTCAACGTTGTGTTGATTCATGTAACACGCTATGCCTCTAAATATTTTTCTCATGTTGTATTAGATTCCAAAAGAGTGCAGACCACTAAATCTTCTTCTATATACACAACAAAAGTAAAGGGTGACAATAACTGAACTATATAAAATAAAATCCTCATAAATTGTGAACGATTTGCTTAGGACGTTCAGACCCACTGTTGTTTGCAGTCATGATGGGAATTAATATTCACATGAGCCCCTCCCGTGCTATTGTTGGCCATTTGCATGTGAAAATATCCCTGTAGAGAGTATTTGGGGAACTGAGTATCCACATTTCGCGATTGAGATGTCTCTTCACCCTCAACGTGTGACTGTGTGGTGTGCAATGTCCAGTCCCGGAAAAATCGGTGCGATATTCCTTGATGTCACGGTGAATACCGAACGGTACAGGAAGATTTCGGAAGATGATTTCATCGCCGATATCCAAAGTGACCCCGATTTCGACAAGATGTGGTTCACGCAAGACTGTGCTCGATCTTATCGAAGCGGGAGTGTTTAATGCTCTGGAGAAGCGCTTTGGGGACGACATTCTGGCTCTGGCCCAGAGCGGCTTCGATTGGCGGCCTTACTCTCCGGATCTGGACACTTGCGACTCCATTTTGCGCTGCTAGACATTAATATCGGTGAACAACAATATCCCAAAAACCATTGCTGAGCTGAAAACAACTATTCAGGTCATCTAATGCATCGATGTTCCGACACTTCAGCGGTTCATGCAGTATTTCGCTATTCGACTGCGCCACATCATCGCCAATGATGGCAGGTGTGTAAAACATGTCATAAACTGAATCCGAATATCTATAGTGACGGTTACATGTTGAATGAAGTGTGGGCACGCTGTAGTTTCGAAGTAATTTAAGTTTTTTGTCATGTATTTCAATAACTGTCACCTTTCGAGCAGAAGTAATATTGACAGATCAGTTACATCAGTACGTTCATGAAGTTGCACTGGAAACATATCACAAGCACTCAGTCTGCATCTCAGTTCATCTTAAAAGTGGTCGATATTTTGTGCACAAAATCAGATAGAGTGTTATTTGAACACTGCACTTCTGCAACTATATCGCGTCTTCTCCAAACTATAGCTGACTATTACTAAGATGCATGGTATAATTAAGTTCTCTGCAATTTATAAGGTTATCCAGATAGAACTAGCCTGTAACTTAGGAGGTACTGTGGTTCGGTAGCGTTTTAATTACCAGTTTTTGCAAATTTAGACAGTTGGACACTGCGCCTTCGTCTCTTCGTCTTTTTGAAAAATAGAGAAACTCATAACTTTTCCTTTAGATTTTCGTTGTTGGTATTAAAGTGTCATTTTAGCTTTGCTAGTGCCAGAAAACTATTTACTAATACTTTCTTACAAATAAGGCATAACCCATCAGATTCCTCGGTACACCCAATACACATAAATTCGAAGATAAATCAATTATTTTCAACGAAAAATGTAATTTTAATAGATATAAGAAGTTAAACTATAAATAAAAATAGTAAAAAACACGTTTTTGCAGCGATGTTAACTCAGAAGTAAAAAATTTATTTTGAATATAAAGATTATGTTCAGCAGCGATAAGAAGTGCCTTAGCTCAACACCACTGAGTTATTAATGAATTGCTAATCATAAAGGTTACATTAATTACGGTAATACGAATAATAATAATCAAACTCATCCATACATCGTAACAAATTACTTGTCACTTGATTTAAAAATCCATATATTAGGGTGAGGGACTTCTTATTACAGTTGAATGAAAGGTTTCTATTTGTAACTTATTTTTTAATTCACATCGTTAGGAAGGAATGTATTTTTTAGTTGTTTAAACTTTTATTTTGTAAAGGTAATGGGAAGACTGAACGCTTAGCATTTGATATGTGATGATAAACAGAAATTTATTTAATGCACATTTTGTGAGGCATACACACGGACAAGAAGGAAATTCCCATATTTTCCCGAATTTTCTGGTTGAAAGCATTCATTTCCGTAGGTGAAAAAATATTTTTTACCGCCTGAAAAACCATTTTTTGCGTCTTAACTTTTTTGCAAGATCCTCAATATTCGGCGACATGTACACTGCATGTTTTCGTAGAAAAGCCATTTACGTGGGAAACTGCTCAAGAATTCACGTCGCACTTTTTTGAAGGAGAATTGCAATTTTTTTAGTACATAATTTGTAATTTATAAAAGAACTAAACAAAAATATGAATCTGTAAATATATGAAACTCTCCTTGAAGTTTGGTCTTCTTTAGCGTGTGTTACTCTTTAACGTGCATTAGATACAAATTTTAAATACTGGCGTACATGACTGGTCACCTTAGCCCTTCATTTTTCCAACTTCCTTGTCCTGAAATGGTTAAGTTCTGAATTAGAATCAAACGCTAGGTGAATAAAAAATTTCTCTCTCATTCTCACAAGTAGCACGATTCATCTTGCGTAAAAGGCAATTTGCTTTGTAAATAACGCTTCTCAAACCACCGTTCGGAATATTTTGCCACGACCTGTTAAGCCGCGTACACAATTATCTTCAAATACGTTTAGGGAAACACAGTGATGGGTGTTAAAAAAATTTCGGGCTTGCAGCCGGTCGTCGTTCAATACTTCGCACGACATTTCACCTGGGCACTAACAGTTAAAACCAAGAAGCAGGAAGTGAATAAAGAGAAGAACATGCCGGAACAATCTTTAGCTTTTCTTACTTTCGTTGGCAGCACTACGTTTAAAATAGCAAGAACCCTAAGAAAATTTCAGGTAAAAGTGGTTTTCCACCCACCATCGAAGACTGCGGGCCCCGTGGGATCGTTAAAATGGTTCAAATGGCTCTGAGCACTATGGGACTTAACATCTGAGGTCATTAGTCCCCTAGAACTTCTAACTACTTAAACCTAACTAAACTAAGGACATCACACACATCCATGCCCGTGGCAGGATTCTAATCTGTGACCGTAGCGGTCAAGCGGTTCCAGACTGAAACGCCTAGAACCGCACGGCCATAAGGCCGGCTCCTCGTGGGATCAGTTAAGGACAATCTGTTACTACGAATGGCCGGAATTTACAAGATACCGTGCCAATGTGGTATGGCTTATATAGGTCAAACCACATGCACCGTGAAAGAACGCTGCACTGAACATCAACGTTACACCCGCCTTTTGCGGCCAAGCAAGTCCGCTATTACTGAACATTGTATTTCTACTGGACATTCAATGGAGTATGAGAAAACAATGATTTTTTTCACAGCAACCTCTTTCTGGGACTCCATTATTAAAGAATCCTTAGAAATACCACTGGCGGAAAATCTGTTAAACCGTGACAGTGGCTACCAGCTGGACAGTGCATGGAATCCCATCATCTCCACGATTTGCTGTAATCGAAGACGACAGAGTGCGCCGACGGCCGCGGTAAACAGCAACGCAGAGGGAGACTGAGTTCCACCAGCGAGGGCGCTGCTGGCGGGCACAGTGGTTCCTCCATCAAGTTTTCTACACATGCACAGAATAGTTACAATACGCTATATATTGCGGAATGGAGGACGTTTCCGAACCTGTGCATGCGCATTCAGTGTCTTCTCTGTGTTTTAAGAATCGCCAACTCTGTTTCTTTTCTTTTTTTTAACTTTCTGGTGAGTTTTTTAACTGTCCCCCATGAACGTCTCCATGTCAGCCTATATTTTACCTCCATTTTCTCCCCTTACTCTGTTTTATGTTCCCCTTTTTTGTCTCCTTATGTATGCATTATTTTATTCTTGTGTTAGTCGTAGTGTCACTGGGCTGAAGAGCGGCAGATTGTGCCGCTGACAGCCCTCCCCTGCCTATATGGCGCAGGGGAATGAAATCACAATAAAGAAAAAAAAAGACGTCTTCGCCAGTCTGCGACGGCCCAACTGAAGATGACTGGCAGGTGCCCAGTTGAAATATCGTGCCAAGTATTGAACGACGACCGGCTGCAAGCCCGAAATTTGTTTGAACAGTCAGTTTGCTGGGAAAATTTTAAAATTCACATTGATGGGTGCTTGATGTGCACACCGTTTGGAAACGCCTTTTTAAACACTGAAACATCTATCCGTGCCAGAGCCTGCACGGCCAAAGGGAAACACTGTTTCAGGGTAGCTGCTACACGTCAACGCTGAACGGCGCTAGTGGAAGTAGCATTATGTTGAATAGTGTTATTAGGCACCACGTTTTCGCTTGCTGCATTACGTTTTTCGGGAACAAGTGGAAAGAATTAGGCAGCAGAATGTCTAGCTCATAAAGATTGAAGATGCTCTGCAATGCATTGCTGCTACATTTCGTAGGATACTGACAGAAACTGTGTAGAAATAAAATGAGGTCGTCTGTCGTAGATCACTTCGAAATGCAACATAAATGCGCAAGGCTCGGAAAGAAATTTACTATTGTCAAAATATAAAGACTAACAGAGTCTTTTCGGTTGACTGTAATTGCTTATCTGAAAATTCTGTTTACCTGAAACAAATGGTGGTGCTATATGTGCCAGAAATTCAAACTCGAAGGATGACATCGGAATGAAATTGCGGAAACCAGAGCCGTCTTCCATATTCAGCAACTGATTCAAATTATTCGCACCAGTTGCAAGGCATGTTTTCGTCGACCAAAGACGACGACGCTTTTCACTTTGTTAGCAGGCCCTTCGGGTGTTAATAAAGGACCATCAAATGCAGTTTCCTTGTCTTTGCACACAATGCAGCAGACTATATGAAAACAATTCGGCAAATAGACTCTGTGAATGCACAACATGAATTTACCGCCGTTGTGGACAGAAACAGAGACAAGAAACAGAGTAGATAACATGTTGGTAAACACCGCAGGAAACATGTTTCCAACCGAAACATGATTCCGGTGATGGTGTATACGTGGCTTTAGGAACGTAAACAAACGATGGAATACAAACATTGGTAGTGTGCACACATCGAAAGCGTGTTGTTACGAAGTACTGCATAGTCTTCATCCTAAAGACTTGGACACATTTAACTGTCGGCAGACCCTTGTGTATGCAGTGTCACGGTAACCGGCCGATGTTAGAAATGCAATTCAAACAAATAAATCTCACGGAACAACTAGCAAGAACGTTCTCAGGAAAATTTCCTTTGGGCTTTGTTCTGTCTTTAGTATTAGTCACAGCATTTGAGCTTGTCGTGTGTCTGCCGTCGAAACTTAGCCATTTATCAATGATAAACTGGAAATTAAAATGCAGTTTTAAGCATCTACCTGTCAACACTGAAACAACTTTATAACAATGAGAAATAGTATTTGTAGTTATACATTATTACAACCATTATCAAATTTAGCATTACTAGCAGTGCACATAGAGCTGTACATACATATTCTGATCATCCAGTACGTTATGACCATCTGTATAATAGCTGGTATGTACACCTTTGGCACGGATAACAGCGGCGATGCGTCGTGACCTGGAAGAAATGAGGCCCTGGTAGGTAGCTGGAGGGAGTTGGCACCTAATTCCCGTAAACTCCGGGGATGGGGGCGATGAACTCTGACGCCACTTTCAATCGCATCCAAGATGTGTTTGGTCGAGTTAAGATCTGGTGGGTTGGGGATCCAGCACATGAAATGGAACTCTACACTGTGTTACTCGAGCCCCCCATCACACTCCTGACATTGTGACATAGCGCGTTATCTTGTTGAAAATTGCCATTGCTGTCAGGACACACGATAACCATGAAGGGATGTACGGGGTTTGAAACCAGTTTACGATACTGCTTGGCCGTCATGATGGCTTTCGCGAGCTCCAGTGGTCTCACGGATGCCAGCGTGAATGTTCCCCAGGTCATAACGGAGCTTGTCTCCGTCCCAAAAAACAGTTTTCAAGTAGCTTGTCCCCTAGAAGACGACGGTTTCGCGTCCTCTTTTCAGTACGATGAAGATGGGTCGGGATTCATCAGACCGTGTAACGCCCTGCCACTGCGCGAACGTCCAGTGCCGATGGCCACGTGCCTGTTTCAGTTGTAGTTGGGGATGTCATGCTATTAACATTGGCACATGAGTGGGTCGCTGGCTGCAGAGTCAAACCGTTACGAGACACTCTACTCTGCCAGCGTTAAGGCCTGGTGTTAGTTCCGCCAGAGTTCCGCGGCTTCACTTTGGTTTCGCCACGTGCTGCAGATACTCAGCTCAGAACTTCGCGGCTAGCCGACAGCTTGAGGCTGTTGCCAATGGGCATCACTGTGGGGGGCCGCATGGGGGTTTGTCGGGGACGGCCAGCTCGTCCCACGCATCCCCCGATCGGACTACGACTGTGGCTGCCCGGGATACTGCCCACATTGAGGCTGATCCCTCACCTGTGGTAGAGTGGGAGGTCGTTTCGAGGTGTGGCAGGGGACGAAAGACATTCTGGAGGGCTGAACGGAAGGCCTCTCCATTTTGTTTGACGAACCGGTTTCAGGCTCTGTCTCAGGCTGATACTGATCTTCGGCCGGACATGGCTGCTTGTCCTGTTCCAGCGGTTGCCCCTCAGTCGCAGAGGGTGGGATTACTGGTAGTTGGGAGCTCCAACGTCAGGCGCGTAATGGGGCGTCTTAGGGATATGGCAGCAAGAGAGGAGAAGAAAACCAATGTGCACGCCATGTGCATACCGGGTGGAGTCATTCCAGATGTGGAAAGGGTTCTTCAGGATGCCATGAAGGGGACAGGGTGCACCCATCTGCAGGTGGTCGCTCGTGTCGGCACCAATGATGTGTTTCGCTATGGACCGGAGGAAATCCTCTCTGGCTTGCGGCGGCTATCTGATCTGGTGAAGACTGCCAGTCTCGCTAGCGGGATGAAAGCAGAGGTCACCATCTGCAGCATCGTCGACAGGACTGACTGCGGACCTTTGGTACAGAGCCGAGTGGAGGGTCTGAATCGGAGGCTGAGACGGTTCTGCTACCGTGTGGGCTGCAGATTCCTCGACTTGCGCCATAGGGTGGTGGGGTTTCGGGTTTCGCTGGATAGGTCAGGAGTCCACGACACGCAGCAAGCGGCTACACGGGTAGCAGGGGTTGTGTGGCGTGGAGTGGGCGGTTTTTTAGGTTAGAAGGCCTCGGGCAAGCACAGAAAGTGCAGCAGCCTCAAAGGGTGCGGGGCAAAGGCAGGACATGCGAGGACCAAGCAGCAATCGGTATTGTAATTGTAAACTGTCGAAGCTGCATTGGTAAAGTACCGGAACTTCAAGCGCTGATAGAAAGCACCGAAGCTGAAATCGTTATAGGTACAGAAAGCTGGCTGAAGCCAGAGATAAATTCTCCCGAAATTTTTACAAAGGCACAGCCAGTGTTTAGAGAGGATAGATTGCATGCAACCGGTGGTGGAGTGTTCGTCGCTGTTAGTGGTAGTTTATCCTGTAGTGAAGTAGAAGTGGATAGTTCCTGTGAATTATTATGGGTGGAGGTTTACCTCAACAACCGAGCTAGGTTAATAGTTGGCTTCTTTTACAGACCTCCCGACTCAGCAGCATTAGTGGCCGTACAACTGAGAGAAAATTGGGAATACATTTCACATAAATTTTCTCAGCATGTTATAGTCTTAGGTGGAGATTTCAATTTACCAGATATAGACTGGGACACTCAGATGTTTAGGACGGGTGGTAGGGAGAGAGCATCGAGTGACATTATACTGAGTGCACTATCCGAAAATTACCTCGAGCAATTAAACAGAGAGCCGACTTGTGGAGATAACATCTTGGACCTACTGATAACAAACAGACCCGAAGTTTTCGATTCTGTAAGTGCAGAACAGAGAATAATTGATCATAAGGCCGTTGCAGCATCCCTGAATATGGAAGTAAATAGGAATATAAAAAAAGGGAGGAAGGTTTGTCTGTTTAGCAAGAGTAATAGAAAGCAGATTTCAGACTACCTAACAGATCAAAACGAAAATTACTATCCCGACACTGACAATGTTGAGTGTTTATGGAAAAAGTTCAAGGCAATCGCAAAATATATTTTAGACAGGTACGTGCCGAGTGAAACTGTGAGCGACGGGCAAAACCCACCGTGGATCAACAACAAAGTTAGGAAACTACTGCGAAAGCAAAGAGAGCTTCACTCCAAGTGTAAACGCAGCCAAAACCTCTCAGACAAACAGAAGCTAAACGATGTCAAAGTTAGCGTAAGGAGGGCCATGCGTGAAGCGTTCAGTGAATTCAAAAGTAAAATTCTATATACCGACTTGACAGAAAATCCTCGGAAGTTGTGGTCTTACGTTAAATCAGTAAGTGGCTCGAAACAGCATATCCAGACACTCCGGGATGGTGATGGCGTTGTAACAGAGGATGACACGCGTAAAGCTGAAATACTAAACACCTTTTTCCAAAGCTGTTTCACAGAGGAAGACCGCACTGCAGTTCCTTCCCTAAATCCTCGCACAAACGAAAAAATGGCTGACATTGAAATAAGTGTCCAAGGAATAGAAAAGCAACTGGAATCAATCAACAGAGGAAAGTCCACTGGTCCTGACGGGATACCAATTCGATTCTACACAGAGTACGCGAAAGAACTTGCCCCCCTTCTAACAGCCGTGTACCGCAAGTCTCTAGAGGAACGGAATGTTCCAAATGATTGGAAAAGAGCACAGGTAGTCCCAGTCTTCAAGAAGAGTCGTCAAGCAGATGCGCAAAATTATAGACCTATATCTCTGACGTCGATCTGTTGTAGAATTTTGGAACATGTTTTTTGCTCGCGTATCATGTCATTTCTGGAAACCCAGAATCTACTCTGTAGGAATCAACCTGGATTCCGGAAACAGCGATCGTGTGAGACCCAACTTGCTTTAGTTGTTCATGAGACCCAGATAATATTAGATACAGGCTCCCAGGTAGCTGCCATTTTCCTTGACTTCCGGAAGGCGTTCGATACAGTTCCGCACTGTCGTCTGATAAACAAAGTAAGAGCCTACGGAATATCAATCCAGCTGTGTGGCTGGATTGAAGACTTTTAGCAAACAGAACACAGCATGTTGTTATCAATGGAGAGACGTCTACAGACGTTAAAATAAACTCTGGCGTGCCACAGGGGAGTGTTATGGGACCATTGCTTTTCACAATATATATAAATGACCTAGTAGATAGTGTCGGAGGTTCCATGCGGCTTTTCTCGGATGATGCTGTGGTATACAGAGAAGTTGCAGCATTAGAAAATTGTAGCGAAATGCAGGAAGCTCTGCAGCGGATAGGCACTTGGTGTAGGGAATGGCAACTGACCCTTAGCATAGACAAATGTGATGTATTGCGAATACATAGAAAGAAGGATCCTTTATTGTTTGATTATATGGTAGCGGAACAAACACTGGTAGCAGTTACTTCTGTAAAATATCGGGGAGTATGCGTGCGGAACGGTTTGAAGTAGAATGATCAAATAAAATTAATTGTTGGTACCAGGTTGAGATTCGTTGGGAGAGTTCTTAGAAAATGTAGTCCATCAACAAAGGAGGTGGCTTACAAAACACTCGTTCGACCTATACTTGGCTATTACTCATCAGTGTGGGATCCGTACCAGATCGGGTTGACGGAGGAGATAGAGCGGCGCGTTTCGCCACAGGGTTTTTGGTTACCGTGCTAGCGTTACGGAGATGTTTAGCAAAATCAACTGGCAGACTCTGCAAGAGAGGCTCTCTGCGTCGCGGTGTAGCTTGCTCGCCAGGTTTTGAGAGGGTGCGTTTCTGGATGAGGTCTCGAATATATTGCTTCCCTCTACTTATACCTCCCGAGGAGATTACGAATGTAAAATCAGTGAGATTCGAGCGCGCACGAACGCTTTCAGACAGTCGTTCTTCCCGCGAACTATACGCGACTGGAACAGGGAACAGAAAAGGGAGGAAATGCCAGTGGCACGTAAAGTGCCCTCCGCCACACACCGTTGGGTGGCTTGCGGATTACAGATGTAGATGTAGATGTAGGTGTAGTATTTCATCAAGGCAGCACAACTGCAGGTGATGCTGACCAAGAAACACAGGAAGACTGACAACGACCTCAGACGGCCTATGTCAGTACAGTATTCATTCACAGCAATCGTGAGTGAAGGATGAGGACATTCACACAGCAGTTCTCGAATGGTCCTGAGACTTGTCAAGAAATTTAATGGTTGTTAGAGCGTTCTAATCGTTGTTTAAAGACTCTTAGTAACTCTTCTTCTTTTCCTTCAGCCGTTGCTCCGTAGTAGTGTAGGGTCGGTGTTGTTATTAACGGATATTCGATGGTTAGTTTAAGCGGTTGGCAAGGCCCCTTCCTGTCGCCACCCCGTTAACTCTTTGGATGGAACACCTGAACCCACAGCTGTATGCAAGTAGTGTTATGCATGTGAAAGTGAGCGCAAGTTTTCTAAACGTTTCTGAATAGTGTGGCTGATGCTGGCTTCGGATACCAGCCTGGTATTTGAGTAGTGGAATGTTTGAAACCTGATCCAAAAGTGGTGCTTCATACTCACCGGTGTCGGGGTGGGCTACAGAGACTTGATGACTATGTGAAAAAATACTGTTATTTATCAGTGTCGCTTTGAAGTGTAATGCTGCATTCTTACTCAGCCTCCCATAATGGTGTACAAATTCAGGCACATCAGACCAAATGCAATATAAAAGTTCGTCCATATCAGCAGTGCTTTGGTATACAGTCAACTGTGACTTCATCTTGCAAAAGAATATAGTTCCTAATTCTATCTCAGAAAGTTCGCCTAGGGTCTACAGTTGTTTCTTAACGTGCAACTGATAACTCAGCTCTACTTTGTCTGCATACGTGCCAATATGAAGTATGGAACTTCATGCCCCTGAAATAAATGATTCCGCCTATGTTTGTGTAATCTTGCTTCAGGTTGCATCTGCCGGTGAAACTTCAGTTATCTTTTCAAAAATGTAGCACACTGTCGACGAAATATTGCAATGCGTGACTGTGAAAATGTAAGCAGATTTACTTCTCATTCAACAGTGACGATTAGCATAAGTGAAACGTTGTAAATTCATAAAAGGGTATTTTTAAATTATACTAAAGCCCTCTTAATGAGGTGAAGTGACTCGACTAACACGAACTGTGATCTTCAATTACTATTGTCATATCTCATAAAGATTTATTTCACGCAAAATATTTAAATTATGCAAAATTTATTTTTTTCATTCCAAATGAAATACTCTGAACTAACAGTGGCGGGAGAGAGATATTAAAATATTGAAAACATGAATGGTCATTTACCCTGGATACTAACACTTATATTCTGTTACACACGATTAAATCTTTACGTAACAACAGTTAATCGCCTAGAAGTTTCAGCAAATACACCGAACTGACAAAAGTTATGGAATAGTGATACGCAAATATGCAGATGACGTCAGTACCAGTTACACAAGATATAAAAGGGCACTGCACTAGCAGAGCTGTTGTTTGTACTGAGGTGTTTCATCGTGACTGCGCTATGTGAATTAACTGACTTTGAACGCGAAATGGTAGTTGGAGCTAGACACATGGATGATTCCATTTCGGAAGCCGTTAGGGAATGCAATATGCCGGGATCCACAGTATCAAGAGTGTGCTGATAACACGAAATTACGGGCATTACCTGTCACCACGGACACCGCAATGGCTGACAGCCTTCACTTAGCGATTGAGAGCAGGAGTATCTGCGTAGAGTAGTCAGTGCTAACAGATAACAAACACTGCTCGTAATAACCACAGAAATCGGTATGTGACACAACATATCCGTTAGGACAGCGTGGCGAAATATGGCGTTAGTGGGCTATAGCAACAAACGAGCGTCGCGAGTGCCTTCGCTACAGCGCGACATCGCCTGCAGCCCCTCTTCCGGGCTCGTGACGCTATCGGTTGATCCTTTACAACTGGAAAATCGTGTCCTGGGCAGACGAGTCCAGAATTTAGCTGGTAACAGCAAATGGTAAGGTTCGACTGTGGCACATAGTCATGGACCCAAGTTACCAACAAGGCACTGTGCAAGCTGGTGGTGGCCCCATAATGCAATGAGATGTGTTTCCATGGGATGGACTGGATCCTCTGGTCTAACTGAACCTATAATTTTCTGAGAAATACCTATGTTCGGCTATTTGGAAACCATTTTCAAGGACTTAATTTTTATGAATGACAATGCATCATTTCACGATTTGGTGGAACAATATTCTGGACGTTCTGAGATAATTATTTGGCCAGCCACATCAGTCGACGTGAGTCTCATCGAACATTTATGGAACATAATCGAGAGGTCAGTTCGTGCACAAAATATTGCACTGGTAAGACTTTCACAATTATGGACGGCTATAAAGACAGCATGGAACAATCTTTCTGCAGGGGACTTCCAACGACTTACGATATCAGGGCTATAACATGACTTTTGTCATCCCAGTGTAAACTCGATGCAAGTTACGTTTAGTGAAATGAAGCGTCTCTCTGTAAAATCATCCTTTATTCTTAATCATACGTCAGGGAGAATTACAAATAAAACTCCATTTTCTGTGTGGCACGTCCGCTATCCAAGCATCTCACTCTGCGACGACACAACGCGCACTCTCTCTTTCTCTCTCTCTTCTGTCTGTCTCTCTCTCTCTCTCTCTCTCTCTCTTTGTGACTGATCCGCACTCTACTAATAATACAACCCCTGGTAGCCAAAGAATACCTATCACCTACGTGTTCAGGCAAGCAAGGAAACTTTCAGTGGCAAACATACCCAACATATTTCTCAATCCTGATTTCAGCTGTTGTCGCCCGTCCTTTTTGTTAGATCGAGACGAACTAACCTACGACCTTCTCGCGGAGTAGTCCCAGTGCAACAATCTGTGCCCACGCTTCTTGGCGTACTGTTGACATGATTCCTTCTCGTCACCATCGGTTCTGCAGTCATTGCAGAAGTATGGAAATGCCCGAGCATCAGTTCGGAAACGTTCGGTCACAATGTTCATCGTGCGAACGTTCTATTCCGTCGGAGAACAATAAACTTCAACAACGGGTCTTAGTGATATTCAGTGGAATGCTAGATCGATTCTTTGCATCAAAGCGACTACGGAAAGAGAGTTGTTGCAAAATAAACCATCAGCATTGGTGCGAACTGAGACGCGGTACGAGCATCAGTCACAGTTACGCTTCAAATGAAACGAGTATCTTAGAAAGGAGAGAGTAATTTGAAGAGATGGAGGTGGATCATATGACGAATTCCATTATTTCAAGAAGGTGAGAGAGAAACGGTCGTTTGGCTTAGGACATCACAAAGGATTGTTAGAGCTGCATAAAAAAGTGTTTCTTCCTACCGTACTAAATACCTCTACATATGAGGTCCGCAAGGCATGCATGACATCCATCCTAAGACCATCTGTTGAGTGCAGGTAACTGGAAAGTCGTGTGTAAAGTGCAGTGTCATCTTTGTGATGTATGAGAGCGACAGAATGTAGCGGTAGGAATCTTAGATAGAACCAATCGCTCAACGTGTCGATACGATGGAGTGAATGACCACCAGCAGCGTCACATAACAGTGCTTGGAATTTAAACGACTATTTCGGAACTTTAGGGCACCACCTCTTTTCCACATGCCGGCCAAACACAGAGAGTATCTCCTACCTGCAGCTTTCTGACTAGCTGCCTTCGAATGGTATCCGTTCCTAGATACACACATCAAAAATTGTTTGGCATCACCTCGGTTCCGAGAGTTCCGGAAGCTGTACAGAAAATTGGAATAGAGATCAACATAAACATCATTTCCGACCTTTTTATTGCTCGTAAAAAACCACACATTACATGTTGTACTACCATTAGCGAGACCTTCAGAGGTAGTGGTGTAGATTACCCGTACCTCTGATACCCAGTAGCACATCCTCTTGCATTGATGTATGCCTGTATTCGTCGTGGCATACTATCCACAAGTTCATAAAGGCACTGTTGGTCCAGATTGTTCCACTCCTCAACTGTGATTCGTCGTAGATTCCTCAGAGTGGTTGGTTGGTCACGTCGTCCATAAACAGCCCTTTTCGATCCATCCCAGACATGTTCGATAGGGATTATGTCTCGGGAACGTGCTGGCCACTCTAGTCGTTCGATATTGTTGTCATGAAGGAACTCATACACAAGATTTGCACGATGGGGGCGCGAACTGTCGTACATGAAGACGAATGGCTCGTCAGTATGTTCTCGATATGGTTGCACTATCGAACGGATGATGGTATTCACGTATCGTACAGCCGTTACGGTGCCTTCCATGACCACCAGCGGCGTACGTTGGCCCCCATAGTACTACCCCAAAACAGAAGGGGAACCTCCACTTTGCTGCACTCGCTCGACAGTGTGTCTAAGGCGTTCAGCCTGATCGGGTTGGCCTCCAAACATATCTCGGACGATTGTCTGGTTGAAAGTATATGTGACACTCATCGGTGAAGAGAACATGCCAATCCTGAGCGGTCCATCCGGCATGTTGTTGGCCCATCTGTAGCGCGCTGCATGGTGACGTGGTTGCAAAGATGGAACTCACCATGAACGTCTGGAGTGAAGTTGCACACCATGCAGCCTATTCGCACAGTTTGAGTAGCACGACGTCCTGTTGCTTCAATTAAAAGAGTATTCAACATGGTGGCGTTCCTGTCGGGGTTCCTCCGAGACATGATCAGTAGGTAGCGGTCATCCACTGCAGTAGCAGCCCTTGGGTGGCCTGAGCGAAGCATGTCACCGAAAGTTACTGTCTCTCTGTATCTTCCCCATATCCGGGTCACCGAAAGTTCCTGTCTCTCTGTATCTCCTCCATATCCGGATCACCGAAAGTTCCTGTCTCTCTGTATCTCCTCCATATCCGGATCACCGAAAGTTCCTGTCTCTCCGTATCTCCTCCATATCCGGATCACCGAAAGTTCCTGTCTCTCTATATCTCCTCCATATCCGGATCACCGAAAGTTCCTGTCTCTCTGTATCTCCTCCATATCCGGATCACCGAAAGTTCCTGTCTCTCTGTATCTCCTTCATATCCGGACAACCTCGCTTTGGTTCACTCCGAGACGCCTGGACACTTCCCTTGTTGAGAGCTCTTCCTCACACAAAGTAAGAATGCGTACGCGATAGAAACGCGGTATTGACCGTCTAGACATGGTTGAACTACAGACAACACGAGCCTCGTACCTCCTTCCTGGTGGAATGAATGGAACTGATCAGCTGTCGGACCCCTCCGTATAATAGGCGCTGCTCTTGCATGTTTGTTTACATCTTTGGGTGAGTTTAGTGACATCTCTGGTCAAAGGGACTGTGTCTGTGATACAATATTCACAGTCAATGTCTATCTTCATGTGTACTGGGAACTGGGGTAATGCACAACTTTTTTTTTCATATGTGCATAATAAAATCTGTCGTAACGTACGAAATTCCATACGACACAGAAAAATAACATCTAATCTTGCGTTTGCCTCCGAAACCTTCCAAGAACTTATAGGTACCGAGTGCAGGAACCTTCTGCGGTAACAAATCTGAATCGTGATAGTTTTTTAGTGTAACGATTTACCAACTTCCTCGTACAATAGCAAGCACAATTTCATGTAATAATCTTTTCAAGTATACGCCTCTTACGCTTTCGCCATGTGCACATGTAAAACTCACATAGTCATGCAGAGAAATGAACGATGAACATGGAACGGAAAAGTTACGATCTAACAAGAATCTAGTATCATTGAGTAATGGATCAACAACAAATGCAGAGTCTCCAATGTGGAGAGCATCGACCGTTGATATGGCTTGAAGCTCCATCGGGTTTCAATATTTTAACGGTTGGAACGAGAAAACTGACACCTTCGGCTCCGATCACTTCCCAGCTGAGTCCAACGTGAATGTTTACTGTGAGAATATGGCAGTACAACAATGTGGAAATAAGAGATAAATCAAAGAAGTGCGTCTCTTTGAATAAAATTTAACTGCGAAAAATTTATCGCTTTTCTGGATAAAATTAATGACATTTGAGAAAATTCGTAATACACAGTGTTGACAATTCCACAAAATACAGAAAAACTAAGAACAGAGCTTCAACCAAGTGGGTGAATTAGTAGCAGTGTAGAGCTGTACTCCGGTGAACTGAAGCATTAACGGGATATGGGAAACATGAGACACTAGGTAATTACTACGCTGTGCACGAAGGAACATATCCCTTTTCCAAACACCGTAATTGTCTCCCGTTGCGACGCGTAAGTTTCAAATTTGGCTGAAAGGTGCCTAAAATGTTCCTCTGTAATGGTGCAACAGGGTGGCACCTTGGGGTACCCTGGGGAACGTGTCACATTCTAAAAGAAGGCCGCAGGGCGAAAGTTCATGTGAGCTGCACGGTGGGTCAATGATGTCACATTGGCACCAAATTTCACCACTATTCCGTCCAATGTCAGCGTGCAAGTGCCACTCGATGCGAACGTCGTCACATCCCGTCTTCCCCACCCACGCACCTACGTCGAGCACATCAAAAGTGTACATGTCAGAAGCTTCGACACCTATTCAGCAGAGTGATGCATCGTGGCCGATCTAGCCCTGTAGGCAAGAACAGTTCTTACGTGCTCCACTATGGTGCGTGAGTGGCACCTTAGGTGTCGCCACACTAGCGATCTAAGAGGGAACCTCTGCCTTTCTCTTCAAGTAAATGCCAGTGGTTGACCCATCTGTTATCACGACACAGCCGAAAAAAGCATAAGCGTCTTTTTCTGCCTCAGATCGCGTTCAAATTACTTCGAATGGTTTTAAACGGGTCCTAGTGCTTCCACCCTGTCCACTAGAGCAAATACTGCCGTTACCCCACTGCCGTTACACTACGCTGCAAGTGGGTCAGATCACGTTCAGTGCCGCCGAACATCTACGACGTCCGTTGAGTGGGTGTGAATCTTATGAGGGCTGTCAGCAGTGTTGAGCATTGTCAAGAACCTCCTCCTGTTGCTCAGAGCATGTGGAGCACTGTTTTCGACAGCGACCTGTGTGAGAACCAATGCCCCAAGGGATGGTGTGCTTTCAGTGACGCCCATATAGCACTTCCTGGGGGCTTCTCGTGTCCGTACTGGGCTGCGGTATGTCTGAAATGCTTTCTTTGGCCTATTATAAGAAAACCGCGAGACATCAGCGCTAGTTGTCCTGGTTGGGACCTCCATCGCAGAGGACTTAAAAGAAGGGGTTAAATGTGGGTAAAAGGGGCTGTGACAACTTTCCCATCGTATGAGACGTCCATACTGGCAGAATTTTGAGCCAATGTGACATACTTAACCCACTTTACAACTCACACAAACCTCTGGCCAATGGCCTCCTTTTTTTAAAGGAAATATAGCTCTTGGAAGCATCACCCGGCCCGAGGGGGACGTCACAGTGCGCCACGTGTCTGTACCATCACAGAGGGAAGTTGCAGGCACGTCTCACATTGCGACATACAGGTCTGAAATTATTTCGAACCTACCCGTCAAAATGGGAAACAATTACGGGGTTTCGAAGAAGTGATCCTTTTTTACGATGTCTATAAATCCAAACACACGGTAAAAGGTGTGCTTTCGCCTGCATATCTGAGCTGTTGATTCCATGATATCGCTCTCGAACCTGCACAAAATCACACTGATAATTCTGGATTTATTGTCACCTACAGGTCTCTTAAACAAATAGTGTGGACCGTGATCTTTTTACAATCCAGTTACTTTTACCTGATTCTTATTCCGAGTAAAACAGTCTAAACTTCACACAAATTACTTTGTTTCCTTCATATAGAAGATGGCTACATTGAGTCTTCCTCAGATGTCTCAGTAACGTTATGGCTAGATACGGCAAAAACAGCTTCACTACTGAGTATTCAGCATGGTAGTTAGCGCTATTGGGTAGTTATTTTGATGGTTGGCAACAATGAACCGCATCAGTTAATCGAAGTGAACAGTGAACGCCCTGTATTCACACTTCTGTTGAATTTCTACTATCGTTTGCAGCCATTTCATTCACAAATTTTCTCAAAAGTCACAAAAATCTCACGAACATAGACCATTGGACTGGTATCGATGAGTCGAGATTTCACCGTCAGGCCACTTTACGGTGTGAAGACGACAGATCTGATATCGATGAATCAAGATTTCACCATGAGGTCGCTCGCAGCAGCTCACAAGACTTGGAACTTGTGTTCATGCTCTTTTGCAACGCAAGTCATTCATTATCCCAGATAAAAATTAAACTATGTATTTCTTTTCTTTCTATGTGTGATTTTCATTTGTGTATAATGTCTTGTTACTATGCGTCGTGCTATAACCAGTAAGTTTAAAAATTGTGTTGTAAACAGACTGATATAAAAGTACCTTATTTAAGTGGACATTTAGTGGCATAGATGTAATTGTAAAACGATAACTACTGTTCGATTATTTCATAGAACAATATATATTGCTCTTAAATTTTTAGGGGTTTATTGACAGAAGGAAATGTTCGGAACTTTTCTGAATTAATCCCACATTTATTTGTGCACTGTACTCAAAAATGATTTTGCACAAAGTAAGTGTTACAGAGGGAGTTGGAATGCAAGAAAGATCGCTGGAAATTGTAGAGATTGAGGGATATTTGTAAATGGATATGTTTCAACATATGATTATATTTTCAAAGTGTGATTATGGTATGATTTGACCCACCAGCCGTAAGGAGACGCACAGTGAAGCCTCCTTCAAACTCCGCAGGGAACTCATATTGCAGACTCACCCGAATAGGTGGTACATCCGTGTTCTTCATGAAGATCACTCAACATACGGCGATCACGCTGCTTACATGCCCTATCAGGAGTGGTAACAACACTAAACACCAACAACACTATTGTACCCTGATGGCTGTTTCCACTTGCCACAGAGAATTACAACTTACATACCGATCGATGGTGTATATCCGTGCATAGCGTTACATAAACGTCCGATCATACCCTACAGGTGCTTTTCATTTTTGGCAAGCATCGTAGATGTCATTTTCGTCACGTGCTCCATCGTCCCAACCTTATTATCAGTGGCTGCTCCTTTGCTTCAGGAGGTTTGTTGATGATTCAGGAACCTAGATCGTTTGGCGAGAAGATCTTATAGATGCAATCGTTCATGTTCCATAAACTCCCAAAGAATCCTTAGAAATAGTTTGTCTTATCTTTGTTGCTGGCCGAAGCACAGCAGACCGTGATCCTGCTGGCCAGTGCACGGCAAACTGTCCTGTCTCTGGCCAGTGCATGGCAGACTTTGAGGCTGCTGGCCGGTGCACGGCAAACTGTAATACCTCTGGCCGCTGAACGGCGGACCGTGCTGCCACAGGCCGGAGCACGGCAGACCGTGCTGCTGCTGGCCGGTACATGGCAGACAGTGCGGCCGCTGGCCGCTGAACGGCAGACCGTGCTGCCGCTTGCCGGTGCACAGCAGATCGTGCTGAAACTGACCGGTGCACGACAGACCGTGCTGCTGCTGGCCAGTGCACGGCAGAATACGCTGCCGCTGGCTGGTGCAAGGGAGACTGTGCTGCTGCTGGCCGGTGCAAGGAAGGCTGTGCTGCCGCTGGCCGGTGCATGGCAAGCCATGCTGCCGTTGGCCGGTGCACGGAAGACCGTGCTGCCGCTGGCTGTTGCACGGAAACAGTGCTGCTGCTGAACGGTGCACGGCAGACCGTGCTGCCTCTGGCCGGTGCACGGCAGACTGTGCTGCCTCTGGCCTGTGCATGGCATACCATGCTGCTACTGACCGGTGCACGACAGACTGTGCTACTGCTGATTGGTGCATGGCAGACAGTGCTGCCTCTGGTCGGTTCACGGCAGGCCGTTCTGCCTCTGGCTGGTGCACAGCACACTGTGCGGCTGCTGGCTAGTACTCGGTAGACCATGCTGCCACTGGCTGGTTCACAGCAGACCTTACCCCCATTGGCCGTTGCACTGCTGACCGTGCTGCCTCTGGCCTGTCCACGGCAGACCGTGCTGCAGCTGGCAGGTGCACAGCATACAGTGCTGCTGCTGGCAGGTGCACAGCAGTCCGTGCTGCCTCTGGCCAGTGCACGGTAGTCCGTGCTGCCTCTGACCGGAGCATGGCAGGCCGTGCGGCCTCTGGCCAGAGCATGGCAGGCCGTGCTCCTTCTGGCCGGTGTATGGCAGACCGTGCTCCTTCTGGCCGGTGTACGGCAGACCGTGCTGCTGCTGGCCGGTGCACAGCAGACCGAGCTGCATCTGGCCGATGGACGGCAGACAATGCTGCCGCTGGCTGATGCACGGCAGACTGTGCTGGAGCTGTCCATTGCACGGCTGACCGTGCTGCCGCTGGCCGGTGCACGGCAAAACGTACTGACACTGGCCGGTGCACGGCAGACTGCACTGCTGCTGGATGGTGCATGGCAAACCCAGGTGCCCTGGCTGGTGCACGACATTCCATGCCGCCACTGGCTGGTGCACGGCAGACTACAATGCCGCTGGCTGGAGCAAGGGAGACTATGCTGCTGCTGACCGGTGCAAGGAAGGCTGCGCTGTCGCTGGCTGGTGCATGGCATGCCATGCTGCCGCTGGCTGGTGCACGGAAGACCGTGCTCCCGCTGGCTGGTGCACAGCAAACCGTGCTGCTGCTGGACGGTGCACTGCAGACCGTACTGCCTATGGCCGGTGCATGGCTGATTGTGCCTGTGCTGGAAGGTGCACTGCAGACCGTGCTGCTTCTGGCAGGTGCAGGACTATATGTGTTGCTGTTGGCTAGTGCATGGCTGACCGTGCTGCTGGTGGCAGGTGCACGGCAGAGTGAGCTGCTGCTGGCCTCTGCACGGCAGACCGTGCTGCCTCTGGCCGGTGCATGGCATACCATGCTGCCACTGGCCGCTGCACAACAGACTGTGCTACTGCTAACTGGTGCACGGCAGACAGTGCTGCCTCTGGTTGGTGCACAGCACACCGTGCTGCTGCTGGCCAGTGCTCGGCA
Organism: Schistocerca gregaria; assembly: GCF_023897955.1. NCBI lineage: Eukaryota > Metazoa > Arthropoda > Insecta > Orthoptera > Acrididae > Schistocerca > Schistocerca gregaria. The sequence continues at coordinate 30,051,085 of NC_064924.1, read as the reverse complement.
GACCATGCTGCCACTGGCTGGTTCACAGCATACAGTGCTGCTGCTGGCAGGTGCATGGTACACCTTGCTGCCACTTGTCGGTGTATTGCAGACTGTGCTGCCTCTGGCGGTGCATGGCAGATCGTACTGCAGCTGCCATGTGCACGCCCACCAGTACTGCTACTGGCAGGTGCACGGCAGACTGTTTTGCGTCTGGCCGGTGCACGGTAGACCGAGCTGCCCTGGCTGGTGCACGGCAGACCGTGCTGCTGCCGGCCAGTGCACGGCAGACCGTGCTGACTCTGGCCAGTTTACAGAAGACTGTGCTGCCGCTGGCAAGTGCGCGGTAGACCCAGTGGCCCCTGGCCGGTGGACGACATTCCGTGCTGCTGCGGGCTGGTTCACAGCAGGCCGTGATACCGCTGTATGGTGCACGACATTCCGTACTGCCGCTGGCTGGGGCACTACATTCCATGATGCAGTTGGCGGTGCACGGCAGACCAAGCTACTGCTGGCCGGTGCACGGCAAACTGTGCTGCCCCTGGCCGGTGCGAGACTATATGTGTTGCCGCTGCCTGGTGCACGGTAGACCATGCTGCCATTGGCTGTTGCATGGCAGACCGTGCTGCTGCTGGCCGGTGCATGGCAGCCCGTGCTACTGCTGACTGGTGCATGGCAGACAATGCTGCCTCTGGTTGGTTTACTTCAGGCCTTGCTACCTCTGGCTGGTGCAGGCAGACCATGCTGCCACTGACTGGTGCACGGTAGTCCGTGCTGCTGGTGGACGGTGCACAGCAGACTGTGCTGTTGTTGGCCAGTGCACGGCAGACCGTGCTAGCCCTGGCTAGTGCACGGCAGGCCCTGCTCCCGCTGTCTAGTATACGGCAGACCATGCTGCTGCTGGCCGTTGAAAGGAAGGCTGTGCTGCTGCTGGCCGGTCCATGGCAGGCCATGCTTCTGCTGGACGGTGCACGGCAGACCGTGCTGCTCTGGTCGGTCCACGACAGGCTGTGCTGCCGCTGGGCAGTGCACTACATTCCATGCTGTTGCTGGCTGGTGCATGGAAGACATGGCTGCCGCTGGCTGGTGCATGGCAGAAAGTGCTGCAGCTGGCCAGTGCATGGCTGATCGTGCTTCCACTGGCCGGTGCACGGCAGAATACGCTGCCGCTGGCTGGTGCAAGGGAGACTGTGCTGATGCTGGCCAGTGCAAGGAAGGCTGTGCTGCCACTGGCCGGTGCATGGCAAGCCATGCTGCTGCTGGACAGTGCATGGCAGACCGTGCTGCCTCTGGCCGGTGCACGGCAGACTGTGCTGCCTGTGGCCGATGGATGGCATACCATGCTGCCACTGACCGGTGCACGACAGACTGTGCTACTGCTGACTGGTGCATGGCAGACAGTGCTGCCTCTAGTCGGTTCACGGCAGGCCGTGCTCCCTCTGGCTGCTGCAAGGCACACTGTGCTGCTGCTGGCCGGTGCTCGGTAGACCATGCTGCCACTGGCTGGTTCACAGCAGACTGTACTGCCATTGGCCGTTGCACTGCTGACCGTGCTGCCTCTGGCCTGTGCACGGCAGACCGTGCTGCAGCTGGCAGGTGCACGGCAGACCCTGCTGCCTCTGGCTGGTGCACGGTAGTCCGTGCTGCCTCTGGCCGGAGCATGGCAGGCCGAGCTGCATCTGGCCAATGGACGGCAGACTATGCAGATGCTGGCTGGTGCACGGCATACTGTGCTGCAGCTGTCCATTGCACGGCAGACCATACTGACACTGGCCGGTGCACGGCAGACCGCACTGCTGCTGGCTGGTGCACGGCAAACCCAGGTGCCCCTGGCCGGTGCATGACATTCGATGCTGCCGCTGGGTGGTGCACGGTAGTCCGTGCTGCCGCTGGCCAGTGCATGGGAGACTGTACTGCCTCTGGCCGGTGCATGGCTGAGTGTGCAGATGCACTGCAGACTGTGCTGCCTCTGCCTGGTGTACGACAGACCATGCTGCTACTGGCCGGTGCACGGCAGACTACGATGCCGCTGGCTGGTGCAAGGGAGACTGTGCTGCTGCTGGCCGGTGCAAGGAAGGCTGTGCTGCCACTGGCCGGTGCATGGCAGGCCATGCTACTGCTGGCCGGTGAACGGAAGACCGTGCTGCCGCTGGCTGGTGCATAGCAAACCGTGCTGCTGCTGGACGGTGCACGGCAGACCATGCTGCCTCTGGTCGGTGCACGACAGGCCTTGCTGCTGCTGGCCGGTGCACTACATTCTCTGCTGATGCTGGCTGGTGCATGGCAGACATGGCTGCCACTGGCTGGTGAATGACAGACAGTGCTGCTGCTGGCCGGTGCATGGCTTATCGTGCAGACAGTGGCCGGTACATGGGAGACCGCGCTGCTTCTTGCCGGTGCACAGCATTACCAGCTACCCCTGGCCGGGCCCCGACATTCCGTGCTGCCACTGGCTGATGCACAAAATTCCGTTAGCGGTGCAATTCAGACCGTACTGCCTATGGCCGGCGCATGGCTGATTGTGCCCGCGCTGGCAGGTGCACAGCAGACCGTGTTGCCTCTGGCCGGTATACGACAGACCATGATTCCCCTGGCCGGTGCACGGCAGACTGCGCTGCTTCTGGCCAGTGCAAGACTATATGTGTTGCCGTTGGCTGGTGCATGGCTCACCGTTCTGCTGCTGGCAGGTGCACAGCAGACCGTGCTGCTGCTGGCCTCTGCACGGCGAACTGTGCTGCCTCTGGCTGGTGCATGGCATACCATGCTGCCACTGGCCGCTGCACGACAGACTGTGCTACTGCTAACTGGTGCACGGCACACTGTGCTGCTGGCCGGTGCTCGGCAGACCATGCTGCCGCTGGCTGGTTCACAGCAAACAGTGCTGCCGTTGGCCGTTGCACAGCTGACCGTGCTGCAGCTGGCAGGTGCACAGCATACACTGCTGTTGCTGGCAGGTGCATGGTACACGGTGCTGCCACTTGAAGGTGTATGGCAGACTATGCTGCCTCTGGCCGATGCACGGCAGATAGTACTGCAGCTGGCAGGTGCACGGCAATCAGTACTGCTGCTGGCAGGTGCACGGCAGACTGAGCTGCGTCTGGCCAGTGCATGGTAGACCGAGCTGAAGCTGGCTGGTGCACAGCAGACTGTGCTGTTGCCGGCCAGTGCACGGCAAACCTTGCTGACTCTCGCCAGTTTACGGAAGACCGTGCTGCCACTGGCAGGTGCACGGTAGACCATGCTGCAATTGGCTGTTGCACGGTGGACAGTTCTGCTGCTGGCAGGTGCACGGCAGACCATGCTGCTGCTGGCCGGAGCACGGCAGCCCGTGCTACTACTGACTGGTGCATTGCTGATAGTTCTGCCTCTGGTCTGTTCACTTCAGGCCTTGCTACCTCTTGCTGGCGCACGGCAGACCGTGCTTTCGCTGACTGGTGCACGGTACTCCGTGCTGCTGGTGGACAGTGCACGGCAGACTGTGCTGTTGTTGGCCAGTGCACGGCAGACCATGCTGGCTCTGGCTGGTGCACGGCAGGCCCTGCTCCCGCTGTCTAGTGCACGGTAGACCGTGCTGCTGCAGGACAGTGCACGGCAGACCATGCTGCTGCTGGACAGTGCACAGCAGACCGAGCTGCATCTGCCCGATGCATGGCAGACAAAGCTGCCCCTGGCCGGTGCATGACATTCCTTGCTGCCACTGGCGGTGCACGGCAGACCGTACTGCCACTGGCCGGTGCATGGCTGATTGTGCTGCCGCTGGCAGGTGCGCAGCAGACCGTGCTGCTTCTGGTCGGTTCACGGCAGGCCGTGCTGCCTCTGGCTGGTGCACGGCACACTGTGCTGCTGCTGGCCGGTGCTCGGTACATCATGCTGCCACTGGCTGGTTCACAGCAGACCGTACTGCCGTTGGCCGTTGCAGTGCTGATTGTGATGCCTCTGGCCTGTGCATGGCAGACCGTGCTGCAGCTGGCAGGTGCATGGCAAACAGTACTGCTGCTGGCAGGTGCACGGCAGACCGTGCTGCCTCTGGCTGGTGCACGGTAGTCTGTGCTGCCTCTGTCCGGAGCATGGCAGGCCATGCAGCCTCTGGCCGGAGCATGGCAGGCTTTGCTCCTTCTGGCCGGTGCACGGCAGACAGTGCTGCTGCTGGCCAGTGCACAGCAGACCGAGCTGCATCTGGCCGATGAACCCCAGAGAATGCAGCCACTGGCTGGTGCACGGCAGATTGTGCTAGAGCTGTCCATTGCACGGCTGACCGTGCTGCCACTGGCCGTTGCACGGCACACCGTACTGTCAGTGACCGGTGCACGGTAGACTGCACTGCTGCTGGCCGGTGCAAGGCAAACCCAGGTGCCCCTGGCCGGTGCACGACATTCCATGCTGCCGCTTGGTGGTGCAAGGCAGGCCGTGCTGCTGCTGGCCGGTGCACAACATTCTGTGCTGCCGCTGGCGGAGCACGGGAGACCGTATTGCCTCTGGCCGGTGCATGGCTGATTGTGCTGCCACTGGCAGATGCACAGCAGACCGTCTGCCTCTGCCTGGTGTACGACAGACCATGCTGCTACTGGCCAGTGCATAGCTGATCGTGCTGACACTGGCCGGTACACGGCAGACCGCGCTGTTCCTTGCCGGTGCACAGCATTCCCAACTACCCCTGGCCGGTGCCCGACATTCCGTGCTGCCGCTGGCTATGCACGACATTCCGTGCACATTCCGGTGCACTGCAGACTGTACTGCCCATGGCCGGTGCATGGCTGATTGTGCCTGCGCTGGCAGGTGCACAGCAGACTGTGCTGCCTCTGGCCGGTATACGACAGACCATGTTTCCCCTGGCCGGTGCACGGCAGACCAAGCTGCTGCTGGCCGGTGCACGGCAGACTGTGCTGCTTCTGGCCAGTGCAAGACTATATGTGTTGCCGTTGGCTGATGCATGGCTGACAGTGCTGCTGCTGGCAGGTGCACAGCAGACCGTGCTGCTACTGTCCTCTGCACGGCAGACCGTGCTGCCTCTGGCCGGTGCATGGCATACCATGATGCCACTGGCCGCTGCATGACAGACTGTGCTACTGCTAACTGGTGCACGGCAGACAGTGCTGCCTCTGGTCAGTTCACAGCAGGCCGTGCTGCCTCTGGCTGTTGCACGGCACACCGTGTTGCTGGTGGCCTGTGCTCGGAAGACCATGCTGCTGCTGGCTGGTTCAGAGCAGACCGTGCTGCCGTTGGCCGTTCCACAGCTGACCGTGTTGCCTCTGTCCTGTGCACGGCAGACCGTGCTACAGCTGGCAGGTTCACAGCATACAGTGCTGCTGCTGGCAGGTGCATGGTACAACATGCTGCCACTTGCCGGTGTATGGCAGACTGTGCTGCCTCTGGCCGGTGCACGGCAGATCGTACTGCAGCTTGGAGGTGCACGGCAATCTGTACTGCTGCTGGCAGGTGCACGGCAGACTGTGCTGCATCTGGCCGGTGCACGGTAGACCGAGCTGCCGCTGGCTGGAGCACGGCAGACCGTGCTGCTACCGGCCAGTGCACAGCAGACCATGCTGACTCTCTCCAGTTTACGGAAGACTGTGCTGCCGCTGGCAAGTGCACGGTAGATCCAGCTTCCCCTGGCCAGTGCACGACATTCCGTGCTGCTGCTGGCTGGTTCACAGCAGACCTTGATGCCGCTTTCCGGTTCACGACATTCCGTACTGCCGCTGGCTGGCGCAAGACATTCCATGATGCAGCTGGCAGTGCACGGCAGACTGTGCTGCCCCTGGGCGGTGCAAGACTATATGTGTTGCCGCTGCCTGGTGCACGGTAGACCATGCTGCCATTGGCTGTTGCACGGCAGACCATTCTGCTGCTGGCAGGTGCATGGCAGACCTTGCTGCTGCTGGCCGGTGCACGGCAGCCCGTGCTACTGATGACTGGTGCATGGCAGACAGTGCTGACGCTGGACGGTGCACGACATTCCGTGCTGCCACTGGCTGGCGCAAGACATACCATGATGCCACTGGCCGCTGCATGACAGACTGTGCTACTGCTAACTGGTGCACGGCAGACAGTGCTGCCTCTGGTCGGTTCACTTCAGGCCTTGCTACCTCTGGCTGGTGCACGGCAGACCGTGCTGGCCCTGGCTGATGCACGGCAGGCACAGATCCCGCTGTCTAGTGCACGGCAGACCGGTGCACGGCAGACCATGCTGCTGCCGGCCAGTGCACAGCAGACCAAGCTGCATCTGCCTGATGCATGGCAGACAATGCTGCCGCTGGCCGGTGCACGACATTCTGTGCTGCCGAAGGCTGGTGCACGACATTCCATGCTGCCGCTGGCAGGGCACGGCAGATCGTACTGCTTCTGGCCGGTGCATGGCTGATTGAGCTGCCGCTGGCAGGTGCACAGCAGACCGTGCTGCCTGTGGAAGGTGTACGACAGACCATGGTGTCACTGGCCGGTGCACGCCAGACAAAGCTGTTGCTGGCCGGTGCACAGCAGATCGTGCTGCACCTGGCATGTTCACGGCAACCAGTACTGCTGCTGGCAGGTGTACGGCAGACCATGCTGCCTCTGACCGGTGCACAGTAGACCGAGCTGCCACTGGCTGGTGCACGGCAGACCATGCTGCCACTTGCCGGTACACGGCTGATTGTGCTTCCACAGGCTGGTGCACAGCAGACCGTACTGCCACTGCTCGGTACATGACAGACTGTGCTGCCGCTGGCAGATGCACAACAGACCGTGCTGCCTCTAGCCGGTATACTAGAGACCATACTGCCACTGGCCTGTGTATGGCAGACCGTGCTACCGCTGGCTGGTGAAGGGCAGACTGTGCTACCACTTGCCGGTGCATAGCTGACCATGCTGCCGCTGACCCGTGCACCGCATGCCTTGTTGCCACTGGCCGGTGCACGGCCGACCGTGATGCCGCTGGCCGTGCATGGAGGCTGTGCTGCCACTGGCTGGTGTACGGCAGACGACACTGCCACTGGCTGGTGCACAGCAGACTGCGCTGCCGCTTGCCGGTGCAAGGCAGACCGTGCTGCCTCTGGCCGGTGCATGGCAGACCATGCTGCTGCTAGCCGGTGCACAGCATTCCTTGCTGCCTCTCGATGGTACACGATATCGCGTGCTGTTGCTGGCTGGTGCATGGCTCACCGTGTTGCCGCTGGATGGTACACGACAGACCGTGCCGCTAATGCACGGTTTACAGCTGATCATGCTGCCACTGGCGGGTGCAGGGCAGACCATGCTAATACTGGCCGGTGCACGGCAGACCGCGGTGCAGCTGGTCGGTGCACGGCAGACCCAGCTCCCCCTGGCTGGTGCACGACATTCCGTGCTACTGCTGGCTGGTGCACGGCAGGCTGTACTGCTGCTGGCCAGTGCATGACTTTCCGTGCTGCCGCTGGCTGGTGCACGACATTCCATGCTGCCGCTGGCCGGTGCACAGCAGACCATGCTGACACTGGCCGGTGCACAGCGGACCAAGCTGCTGCTGGCCGGTGCACGGAGGACAGTGCTGCCTCTGGCCGTAGTACGACAGACCATGCTGCCACTGGCCGGTGAACAGCGGACCAAGCTGCTGCTGGCCGGTGCATTGCAGACCGTGCTGCCTCTGGCCGGTGTACGACAGACCATGCTGCCACTGGCCGGTTCACAGCGGACCAAACTGCTGCTGGCCGGTGCATGGCAGACCATGCTGCTCCTGGGCGGTGCACGGCAGAATGTGCTGCCACTGGCTGGTGCACTGCAGTCTGTGCTGCTGTTGGCCATTGCATGGCTCACCATACTGCCTCTGGCCTGTGCACGGCCGACCGTGATGCAGATGGCAGGTGCACGGCATACAGTTCTGCTGCTGGCAGGTGCATGGCAGAACGTTTTAACTCAGGCCGGTGTACGGCAGGCCATGCTGCCTCTGACCGGTGCACGGCAGACCGTGCTGCAGCTGGCAGGTTCATTGTACTGCATTGGAGTGAAGCTAGAGAACTAGCCTTCACACCCTCAGGACAAAGACGTAACACAGAAATGGAGTCGCGATCCAATATGTAAATTTCCATTTCCGCTTCTCTCCGAGATATAGTTGTGGCTGTTGTTACTGCATTTAGCATCACCTAGTTGTCTGCTAGGTGCACTCCGAAGCAATACAATGAGCGTAACTTAGCATTCACTCCCTCAGGATAAAGACGCAACACAGAAACTGCGTCGCGATTCAATACATAAGCTATTATGGCTGCTTCTCTCTGAGAGATTAGAGTGGCTGTTGTCACAGCATGTAGCCTCACCTGGTGGTCCTGTAGCTGGTCTCCGATGCACCGCAGTGTACATAACTTAGCCTTCGCACCCTCAGGATGAAGATAAACTCTGAAAGTGCGTGACGGATCAATACTTTAGTTTCCATTGTGGCTTCGCTCCGAGAGACTGGTGTGGCTGTTGTCACAACATGTAGCATCACCTGGTGGTCAAGTAGCTGGTCTCTGATGCACCACAGTGTACATAACTTAGCCTTCGCACCCTCAGGATGAAGATAAACTCAGAAAGTGCGATGCGGATAAATACTTTAGTTTCCATTGCGGCTTCTCCCCGAGAGACTAGTGTGGCTGTTGTCACAGCATGTAGCATCACCTGGTGGTCCTCTAGCAGCACTCCGATGCATTACAATGAGCGTAACTTAGCCTTCTCACCCTCATTATAAAGACGCAACACAGAAATTTCGTCGCGATCCAAAATATGTAAGTTTCCATTTCCGCTTCTCTCCGAGAGACAGTTGTGGCTGTTGTTACTGCATTTAGCATCACATAGTTGCTTGCTAGCTGCACTCCGTTGCAATACAATGAGCGTAACTTAGCCTTCACACCCTCAGGATAAAGACGAAACACAGAAACTTAGTCGCGATTCAGTTCGTAAGCTACTATGGCTGCTTCTCTCCGAGAGAATAGTGTGGCTGTTGTCACAGCATGTAGCATCACCTGGTGGTCGTCTAGCAGCGCTCCTATGAAGTGCAATGAGCGTAACGTAGCCTTCACACCTTCAGCACGAAGATACAAAAAAGGAATTGCGTCGCTATCGAATACGTAAGTTTCCAAGGCAGCTTCTCTTCAAGAGACTAGTGTTGCTGTTGTCACAGCATGTGGCATTAGCTGGTGGTCCTGTAGCAGCACTTCGATGCATTCCAATGAGCGTAACTTAGCCTTCACACCCTCAGGATAAAGACGCAACACAGAAATTTCGTCGCGATCCAATATGTAAATTTCCATTTCCGGTTCTCTCCGAGATATAGTTGTGGCTGTTGTAACTGCATTTAGCATCACCTAGTTGTCTGCTAGGTGCACTACGATGCAATACTAAGAGCGTAACTTAGCATTCACTCCCTCAGGATAAAGACGCAACACAGAAACTGCGTCGCGATTCAATACGTAAGCTTATATAGCTGCTTCTCTCCGAGATATAAGAGTGGCTGTTGTCACAGCATGTAGCCTCACCTGGTGGTCCTGTAGCTGGTGTCCGATGCACCACAGTGTACATAACTTAGCCTTCGCACCCTCAGTATGAAGATAAACTCAGAAAGTGCGTTGCGGATCAATACTTTAGTTTCCAATGCAGCTTCTCTCCGAGAACTAGTGTGGCTGTTGTCACAGCATGTAGCCTCACCTGGTGGTCCTGTAGCTGGTGTCCGATGCACCACAGTGTACATAACTTAGCCTCCGCACCCTCAGGATGAAGATAAACTCAGAAAGTGTGTCGCGGATCCATACTTTAGTTTCCATTGCGGTTCCTCCCCGAGAGACTTGTGTGGCGGTTGTCACAACTTGTAGCATCACCTGGTGGTCGTCTAGCTGAACGCAGATGCAATACAATGTGCGTAACGTAGCCTCCACACCCTCAGGACGAAGATAAAGTCAGAAAGTGCGTCGCGGATCAATACATTTGTTTCCATTGCGGCTTCTCTCCGAGAGATGTATGTCGCTGTTGTCACAGAATGTAGCATCAGGTGGTGGTCCTCTAGCAGCACTCCGAATCATTACAATGAGCGTAACTTAGCCTTCACACCCTCAGGATAAAGACGCAACACAGAAATTTCGTCGCGATCCAATATGTAAGTTTCCACTGCCGCTTCTTCCGAGAGACTGTTGTGGCTGTTGTTACTGCTTTTAGCATCACCAAGTGGTCTTCTAGCTGGCCTCCGACAATACAATGAAAGTATCTCAGCATTCACTCCCTCAGCATAAAGACGCAACACAGAAACTGCGTCGATATTAAATACGTAAGCTACTATGGCTGCTTCTCTCCGAGAGAATAGTGTGGCTGTTGTCACAGCATGTAGCCACACCTTGTGGCATTGTAGCTGGTCTCCGTTGCACCACACTGTGCATAACGTAGCCTTCACACCCTCAGAACGAAGATACAAAACAGGAATTGCGTCGCGATCCAATACGTAAATTTCCATGGCGGCTTCTCTCCGAGAGACTAGTGTGGCTGTTGTCACAGCATGTAGCATCAGCTGGTGGTCCTCTAGCAGCACTCCGATGCATTACAATGATTGTAACGTAGCCTTCACACCCTCAGGATAAAGACGCAACACAGAAATTTCGTAGCGATTCAATATCAAAGTTTATATTGCAGCTTCTCACCGAGAGACCGTTGTGGCTGTTGTTACAGCATTTAGCATCACCTAGTGGTCTTCTAGGTGAACACCGATGCAATGCATTGAGCGCAACTTAGTATTCAGCCCCTCAGGATAAAAACGCAACCAGGAATTGCGTCGCGGTTCAATACATAAGCTACAATGGCTGCTTCTCCCCGAGAGACTAGTGTGGCAGTTGTCACAGCATGTAGCATCAGCTGGTGGTCCTCTAGCAGCACTCCGATGCATTACAATGAGCGTAACTGAGCCTTCACACCCTCAGGATAAAGACGCAACACAGAAACTGAGTCGCGATTCATTTTGTAAGCTACTATGGGTGCTTCCCTCCGAGAGAATAGTGTGGCTGTTGTCACTGCATGTAGCATCACCTGGTGGTCCTGTAGCTGGTCTCTGATGCACCACCGTGTGCATAACATAGCTTTCGCACCCTCAGGATGCAGATAAACTCAGAAAGTGTGTCGCGGATCAATACTTTAGTTTCGTTTGCGGCTCCTCTCCGAGAGACTTGTGTGGCGGTTGTCACAGCATGTTGTATCACCTTGTGGTCGTCTAGCTGATCTCAGATGCAATACAATGTGCGTAACGTACCCATCACACCCTCAGGACGAAGATAAAGTCAGAAAGTGCGTCGCGGATCAATACTTTAGTTTCCATTGCGGCTTCTCTCCGAAAGATGAGTGTGGCTGTTGTCACAGCATGTTACCTCACCTGGTGGCCCTGTAGCTGGTCTCTGATGCACCACACTGTGCATAACTTAGTCTTCGCACCCTCAGGATGAAGATAAACCCAGAAATTGCTTCGGGGATCAATACTTTAGTTTCCATGGCGTCTTCTCTATGATAGACTAGTGTGGCTGTTGTCACAGCATGTAGCATCACCTGGTGGTCGTCCAGCTGAACTCAGATGCAATACAATGTGCGTAACGTAGCCTTAACACCCTCAGGATAAAGACGCAACACAGAAACTGAGTCACGATTTAATTCGCAAGCTACTGTGGCTGCTTCTCTCCGATAGACTAGTGTGGCTGTTGTCACAGCACGTAGCCTCACCTGGTGATCCTGTAGCTGGTCTCCGATGCACCACACTGTTCATAACTTTTAGTCATCGCACCCTCAGGATGAAGATAAACCCAGAAATTGCTTTGGGGTTCAATACTTTAGTTTCCATTGCGGCTTCTCTCCGAGAGACTAGTGTGGCTGTTGTAACAGCATGTAGCGTCAGCTGGTGGTCCTCTAGCAGCACTCCGATGCATAACAATCATCGTAACGTAGCCTTCACACCATCAGGATAAAGGCACAACACAGAAATTTCGTCGCGATCCAATATGTAAGTTTCCATTGCCGCTTCTTCCGAGAGACTGTTGTGGCTGTTGATACTGCATTTAGCATCACCGAGTGGTCTTCTAGCTGGGCTCCGACAATACAATTAGCGTATCTCAGCATTCACTCCCTCAGGATAAAGACGCAACACTGAAACTGCGTCGCGATTCAATTCGTAAGCTACTATGGCTGCTTTTCTCCGAGAGACTAGTGTGGCTGTTGTCACAGCATGTAGCATCAGCTGGAGGTCCTCTAGCAGCATTCCGATGCATTACAATGATGGTAACGTAGCCTTCACACCCTCAGCATAAAGACGCAACACAGAAATTTCGTCCGGATCCAACATGTAAGTTTCCATTGCCGCGTCACTCCGAGAGACAGTTGTGGCTGTTGTTACAGCATTTAGCATCACCTAGTGGTCTTCCAGCTGCACTCCGATGCAATGCATTGAGCGCAACTTAGCCTTCACACCCTCAGGATAAGGACGCAACACAGAAACTGAGTCGTGATTCAATTCGTAAGCTACTATGGCCGCTTCTCTCCGAGAGAATATTGTTTCTGTTGTCACTGCATGTAGCATCACCTGGTGGTCCTGTAGCTGGTCTCCGATGCACCACAGTGTGCATACCTTATCCTTCGCACCCTCAGGATGACGATAAAGTCAGAAAGTGCGTCGCGGATCAATACTTTAGTTTCCAATGCGGCTTCTCTCCGAAAGAATAGTGTGGCTGTTGTCACAGCATGTAGCATCACCTGGTGGTCATCTATCTGCAGTCCGATGCATTACAATTAGCGTAACGTATCCTTCACACCCTCAGAACGAAGATACAAAACAGGAATTGCGTCGCGATCCAATATGTAAGTTTCCATGGCGGCCACTCCCCAAGAGACAAGGGTGGCTGTTGTCACAGCATGTAGCCTCACCTGGTGGTCCTGTAGCTGGTCTCCGTTGCACCACACTGTGCATAACTTAGTCTTCGCACCCTCCGGATGAAGATAAGCCCAGAAATTGCTTCGGGGATCAATACTTTAGTTTCCATTTCCGCTTCTCTCCGAGAGACTTGTGTGGCGGTTGTCACAGGATGTAGCATCACCTAGTGGTCGTCTAGCTGAACTCAGATGCAATACAATGTGCGTAACGTAGCCTTCACACCCTCAGTACGAAGATAAAGTCAGAAAGTGCGTCGCGGATCAATACTTTAGTTTCCATTGCGGCTTCTCTGCGAGAGATGAGTGTGGCTGTTGTCACAGAATGTAGCATAAGGTGGTGGTCCTCTAGCAGCATTTCGATGCATTACAATGAGCGTAACTTAGCCTTCACACCCTCAGGATAAAGACGCAACACAGAAATTTCGTCGCGATACAATATGTAAGTTTCCATTGCCACTTTTTCCGAGAGACTGTTGTGGCTGTTGTTACTGAATTTAGCATCACCAAGTGGTCTTCTAGCCGGCCTCCGACAATACAATGAGCGTGTCTCAGCATTCACTCCCTCAGGATAAAAACGCAACACAGGAATTGCGTCGCCGTTCAATACGTAAGATACTATGGCTGCTTCTCTCCGAGAGACTAGTGTGGCTGCTGTCACAGCATGTAGCCTCAGCTGGTGGTCCTGTAGCTGGTCTCCGTTGCTCCACACTGTGCATAACTTAGTCTTCGCTCCTTAGGATGATGATAAACCCAGAAATTGCTTCGGGGAGCATCACTTTAGTTTTCATCGCGGCTTCTCTCCGAGAGACTAGTGTGGCTGTTGTCACAGCATTTAGTATCAGCTGGTGGTCCTCTATCTGCACTCCGATGCATTACAATGAGCGTAACGTAGCCTTCACACCATCAGGATAAAGACGCAACACAGAAATTTCGTCGCGATCCAATATTTAAGTTTCCATTGTCGCTTTTCTCCGAGAGACAGTTGTTTCTGTTGTTACAGCATTTAGCATCACCTAGTGGTCTTCTAGCTGCACTCCGAAAGACTAGTGTGGCTGTTGTCACAGCATGTAGTATCAGCTGGTGGTCCTCTAGCAGCACTCCGATGCATTACAATGAGCGTAACATAGCCTTCACACCCTCAGGATAAAGACGCAACACAGAAATTTCGTCGCGATCCAATATGCAAGTTTCCCTTGTCGCTTTTCTCCGAGAGACAGTTGTGGCTGTTGTTACAGCATGTAGCATCAGCTGGTGGTCCTCTAGCAGCACTCCGATGCATTACAATGAGTGTAACTTAGCCTTCACACCCTCAGGATAAAGACGCAAGACAGAAACTGAGTCGCGACAATTCGTAAGCTACTATGGCTGCTTCTCTCCGAGAGAATAGTGTGGTTGTTGTCACAGCATGTAGCATCACCTGGTGGTCCTGTAGCTGGTCTCTGATGCACCACCATGTGCATAGCTTAGCCTCCGCACCCTCAGGATGAAGATAAACTCAGAAAGTGTGTGACGGATCAAAACTTTAGTTTACATTGCGGCTCCTCTCCGAGAGACTTGTGTGGCGGTTGTCACAGCATGTAGCTTCATCTGGTGGTCGTTTAGCTGAACTCATATGCTATACAATGTGCGTAACGTAGCCTTCACACCCTCAGGACGAAGATAAAGTCAGAAAGTGCGCCGCTTAATACTTTAGTTTCCATTGCGGCTTCTCTCCGAGAGATGAGTGTGACTGTTGTCACAGAATGTAGCATCAGGTGGTAGTCCTCTAGCAGCACTCCGATTCATAACAATGAGCGAAACTTAGCCTTCACACCCTCAGGATAAAGACGCAACACAGAAATTTCTTCGCGAACCAATATGTAAGTTTCCATTGCCGCTTCTTCCCAGAGACTTTTGTGGCTGTTGTTACTGCATGTAGCATCACCAAGTGGTCTTCTAGCTGGCCTACGACCATACAATGAGCGTATCTCAGCATTCACTCCCTCAGGATAACAGCGCAACACAGAAGCTGCGTAGCGATTCAATACGTAAGCTACTATGGCTGCTTCCCTCCGAGACCTAGTGTGGCTGTTGTCACAGCATGTAGCTCACCTGGTTGTCCTTTAGCTAGTCTCCGATGCACCACAGTGTGCATAACTTAGCCTTCGCACCCTCAGGATGAAGATAAACCCAGAAATTGCTTCGGGGATCAATACTTTATTTTCCGTTGCGGCTTCTCTCAGAGAGACTAGTGTGGCTGTTGTCACAGCATGTAGCATCACCTAGTGGTCGTCTAGCTGCAGTCCGATGCATTACAATTAGCGTAACGTAGCCTTCACACCCTCGGAACGAAGATACAAAACAGGAATTGCGTCGCGATCCAATACGTAAGTTTCCATGGCGGCCACTCCCCAAGAGAATAGTGTGGTTGTTGTCATAGCATGTAGCCACACCTTGTGGTACTGTAGCTGGTCTCCGATGCACCACAGTGTGCGTAACTTAGCTTTCGAACCGCCAGTTTAAAGATAAACTCAGAAAGTGCGTCGCGGATCAATACTTCAGTTTCCATTGCGGCTTCTCTCCGAGAGATGAGTATGGCTGTTGTCACAGAATGTAGCATCAGGTGGTGGTCCTCTAGCAGCACTCCGATTCATTACAATGAGCGTAACTTAGCCTTCACACCCTCAGGATAAAGACTCAACACAGAAATTTCGTCGCGATCGAATAAGTAAGTTTCCATAGCCGCTTCTTCCGAGAGACTGTTGTGGCTGTTGTTTCTGCATTTAGCATCACCATGTGGTCTTCTAGCTGGCCTCCGACAATACAATGAGCGTATCTCAGCATACGCTCCCTCAGGATAAAAACGCAACACAGGAATTGCGTCGCGGTTCAATACGTAAGCTACTATGGCTGCTTCTCTGCGAGTGACTAGTGTGGCTGTTGTCACAGCATGTACCCTACATTGTGGTCCTGTAGCTGGTCTCCGATGCACCTCAGAGTGCATAACGTAGCCTTCGCACCGCCAGGATGAAGATAAACTCAGGGAGTGCGTCGCGGATCAATACTTTAGTTTCTATTGCAGCTTGTCTTCAAGGGACTAGTGTTTCAGTTGTCACAGCATGTAGCCACACCTGGTGGTCGTCTAGCTGCACTCCGATGCAATACAATGAGCGTAATGTAGCCTTCACACAGTCAGGACGAAGATACAAAACAGGAATTGCGTCGCGATCCAATACGTAAGTTTCCATGGCGGCTTCTCTCCGAGAGACTAGTGTCGCTGTTATCACAGCATGTAGCATCAGCTGGTGGTCCTCTAGCAGCACTCCGATGCATTACAATGAGCGTAACTTAGCCTTCACACCCTCAGGATAAAGACGCAACACAGAAACTGAGTCGCGATTCAATTCGTAAGCTACTATGGCTGCTTCTCTCCGAGAGAATAGTGTGGCTGTTGTCACTGCATATAGCATCACCTGGTGGTCCTGTAGCCGGTCTCTGATGCACCACCGTGTGCATAACTTAGCCTTCGCACCCTCAGGATGAAGATAACCTCAGAAAGTGTGTCGCGGATCAATACTTTAGTTTCGATTGCGGCTCCTCTCCGAGAGACTTGTGTGGCGGTTCTCACAGCATGTAGCATCACCTGGTGGTCGTCTAGCTGAACTCAGATGCAATACAATGTGCGTAACGTAGCCTTCACACCCTCAGGACGAAGATAAAGTCAGAAAGTGCGTCGCGGATCAATACTTTAGTTTCCATTGCGGCTTCTCTCCGACAGATGAGAGTGGCTGTTGTCACAGAATGTAGCATCAGGTGGTGGTCCTCTAGCAGCACTCCGATTCATTACAATGAGCGTAACTTAGCCTTCACACCCTCAGGATAAAGACGCAACACAGAAATTTCGTCGCGATCCAATATGTAAGTTTCCATTGCCGCTTCTTCCGAGAGACTGTTGTCTTTGTTGTTACTGCATTTAGCATCACCAAGTGGTCTTCTAGCTGGCCTCCGACAATACAATGAGCGTATCTCAGCATTCACACACTCAGGACAAAGACGCAACACAAATATTTCGTCGCGATCCAATATGTAAGTTTCCATTGCCGCTTCTCTCCGAGAGACAGTTGTGGCTGTTGTTACCGCATTTAGCCTCACCTAGAGGTCATCTAGCAGCCCTCCAATGCAATACAATGAGCGTAACTTAGCCTTCACAACCTCAGGTTAAAGACGCAACACAGAAATTTCGTCGCGATCCAATATGTAAGTTTCCATTGCCGCTTCTTCCGAGAGACTGTTGTGGCTGTTGTTACTGCATTTAGCATCACCTAGTGGTCTTCTATCTGCACTCCGATGCAATACAATGAGCGTAACTTACCATTCACTCCCTCGGGATAAAGACGCAACACAGAAACTGCGTCGCGAGTCAATACGTAAGCCACTATGTCTGTCTCTCCCCGAGAGACTAGTGTTGCTGTTGTCACAATATGTAGCATCACCTGCTGGTCGTCTAACATCACTCCGATGCAATACAATGAGCGTAACGTGGCCTTCACATCCTCAGGACGATGATACAAATGAGGAATTGCGTCGCCATACAATACGTAAGGTTCCATGGAGGCTTCTCTCCAAGAGACTAGTGTGGCTTCTGTCACAACATGTAGCATCACCTGGTGGTCCTCTAGCAGCACTCGGATGCATTACAATGAGCGTAACTTAGGCTTCACACCCTCAGGATAAAGACGCTACACAGAAATTTCGTCGGGATCAAATATGTAAGTTTAAATTTCCGCTTCTCTCCGAGAGACAGTTGTGGCTGTTGTTCCTGCATTTAGCATGACAAAGTGGTCTTCTAGCTGCACTCCTAAGCAATACAATGAGCGTAACTTAGCATTCACTCCCTCAGGATAAAGACGCAACATAAACTGCGTCGCTGTTCAATACGTAAGCTACTATGGCTGCTTCTCTCCGAGAGACTGGCGTGGCTGTTGTCATAGCATGTAGCATCACTTGGTGGTCGGCTAGCTCCACTCCCATGCAATACAATGAGCGTAACGTAGCTTTCACACTTTCAGGATAAAGACGCAACACAGAAATTTCTTCGCGATGCAATATGTAAGTTTCCATTGCCGCTTCTCACCAAGAGACAGTTCTGGATGTTGTCACAGCATTTAGAACATACTGATGCTCCTCTTGCTGGACTCCAATGCAATACAATGAGCGTAACTTAGCATTCACTCTCTCAGGATAAGGACGCAACACAGAAACTGCGTCGCTATTCAGTACGTAAGCTACTACGGCTGCCCTTTTTCCGAGAGACTAGTGTGGCTGTTGTCACAGCATGTAGCCTCTCCTGGTGGTCCTGTAGCTGGTCTCCGATGCACCACAGTGTGCATAACTTAGCTTTCGCACCCACAGGATAAAAATAAACTCTGAAAGTGCGTCGTGGATCAATACTTTAGTTTCCATTGCTTCTTCTCTCCAAGAGACTAGTGTGGCTGTTGTCACAGCATGTAGCATCACCTGGTGATCCTCTAGCAGCACTCCGATGCATTACAATGGGCGTAACTTAGACTTCACACCCTTAGGATGAAGACGCTACACAGAAATTTCGTCGCGATCCAATAAGGAAGTTTCCATTGTCGCTTCTCTCCGAGAGACAGTTGTGGCTGTTGTCACAGGATTTAGCACCACCTGATGCTGAATTCCAATGCAATACAATGAGCATAACTTACCATTCACTCCCTCAGGATAAAGACGCAACCCAGAAACTGCGTCGCGATTCAATACATAAGCTACTATGGCTGCTTCTCTCCGTGAGACTAGTGTGGCTGTTGTCACAGCGTGTAGCCTCACCTGGTGGTCCTGTAGCTGGTCGCCGATACACCACAGTGTGCATAACTTATTATTCGCACCCTCAGGATCATTACAAACTCAGAAAGTGCGTCGCAGATAAATACGTTACTTTCCATTGCTGCTTCTCTCCGAGAGACTAGTGTGGCTGTTGTCACAGCATGAAGCATCACCTGGTGATCCTCTAGCAGCACTCCGATGCATTACAATGGGCGTAACTTAGACTTCACACCCTTAGGATAAAGACGCTACACAGAAATTTCGTCGCGATCCAATATTGAAGTTTCCATTGTCGCTTCTCTCCGAGAGACAGTTGTGGCTGTTGTCACAGCATTTAGCACCACCTGATGCTGGACTCCGATGCAATACAATGAGCATAACTTACCATTCACTCACTCAGGATAAAGACGCAACCCAGAAACTGCGTCGCGATTCAATACATAAGCTACTATGGCTGCTTCTCTCCGAGAGACTAGTGGGGCTGTTGTCACACCATGTAGCCTCTCCTGGTGGTCCTGTAGCTGGTCTCCCATGCACCACAGTGGGCATAACTTAGCCTTCGCACCCTCAGGATGAAGATAAACTCAGAAAGTGCGTCGCGGATCAATACTTAGGTTTCGATTTCGGCTTCTCTCCGAGAGACTGGTGTGGCTGTTGTCACAGCATGTAGCATCACCTGGTGGTCGACTAGCTGCACACCGACGCATAACAATGAGCGTAACGTAGCCTTCACACCCTCAGGACGAAGATACAAAACAGATCCAATATATAAGTTTCCATCACCGCTTCTCTCTGAGAGACAGTTAGGCTGTTGTTACTGCATTTTGCATAACCTAGTGGTCTTCTAGCTGCACTCCGATGCAATAATATGAGTGTAATTTCGCATTCACTCCCTCAAGATAAGGATGCAACACAAAAACTGCGTCGCGATTTAATACATAAGCTACTATGGCTGCTTCTCTCCGAGAGACTACTGTGGCTGTTGTCACAGCATGTAGCATCACCTGGTATTCGTCTAGCTGCACTCCGATGCAATACAATGAGCGTAACGTGAGCTTCACACCCTCAGGACGAAGATACAAAACAGGAATTGCGCCGCGATCCAATACGTAAGTTTCCATGGCGGCTTCTGTCCGAGAGACAACTGTGGCTGTTGTTACTGCATTGAGCATCACCTGGTGGTCCTCTAGCTGCACTCCGATGCAATACAATGAGCGTAACTTAGCATTCACACCCTCAGGATAAACACGCAACGCAAAAACTGCGTCGTGGATCAATACTTTTGTTTCCACTGCGGCTTCTCTCCGAGAGACTAGTGTGGCTGTTGTCACAGCATGTAGCATCACCTGGTGGTCCTCTAGAAGCACTCCTATGCATTTCAACGAGCGTAACTTTGCCTTCACACAATCAGGATAAAGACGGAACACAGAAATTTCGTCGCGATCCAATATGTAAATTTCCATTGCCGCTTCTCACCGAGAGACAGTTGTCGCTGTTGTTACTGCATTTAGCATCACCTAGTGGTCTTCTAGCTGCACTCCGATCCAATACAATGAGCGTAACTTAGCATTCTCTCGCTCAGGATAAAGACGCAACACAGAAACTGCGTCGCGATTCAATACGTTAGCTATTATGGCTGCTTCTTTCCGAGAGACTAGTGTGGTTGTTGTCACAGCATGTAGCCTCACCGGGTGGTCCTGTAGCTGGTCATTGATGCACCACAGTGTACATAACTTAGCCTTCGCACCCTCAGAATGAAGATAAACACAGAAAGTGCGTCGCGGATCAATACTTTAGTTTCCATTGCGGTTTCGCTCCGAGATACTAGTGTGGCTGTTGTCACAGCATGTAGCATCACCTGGTGGACGTCTAGCTGCACTCCGATGCAATACAATGAGCGTAACGTAGCCTTCAAACCCTCAGGACGAAGATCCAAAGAAGAATTGCGTCGCGATCCAATACATAAGTTTCCATGGCGGCTTCTCTCCAAGAGACTAGTGTGGCTGTTGTCACAGCATGTAGCATCACCTTGTGGTCGTCTAGCATCACTCCGATGCAATACAATGAGCGTAACGTAGCCTTCACACCCTCAGGACGAAGATACAAAAAAGGAATTGTGTCGCGATCCCATACGTAAGTTTCCATGGTGGCTTCTCTCCAAGAGACTAGTGTGGCTGTTGCCACAGCATGAAGCATCACCTGGTGGTCCTGTAGCAGAACTCCGATGCATTACAATGAGCGTAACTTAGGCTTCACACCCTCTGGATAAAGACGTTACACAGAAATTTCGTCGCGATCCAATTTGTATGTTTCCATTGCCGCTTCTCTCCTGAGCCAATTGTGGCTGTTGTTACTGCATTTAGCATCACCTAGTGGTCTTCTAGCTGCACTCCGATGCAATACAATGAGCGTAACTTAGCATTCACTCCCTCACGTTAAAGACGCAACACAGAAATTGCGTCTCGATCCAATACATAAGTTACCATCGTTGCTTCTGTCCGAGAGACTTCATATCGGCTTCTCTCCGAGAGACTCGTGGGGCTATTGTCAGAGCATGTAGTCTCAACTGGAGGTCCACTATCTGGACTCCGATGCGCCACAATGTGCATAAGCTAACCTTCGTACCCTCAGGATGAAGATGCAACACAGAATTTGCGTCGCGATTCAACACGTAAGTTTCCAGACCGTGCTGCTGCTGGAAGGTGCACGGCAGACCTTGCTGCTGCTGGCCGGTGCACGGAAGACCGTGCTGCCTCTGGACGGTGCACGGCATGCCATGCTGCTAGTGGCCAGTGCACGGCAGACCATGCTGCCGCCGGCTGGTGCACGGCAGACTGTGCTGCCGCTGGCCGTTGCACGGCTGTCTGTGCTGCCTCTGGCCTGTGCACGGCAGGCTGTGCTGCAGCTGGCAGGTGCACAGCATACAGTGCTGCTGCTGGCAGGTGCATGGCAGACCATGCTGCTGCTGGCTGGTGCACGACAGACAATACTGCCTCTGTCCGGTGCACGGCAGACCGTGATCCAGCTGGCTGGTGCACGGTAGACGATGCTGCATCTGGCCGGTGCATGGCAGACCATGCTGCCGCTGGCTGGTGCACGGCAGACTGTGCTGCCGCTGGCCGTTGCATGGATGTCTGTGCTGCCTCTGGCCTGTGAAAAATAATTCCATTCCGTAGTCACAATACACCACAAATTCATCAGCTCAAAACGGTTTGGAGTTCTACGTGATGATTCATAAATTAATAGACGTGATGCGAAGGACAGGAAGTTAAATTACTTGTGTTCTCAGTTCCACACAACAAGTGGAAAATGTTAGAGTCCTGTATTGGATCACGTTCAGATCTCTCGGCATATTAAGTCCGTTGTACGTTGAAGCACGATAGCGGCAGTTCACTTCCCTGAATTAATCAACTATATTACTGCATCTCGCACGTCACCATAAGGAGGTGTGTCTACTTCCGCCACTAGACACAAAGTGTCCAGAACAGTTCCCTTGAGTTCTTCACTCGAAAATTCCCAATCTTCACTTGACTCCCATATCGTTCCAATGCTGTCTGCTTTTCGAGTGGCTAAAGGCCATCCCTACCAAAAATACATTGTTCTCAAGTTCTAGATCATCTAGTATTTTACAACAATATTTAATTAAAAGAAATGTTATAAACTTTTGGTCACACTTAATCACTACAAATAGGCGTTTGTTCATAAATAAATAAGATAGTATTCTCGTGCCAGTGCACTCATGTTAAATAATAACAAATTGTCGATAAATTTTGTTTAAACAATTATTTATACTTTCTTGACAGAAGAGTCTTTTGCTTCTCTTTCGAACTGCGATGTCCACTAATACATCCGATTGACCACTTTTAAATTAGCGCGAATTTTTAATGGCGCTTGTGATCGACATTTGAATAAGGTTAGTGACATAATAGTAAACTGTTGATTTAATAAATACAGAAGCATAACAAAATATGAGGCACATTTGCTGTGTTCATTTGCTCTGTCAAAGTGGAGAGTACGATGTTCTGACAAATACTTGTGTAATAAAACAAAATACAAGGGATGTAATTTGAGCAAGAAATAATATAGATACTGATACGTAGCTTTCTTAGACGATGTATATAGTGTAATGCTGTTATCTAAGATATGGGTTGTTGATATCGCACAAAGCCATTACAAGTTGTTAATTCTTGGATTAAATGTCTAACTGTTTATTCACTGTAAACTACTAACTTTTGTTGTTTAAGAATACTGAAATATTGTTCTGCCATTGGATGAACCTCATTTTTCCGAGATCGCAGTTGTATTCAGATTCGTATTAACATTTGACTATAAATTATTATACACTCTCCAAGATATTGAAGAAGTCGTTTTTCGGGTTGTCTCAAAATCTGCCACTGCTGACCGTTCCGCATTCTGCTAAGCGATTCACCACCGTCCAGCTTCCCTCTTTCGGAACTCTTCCACATGCAGCTACACCGCCCGTCGTCATCCCTGACCGGCCCCAAGCGGCCACTGCGGCCCGGCTGGAGGCCCGGCTGGAGGCCCGGCTGGAGGCCCGGCTGGAGGCACAGGCCCTCTAGCGTTCAGCTGTCCGTCACCCTTCACCAGTTCCTGTTGGCCGACTACTTCACCCACGTAAACGTAACGTTGCAGGGTGCACTTCGCCCTGCTCTTATGTACGGCGGTCAAAACTGCATTCTAACGAAAGGAGGGAAATTAATATTTCAAGCAGGTGAGATTATGTTCCAGAGGTCAATTCTTGGGCTAAAATTAAAGCACAGAGAGCGAGACGTGAAAACAACAATAACAGAAGAAATTAGGAACTGCAAATAACAAAAAGGTTTGACCACATCCAAGAGTTGTCACCTGAGTGCCTACCAGGGCGAGCACTACATTTCAACCAAACTGATGGGCGGGATTTAGGACGGCCAGTGAAGAGATGCAGTTGTGTTTAATTCATTTCTTTACGGAACAGGCCGACAGCCACTTTTTGAAACGGAAGAAGGAGATGACAAAAGGAGAAGAGGACAGACAAAGTACTCGTTCTTGGTAGGTCACTAAACATAGCTAATACTGGAGTCAGTTTCTCGCCAATTTTTGCTTTAAAGTCAGTTGCATGGTCTTTAAAACCTTCTTGGCGTCGTTTTACTGGCTCACTGAGTAGTGTCCTGTTCAGTACAGAATATTACCTCATCATCTTCATTCTTTGAATTTTTCACTTTTTTCCTTTCTGCATGTTTTCTTCAACGTGCGTGTACTTGAGAAAGTGATGGTTCAATCACAGGTCCCTCCCCCTGTGGAGTATCACCTCTGCATCGATACATTGCTATTGCCATCAGAATGTTTGCTATGCCTATCCAGTTCGTTATCTTCACCATTTTAATACCTCGCTGCACCGTGTTACATAAATTACTATCGAATTTGCTCATTTCTTTATTAAACTCGCAAATTACACGACAAACAGTTCTAAAACATCCCCAACTGGCATGCACGAACACAAAACTCCCATGTCCCATACTACATTCTGAATTTTACCTGCGTGTAGACATTATACAATACAGTTATTCGTGATATAAAACAAAGTTACATATTTACACAATACACTTATGTATTTCTGCACATTACTCTCAGCGAACTAAGCAGTAAAAGATTACAAGGCTCACTTTGTAGCGCTGTTAATCGTGCAGAAGTGATACTAAACGATCACGTGACCCTCCACCGCTGAAATCAATGACGCTCGTGATGTGGTGTGCACCTGATAGTCGGTTGTATCGACTCAGCGGACGATAATGGCTCGAGCTGGAGACGTGACGAAATGGGAGGTAGGAGTTTTTTTTCGGACGTGCCATCTAACACTGGTAGTCACGTAGCACGATGTAGGAAGCTTGCCGACAGAAGTCGCACACTGCTGTCACGCCCCTCAATGACACTCGGCTTCAAACTCGAGTAGTTCCACTCGTTGAATGTAGATCCCCCTAAAACAGTATCCGAGCGAGAGCTGCAAAGGCAACTGCAAGCACTGGGCATTTCTAATCATATCTTACGCAAAAGTTCTTTGCACACGAGAAGACAAAGGTGCGGAAGAACACTGAAACTGCATTGTGGCTGTCTGGTAGCATATAGGGTGAGTCGGAGAGTCTCGATGCTGCGTCTTTTGAAGTTGCGCAGATCCTTTAGTCCATCGGAGAGCAACTACAAACGGCCACTAAATGATACACATGTAAAGATGTTGAATTTTGTATGAAACAAAAACTGGTTACATTCAGTTCTACAAACAGAGTCTTTGGACTATGAAGACAGGAAGGCAATACGGTGTCCTTAGAAAAAATCAGGGTACAAGCTGCAAAACGAGCAATATCTGTACGAGTACAGTATAGCCCAGGAGCAAGGCCGTGCCGTACCGTTGTATCAATTTAGCTGCAAACTGGTGAGCGAAGCTCCAGGTCATGGAAACTGTCAACACAAGGAATTAACACAGATGAAATAAAATATAGACGAATCATATGCAGTGGACAAGCTTTGACCATATATTGCCATTGTCAACAATAAAACGCAGGAATTATCTTAATTATTTTCCAGGAACTCCCGACAGTATAGAAGTTTCAGTTCAGACTCGAATGTGAAAGGATTACCGCTAAGACTTTTTAATTCTTGTGTAGCTTGTGAAAAATGAATGCAGCGGAAAACTGCACCCCGTTCTGCACAACCGATGCGACTCACATTGAGACTGGGTTTTTGCCCAGTACTAACTGCGTAAACGCTGCTAATTCTCTGCAATACGATCACTTTGTTATCGACGAACGACGTTAAACGAAATTTTTTCTCGGAGGCCAATGTCACAATTGCAAGACTCCTTGACACGAATCGACAATCGATTCGCGAACTTACAGCTCATGCTACTCTAACCACCCGCTTCTGAGTAAAAAATAACCTTTGTGAAGAGAAGAATTACTCCAGACTGTGATACTGTACGTTATAAACGAATGAAAATAAGCAAGGTAGACTAATTTCGGTGTTGGGCTATCACTTAATGTAGATACTGTTGTAATGGTAATTCTGGCAGTATTCAGTTTATGAACAAGATCCTTCCCATGGCAGCTTACTACCTATCTGAACGCTTAGAAATTTGGAATGTTCGGACTCATTAATCATATTATGTCCATTCCGTATAACCAAAATATCAGTGTTGGTAGAAATGTGTGTTAGAAACTGTAAAAACTAAGTCTGTTGTGATTTAGCACCAGTTTATGTTCTATAAACCATGAACATATCTCTTGACCTGCGGTATATGATACATTGTCTATGTTGAACTCAGCATCTTTCACTAGCAAGTTAGCAAACAGTAAACATAAATATTGAAGAATTACTTGTCTTATTAGTAGGCTCCCGAACCAGTGGCGTCTCACAGCCGTTTCATTACAGTGAAGAATGATCTTTTGCTGTCTGATTGGAAAGCATGAAAGCAACCAGTTATGAGCTACTCTTGTTATTCCATAAATGTGATCTACAAAATGAAACGCCTTACTGAAATAAAAGAAGATGGCTAGAGTTCCCAAATTTTTGTTTAACCCATCCAGTGCTCATTCATACTGACGCTCTCACTTACACTATGTGATCCAAAGTATCCGGACACATGGGTGAAAATGACTTACACGTTGGGGCGCCCTCCATCGGTAATGCTGGAATTCAGTATGATGTTGGCCCTCCCTTAGCGTTAAGGACAGCTTCCACTCTGCAGACATACCTTCAGTCAGGTTCTGGAAGGTTTCTTGGGGAATGGCAGCGCGTTCTTCACGTAGTGCAGCGCTGAGTGCTATCGATGATGGTCGGTGAGGCCTGGCATGAAGTCGGCGTTCCAAAACATCTCAGAGGTGTTCTATAGGATTCAGCCCAAGACTCTGGGCAAGCCAGTCCTTTACAGGGATGTTACTGTCGTGTAACCACTTCGCCACAGGCTGTGCATTATTAACAGGCGCTCGATCATGTTGAAAGATGCAATCGCCATCCCCGAATTGCTCTTCAACAGTGGGCAACAAGGAGGTGCTTAAAACAGCAATGTAGGCCTGCATGTGATATTGCCACGCGAAACAACAAGGGGTGCAAGAACCCTCCTTGAAAAACACCACCACACTATAACACCACCCGCGCCGAATTTTACTGTAGGCGCTACATACGCTGGTAGACGACGTTCGCCGGCCGCTGTGGCCGAGCGGTTCTAGACGCTTCAGGCTGGAACCGCGCGACCGCTACTGTCGCAGGCTTGAATCCTGCCTCGGGCATGGCTGTGGGTGTTGTCCTTAGGTTAGTTAAGTAGTTCTAAGTTCTTGGGGACTGATGACCTCAGATGTTAAGACCCATAGTGCTCAGAGACATTTGAACCAATTTTGAGATGACTTTCACCGGGCATCCGCCATACCTAAACCTTGCCATCGGATCGCCATATTGCGTACCATGATTCGTCACTCCACACAACGTTTTTTCACTGTTCAGTCGTCTAAAGTTTACGCTCTTGATACCAAGCGAGGCGTCGTTTGGCATTTACCGGTGTGATGTGTGGCTTAAGAGTAGCCACTCGAACATGAAATTCAAATTTTCTGACCTCCCGCCTAACTGTCATAGTACTTGCCGTGGATCCTGATGCAGTTTCTAATTCCTGTGCAATGGTCTGGATAGATGTCTGCCTATTACACACTACGACCATCTGCAACTGTCGGCGGTCTCTGTCAGTCAACAGACGAGGTCGGCCTGTACGCTTTTGTGCTGTACGAGTCCCTTCACGTTCCCACTTCACTATCACATCGGAAACAAGGGACCTAGGGATATTTAGGATTGTGGATATCGCTCGTACAGACGTATGACACAAGTGACACCCAATCACCTGTCCACTTTCGAAGACCGTGAGTTCCGCGGAGGCCCCCATTCCGTTCTCTCATGATGTCTAACGACTACTGAGGTCGCTGATATGGAGTACCTAACAGTAGGTGTCACCACAATGCACTTAATGAAATTCTCCCAATCCAACTGTGGCATGATCAGCAAACCAGTGTTTAATAGTATTAGTTGAAAACAGTCTTGGTTGCAATTTTAGTTTTTTGTTTATGAACTACGCGTTTCTCTTACTGAGGCATCTTCATGCTGATCTTAATTTGGTTTTTTTTAAGACGATCCTTTATACAAAGGCATCGTCGAGTACATCAGGCCAATGCCGCCTTCGTTAACCTCAGTTAATACTTTCTAGATCGACGTGAGTGACTCCAAGACCTGCATAACACGTACCCGTTCACAGGCACAGGCACAAGCAGTTTAAATACACTACGGAAAAAATACCGCCGTCATGCAGAGTAATGAAATTTTGCGAATAAGTTTGTTTGGGTATTATGTGATTAACATTGCAAAATTACAGCTTAATGTAAGGGCGAGACAAGCCATGGCAAATGTGAAATGCTGGTATATCAACAACCTGTGTAAGCGCGATTACTGAACTCAACTATGCAAATGTTCATGCAGTGTGTTGTCCAGATGCTGGATGTCAGTTTGTGGGATGGAATTCCATGCCTGTTGCACTTTGTCGGTCATTGCAGGATCGTGTGAAGCAACGGATGTCAGTTTGTGGGATCGATGCCTGTTGCACCTGGACGGCAATACATGAGCGGTTAACGCTGGATGTGGATGACGCTGGAGATGTCCCATACGTACTCAATTGTGGAGAGGTCTGGTGATAGAGCAGGACAAGGAAACATACCGACACTCTACACAGCGTGTTGTGTTATAACGTCGGCATGTGGGCGAGCGTTATCATGCTGGAAAACACCCTCTGCAATGCTGTGCATGAACGGCAGCACAACAAGTCGAATCACCAGAGTGACGCACAATGTTGCAGTCAGGGAGCGCGGTATAACCGCGATTAAGCACGCCTGCTGTCATACGAAACCCCGCTCCAGACCATAACTCCAGGTGTAGGTCCAGTGTGTGTGTCTAGCACACAGACAGGTTGGTTGCAGGCCTCCTCCTAAGCAACACGCGACTGTCACCGGCACCGAGGCAGAGCCAGCTCTCATCAGAAAACGCAGCAGGCCTCCTCACTGCCCTCCAATGAACTCTCTCTAGCCACCATTGGAGTCGCCAATGGCGGTGGTTTGGGTTTAGAGGAACGCACGCTACAGGGCGCCTAGCTCGGAGCTGTACTTGAGTAACCGATTTGGAACATGTCGTTTTGTCACTTAAGTGCTAACAGCAGTACATGTCGCTGCTGCATTACAGCACGATGCGACAGAGCTATACGCCGAACATGAAGTTCTTCCAACTGGGTATTGCCACGTGCCCATCTGGATCACGATCTTCCTGCTACCGTACCTTCTCGTGACTATCGCTGCCAGCATTCCTATACAGTGGCTACAATCATGCCAAGTCTTTCTGAATTATAGCAGAAGGATCATCCAGCTTCTCATAGACCTGATACGCGACCTCGTTCAAAAACAGCGAGGTGTCGATAATGGTGTCTTTGTAGTCTCAAAGGCGTTCTTGATGAATTCGCCGCGTCCTGTCTCGACTTTGCAGTTGGTATTTGAAGCAAATTGATTTGTATCCTCATAGATCCGCTCCTAACACCACTCTTATCCGACTGGCGCAAAATTTGAATATGTATCATTTTTCAGATATAGAAACATGCCTACTAACTCTCGTTTGTCGCACAACTCTTTCTAGGTGTCGATAATTTTTCCGTCAGTGTGTGATAACACTCCATACACAATTTATACGACTGGCAGACATATGGGATACACGGCTTCCCTCACTTAGATTATCTTAACGACTGTGGCGTCACGACCGGCGTCCGGCCACAGAGATATAAAATAAGGTACAGTTTGCCAAATGCTGGAAAAAGCGGATCCCACACTTTGCGGGACAAATGGTAGGGAAAAGCAAAATTGTCTTTCAGGTTCCGAGTAGTACCGAACTTCCACAAGCCAACAAAGAGCTACATCTTGTTAGAACTGTCAGTTTTCCGACAGTAAATGAGCCGCTGAGGAAGGGTCGTCTGGCGCAAACCTCACGTGCAGTATTTATTGTTACCGAGCGGAATCACCTGGCTGACGGCCTGCCATTGTGCGCGGAGCGGCTGCCGACCGCCCAGGCAGCGAGTAATCAGCGAGAGCGCCTCCCCCTCCCCCCCCCCCCCCCTTTCTCCCGCCACAGCTCTTTCAGTCCGCAGCAGCCTCCTGTGTCCCGGTGCGCCGACAGACCTTCCGGCTGCTGAATGGACAGAGTCCCCTGGCGGCACAGCTCGCCTCATTCGCGCAGGCGCCGGCGTCTGCTGACTCCTGGTCATCCCCCGACGTCATTCTTACCTTTTGTCCTCGGCCAACGACGCCGTGTAAGGTTTGTAGTATTCTGTGCTGCAGCACTAGCCTAGCTGCGGCTAGGACGCTGCCCTAAGGCGGCGGGAAATGTAAGGAGGGAAGGACTAACCAAATTTTACGCACTCAGTTTTCTTCTTCACTTTTACGACATCTTTCTGTTTCTTATCGGCAGTTATGAGCCTCACAGTTTGCTCCCGTAGCTGCCGGATAGTTATTTTGGAGCACGAGTTGCAGTAGGTCCCCCAGAACTTTATCGAAACATTCAATCTGAAGCCAAGCCAAGGGGCGTATGTTGTCCAGTTTTCGTTTTTCAGCTTGATAGCTATGTCTCAAACGCATTCGAAGCCGAGGTCCATTTTCCCTGCACACACGGTGTTCGTCCCCTGATTTTCTGAACAACTTTTTGCTGTCACTTGAGTTCCCACAGTTATTATTTATTCCTTCCCACTCAGCAATCCATACAGTCCTCCATATGTATTTAGATCAAAATTAATGGATTCTCGTCGTTGATTACTGTGGGACTAAAACTTCCATTAGAGTACAAAATCACTGCAACCAAGCTCGCCGTGCAAAAAATTAATCACCCATAGAAAAATCTCTAGGAGCGTCATTTAATACCTTATACTTCTGCCCTAGGACCTCATTACTGCCTGGTTTCAGTTGTTAAGTCAGTCCAAGTACGTCGCATCCAAGTTAGGCAACTGGCTGAGGATTTGATCACCAAATTCCAACAAATTGCGTGGATGCTGATGTCGGCGTTTGACCCACTGTCCGAGCATGTCCTACAGATTTTCTGTGGGGTCCAAGTTAGGAGATTGTGCAGCCCAGTTGAGTTGTAATAGGGTGGGGGTGTTCAGAAAACTAGTCACATATTCTTGCAGACAGACGAACCTGTGGTCTTTAGGAGCATATGTGAGGAGCGGCGTCTCGCGAGCTGACCGTCTTTAAATGTTCAGTGCATGCAGTTTCCGTCGCAACGTTCTTGCGTCAGTGGCTGGGGATGTACCTCTAGTCACTGCTTGCAGCTGTTCTTGTCGGGTTTAGAAGTGACTTCTTCCAAGAGCCGTGAACGGCTCTCCAGCCCCTCTCAGTCGGGATCTTTATCCAGGCGCCATTCTGACGCCGTGTTTCGCGGCCACGTGTGTTACACCACTGCCTGCAGACACGTCGAACAGCCCGCCGCTTACACCACGAAGTCCCGCCAACTTCACACACCGTCTGACCAGGGCGCGGCCCGAAACGAGTCCTCCTTTTTGCCAATCTGTCACGTCCTTACACCTACCCATGTTGACGCACAATGTCCACTTGGAACATAATCGTCTCACTGATCGCTGCCGCCTGATGCTCACGTAGATACAGTACGATCGTGATTGATCACGCGAATAGATGGTGCGCCATCTCTAAGCATTTAACGATTTATGTGTGCGGGCGCACAGCATTAACTAATTATTTGTCCTGTGAGTTTATTATCACAGAGTTCGTATATATTTAGGGTTTGGAGCATACACTGTTCGTGAATGTAACAATGGTGCCCACTCGCTTAGTCGTTATCTTAGTTTCTCTCTTGTTGTCTCTTTCCTTACAAGGTTGCACTCTAGCCAAACATCTTCAGAAATATATATATATTTTTTTTTTTGTCATCACTCTTCTGTGTGATTTGATGCCGACCGCCACGAATTCCTCTCCTTCATCTCAGAGTAGCACTTGCAAGCTATGTCCTCAACTATTTGCTGTCTTCCTCTACAGTTTTTGTCCTCTACAGCTACCACCGAATTCATTACCTCATGTTTCAACAGATGTCCTATCATTCTGTCCGTTCTTCTTATCAGTGTTTACCACGTATTCCTTTCCTCTCCGATTCTGCACAGAATCTCTTCGTATCTTACTTTATCACTCCACCTAATTCTCAACACTCGTCTGTAGCACCACATCTCAAATGCTTCGATTCGCTTATGTTGCGGTTTTCCCAGAGTCCATGTTTCACTACCATACAATGCTGTACTCCAGACCTACACTATCAGAAATTTCTTCCTCCAATTAAGGCCTGTGTTTGATACTACTAGATTTCTCTTGGCCAGGAATGCCCTTCTAGACATCGCTACTCTGCTTTTGATGTCCTCCTTGCTCTGTCCAACATCGGTTATTTTACTGCCTAGGTAGCAGAATTCTTTAACTCCAAGTACTTCGAGACCATCAATCCTGATGTTAACTTTCTCGCTGTTCTCATTTTTGCAACTTCTCATTACTTTCGTCTTTCTCCTGTTTCCTCGGAATCTATATTCTGTAGTCGTTAGACTGTTCATTCCATTCAGCAGATCGTATAATTCTTTTTCACTTTCACTTAGGATAACATTGCCATCCGCGAATCGTATCATTAATATCCTTTTACCTTGAATTTTAATTCCTCTGCCGAACATTTCTTTTATTTCCATCATTGCTTCAACGACGTACAGATTGAAGAGTAGAGGGGAAACCTACATCTCTGTCTTACATCCTTTTTAATCCGAGCACATCGTTATTGGTCGTCCACTCTTATGGTTCGCTCTTGGTTCTTATAAATATCGTATATTACCTGTCCGTCTCCGTAGCTTAAACCTATTTTTCTCCGAATTTCGAACATATTGCACAATTTGACACTGTCGAACGCTTTTTACAGGTCGACAAATCCTATGAACGTGTCTTGATTTTTCTTTAGTCTTGCTTCCATTATCAGCAGCAACGTCCTTTTCTAAAAATGTTTTAATTAATAGTGCTTACAGCGGTAAGCACTATGTAACTTACCATCTGAGGTCATCAGTCCCCTAGACATAGAATAACTTAAACCAAACACACACATCGATGCCCGAGGCAGGATTCGAACCTGCGTCAGTAGCAGCAGCGCGGCTCCGGACTGAAGCGCATAGGACCGCTCGACCGCGACGGCCGGCTTACCTTTCCTAAAGCCAAACTGATCGTCATCTAGCACATCCTCAATTTTCTTTTCCATTCTGCTGTATATTATTCACGGCAGCAACTTTGCTGCATGAGCTTTTAAGCTGATAGTGCCATAATTCTCGCATTTGTCAGCTCTCGCAGTCTTCGGAATGTGTGGATGATATTTTTCCGAAAGTCAAATGTTATGTCGGCAGCCTCATACATTCTATACACCAACGTAAATAGTAGTCTTGTTGCCACTTACCCCAGTGATTTTAGGAATTCTGATGGACTGTTATCTATCCGTGCTGCCTTATCTGTTATCAAGTCCTCCAAAGTTCTTTTAAATTCAGATTCTAATACTGGATCCCGTATCTCTTCTAAAACAACCCCTCTTTCTTCTTCAACTACATAAGATAAATCCCGCTCATAAACGTTATCAATGTATGCACCTGTCCGCTCTCTCTTCTGCATTTAACAGTGGAATTTGTATTAGATATTAACAAGTTCTTGTTTTTCAAACATGATTTTCGTACTGTGGCCAGTCTGCATTTTATACCATCTCCCCCCTACAGTGATCGCCAGTTATTTTGTTGCATAAACAGCAAAAGTCATTTACTGTTTTCAGTGTTTCGTTTCATAATATGATTCCTCCAGAGTCGTATGACTTAATTCGACTATATTCCCGTAACTTTGTTTTACTTTTGTTGATGTCTGTGTAACATCCCACCCATCACTTATCTGGTTTTAGGGTGTGTTCGCCCCAGCTAATTGACTAACAGATCAACAGAGAGTGCAAAACTGCCTCAATATCAGATAACGCAAAAAAAGTAATAAGGCCCTGTGACTCCTGACTGAACTGCGGTGGCAGTGTTGACATTAATTGATTCACAACTAATCACTTTTAATTAAAAAGGGGTGCACATTGATGTTATATTCAGCTATTGAAGACCAAATGCAAATGTTGAACATAAAATTAATTAAGAAAGTGACTTGGGATTTCAACTACTTGATTGAAAACAGATGCAGTCGATTACCACAAATTTAATTTAACTCCCGACCTTCAATCATCACATTACAAGACTCTCCTATCTGGTAGTGGTAATAAATTGCGTTTTGCGTGGAGTAAAGTGCGATAACTCAAAAGTGATTCCTATCGACTGACCCAGGAGTAATGCGAAATGCGAGAAGAATTCTACAATACATGGTCTATGAAACCGTCGAGGAAACCTTGCTGACATGATCCAACAAATTAATCATTTGCCGGAGCGGGCACAATATCACCGAATACAGCATGGCAGAGTGGAGTCGTTATGTGGACATCGGCGACCTTGTGGTGCTGCAAGGCTGCACTCTTCTATTCACTCCTAGCTATCTTGCTCAGTACATAGCTGAACCAAAACTTCCTATCTCCAAGCTCAATCGTTCCATTTGCTAAGTCTTAAATTGCAGATATGTTCACTCTTTCTCAGGCAAGCTGAGTAAAGAACGCCACGTCCGAACTAATGGCAAACTGGTAACAGAAGACCCCTACGGAGACTTCTCCCAGTCCACTCTTCACCTTGGTTTCCCCTCCAGCAAAATCACTTATGCCAATTACACTGCAAGTCACGTTAATTATGCGTTGCTTCCCAGCGCCGACCAATACCTACTCTGGGAAGTCAATAAATTCCCACAAAACTTCCCTTCCTCTCAACTTTTGCTATTTAGCTTCTCCCAGGCTACCCATCAAGGTTAGCGTCTGCAAAAAACAAGAATTTTTCCGGAATTCTGACTCCCAGGAGAGTACTTCAAATTCCTTGGTCCTACATTCCCATCATAGGCAAGCATATTTCATTCTGTAGCTCTTCACCTGATTTACTTCAGACTCTGCAGACCGTGAATTAAGTGTGAAGTATCTATAGTCGAAACACGCGTATTTTGGCCTCTGTTGACTGCTCCACCGTAGCTTTGTGCAGCTTTCTCGCATGTTTCATTGAAAATGGGACACCGGACATTTATCAACAGGCATACAAGTTCTCCGTCTGCTTCCCGGTACACCAGCATGGAGTCGGGGTCAACCACTCACTCACTGTCACTCATCTTAAGGCAGGTGGAGGCCGCGTCCCATTACCACTTTGTCAGAGCTTGAGCTGCCCTAAGCTGCCTATTGTTGGATCCCTTCGCTGCTCCCCAGCTGGCCACAGTCTATTCCTGAATACTTCCCTGGGATGAACTAGCCTCTAGTCTATCGACGGATTTCCAGAAAGTTTTCATGTCGTGTGAATTACTTTAAAACCATCATCCAACATCAATTATTCCAATATGTCCATACTATACCCTCTACAAGATGCATTACGCCTTGTCAGTCATTTTTGTTCAGCCCTACTGTTCGCTCAACGTGAGTTCGGTGATCTTTAATGATTACATGTAAGGGGCATAGTTCTTGCCATCTTACATCCGTTTTCTAACCTTTTTTCAAAATACTATCTATTCCATGCGAATGTTCTTTCAAGTACTTTGCTGTCTGTGACAGAATTACAGTCTCACTGACAAATTTCACAGTTTTTATTTCTTCTTCTTGTAGTTTAATTTACTTTTCCAAGTTCTCCTTCCTTTGTTTCATTGTTTGTTCAGTTTATAGACTGAATAACAGTGAGCCCTACTTGACTCCCTTCTCAGCCTCTGTGTGCCTTTCATATCCTTCAACTCTCATAACTGCAAAGCGCTCCCTGGACAAATTGTAGGCAATTTTTTCTCCATTTTACCGCTGCTGCCTCGATAACTTCAAAGAGTGTATTCCAGTCAACATTGTCAAAAACTTTCTCTACTCAACAAAAGTTCTAAGTATAAGTTTATCTGTGTGGGATATAATAGGTATGTGTGCCACTGAGGTCTTTGTCACTTCTGCAGACCCACTTTGCAAGTAAACTGAATGTGCCTGGTAGAAAAGTGGCGCACTTGTTCCTCTCGGTGCCACAATCGTGGCAATTCTGCATGTTCTTTTCGTCAGAGTCAGTTACTTCATGTTCTTGAAGGCAGACGAATTTGAAATAAAATGTGTAGTTTGGTTTTTGTAATTATCTTTTGACTTCGAGTTGAAAGTGATTCTGAAAACACTTACAAAATCCAGTGGAACGTAAGTAGTGAAAATCCTGATTCCTGTAATGAGAGTAGCGGCTGGAGGAGGGCTGCGATCAGGGCGAGGCAGCGGGCCGCGGAGTTGGACGACTCTTGTACCAGTTTCTGTGAAATTAATTCAGGGCCGTCTGCTGGCTCGTTTGCCGTCTTGTCGATTCCTTAGTCTCTCCGTACCAAAATAAATGCGTGAAGTCTTAAAATAATCGATTAGAAATGATGAAGAGGCGTAAAAGATCTAGGTAAGTCAATAACCTAGTTAAATCTCACCATGTGTTCGGTAATGAAATTGAACAGTTTGTTGCACATTAAGCAATAGCAGAATTCAGTTTGTCACAAAATTATAATCATAATCCTAAGTTATGCATTAGCTCATGGATTGACTATATGAGACGTTATTATCATATTTCTTTTAAAACGGCTAACGGAAGAGCATGTATGCATCCATACCATGAGTTGCCAACTAGTGCCAAGAAGGTGGGTTCAATGAAAATCCCGTGCACTAAGAATACCACAAACAGGAAATAATCAAGCAAGACGAAACCCCATATTAACAATCCTGTATTTGTTGAATAAAGTGTTTGTGAGTTGGTGCTTGACACCGGCACGTCGATAAAATATCTAGTTGTAACGATGAAGTGTGATATGAAATGGAACTAGCACATGAGAACTTTAGCAGGAAGGAAGAATAATTGACTTTGATTTACTGGGGGGCCTTTAGGAAAGTGTGGCTCATCCGGAAAGGAGACATGTATAGTAGACTAGTGTGATCCATTGTTGAATGCTGCTGTAGTGTTTGGGATCCTACCATGTCAGATTAATGGCAGACATCGAAGCAATTCAGATGTAGGCTGCTAGATTTGTTATCGTGTAAAGTGGCAGTATTTTGCACATTACAGTGATTCAGTTTCTACCCCTTGCTGCGTGATTAATCAAAATTTTGAAATATTTGATAGGTTTCGTATCGTTTACAAGGACATTTTGATATGACTGACATCATCAGGTAAACATTTATACTAATTCTTAATGTTCATTGGATGTTCAGTCATTTGCTTTATTATCAAGGTCTTTGGGCTCGGTGAAACAAGATTCAGAAAAGGGACATAGGTCTCACAGTGTGTGAGCAGACCGCACACACCATCTCGGAATCGACTAGTGTTGTGGGGTTGTAGCGATATGGCTTTAAAAAGCGGTTTCGCAGTCCAGCTAACCGCGGGAGCTCCCACAGAGATACGTGGACGGTTCACGGTACTTTCATGTTAGAACGGTCGGCGACTTCACAGACTAGACCGCCAGAGGATCCACACACTGTGCACCTAAGCTCGGTCGACTCCCCTGAGTCGCATGTGGAGATCTTGTTGAACAATACAAAGGTGCGACACGATGTCCCCAGCAGCCTTTAGCTCGGCAGTCACGTACGCCAGGCTGCTTCCGAAGAGTTTTTCAGTGAGTGGACTCCGACTGGTGGAATTTTGATTTGACGGTGAAGTAGTGATAAGTTCTAGAAGTTCTGACGCCAAAAAAAATTGAAGTTGATGGTTGGTCGTCAGGAAAAAACAGAGAGGGGAATGTAGAAGGAATTCCACGATTATGATTCGTAGGTCGCAGCGTGCTGGTGAACCGGGAGTTTGTAGAGAGGGTGTTCCACCAGGAAGCCCGTGAAGAATGGATGTCTTCCGTGTCAGCTTTTGTCGGTGGCAGACAGATATCTTTTGCGTTTGAGGAAACACTGTACTTGTTGTAAACATAGACGATTATGAACTTGGCCTAGCTGGCTGGCAGTTCTCGTCTATTACGCAGCATAGAGTTCTCTTAATTGCACTTCTGTTAGTATACTCTCAAGACCTGGGTCGAAACAAGGCCTCCGGAATAGACAACATTCCATTGGAACTACTGACGGCCTTGGGAGAGCCAGTCCTGACAAAACTCTACCATCTAGTGAGCAAGATGTATGACACAGGTGAAATACCCTCAGACTTCAAGAAGAATATAATAATTCGAATCCCAAAGAAAGAAGGTGTTGACAGATGTGAAAATTACCGAACTGTCAGTTTAATAAGTCACAGCTGCAAAATACTAACGCGAATTCTTTACAGACGAATGGAAAAACTAGTAGTATCCGACCTTGGGGAAGATCAGTTTGGATTCCGTAGAAATGTTGGAAACGTGAGGCAATACTGACCCTGCGACTTATCTTAGAAGCTAGATTAAGGAAGGGCAAACCTACGTTTCTAGCATTTGTAGACTTAGAGAAAGCTTTTGACAATGTTGACTGGAATACTCTCTTTCAAATTCTGAAGGTGGCAGGGGTAAAATACAGGGAGCGAAAGGCTATTTACAATTTGTAGAGAAACCAGATGGCAGTTATAAGAGTCGAGGGGCATGAAAGGGAAGCAGTGGTTGGTGAGACAGGGTTGTAGCCTCTCCCCGATGTTATTCAATCTGTATATTGAGCAGGCAGTGAAGGAAACAAAAGAAAAGTTAGGAGTAGGTATTAAAATCCATGGAGAAGAAATAAAAACTTTGAGGTTCGCCGATGACATTGTAATTCTGTCAGAGACAGCAAAGGACTTAGAAGAGCAGTTGGACGGAATGGATAGTGTCTTGAAAGGAGGATATAAGATGAACATCAACAAAAGCAAAACGAGGATAATGGAATGTAGTCGAATTAAGTCGGGTGATGCTGAGGGAATTAGATTAGGAAATGAGACACTTAACGTAGGTAAGGAGTTTTGCTATTTGGGGAGCAAAATAACTGATGATGATCGAAGTAGAGAGTTTATAAAATGTAGACTGGCAATGGCAAGGAAAGCGTTTCTGAAGAAGAGAAATTTGTTAACATCGAATATAGATTTATGTATCAGGAAGTCGTTTCTGAAAGTATTTGTATGGAGAGTAGCCATGTATGGAAGTGAAACATGGACGATAAATGGTTTGGACAAGAAGAGAATAGAAGCTTTCGAAATGTGGTGCTACAGAAGAATGTTGAAGATTAGATGGGTAGATCACATAACTACTGAGGAAATATTGAATAGGATTGGGGAGAAGAGAAGTTTGTGGCACAACTTGACCAGAAGAAGGGATCGGTTGGTAGGACATGTTCTGAGGCATCAAGGTATCACCAATTTAGTATTGGAGGGCAGCGGAGAGGGTAAAAATCGTAGAGGGAGACCAAGAGGTGACTACACTACTCAGATTCAGAAGGATGTAGGTTGCAGTGGATACTGGGAGATGAAGAGGCTTCCACAGGATAGAGTAGCATGGAGAGCTGCATCAAACCAGTCTCAGGACTGAAGACCACAACAACAACAACTCTCAAGTTAAGACGTTTCTCGTCTGTTGTGAGAAGAGAAGTTTCAAGACTAGATTCAGGTTTAGTAGTCAGTGGACTGATTGTGCTGCCAAGTCCTTGAATGTTAGGATTCAGAATATTCTGAATGGCTACGCCGCAGGGCTCTTCGAGAATCGTCACTCTGTTTCGCCACCACGGGGTACTCACGGTGGTACTGCGATTCGCTCCGGCATTGTAGAGCTAAAAATGTTAATTGCTGTGATCACTGTTCCCTTATTTTTTATCTCCGCTGAGCTTCCACACCAATTGTTTGGGAGCTGCTTCTTCTAGAGTTTCGTACTGAAGTGATGTCAGTCACTTCGAGTTTTACGAGTATTTCGCATTGACGTATCCAAAAATAAGGTAGAACTAGACAGTTGATTGTTAGTCTGAGTTTAGAGAGTACTTTATTTTGTATTATATGTCTTTTGGACGATTATGGCATTGTATCATCTTCAGTTAAATATTTCTGAATTAAAATAAATTTATATAGTGCAGAATTGCATTTATTGATTGAGTAGAGATTAGCTTCTCTTGATTTTTTTAATTGTTTTGTGTTTTTGTTGTTATTAATAATTCTCATATCCAATGGGTATGTGGACGAGCTTGTAGACTAAAATATAGTCTGAATACCTTAGGAAATAAGTGAATGACTCACGAGATATTCTATGTGATGCAATAGGTTGTTGTTATTGGTTAGGTGTTGTTTCCAATCACTGCGTGCAGGGGGTATTTATAGGTGACAGGGCCGCTGTTCATACACCGTCAGCTAAATCCTCAAATTTCCACACATGTAGGAACCAATGGTTTGTCTCGCCCCATACTCTGAGATTTCAGAGGTGTGTAACACAAAGAAACTGGGAGGGGTGTTAGAAACGGCTTAACTTTCTAGGCCAGAGCTTTCTAGGATAGACTCTTCCGACAGGTAGTCAATGAAAGGAGTGGTCTGAAACCTCAGTATTTTTATATTTTGAGTGATTAAGTTTGATTTCAAAGTGTTCAACAACTTGATTCTACAGCTTGTTTTCTTTTTTTATTTTTCATTTGTTTCTTGGTACAGTCAGGGAACTGTATTAGAATTGGCATTAGTCGTATCTATATTTCAAGTTTAATGTGACTGCTTCCGCTTCAGTCCACTGGCTACGGTCATTTGTTATTTTGTGAGTATGTCGGGGTACTTCTT
Source organism: Schistocerca gregaria (assembly GCF_023897955.1). Lineage (NCBI taxonomy): Eukaryota > Metazoa > Arthropoda > Insecta > Orthoptera > Acrididae > Schistocerca > Schistocerca gregaria. Next base: position 30,010,503 of record NC_064924.1, on the reverse strand, counting down.
ATACTAATGATCGCTGAAATTTGAATGTATGGGGAGCCTAAATTGTGCCTACGTTAGGAGGTAACTGTTTTCAGTGATCACGTTTCACACGCTAACGAGGGCTAAGGCTCGCTTGGCTGCACAATACAACGTAGGGAATAATAATATTGAGGTGGATGAGACACGTGGCAGTAGGGGGAGCTTGTGGGATGAGCAAGAGCTGCAGTTGTTTGCTGCACAGGGAGCAAATAATGAGAATGCCGATTCCCAGGAATTTTGTGAAGCCGATACGTTCAGTCAAGCCTTTGGTGAGCATTCAGAAAGCGAGGACGAGGTGCAAAAGCACGTAGAGACGGTCGGCAAGATCCGTGATTATGATGCAGGCAGTCCACGTAAACCGCAGTAGTAGACGACCGCCATGGGCAGCTGCACGGTGCAGCCGAACTGGTGCATGCGTTCTCCAACTCTGTGGGCAGACAGAAGAAGACACGGAAGAGGGGAGGAGATCCACTGCCAGTACAGTAAGGGGACTGCAAATTCACACACAAGATTTAGATAAGGAGGTGCGTCGTACATCCTACAATATCTCATATGTCTGACCAATAAGGTCAGTACCGAACTTGATAATCAGATCGAAAAGGGGAACTGTGAAACCCATAAAAGTCTCATTGAAAAAGTAACCTTCATTATGGGAAGCCAAATCCAGGAAGTCAGTACCGAAATTGAAACAATTACAAATAAGATCCCGAAAGTCAAAGGTAAGGTCGCAGCACTCAGAACCAAAGTGAAGCGAGAAATTGCGAGGGCCGCAATAACCGCGAACGAGGCTAAATTAATTGCGCGGGGCACGAAGTCAACTGCTCGCGAAACAAGTGACGAATACGCGTAAAAGTGTTTTGTCTAAGTTGCAGGCACGGAAAAACGTCAGGCAAGGCCAACCACGCTTACGGAAACAGAAACAGTGACTTGCAGACGGCAGCATTCGAGGTAGCGGGTGCGAGTTTGTCAAAACCAAATCTCGTTCCGGTTGACAGAAACATGAACTCGGATATCACAATTTCATTCCGGCTTCACACAGAAAGCGTGCTTGAAGAACAACACGCCGTTAACCGTGGAATGGCCCCCGCGTTGAAATAGTGTCTTGCGGAGTCTGAGTACTTGGGAGCGGCAACGGCACATATGATATGCACGACAGCTGTCAGACGATGCGCACCACGGCACACTTTACCAGTCCTAATAGTGTGGTGGAGAATAGGAGACAGTATGGTAGCTGCACCAACAGGTGCGAGAACGAAGTGACTATGTGGTAACTCGACGAGTCAGGAAACTAACGATTTTAAACGATTTATTTCGGTGAGGCAGTTTCAGAACTGTAAAGATGAAGGAAGCATATTACTTTCCAAGACCTTCTTAGAGCAATTTCATCTACCTCCATCTATACATTGGCCACTGATGTATAAGTTAGATTTCGTGTGTTCACATATGGAAGGAAGAAAATCAGGATGTATGCCAAATATTGTGGGAAGGTGCACATCATATGATGAGTTCCATGAAGCTTTGTTGAACAAACGTAGGTCCAGTGAAATGCAGCATACAATAAAGCAGAAACTAACGGTGTGTGAGAACATAGAGTGTTCTGACTTCCACAGTCCCGTGAAGTTATTCTGAAACATGACAAAGAGAACCCGATATCTGGATGATCCCCGTAGTCCAGCAGAAATCATACGACGTTGCTGTGCGAAGTTGCACTTTCGTTTCAATAAACGCTCGCTGGCAGGTGCAAAAATGACGTAGACGCATTTAAAGGAACATTAGGACAGTCATAATTTACGTTCAGTGAATAAGAGGTGCGAGAGAAACGAATGAAAGAAGAGAAAATCACGCAGAAACAACAGAGGAAAAAAACTTGAAGAACGACGGAAACAGGCAGTCGCCACAAAGTACACATCGAAGAAACCTCAGGAGGACCAATTCATATTGGAAGAATAACGGAAGGGACAGCAGCTAACAGCACGAACAAAAGCGGCATCCTCAGGGCAGTGGTGTAACGTGGGTAGACAACAACAGAGACAAAATGCTGGGGAGCAAATAATAACGATAATCGGAACAAAAAGATGGAATTAAGACCACCAAACCCGGGGCACGCACGTCAGGAAGAGATCGAGCAATAGGAGTGACAAGGCTGGGAGACGGGCAGGACTGAAAATTCGCCCGTGACCAGTCTCCAAGTCAGTCAGTATTACAAACGTGTGGAGTGAAAAGCAACTATAAAAGCTGTCTATATTTAGTGAGTAAGTTAGTTATAGGATTTAGGAGAGTTACGGCAGCGTGTTGCACAAAAGATATGATTACATAGTAGTGTTTTTGTACTCTATAATCAAATACATAGCACATTTGTCGTATGGTTTGAAAGTCTATCTGGAGCTTGAAAATTGTCGTGTCTCTCACTAACAAGGAAAAGAGTGAAACATAAATTATTATTTTTATCTTGGAACACTTTCATTGGTGTATGTTTCCATACAAAACCAACAATATGAGAAGTGTCGGTCCGCCTTGATGAAAACAAATTTGGTAATTATTTCCTCGCCAAATTAGTTTCAGCAACAAATATCGCCGTCATTCTTCTCCAGAAATTTCTAGGCAAAATGCACTGAGAAAACACAAACATTTCTGGAAGAGAATAAAATAACCAGAGCTAATTTTCTCACATTAAACACCTATCATCATTCCACAATCGCAATACCAGATCGGATACGTCTATCATCTTGGCTGTACCTTTACATAACACAAAATCTTTCTCCGTGTCATTCTCCATCTCAGCCATACGACTATGGAACGCACTCCCCTGTGATCTGCGCCTTATCCAGAACTACTCAACATTCAAGAGGGAACTCAAAACTTACATATTAGGGACGGTATAGCCACCATTGTTGTGCCCCTCCCATCTCTTTCTTTCTCCTCTCCATCACAGCTTCGAATTTTACCATTATTTTTCTCTTCCTCTAACCCATCTACCTCTTATATATCTCTTTCACCCCATTCTATCGTCTTATGTCTCTGCTCGATGAGAATAACTCACAAGCTGCAAGTATATAACGAGAAAATTCCCAACTAACAATGGGACTGACATTCACAAAAGAAAAGTGTTTACTTTCATATACATAGTCACTATCATCATCATCATTATTATTATTATTATTATCATTATTATTATCATTGTTATTCTTGATTGTTATAATTATTTTTATTGTTATAATTATCATTGTACTACTGTTATAATCTCAATTTTTTTGTTTTACATCAATACTGCATAATACGTTAAATGTCCTTAATGTTATTTAGAAACTGTAACTCCTTCAATCTGAGTATGCCTGGTTAGGTGTAAGAGAGGGCCTGAAGGCCCTAATCTTGCCAGGTAAAATAAATGCATAAATAAATAAATAAATAAATAATCAGCCCTTAAGGAACCTTTCAGCATACAAAAGGCTGTAATGGAAGGTAAAAACGTAATAGAAAACACGGCACTTTGCAACAACACACTCTTCACCGCTCTGAGAGAACTGACATAGGACACAGAACAGAAAAGACACACCCGCAAAAGAACTACTACCCCATCACACACAGAGACATAAATAAAGAATACAAGTCGTCATAACTCCTGCTACAATTTTCATAGCCTTTTCGCAACGTTCAATACATTTCTCTGCGGTACCCAAGAATAGCAACATGGCATAGTGTTTTGGATTAAGGACGATGTGCGAAAGTTATGTTTTTCTGTGTATAAAAGCAGCTGCAAGCCGTCCAAAGAACGTGAGTACACAACACACTACATAACAACCTACTACACACCAAAACTGTATCCACAACACTACCGCAATCGCAGTTGTATAACGCTGTCATACATAAGTTCAAGTTTTTGTATGTGTTTATCAACAGCCGTTCACACAGTTGCAGATGACATGATGTATGCCAAGAAAAACAGCAACGAAAATCCACAGAAAATAGGCTACAAACAGCGTCAACAGACTTTAAGTAAATAACGTGTTCTGAAAGTACGCACAGAAAACAATACTTAAAAAACAGTCAGTACACATGTAATAATGTTTTACAACTGTAATATTTCTGCATGTTTTAGAATTAAAGAACCCACCGATGATGGCGATATTTGTCGCTGAAGCTAGTTTGGGGAATAATAACAAAAGTGTTTTGCATCAAGGTAGACCCACAATTCCCAAATTGTTGTTATGTGAAATTTTTGTTGCCACAATAACCCGTATAGAACACTCTCGTCCTCAGTAAATTTGGTACCTGGTCCATACCGAATAAGCCGGGCACAGTGGTCGCGTTGTTACAGGCGACATGCACGGATTGCTCCGCCGGAGATTAGAGTCCTCCCTCGGGCATGGGTATGTGTGTTGTTCTTAGCATAAGTTAGTTTAAGTTCATTAGAGTAGTGTGTAATTCTAGGGACCGATGACCTCCGCAGTTTGGTCCCTTAGGAATTCACACACATTTAAACATTTGAATACTGAATGTAACCATAAACGAACTGGAATGTAGATGTAGAAGAGGTGAACGCCACTGTGAAATTGTATAACAGTACACAATTGTTGATGCCTCTAGAAAGACGTAAATATTGGAATTGCTTCTTAAAATGAGATAGTTTGAACGAATTTTGTGTGGATGTAGATAGCCTCACAAAAGGGTGATTTGACATTTGTTGTATGTGATGGCATGCAAGTGTGTTGACTGCTATTGTATTTGTCTCCATCGAGCGTGATGAAAGATGTTGTAAGGTGGCCTGCTCCATGTAGCGACATGAGAACGCACCGTTATTCGTGTGTATTGTTAGGAATTGATTTCGTTTCCGTTCAGAGAGATGGGAAACTTTCGTTATGTGGCCAGCTCTGTGCCTCAATATATTACTGATGATGCTGTGGCTTGGCGAGAAAGCGTCAAATACAATGTTGTGGAAGCAAAATTGTACAGAGGTGAGAGCAAAGGGAGGAAGGAAGTTCTGAGAACTGTTGAAGCCCAAATTAATGAAGTTGTTGTAATATTTAGTGATCACGGCAGTCCTGCTAGTGAGTAGTGATTGCGTTATATTGCATAGTAAAACTGTTGTATTCCGCACGTTCCACTGAAAACTCATAAAAAAGTACTCTTGTTAGCACCACAATGGAGACGTATGAGGAAGGAAAGATGAACAATATCAAGTACCAGAAACTACAAAATGGGTATTGTCATTATTGAATATAAAGTGAAGGTACTGTAGAAACTGACATAAACAGTATTAAAATTTTCTCTGCTATAATTATGAATTTCCAGCTCATATGAGTCAAGAGCATACAAAGGAAAGGGAAAGGTCACCCACAATCATATATTCGCTTAGTGCAGTCGCGCATTCTGGATTGTTCACAGAGTTAGTTAATTAGATAGTTGTTTGCGTGTTCCAATGAACAATCTCACAGTACGGTGGCCATTATGATGTGGAACGTCTCAAGTGCACAAGAATTAGACATATGAAACAATATATATAGATATATATATTTATTTATAGATTTATTTATTCTTATCCAAGAAGTCATCTAAGGTATAGAAGAGTTGTCAAGAAGATATCATTCCAATTTATTTTTGAAGCTATTACTGTTGTCAGTCAGACATTTTATTTCATCTCGTAATTTGTCGAAAACTTTTATAGCAGCATATTTTACCCCTTTCCATGCCAAAGATAGGTTGAGTAAAGGATAGTGTAAGTCTTTCTTTTTTCTGGTATTATAATCATGAACGTCACTGTTGTTTTTAAACTGTTCCATGTTGTTGGCAACAAATTTCATTAGTGAGTAAATGTACTGTCAGGCTGTTGTAAGAATTCCCAATCTTTTGAAAAGATGCCTACAGGATGTGCGACTATGAACACCACACATTATTCTAACCACTTTCTTTTGAGCAGTGAATACTTTTTGTCTGAATGCTGAGTTACTGGAAAATATTATTCTGTATGACAGCAGAGAGTGAAAGTATGTGAAGTATGTTAGCTTACAAATTTCTTTGTCCTCTAAGTAGGCAATTATTCTGATTGCAATAGTTGCTGAAACTAGTCGCTTTAGAAGATCCAAGATATGAATTAGTGAGTAAATGTACTGTCAGGCTGTTGTAAGAATTCCCAATCTTTTAAAAAGATGCCTACAGGATGTGCGACTACGAACACCACACATTATTCTAACCACTTTCTTTTGAGCAGTGAATACTTTTTGTCTGAATGCTGAGTTACTGCAAAATATTATTCTGTATGACATCAGAGAGTGAAAGTATGTGAAGTATGTTAGCTTTCTAATTTCTTTGTCCTCTAAGTAGGCAATTATTCTGATTGCAATAGTTGCTGAAACTAGTCGCTTTAGAAGATCCAAGATATGAATTAGTGAGTAAATGTACTGTCAGGCTGTTGTAAGAATTCCCAATCTTTTAAAAAGATGCCTACAGGATGTGCGACTACGAACACCACACATTATTCTAACCACTTTCTTTTGAGCAGTGAATACTTTTTGTCTGAATGCTGAGTTACTGCAAAATATTATTCTGTATGACATCAGAGAGTGAAAGTATGTGAAGTATGTTAGCTTTCTAATTTCTTTGTCCTCTAAGTAGGCAATTATTCTGATTGCAATAGTTGCTGAAACTAGTCGCTTTAGAAGATCCAAGATATGAATTTTCCAGTTAAGATTCTCACCTATGTGTACACCCAAAAACTTGTTATGCTCTACCCTGTCTACTGACTTCTGTTAATATGTTATATTTATTGCAGGTACTGTACTTTTTGCAGCAGAAAATTGAATATACTGTGTTTCTTCAAAGTTTAGAGCAAGCCCATTTGCAGAAAACCAATTAATGACTTTTGCAAAGACCTTATTTGTTTCATTTTCAATTGGAGTTTCTTTTACCAGATTAATAATGATGCTTGTATCATCTGCAAACAGTGTCACTTCAGCTTCCTGTTTTAGATAGGAAGGGAGGTCGGTCACATATATCAAGAACAGAAAGGGACCCATGATTGAACCCTGTGGAACACCTAATGTAATTGCACCCCAGTTAGTTGAAGTGGTAAAGTTATTTCATTCACTTGACCCATATAAGGAAACTTTTTGCTTCCTGTTCTGTAGATATGACTTAAACGATTTATACCATAGAACTGTAATTTCTGTAACATAATGTCGTGGTTCACACAATCAAGTGCTTTGGACAAGTCACAGAAAATTAATATTGGGGACATTTTACTATTTAAAGACTCTATTATGTGCACAGTGAAATTGTATATTGCTGTCTCAGTAGAACAGCATTTTTTAAATCCGAACTGTGATTTACTAAGTATCCTATTACTGTTCCGATGGCGAGCCCCTCTTGAGTACATTACTTTCTCGAAGATAATTCAAAATGCTGTAAGTAAGGTTACTGGCCGATAATTATTGACATCTGTGGTGTCCCCCTTTTGTAAAGCGACCTGACAATAGCTTATTTTAAAGTGTCTGGGAAAATACCTTGAGTTAATGATGAATTACGTATGTTAATCAAAACATCAGCTATAGTTGCTCCACATTGTTTTAATATTTTATTAGAGATGTCATCAACTCCTAAAGAACATTTATTTTTCAAAAAATTAATAATTTTACTTATTTCACAAGAGGTTGTTAGGTGAAACATAATCTGACATTGTTTATTTCAAAACAGATCCTTCCATGTATTGCCTGGCTTTTTCTTTTGAGCTGTTCTCACCAATTTTCGCTCCTAGATGTAAGAAATGGTTGTTAAATACATAGGCTCCTTTTGTACTGTTGGTTAGGATGGTCTTGTTCTCCTTAATAGTAAAAATACCTACCCCAGTGGTTACTTTTCCTGTCTCCCTTCTAACAACATTCCATATTAATTGTATTTTCCTGCCAGAGTTGTTAATTTTTTCTCTAACATACATATTTCTTGATTTCCTTACAACTTTCCTCAGTATGTTACAATAATTTTTATAATGTAAACTACTTCTGGATATTTACTACTTCTTGCTATCTCATAAAGCTTTCTTTTTCTTTATGAAGACGCTTTAATACCTGTAGTAATCCAAGGTTTCTTTGAAAAGCTTGCAGTGTTACATTTAGTAATTTTCTTTGGGAAACAATATTCAAATAGGGATATAAATTTATCAAGAAATATGTTGCATTGTCATTAGCATTTGGCTCATTATATACATCTCCCCAATGAATATTTCTTAAGCTTTCTTTGAAGTGCTCTATAGATACTGGGTTGAGCAACCTTAACACTTTTACTTAATGATTTCCAAACTGTACACTCTTTTAGGTTTTGTAAGTTAATGAGTTGGGCATTATGGCCTGACAACCCATTTACCACAGGGAAAGCTTATGTTTGTTTTACATCCTCTTTCTGTAGAAATACGTTGTCTATTAGTGCGCTACTGTCTTGAACGTGTAGGGAAATTGGTCACTGATTCTAAGTTATTTGTTGTTAATACCACTTCTAGCTCACTTTTCCTCTCAGAATTATTTAGAAAATTTACACTGAAATCAATTAATACCTTCTTCTTTTTGACTGACAGACAGCATAATAGGGAGTCAAACTTTTTTATGAAAAGCTCCCAGTCTCCTAATGGCGACCTATACACTGTTGCTAATATCAATACTACATTATCTAGCTGAAATTCACATGCACTAACCGCAACACAAAATTTCCTTACTTGTACCGTTTTGTATTTATACCCTTGTTTTATGAGAACGGCAACTCCTCCTTTATCCATACTAGATCTACAAGTGTAAAATGCTAAATTATACCCACTTATGCAGACACCATCCATGCCCACAGCTACATGGTGTTCAGACAGACAGAGTATATCAATCTCATTCTTATTTTTGACAACATCTAAATACACTAATAGCTCATGTACTATGTTTTTTATTCCCCTGATATTTTGATGAAGTAGGTTGATACTGCCCTTAGCTTTACCCCTATTTACGGTACATGAAGTTGCCTTTATTCTATATATTTTGATTGTCAGCTGTCTGGACTTTGGCTTGACCCTAAAAAAATCTGTCTGCCTTGACCCATTAATCATAGGGATCACCCCCTGTGTGACTGTGGATCCCCTTACAGTTTCTGCTAATAGAGAAGCTAACTTTTTTTCCCCATCTTATTCAGATACAGGCCATGTGTAGTGTATCCCCACCTAGCAAGAGCATTTACTGGAACAACACTTATGTGAGATTTTGCTGGTGTCCGGAGCATCCTGTTCAGCTCAATGTTAACATGCCGTACAACAGTGTTTTCCCAGGGCTGATCATGGCCTTGAAAGACCTTGTAAATGACAGATACAGTCAAAACGACATCCGCAGCTAACTGAGGTGCTGCAAGATTGGGCAATCTTGTAATTCTATACAGCGACATCCAATCATTAGGAATAAACGATGGTATCTGGCATAATACAGCAACAGGAACTTGCTGAAAAGCTGCCAGAGAACGACGCATTGACTCAGCTGTCAAACCGTGAAAACTTTATGATCATTATTATGTTGTTTGAACCATTTAATGACATACGGCCTCTAGACAGACTTCTCACATGGCAATACTACCTCAATGCAGAACTGTAATAGCTGCCGTTCACATACAACTATTTCACTAACAACGAACAGTCCCTCTTCCCGATAGCCATGCTTGTAAAATGACAATGCGCATGTCATACCATCATACAAACGGTGTACAGCGACAGATTTGCTACTGGTGGACACAACTGAAAGTGTTGTGACTCGTTGTGGCATGGAAGCAATGAGGCCTTGTTAGGTCGCTGGATAGTACCACACCTGCCGATTCCTGGAAGGGGGCCGATGTGCTCTGACGACACATTTAGTCACATCTCAGATGAGTCTAATCAGGTTACAATCTGTCGAGTTCGGTGGACAACAGTTCAACTGTAACTCGCCACTGTGTTCCTCGTACCTCTCCATCACACTCTTGGCCTTGTGACTTGGCGCGTTATTGTGATGAAAAATGCTATTGCCATTTTGATATATGATAGTTATGAAGGGATACACGTGGACTGCAACCAGTGTACGATACTGTTTGGCGTCATGGTGCCCTTTAGGAGCGCCACTGGACCCACGCCTGTTCTTGTGAATGATCCCCAGAGCATAATAAAGCCGCCTCCAGCTCGTCTCCGTCCAACAGTACAGGTGTCAGTGAGCTGTCCCCCTGGAACACAATGGAATCGCGGCCTTCCATCAGCACGATGAAGAAGATACAGGGAGTGATTCATGAGACCACGCAACGCACTATCACTGTGCCAACGTCCAGTGCCGATGGTCACGTGCCCATTTCAGTCGTAGTTCCTGATGTAGTAGTGTTAACATTGACGCATGCATGGGTTGTCAGCGGCAGAGGACCGTCTACATCTGCATCTATACTCTATAAATCGTCCTGATGTAGTAGTGTTAACATTGACGCATGCATGGGTTGTCAGCTGCAGAGGACCGTCTACATCTGCATCTATACTCTATAAATCGTCCTGATGTAGTAGTGTTAACATTGATGCATGCATGGGTTGTCAGCTGCAGAGGACCGTCTACATCTGCATCTTTACTCTATAAATCGTCCTGATGTAGTACTGTTAACATTGACGCATGCATGGGTTGTCAGCTGCAGAGGACCGCCTACATCTACATCTATACTCTATAAATCGCCGTGAGGTACATGGAAGAGGGTTTCTTTCTGTTCCATTCACATATGGAGCATGGGTAGAGTGGTCGTTTGAATGCCTCTATGGGTGCAGTAATTATTCTAATCTTGTCATCAAGATTCCTGTGTGAGCGGTACGTAGGGGGTTGCAGTATATCCGTAGAGTATTCATTTAAAGCTGGTTCTTGAAATTTTTGTTAATAAACTTCACAGGATAGTTTACATCTGTTTTCTAGAATCTGCCATTTCAAATATTCCAGTAGCTCTAAGCACTATAGGACCTAATATCTGAGGTCATCAGTCCCCTAGACTTAGAATTACTTAAACGTAACTAATCTAAGGACATCACACACATCCATGCCCGAGGCAGGATTCGAACCTGCGACCGTAGCAGACGCGTGGTTCTAGACTGAATCTCCTAGAACCGCTCGGCCACCGCGGCCGGCTTATACCATTTCAGTTCCTTCAGTATCTCTGTGACACTCTTCCATGGATTAAATAAACCTGTGACAATTCGTGCTGCCCTTCACTGTAAACGTTTAATATCACTTGTTAGTCCCTTCTGGTACAGGTCCCACAAACTTGAACAATATTTCTTGATGGGTAGCACGAGTGATTTGCAAGCTGTCTCTTTAGTAGACTGATTGCACTTCCCCAGTGTTCTATCAATAAACCGAAGTCTACCACCTGCTTTACCCACGACTCAAACTATGTGATCATTCCATTTCATATCCCTACAGACTGTTACACCCAGTATTTGTATGGGGTCCAATTCCAACACTGACTAGTTGATATTATAGTCGTAGGATACTACGTTTTTTCAGAAGTGCAAGATTTTACATTTCTGAACATTTAGAGAAAGTTGCCAATCTCTGCACCAAGTTGAAATCTTATCAAGATATAGCTGAATATTTATGCAACTTCTCTTAGATAGAACTTCATTATAGGTAACTGCATCATATGCGCAACGTCATTAATATACAACATGAACAGCAAGGGTCCCAACACACATGCCTGGGGCACACCCTAAGTTACTTCTACATCTGACAATGACTCACAATCCAAGATACCACGCTGTGTCCCTACCAAAAAGTCCCAATCCAGTCGCAAATTTCACTTGATTCCCCATGTAATCGTACTTTTGACAATAAGTGTAGGTGCGGTACTGCGACAAATGCTTTACGGAAATCAAGAAATACTGCATCTACGTGGTTGCCTTAAACCAAAGCGTTCAGTATGTCATATGAGAAAAGTGCGAGTTGGCTTTCACATTATCGATGCTTTCGAAAACCATGCTGGTTGACATTAAGGAGCTCAATCTGGAGCTTAATCTGTTCAAGATACCTCTTTATATTGGGCCCCAGAAGGTATTCTAAGATTCTACAACAAATCGATGTCAAGGATATTGGACAGTAATTTTGCGGATAACTTCTACTACTCTTTGTAGCTGGGTGTCACCTGTGTCGTTTTCCAAGAACTGGGCACGGCGTTTTGATCGAGGGATCTACGATAGATTAGAGTGAGAAGAGGCGCTAATTCAGCTTCAAATTCAGTATAGAATCTGACAGGGATTCCGTTGGGGTGGCGCTTTGTTCAGTAATAACAATTTCGGTTGTGTCTCAACATCACTTAGACTAATTCTTATATCATCCATCTTTTCAGTGGTACAAGGATTAAATTGGGGCAGTTGTCCTGGGTTTTCCTTTGAAAAGGAAAATTTGAAAACGGAGTTAATCATTTCAGCCTTTGCTTTGCTACCCTCAATTTCAGTTCCTGTCTCACTCGCTAGAGACTGGACACTAACTTTGATGCCACTAACAACCTCTATATACAACCAGAATTTCTTTAGGTTTTGTGAAATGTCATTGACAGTATTCTCCTAAGGTACTAATTGAAGGCATCACGCATTGCTCTCTTGACAGCCAAATGTGTTTCACACATGTTATCTGTATCTATATTTATATCTTATTTAAGGGCCTACTCTTTGTTTGACACCTATTATATAGTAATCTTTGTTCCTTTAGACATTTCTTTGCTGCGACTGTATACCATGGAGGTTCCCTCCCATCATGAACAGTTCTGCTGGGTACATATCTATCCAGTACGTGGCCAACAATTCTTTTAAAGTTGATTCAGAGTTCCTCTAGATGCTCCTGCCCAGTGCTGAAAGTTTCAAGTTCCTCACTGAGATGTGACATTACTCATATTTTACTTAGTATACTGAACATATTTATATTTCAGATTGTTTTAGCTGTCCTTTGTATTTTGGTAATCATTGATGCCACAACCGTCTCATGGTCAGTTTTGGTGTGGACGTCCTCAAAGAGATCAAATCTATTTGTTGCCATTACATCGAATATATTTTCGTCATGAGTAGGGTCCCTAACTATGCGTCGTAGGTAGTTTTCTGAGAAGGCATTTAGTAATGTTTCACAGGACATCTTCTCACATCCAACAAAACTGTTAATTTCCCAATTAATTATTGGATGATTAAAGTCTCCACCGATGACTCCAGTATGACAGAGGAACTAATGTACAAGTGAATTGAGGTTTTCTCTCAAGCTTTCGATCGCATCAGGCGATGAGTCTGGTAGGCGATAGCGAAACTTTATGCCCACCCCTGCGTAAATAATATAACATACAGCTTCAATTTCTGTCTCGGTGGATTTGAGATTTTTTTGTACTGCAAGAAACGTATCACCTCAGTTTCCTATTTGCCTGTCGTTTCGATACACCCTTAACTTTAATCTAAAAATCTCACTGGTGTCAGTTTCAGGTTTCAATCGGCTTTCTGTACCTAGTAAGTAGTACGTGACCTTCACCGGTTTTCATGTGCGCACCTACGTCAAGGCATTTTGTTTGCAAGTACTTCAGCGGTTTACCATAAGAAATTTAACACTCTCACATGTAGGTCTAGGGGTGCCGTCTTTAATTCATAATCAAAAACGTCTTCGGTCCCGGGTTCGATCCCAGCCACTGCATAAATTTTGATAAATAATCAGCATTGGCGGCCGAAGACTTCCGGAATAAGAAATCAGCCTCATTCTGCCAACGGCCTTGTCAAAGAGGGCGGAGGAGCGGATAGAGGTTCAGGGCACTCTCTTGTCCTAGGGGTGGGAAATTGCCCCTAAAGGCGGAAGAATCAGCATTGATCAACGACATGAGGATGCAGAAGGCAATGGAAACCACTGCATTAAAGACGCGTAACGTGTATCCACAGGACACGTGGCCTGTAGTTGAAGAAGTGTCATGATGATCTCTCCCTTGACAAAAGATTCCGGAATAGTGCCCCATTCGGATCTCCGGGAGGGGACTGCCAAGGGGGATGTTACCATGCGAAAAAGATTGAGTAATCAACGAAAGGATAATGATCTACGAGTAGGGGCGTGGAATGTCATAAGCTTGAACGTGGTAGGGAAACTAGAAAATCTGAAAAGGGAAATGCAAAGGCTCAATCTAGATATAGTAGGGGTCAGTGAAGTGAAGTGGAAGGAAGACAAGGATTTCTGGTCAGATGAATATCGGGTAATATCAACAGCAGCAGAAAATGGTATAACAGGTGTAGGATTTGTTATGAATAGGAAGGTAGGGCAGAGGGTCTGTAACTGTGAACAGTTCAGTGACCGGGTTTTCTAATCAGAATCGACAGCAGACCAACACCGACAACGATAGTTCAGGTATACATGGCGACGTCGCAAGCTGAAGATGAACAGATAGAGAAAGTGTATGAGGATATTGAAAGGGTAATGCAGTATGTAAAGGGGGACGAAAATCTAATAGTCATGGGCGACTGGAATGCAGTTGTAGGGGAAGGAGTAGAAGAAAAGGTTACAGGAGAATATGGGCTTGGGACAAGGAATGAAAGAGGAGAAAGACTAATTGAGTTCTGTAACAGGTTTCAGCTAGTAATAGCGAATACCCTGTTGAAGAATCACAAGAGAAGGAGGTATACTTGGAAAAGGTCGGGAGATACGGGAAGATTTCAATTAGATAACATCATGGTCAGACAGAGATTCCGAAATCAGATACTGGATTGTAAGGCGTACCCAGGAGCAGATATAGACTCAGATCACAATATAGTAGTGATGAAGAGTAGGCTGAAGTTCAAGACATTAGTCAGGAAGGATCAATACGCTAAGAAGTGGGATACGGAAGTTCTAAGGAATGACGAGATACGTTTGAAGTTCTCTTACGCTATAGATACAGCAATAAGGAATAGCGCAGTAGGCAACACAGTTGAAGAGAAATGGTCGTCTCTAAAAAGGGCCATCACAGAATTTGGGAAGGAAAACATAGGTACAAAGAAGGTAGTTGCGAAGAAAACATGGGTAACAGAAGAAATACTTCAGTTGATTGATGAAAGGAGGAAGTACAAACATGTTCCAGGAAAATCAGGAATACAGAAATACAAGTCGCTGAGGAATGAAATAAATAGGAAGTGCAGGGAAGCTAAGACGAAAGGCCTGCAGGAAAAATGTGAAGACATCGAAAAAGATATGACTGTCGGAAGGACACACTCAGCATACAGGAAAGTCAAAACAACCTTTGGTGATATCAAAAGCAACGGTGGTAACATTAAGAGTGCAACGGGAATTCCACTGTTAAATGCAGAGGACAGAGCAGATAGGTGGAAAGAATACATTGAAAGCCTCTATGAGGGTGAAGATTTGTCTGATGTGATAGAAGAAGAAACAGGAGTATTAGAATCGGAATTTATAAGAGCTTTGGAGGACTTACGGTCAAATAAGGCAGTAGGGATAGATAACATTCCATCAGAATTTCTAAAATCATTGGGGAAGTGGCAACGAAACGACTATTCACGTTGGTGTGTAGAATATATGAGTCTGGTGACATACCATCTGACTTTCGGAAAAGCATCATCCACACAAGTCCGAAGACGGCAAGAGCTGACAAGTGCGAGAATTATCGCACAATCAGCTTAACAGCTCACGCATCGGAGCTGCTTACAAGAATAATATACAGAAGAATGGAAAAGAAAATTGATAATGCGCTAGGTGACGATCAGTTTGGTTTTAGGAAAAGTAAAGGCACGAGAGAGTCAATTCTGACGTTACGTAATGGAAGCAAGGCTAAAGAAAAATCAAGACACGTTCATAGAATTTGTCGACCTGGAAAAATCGTCCGACAATATAAAATGGTGCAAGCTGTTCAAGATTCTGAAAAACGTTGGTGTAAGCTATAGGGAGAGACGGGTCATATACAATATGTACAACAACCAAGAAGGAATAATAAGAGTGGACCATCAAGAACGAAGTGCTCGTATTAAGAAGGGAGTAAGACAAGGCTGTAGCCTTTCGCCCCTCCTCTTCAAACTGTACATCGAGGAAGCAATGATGGAAATAAAAGAAAGGTTCAGTAGTGGAATTAAAACACAAGGTGAAAGGATATCAATGATACGATTCGCTGATGACATTGCTATCCTGAGTGAAAGTGAAGAAGAATTAAATGATCCGCTGAACGGAATGAACAGTCTAATGAGTACACAGTATGGTTTGAGAGTAAATCGGAAAAAGACGAAGGTAATGAAAAGTAGTAGAAACGAGAACAGCGAGAAACTTAACATCAGGATTGATGGTCACGAAGTCAATGAAGTTAAGGGTTTCTGATACCTAGGCAGTAAAATAACCAATGACGGACGGAGCAAGGAGGACATCAAAAGCAGACTCGCTATGGCAAAAAAGGCATTTCTGGGCAAGAGAAGTCTACTAATACCAAATACCGGCCTTAATTTGAGGAAGAAATTTCCGAGGATGTACGTCTGGAGTACAGCATTGTATGGTAGTGAAACATGGACTGTGGGAAAACCGGAACAGAAGAGAATCGAAGCGTTTGAGATGTGGTGCTATAGACGAATGTTGAAAATTAGGTGGACTGATAAGGTAAGGAATGAGGAGGTTCTACGCAGAATCGGAGACTAAAAGAATATGTGGAAAACACTGATAAGGAGAAGGGACAGGATGATAGGACAACTGCTAAGATATGAGGGAATGACTTCCATGGTATTAGAGGGAGCTTTAGATGGCAAAAACTGTAGAGGAAGACAGACATTGGAATATATCAAGCAAATAATTGAGGACGTAGGTTGCAAGTGCTACTCTGAGATGAAGAGGTTAGCACAGGAAAGGAATTGGTGGCGGGCCGCATCAAACCAGTCAGTAGACTGATGACGAAAAAAAAAAAAAAGGAGTAATGTCTTTCGATCTAACACTGATACTTCTGTTCGGTGCACTGCGTATTGAGACACATTTTGCCAAGCATTACAGTCTGATGTTAGTCCCGCCGCAGTTGGCAGCCAGTCCTATTTTACCAGTCTGCCCAGCCTACAACGTTCGACATCTGTAATGAGGGGTGGACGCCCAAGCGCACGACGTGAGGAGGGATTTCATGTTGGTTTCGTCACGTGTTGAAGACATTCCCCACATCACTTCTCAAATACCTGACAAGTTGTGCAGTTTGCGAAATGCTTGTGCCGAGCCTCCTGGGCATCACAATCTGCCGTCGGTCAGACTCATATCGCACACCTTCCCCATTCAACAGACAGACAGCAGGCTCACTGATACTACATGCACTCTGTGTGTGTCCAACCAGGAGTTACTTACACCAGGCGACGCTGCTGTCGCATGATCAGCTTACATCGATAGCAGGTCAGTGGTCAAAATGTTCTGGCTGATCATTCTATATCAAGTTACGGCCAACACTCCATCTCCTTTTGTATGTTGTCGTTGTGGTTTGATACAGCTCTCCATGCTACTCTATCCTGTGTAAGCGTCTTCTTCTCCCAGTAAATACTGCAACCTACATCCTTCTGAATCTGCTTAGTGTATTCATCTCTTATCTCCCTCTACGATTTTTACCCACCACGCTGCCCTCCAATACTAAACTGGTGATCCCTTGATGCCTCAGAACATGTCCTACCAAACGATCCCTTCTTCTGGTCAAGTTGTGCCACAAACTTCTCTTCTCCCCAATCCTATGCAATACTTCCTCATTAGTTATGTGATCCACCCATCTAATCTTCAGCATTCTTCTGTAGCACCACATTTCGAAAGCTTCTATCCTCTTCTTGTCCAAACTATTTATTGTCCATGTTTCACTTCCATACATGGCTACACTCCATACAAATACTTCCAGAAATGACTTCCTGACACTTAAATCTATGTTCGATGTTAACAAATTTCTCTCTTCAGAAACGCTTTCCTTGCCATTGCCAGTCTACATTTCATATCCTCTCTACTTCGACCATCATCAGTTATTTTGCTCCCCAAAAAGCAAAACTCCTTTACTACTTTAAGTGTCTCATTTCCTAATCTAATTCCCTCAGCATCACCCGACTTAATTCGACTACATTCCATTATCCTCGTTTTGATTTTGTTGATGTTCATCTTATATCCTCAAGACGCTATCCATACCATTAAACTCTTCTTCCAAGTCCATTGCTGTCTCTGACAGAATTACAAAGTCATCGGCGTACCTCGAAGATTTCATTTCTTCTCCATGGATTTTAATACCTACTCCAAATTTTTCTTTGGTTTCCTTTACTGCTTGCTCAATATACAGATTGAATAACATCGGGGAGAGGCTACAGCCCTGTCTCACTCCCTTCCCAACAACTGCTTCCCTTTCATGTCCCTCGACTCTTATAACTGCTATCTGGATTCTGTACAAATTTGTAAATAGCCTTTCGCTCCCTGCATTTTACCCCTGGCACCTTTAGAATTTGAAAGAGATTATTCCAGTCAACATTGTCAAAAGCTTTCTCTAAGTCTACAAATGCTAGAAACGTAGGTTTGCCTTTCCTTAATCTTTTTTCTAAGATAAGTCGTCAGGTCAGTATTGCCTCACGTGTTCCAGTATTTCTACGGAATCCAAACTGATCTTCATCGAGGTCTGCTTCTTCTAGTTTATCCATTCGTCTGTTAAGTATTCGTGTTAGTATTTTGCAGCTGTGGCTTATTAAATTAATTGGTCGGTAATTTTCACATCTGTCAACACCTTCTTTCTTTGGATTTCGAATTATTATATTCTTCTTGAAGTCTGAGGTTATTTCGCCTGTTACATACATCTTGCTCACCAGATGTTAGTGTTTTCTCAGAGCAGGCTCTGCCAAGGCCGTCAGTAGTTCTAATGGAATGTTGTCTACTCCCGGAGCCTTGTTTCGACTCAGGTCTTTCAGTGCTCTGTCAAATTCTCCTCGCAGTATCGTATCTCCCATTTCATCTTCATCTACATCCTCTTCCATTCCCATAATATTGTCCTCAAGTACATCGCCCTTGTATAGACCTTCTAAATACTCCTTCCACCTTTCTGCTTTCCCTTCATTTGTTAGAACTTTGTTTCCATCTGAGCTCTTGATGATCATACAAGTGGTTCTCTTATCTCGAAAGGTCTCTTTAATTTTCCTGTCGGCAGTATCTATCTTACCCGTAGTAATATGAGCCTTACATCCTTACATTTGTCCTCTAGCCATCCCTGCTTAGCCATTTTGCACTTCCTGTCGATCTCATTTTTCAGACGTTTGCATTCCTTTTTTCCTGCTTCATTTACTGCGTATTTATATTTTCTCCTTTCATCAATTAAATTCAACATTCCTTCTGTTACCCAAGGATTTCTACTAGCCCTCGTGTTTTTACCTACTTGATTCTCTGCTGCCTTCACCACTTCATCCCTCAAAACTACCCATTCTTCTTCTACTGTATTTCTTTCCTCCATTCCTGCCAATTCTTCCCTTATGCTCTCCCTGAAACTTTGTACAACCTCTGGTTCTTTCAGTTTATCCAGGTCACATCTCCTTAAGTTCCCACCATTTTACAGTTTCCTCAGTTTTAATCTACAGGTCATAACCAATAGATTGAGGTCAGAGTCCACATCTGCCCCTGGAAATGTCTTACAATTTAAAACCTGGTTCCTAAATCTCTGTCTTACCATTATATAACCTATCTGATACTTTTTTATTATCTCTAGGGTTATTCCATGTATACAACCTTCTTTCATGATTCTTAAACCAAGTGTTAGTTACGATTAAGTTGTGCTGTGTGCAAAATTCTACCAGTCGGCTTCCTGTTTCATTTCGCACACCCAATCCATTCACCTACTACGTTTCCTTCTCTCCCTTTTCCTACTACCGAAATCCAGTCACCCATGACTATTAAATTTTCGTCACCCTTCACTATCTGAATAATTTCTTTTATTTGATCATACATTTCTTCAATTTCTGCGTCATCTGCGGAGCTAGTTGGCATATAAACTTGTACTGCTGTTGTGGGCGTGGGCTTCGCGTCTATCTGAGCCACAAGGTGCACTTTAGTTATATTCACCTAGTACTCGTGAACCTTTGCGCACTGTGAGTTGTATGTAGACGCACCACTGCAACGGCTGCCTCTCTGTGCCACGGTATTACCTGAGCCAGTGTCCCCACCTTAAAGGGCGCTGCTGGAGATGCAGTCGGAGCGTTAAGTGGCTGCCTGTGGCCCGGCAGTGGACAGACTCTGCTGCCCCGCAGGCCTCTGTCGCTGGACTCGCCACGTTTTGCGGAAAAACCTGCGCACCGCCGAGGTCAGCAGCCGCCAGATAATCTCTCTCGGCTGCAGCGAAATTAACAGCGGGCCCAGGATTACTTGGCCGCGGCCACCGCCCGCCGCTGTGCTCGCAATCGATATAAGGAGACAGATGGCGGCTGGTGAGGGCTTCCGGTTTGGAAGGCCGCCAGCTGCGGCCCGCCAGGCCAGTGTCCCAGCCGCGCCCACACTGGTTAGGAGATCAGATCTTCTCCACCAAGAACTTAGGTCATCCTCTTCCTCCTGGCGTTGTCAGTGTTTCTTAAAGAAAGAACTTTGCAAACGTCTTTGGGAGCTAATAATCTGTTACAGAAAAATAAGTTCACCATTAATTTGTAGCTGCCATAACTGTATCGCCTCCAGTACTACCACGTATTGTCTCAGGTTTCCGTCTCCCACGAACGGCTCTCACGTCTGTGAGCCCACAATTTATATAGACTGCTGTAGGCTACCAGTACTTGATGAAGATACAGAATTTGCGTTGTACAGGACCAGATAATGAAATGGGAGAATAAAAAGTGAATGGTAATTCATGAAATAATTTTTTAAATATCTTATGACATATACTTAACATGTTGAATTTTTTGCCGAATACAGTCGACAGGCGAGGTACGTTATGCCGAGAGGAATTTTAAATACCACTGAAATACATGAATCGACTTAAGACACCCGCAGAAGTATCGAAATCAGTGGGAGAGTCACCCACAACAAGACTATTCCACGTGGTGTGTAACATATATGAGATGGGTGAAATAACCTGTGAATTCAAGAAGAGTGTAGTAATTCCAGTTCCGAAAACAGTAGGTACTCGCAGTTGTTAATGCCGCCCAACAATCGGTTTAGTAAATCATCCTTCAAAATACTGGCGCGAACTGTTTGCAGAAGAATTGAAAACTGATAGAATATTAAGGGGGGAAGTACACTTTGGATTCCGGACAAATGTAGGAACACGAGGTACAACACTGACTCTACGACAAATCCTAGAACATTCTCTGAACTAAGACAGATATAATTTTATTGCTCTGATTATTTTCAGAACAATCGAAAAACTGCTAGCATAGTGCATGGGGAAGTTGAGTTCGGAGTCCGGAGAAATGTAGGAGCGCGAGATGCAATACTGACCCTATGAGACATCGTTGAACATTCTCTGAACCATGAAAGACATACTTTTATACCTCTGATTGATTCAGAGAAAGCTTTTGAAAAAGTTCACTGATTTAAATGTTTATTTCACACAAAAATAGCGAAGCCATAGTCACAGTACATAAAATTTTTCTTTAAAGAAAAAGGGGTTACATTACCGGTTTCAACGAACTTCATCGTCATTTTGAAATGTAGAACATCAGTTGGAGTATATATATATTGGGAATTGTGACCATACATCTGATAACAATTACGAAAAATAATGTTGGCATGTGTATGGTCACAATTCCCATTACATACCGTATTCCCTAACTTATGTTTTACTTTGAAAAATGACAAAGTAGTTCGTTGGAGCCGGTAATGTAACCCATTTTTTTAAAGAAAAATTTTATGTACTGTGACTATGGATTCACTGTTGTAGATTCAAATAAACATTTAACTTATAATCAACTGTTTTACGACAATGATATCGGACTGAGTTCACTAAAATTAACTGTTTGAAGATCTGAAATACAAGGTGCAAAATTTCATTCATACAAGAAACAGAGAACAGTTATACGAATGGAAGAACGTTAGGGGGGAGCAGTAGCTGACAATGCAGTCAGACGGGATTTAGTGTATTTTCGCATTTATTCAATATGTACAATGGAAAACCTGTGAAGGGAACCACGGAGAAATTTGGAAACAGAATTAAAGCTTTGGGAGGAGAATTAAAATATTTTAGATTTACCTCTCATGCTGTAATTCTGTCAGAGACACAAAAATCTTGGCAGACGAGTGGAACGGAATGTGTAGTGTACCGAGAAGAGGTCGTAGGATGAACTTTAACAAGATCAAACAAGAGCAATGGAATGTAGTCGCATTAAAGCAGCGGATGCTGAATCAATTACATTAGCAAATGATATATTAAAGTCGTAGATAAGTATGGGTATTTGTCCAGCAAGGTAAATGATGATGCTGATACATACAGTATATTAAATGACAAGAGAAGTTTTCTGTAAGAAAAATGATTTTGATGATGCTGGATACAAATCTAAGTGGTAGTAAGTGTTTTCTGAAGGGAATTGTCAGGAAATTAATCTTATGTGGGAGTGGATTAGGACGGATAAACAGTTCAAATAAGGGGAAAGCATAAGCTTTCGAAAGGGCTATTGTCTTCTTGAAGTGTGGGTCTACAGCTCGACTGTGTTTGTGAAGGACAAGACCATTTAAAATGTCCTCTGTAGACTGTAAGACGAACTGAAATACGTCATGTCATGGAATAGATTATCGAATAGTTTTACACTGCATTTTAAAATAAATGCAGCTGCGCCAGAGAAATGTTTGACGTATTTAAAAGGAAATATTTTTCTCACATGACACTCATTACTTACGACACACATTTCACTGACGCAGCTGCAAATTGGAAATGGACACAGGCCGAAACTGACTACTAATGAAATACATGGTGCAATGAAATTCACCTGTACAGAAAACGTTCTGACAATCTACGGTTTAGATTTAACGGTTTAAACCTTAGAAACCTGGTGCTACAAAATAATGCTGAAGATTAGATGAGTATCTGGAATAACTAATGAGGAGAAAAGAAATACGGCACAGAATACGAAAAGAGGGAAATGGTTGGTAGAACACAAACTGAAGTATCAATCATGAAGTATCAATAAATCATCATCTTAATAGTAGAGCGAAGTGCGTGTGTATAGGGCGTGGAGAGCAAAAATTGTAGGTGTAGAACAAGATTCGAACGCAGTAAGGAAATTCAAATGCATACATACAAGCTGCAATAGTTGTTTACAGATGGAGATTCTTGCGTAGGATAGATAATGGTTGAGAGCTCCATGAAATCATCCTTTGACTGATGAGCACACCAACAACATCTCTCTCAAAATTAATTCATTATATGTCAGGCACTGTTAGAGGCTTTCCTAATAGCTTACAGTGAGCTATAAGGGGCGATCAAAGATTTTCCATTTGAGGCGTGGCCGCAGCTTACATGCAACCCAGCGTGACCCCGATGTTGGTGTACAAGCACCGTAGTGTGGGCAAGGGGCTTGCGTGGCTCCAATTAGGGTTATTTGAAACTGTAATCCCTAAGTATTTAGCTGAATTTACAGCCTTCATATTTGTGTGACTTATAGCGTAATCGAAATTTAGCTGATTTATTATAGTACTCATGTGAATAACTTCACACTATTCTTTATTCAGGGTCAATTGCCAGTTTTCGCACCATACAGATATCTTATCTAAACAATTATGCAAGTCGTTTTGAGCATCTGATGACTTTACAAGACGGTAAATGACAGTATCATCTGCAAACAATATAAGACAGCTACTCAGATTGTCTCCTATGTCGTTAATGTAGATCAGGAACCATAGATGGCCTATAACACTTCCTTGGGGAACGCCGGATATTACTTCTGTTTTACTCGATCGCTTTCCGTCTATTACTACGAACTGTGACCTTTCTGACATGAAATCACAAATCCAGTCGCACAGCTGAGGCGATACTCCGTAGGCACGCAGTGTGGTTAGAAGACGCTTGTGAAGAACGGTGTCGAAAGCCTTCGGAAAATCTAAAAATATGGAATCAATTTGACATCCCTATCGATAGCACGTATTACTTCGTGGGTATAAAGAGCTAGTTGTGTCTCACAAGAACGATATTTTCTCAATAAATCGTTTTCTTCGAGGTACTTCGTAATGTTCGAATACAGTATATGTTCCAAAACCCTACTGCAAATCGACGTTAGTGATATAGACATGTCATTCAGTGGATTACTCCTACTTCCCTTTGTGGGTATTGGTGTGACCTGAGTCTTTAAGTACGGATCTTTCTGTGAGCAAGTGGTTGTATATAATGGCTAAATATGGATGGAGCTATTTTATCAGCATACTCTGAGAGGAACCTGACAGGTACACAATCTGGACCGGAGGCCTTGCCTTTATTAAGTGGTTTAAGCTGCTTTGTTACACCGGAGATATCTACTTCTTTGTTTTTCATCTTGCCAGTTGCTCTTGACTGGAATTCAGGAATATTTACTTCGTCTTCTTTGGTGAAGTAGTTTCGGAAAACCGTGTTTAATAACCTTGCTTTAGTGGCACAGTCATCAGTGACTTCACCGTTGTTATCGCGCAGTGAAGGTATTGATTGTGTCTTGCCACTGGTGTGCTTTATGTATGACCAGACTCTCTTTGGGTTTTCTGCCAGATTTCGAGACAGAATTTCGTTGTGGAAACTATTAAAAGCGCTATATTTCGAACTTCTGTAAAACTTTGCCAATCTTGGAGACTTTGCCTTCTCTCAAATTTGGCATGCCTTTTTCGTTGCTTCTGCAAAACGGTCTGACCCGTTTTGTGTACCATGGAGGGATCAGTACCATCACTTAATAATTTATGTGGTATATATCTCTCACTTGCTGTCGATACTATCTCTTTGAAAAAATTCCACAACTTTTCTACACTTAACATGATCAGATCGGAAGGAGTGAAAGACTGTCTCTTATGAAGGCGTTAAGAGCATTTTTATCAGCTATTTTAGACAGATACACTCTGCGTTTCTTTTTGATGGTTGTAGGTGTTACGGTATTCAGCCTAGCAGCAACTGCCTTGTGCTCGCTAATCCCTGTATTCGTTACAATACTATTTGTCCAGGATTATTTGTTGCTAAAAGGTCAAGTATGCTTTCCCAACTATTTACGCATCGAGTGGGCTCATGAACTAATTGTTCAAAATAATAAAAAAAATGGCTCTGAACACTATGGGACTTAACTTCTGAGGTCATCAGTCCCCTAGAACTTAGAACAACTTAAACCTAACTAACCCAAGGACATCACACACATCCATGCCCGAGGCAGGATTCGAACCTGTGACCGTAGCGGTCGCGCAGTTCCAGACTGTAGCGCCTAGAACCGCTCGGCCACCCTGGCCGGCTTCAAAATAATCTTCTGAGAAACCATTCAGTATAATTTCGGATGACTTTTATGCCTGCCGCCGGCTTTAAACATACAATTTTTCTAGCATATCGAGGGTAGATTGAAGTCACCACCGATTATTATTGTATGAGAGGGGTACTTATTTGAAATGAGACTCAAGTTTTCTTTGAACTGTTTAGCAACTATGTCTTCTGAGACGGGCGTCGGTAAAACGATCCAATTAATGGTTTAGTCCGATTGTGAGGTATAACCTCTACCCATACTATTTCACACGAACTATCTACTTCAATTTCGCTACATGGCGAACTACCCCTGACAGCAACAAATACTCCACCACCAACTGCATTGAATCTATCTTTTCTGAAGACTGTTAGGTCGTTGAAAAAATTTCGGCTTAAATTACTTCCGGCTTTAGCCAACTCTCTGTACCTACAACTTTTTGAGATTCAGTGCTTTCGATTAGGGCTTGGAGCTCTGGTTCTTTCCCAACACAGCTACGACAATTTAAAATTACAATACCAATCGTTTCTACAACTACCTTAATGTGTTTTACATGTCCACTTTTAGACGGACGGCCCGTTTGTGGTTCCCCGAGACCCTCTAACCTAAAAAAACCGAACAGTCCCTTCCACACAGCCCCCGCTACCCGTGTAGCCGCCTGCTGTGTGTGGTGTACTCCTGACCGATCAAGCGGAACCCGGAAACCCACCACCCGATGGCGCTACTCAAGTAAGCTGCAGCCTACACGATCACAGAACCGCCTGGGCCTCTGATTCAGACCCTCCACTCGGCTCTGCACCAAAGGACCACAGTCGGTTCTATTGACGATGCTGTGGATGATGAACTCCGCCTTAATCTCGGAAACAAGACTAGCAGTATTTACCACTTCCGCTAGCCTCCCAATGCCAGACAGAATCTGCTCCGATCCAAAGCGACACACGTCACTGGTACCGACATGAGCCACCAACTGCAGCTGGCTGCACCCTGTACTTTTCATGGAATCAGTCTAAAACACGTTTGCTTGTAGGTACTACCATGAAAAAAGTTTTAAGGGAGTTAAATTGGGCGAGCGATAGGAAAAAGAATATTTATGTGTCCAGAAATAACAAGACTTACGAACCAAGTATTCACAGCGTCCAGTGAGATTCTTGTTGTATGACTTGCAGTTGGATCTGGTTGGATACGTATGTGAACATTTGTAGCCGAAAATTCCTGATCACACCCTTTCCGTTCCTTTTGGCTACTCTGAACGCCACATCTGGTTCGACTATCTTAGGGAAAGCGGTGTGTGTAATCTGGAATACCGAAATATCGTAACTCTTATCAATCGAAATGCCTACAACCTACTGTGCTGTATTACGGAATGGTGGCTTTCCAATGACAGCAGGTATTTTCCATTACGTATGGATACTTCTGAAGTTCCTCGAGAGGAAGCTGCACTTTACTGCGGAATGTTGTTAGAGGTAGTAGGAAATGGTCTATAAAAATACTTGAATTCTGCTCCTTAGAAGTTATATAATGGAGTGGAACCGAATGGTGTTCGTGAAACTGAGTAGGAGGTCGATAGTTCTCGCGGGTGTAGAAGGCTGCTAGTATGTCTTATGGGTCAAGGTTTTAAGGGTCTTTTGAATTTTTGAAGTTACGAGTGAGGCATTCCCAGAGCTTAATAAAATATTTACTAACACTTTTTAAATAGTTCGGAAAAGCGCTACCATTTGCTGCATACAAAAGACTTTCTGATAACATATTTCTAGAGCTTTAGAACTAATTTTTAGTATTTAGGTATGGCTGAAATTTAAGTTGTGGAAAGCTCGCTTTGTAATTTAAAAAAAAATTTTAGCCACTGGATGGAAATCAAGCACTACTTCGACATGTTCTCAAAGTTTGCTAAATTGGAGGAGCTTCTTCCTTGAAACATGTTGCAGAAGAATGAGATAGTTACATTGGGAACGAGAGGGTGAGAGGTACGGAAAATTATGCTCGGAATGTGGGAAAACATTCCAACAACTATGGCGACTTCTGTGTTAAGGCAACAAACAACAGAAACGATAATGGGCTTCAAATTCTGGACACCAGAATTGATGTACGTGACCAGTGGATGGAGGTACACGTAGTGTGACAAATTACAAACTGAATTGTTCAAAGTTATCCATACATCAAGAAAATAGATGGAATCAAAATGTAAGCCACTTTAAAAGAAAAACACTGGATACCGAACACACATTGACCATGAATTGAATGACCGGTCGTCCGTGAAAGAAGTTACTATTCCAGTGCAGGATCTGCGGTCACCACCTAATTACAAACCCTGCGCCATAATTCGACCAAATTGTGACTTTAATTACACTCGGAAATCAGCACAAGGATGAGGAAGATACTGAGACCACGAAACAAACAAGTTCCGGAATATAGCTGTAGGTGCTTGTCATAAAGTGGATAGAACAAGTGTTTAGTGGTTGCAGCCTCATAACACACAAGACTCGTGTTTCACACTGCTGAACGAGAAGTAGGCCAAAGACATTAGGCAGTGTGCGTAGCAACAATAAGACGCCTTCGCCAACTGCAGCTGTTTCCAGCACGACCCGTCCAGAGCGTTCGCCGGTTGGCTCTTTGTCCGCAGCGGCCGGCGCAGTATGCTTGTGCACCCTAGGCTTCCTACCAGCAGGACAGTCAGTGAAAACTGATGTCACATTCCCACCTCACAAACACAACAGAGTGGGTCAGGAGTGTCCACTCAGCTCCCAGAGGTATACTAGCACAACAAAGATCGACAATGAGACACGAAAAAAAGTAGTTCCTATCTACACGCCGATAAGTTAACGTAACTTGTAGAGGATGATGGTGGTTGGTTCCCTTTAAGAGGGTGGCTATCCTTTCTACTGAGACACATCTTACCCGTGATTATAGATGGTACGGAATAATATGGTAATAACAGACAGTATGGGACAGAGGAATTAAGCATCATAGTATTAGATATGGCAGTTATTGCAAAGGCAGCACTAACTATCTATGGTTGCTCTTTGTTTCTATTTTGCAAAAGACGGACGATGTGCCGTTCTGGGCGGACGAGAACGAGGCACCGAGGGCCTGCTGCAGGGGTCGATCTGATGGAACGCAAGCAGTGTTCTCTTTTTCACAACTGGGCCAAGAGTCCACAACAGAGAAAGGAAGCGGCGTAACGTGCTTCTTACGGGCGGATCGCCAGGTGCCAGATTTCGTTCCCTCCGGGCCTAGCACAATTTAGAAGAAGGCAACTGCAAAGAGCGGTCTAAAAGTTTTGCACAGTCGTCTTTAATTATTTGATTTTGCAGGAGAAGAATAAATTTTTTGTGAACATACGTGCAACATTTAGTTATAGGTTAGTGTATAAAAGTTTTTTTTTTACAGGTGAGCCATAATGGACCGTGAAGTAGATGTCAGGTTGCGACAACGGTCGGTGATGGAGTTTCACTTCAAGATCGGCGATGACTCTGCCACATCTATTTACAGGAAGTTGCTCCCTGTTTATGGGGAGTACACAGTGGATCGCTGCGTTTCAAATGATTCCAGTGGCTCTGAGCATGATGGAACTTATCATCTGAGGTCATCAGTTCCCTAGACCTAGAACTACTTAAACCTAACTAACCTAAGGACATCACACACATCCATTCCCGAGGCAGGATTCGAACCTGCGACCGTTGCGGTCTCGCGGTTCCCGACTGAAGTGCCTAGAACTGCTCTGCCACACCGGTCGGCGATCTCTGCAGTACTCAGCGGCGGTTGCAAAGGTTTAAGGGAGGTGATTTTTCTCTACTGGAAAATCCATGATGCGGTAGACCATCTACGGCATTGAGTAATGTTAATAAGAAAATGATCAAATCATCCAAAATGACAGATGTGGGACGACACGATAGCTTGCTGAAATGACTCGTTTGTCATTCGGTAGTTTGGTATCACTGGTACACTCACTAGGGTACAGAAAAATCTGTGCACGTTGGGTGCCAAGATTATTGACAAGAGAAATGAAAACGATGAGGAAGAATGTGTGCGAGGGTCTCATGAAGACCTTTACTGAAGAGTGGAAACAATGTTTTGACGGCATCATTACATAGGATGAAGTATTTTGTCTTTTTCCGAACCTGAGAGCAAAACTCAATCCATAGAGTGGCGTCATCCGGGTTTCCCTCCGCAGAAGAAACCAAGACTTCCACGAACAGCAGGCCGAAAGGTGATGGCCTCCTTCTTCTGGGCTCAGTGTGGTGTCGTTTTCATTGACTTTTCTTAACCTGGCTCCACAATTAACTGGGAACGTTACTGTTCGTCATTGGGCAACAAGACCCACAGAGCAAAGCGTCAGGGTCAGCTCATCAGACTACAACATGACAATCCCAAACCCCATGCAGCCCTTATGACACAGGAGAAAATCAGGAAAATGGATTAGAGTGATGTTCCTCATCCTTCCTACACTCTGATGTTTACCTCTCTGGTCGCCTGAGGGCCCACCTGCGAGGTAAAACATTTGATAGTGAGAAAGATCTTATTTCCTGTGTCAGTCGATGGTCTAAAAGGCAATCCCCAGAATTTTACCAAAGTGCATTTAAATTATGGAAAGAACGTTGGGTCACATGCTTCACAGCTGATGTATAGTTAAATGTTCCAAGTATGTTACAAACATGTTCGTTCTCCTCCTCCAAAAAATAAATAAAGGAGACGACTGTGCAAAGCTTTTCGAACGTCTTTTGTACTGAGGTAAAAATGCGAACCCACCACTCTTTCGACCAACGTAGACTACAGATAGCTCAGAGCACCCGCAGATGGCATGAGGGAATTAAAAAAAAAAAATTCTCGGAGTACGTCGGTACAGGCTCTGGATGTAGAAAAAACTTTTCGAAAGCTGACCATCGATGCCGTTGCAGCGGGGTTGATGTCTCTCCCACGACGCTAAAAGAGCAGAAACTCTTTTTTATTTTTTTCTCCCATTGTGGTGAGATTGTTCTGATGGAAGGAACGCACATTTAGGTTGTCAGGCGGTCTGTGATGTCCGTCTCAAAGTTCCGCCTTTTGAGCTGATACGAGCCTTATGGTTGTCCATTGGGGGATGAGCTTTTAAGGAACAGATGGAGGGAGCTGAAGAAGGTTTATAAAACTGTAGCATGAGCCGGTGATGGCCGGAAAGTGGGAGAGAAAATTTGTGGCGTGCGAAAACCTGCAACCAAGGGCGGAGGAGTCAGGTACCTAGAAACATCGTCAGCTTCCTAGAAACATTCACATTCCGGAAGTGTACCTGAGTCAAATTCAGATTTCGGAAGTGAGAGGGAAGACAGCCGGACTTGACAGTCTGGAGGCCAGCAGGCTAGACAGTCGTTTATAGCATTCCGAGTCGGAGCACACCACCACAAAACACTCACGATCAGCAGTAATGAGCGGCCACCAAGAGTTGAACAGTTGCTACGGTTCGACACCAGCCAGTGCAGCTGACAGTAGGATTACTTCGTTGCATGTCAGCTCTCATACAGAATGCCTCAAACCTTTTGCGTCAGACTGAAACAGGTGATAATGAATTCACAATAGATAACATTGAGAAAGGGGATCAATGGTCAGAATTACATATTTACGGTGTTACGGACATTCACGGCGTACACCACATTACAATGGCTCATTCTGTTCTGCCACACTCTCGCAATGACCCCAGACGTCTGTCATACACTAAAACGAGCAACATCTGATAAGCAGCTCACACTCCTGACCACCAAACAGATATGCCACACACAAATTTGCTCAGAGGACGTGTTAGGTGATGACTGGATGAATCACACATATGCGTTAACCTGTTCTACACACACACCTGTATCCCTGGTTTCAGTTGTAGATTGCAGACTTTGGTATGTTATTGTGCACAGTGTGTTAAGTATAAAGAAAGATGTAACGTCATTCTTCACGCGTCAAGAGATACCATAATTCCAATTCATTCCGTAAAAATGGTAATCATGGCTGAATACTCTCTGATCAAAATGGGAAACAATGTGTAGATTCCACTAACATATGCCTAAACCCAAACCACTATGAGCTAGCCTTCAACTTCGAGCCTAGATTGAATCACGCTGCTTAACCATATTGAGTGTGAAAAGCTTTTAAAGCACCCAATATTGATCTTCATGTGGCAACCCACGCTGCAAGGTACTCTTAACATTGTCGAAGAGGCAAGGCAACAACACATTAGTGATGGAATATTGATTTTTGAGAAAGCAGGCAGTGGCTATAGCTACACCTCCCACAGAAGTCTGTTTTCTTCCATGTCTCTAAACCGAGTCTCTGTGTCTCAAGCCTGACTATTTGTTTCCTCAAGCCTGATTATTTGTTTCCACATCTATACCCTTCCCTTCTGCCTTGCACAAAATCTGACAAAATGATATTTGGAATCGCTTAGTCACAGATGAACCAATAAGACTTTTCCAAACTGCAGTCCAACACACCACCTTGCAGGTATCTTTTTAATTGGCCAATGAGCTGCCTTCCCGCACATGAAATTTTAGGAAGTGGACTTCAGAAATGTCACATAAATCATGTATTTCTTGTTAAGCAATGAGCTGCCGTCCCAAGTTGTGCAGAACAGAAATTTTGAAACCAAGTGCAATGACATGCAGATGTCACTAAAACTTCCACACAAAAAAGTGAAGAAAGACTTTCTCAGACGACTGGTAAGTGAAAAGTATGAGAGCAGGTTATCTTTTGAATAGAGATTTCTATTAAAAAAACAATTTATTTCGCATTGGCTTGGGCATTCTGACCACACACTGTGTTGGAAATAGTGCTGAAGAAATTTGTGTGCACGAGTCTGGCTGGCAGTGTAGCAGACAAAGCTGTGTATCCGGTGCAGATTCCTTGCCATACTACTAAATGTACATAATGAAAAATGAACTGAAATGCATGTTAGTTACTCGATTTTTGAAGTCAAAGACATGCTTCACGATATCAACACAGACCTCCACCAACGCGTAACATCGTGATATGGATACAAAGAAATTTATGTAATGGCAATTATATATGAAGCTGATCAGTCCAAACCTGACAGAAGAGTTTCAGCTTCATAATTTGAATGGTACAGCCCTCCCAGTTGCGTTTATTATCTCTTATTCTAATCACTGGTGGTAATAGTGCGCACTCAAAGCCAACACAAGTCGTTCAAGTGACTGCAGGGAAGAACATCTCTCACGATCCACCATCATGAACGAAAATGTTGCTGTGGGTTCCTGAATGTATTTCTTAGGAAGCTCACGTTTAACTTGTACATCAGTATATGTTCGACTATCTCAATCGATATTATCTGCAACAAATTGTTTCACCATTAGCCAGAACCGAGCTGAAGAGGTGAATTCACTATGGAGGGCACCACCAATATGAACTGCGACAAAATCGAGTCGGTCTGAAAGAGTAGACTCTTTGCCAGGATGAATATTAAACCCTTGCTGTAAGCTACTTGAGACTCGAGGAATAAGGAAAACCCACAAATTTCGCTGAGGAATGATGTAGTTAGGGTCGGAATTCCACGTGTTTTGATTCTGGATGAAGGTGGTGCAGAAGGAATGTTTACACATTAATTGCGGGTGATAATATAATATATCAGAACTAGTTGGGCAAAGAGAGTGAGAACAGTTTTGACAGATGATTGATTTATGACCTTACCCTATTGTAATGCTAAGCGATTTATAATCCGCTGTGGGTTGCTTTACGACACTTGGGGAGAATCCGTCCTTCAGAGAAACCCCCCCCCCCCCCAAATCCACTCCATCCCTCTTTCCCCTCTCACCCCTTTTCCCTCTCACTCCTTTGCAAGGCACAAGCGTAATTTTTTCTACAGCTATCAGTCAAACTCATTCATTGACTTATGAGTCCTATTTTTCTACTAAGTTCTGAGGGGGTGGAAGATACATCCCCAAACCAAATACATTGTGTCTGAGAAGTTCCCCACCAAATCACAAACCACTGCTAATTCTATCGAAATCTCATTATGTTTCGACGTCACTGTTTAATTAGTTAGAAGGCTATGAATTCCTCCGTCTGAAGAGAGCTATCACAATGAGGACAATAGCACACTAATGAATAGGAGAGAGGTCAGAAGCGTGCAGAGTATACGTGGACAAATAAATTCGGAAGCATAACACTTGCAATTCATCGATATTGAATGATTGTCCTAATCTCCTTAATCGTATTCCTATGATTACTACGGTGTAAGTACAACAGTGTAATGGTGTCAGTCTTCATTGATAGCACAGCGTTTTGTCAAATGGAGCGAACTTCTATGATACAAACATAACAGTATCAAATAGCTTCCATTGAATCATTTACATCGGTGCAATAGCCTCACACTCCAACACATAATTCAGAGCTACTGCAAGAGTAGGGAGAAATTTTGGACGTAATGTCAGCATTGCTTATTCCTTACCTACATGTGCTGTTCGGTAGTAGACCAACCATCAGCCAAGATAAAATTGTATCCACATGGGTAGTACACATATGCACAGTGTTAGTTATTTATTTAGAAGCAAACCCAGTGGTTACACGATTATCCTGCTACTGTACATCGGTAGCCAAATAAACAACAAGTACAGGCCAGACCAAATCAATGATAATGCTTCCTCCAGCAACATCAGATAAGATATCCACCATATGTGGAAGTAAAATCACTAACTTTCCAAACATATATTTTATTGGAGAAGAACAGTACTCCCTCTGCACCGATGGAGAGAACACAATTAACATTCAAGAGTGCCTCATAGGCCGAAGGTCTTTGTCCAGCAACTCAAAGTCTTTTACTTGGGCGAGTTTCCCCAAAATAATATTTACAAAGTTCTAGTGCTGCATATGAAAATCAGGTTCCATAAGAGTTTACTTTTAGTGTGTGCACAATGTTACAATTCTTGGATAAACATGTAAGTAGGCTGTTTAGGTTTTTTTTATTGGTAACGCCGCCGCCACATAGCGCACTGTATAAAAATCACTGGCTGTGCCGTGTGCAGTCAGTGGCTGGTTTGCATTGTTGTCTGCCACTGTAGTGTTGGGCAGAGGCAGCTGGATGCTAACAGCGCGTGGCGTTGCGCAGTTGGAGGTGAGCCGCCAGCAGTGGTGGACGTGGGGAGAGAGAGGGCGGAGTTTTGAAATTTGTAAGAATTGGTGTCATGAACTGATATATATATATATTATGACTATTAAGGTAAATACATTGTTTGTTCTGTATTACAATCTTTCATTTGCTAACTATGCCTATCAGTAGTTAGTGCCTTCAGTAGTTCGAATCTTTTATTTAGCTGGCAGTAGTGGCGCTCGCTGTATTGCAATAGCTTGAGTAACGAAGATTTTTGTGAGGTAAGTGATTTGTGAAACGTATAGGTTAATGTCAGTCAGGGCCATTCTTTCGTAGGGATTTTTGGAAGTCAGATTGCGTTGCGCTAAAAATATTGTGTGTCAGTTTAAGCACAGTCTTGTACAAATTTTACAAAGGGGACGTTTCATATAGACCAGTCTTGTATAATTTTTCTAAGGGGACGTTTCATATGTCGACCCTTAGCCACGGATACCTCACTGGAATCTTCTGATTTATGTTACATAAGAATCAGTATCTTTCAAACCCATACAGCCCCTCAGAACTCATCCGCATTTGCTTAATCAAATTACCTGAACATTTACGACATATTATTTTAGCAGGACGATGCAAAGACGACTTTGAAGCTTTTCAGGGACTGATACAAGAACTGGAAATTGACACTGACAATCGCGGAACGCGAAAACAGGAGCACAACAATTACAGGTCACACCTGTCACAATTCCGCGATGACAGAAATAATACACGACAAGGCTATTCGTACAACGTAAATCGTGACCAAAACAGACACCACCCGTATGACAACCGTTGGCAGAGTAGTAATTATTACAGGGAAAGATCACCTCTCCGCGGTAATGACTATCACAGAGACAATCAGAGAAACAGACAATATGGAAACCAAAATAATTATTATCAAGGGAGACGGAATAACTTCAGACGCAACGGTCCAGCGCGCAGTTACGATTCAGGGAGAAATTCTCCACCACGTGACCGACAAGAAAGAAACTATGGAATCTACCAACATGACGACAGACGATATGATCGTAACGACAGACCTGAATTGCAGCAGAACTGGCGGGATTCAAACAGAGCAGGGCCCTCTCGACAAGGTGAATTTGTAGAAGTTAGGTCCCCAAATCCCAATAACGACGCGCGCCAACAAAGAGACAGACAATGACTCGCACCGCAGGCAGCTATGTGCGCCGGCTGGCTCCGCGAAAAATAACATAGACGCTAACCTTGAGAAAAATTTTAGCATTCCGTACCGACGTATACAACATGATAATTGCTGTGAAATTTAAACTCTGTCCACTAGGAAGAGTGAAGGATTGCACCACATTTCACATGTAAAACCGTTTATTGAAATATAATCAGCTTTTTAACTTTGTCTTTGCCATAAAACATTTCACTTCACATATCTAGTATGCTTTGTCACACTGAGAAACTGTTAACATGCAACAATGTTTGAAGTTTACTATGCAGTCTAGAACCTAGGGAACATATTTAGACAGTATTTACGAGTGCATTGTTATAGTGAACAGACATCACTATGTTATTACATGTGTACATTCTTGCTTGTTAGTTGCACGATTATGTAACGACTATAAGGCTCACATACTTAGAACATTTACTAGTATTGCTAATGAGATTTTAATGCAACATTTTGGTTTACTTGAAAATACATTCTGGATTTAAAGTACTTTCTGTGAGATACCAGATGACACAGTGGTTAGTTTATGTGACAGCTACACGATTTTATCACGACGCTACTAATGAGTGACAATTTACAATGTTGCTTTTGCAGTTTATCTGTTTTATATCTGCACAGTTTTTCTGAATTTTTCTGGAAAGTAAAACATGTTTTAGTAGTAACGTTTGTGGTATAGCTACAATGAGACAGCCTTTTCTGTAGCACAACAATACGTACAGTACAGTACTTACTTCATCACGGCAATAAGCGTAATAACTAAGATATCTATACGCAAAGCATTTTAATTTCGTTTATCATGAGGTAAGTACATTGACTTCTGCAGAACTTAGTTTTCGGGGGACGATAACTACGACACTTCTACAGAGATTATCTTACAGCAAGACGCACAGTTTAGCGCTACAGTACACGTATTTGAGTGATTAATTTTGTGCTTAACACATTTATTTTGAAACATATTTGAATTACAAAGAAAGTTTTCCATGATACATTTCATTCCATTGCTGTAACCTGTAACACCTGAAGATATAATTACATTATTCCTCAGGGGGGTACACGCTTACTTTGTGTACCATGTGTTTGGCAAGCACAAGGAGCCCTAGCTAATATGGTATTTGTTTATACAACTTTACACATCGGTACCATATTTCTCTAACACATAAATTACATAGCTATCTGATCATTTAACTGAGAGAGACAAACATTTACTTTACTACATCAGTGACAGATGTTTACGTAATTACACCATTGGATAACTTCACACTTATGAAGTTGTATTTTGTCTGTACTTTGTGAACAGTTCATATTTTTTCGAAACCATTGTGATACTATGAGAGCTTTGAATGACATATTTGGTATGGGATAACGATTTTTAAGTACGTTTGAGGCAGATGACACTTTTGACATGAGCAGAGAATTTTTTTTAATTTTTGAAATTATTGGAGGAAGCTACGGAGATTTTGAGAATTTGACTGTGGTGTTATGTTGTTATTATTACGATGACGATGTGAATTATGCTGCTGAGGTATGTTTAAGCTGATGCTATATGAGTTATTTAGTTATGCTACGTATCTGTTATGATGAAATATTGAAGAAGTTTCGACGAATATATATATGTGTAATAAGGTAAGAAATAATGAGTAGTGGTTAGGGACTCTGATTTGTGAAAAAGGATGTTGTAAACCGAGAATCGTACTTTAAGAGTTATGAAATGAGTGTATATGCGTGAATGTATCACTATTCTGGCGAAAATTTTTTGGACACAATTATGTTTAAATGATTTTATTTCTACAGATTTGTAACGCAAATTCTTGAACTGTGAATTTTTTTAATATGAGACTGCCACTGTAGCGGAAACTGGTGTCGTAAATATTTCGATAAGACAGTTAAGTGACCACCTGCATGTAATGCGTCGTGGGCACCCAGCTGCGGGATAACCACCTGACAAAAGAAAGCCATTAGTGTGTGCCTGTCAGAGGCACAGGTGGAGAAACAAAAAGAGGTCATTATCCTCGCTATTGAGATTCCTTTGTAAAAAGCATCGCAAATACTACACGCCCAAACTTGAAAACATATGATTACACTGTGGAGCTCTTAATTTATGATATTTACTAAAATGCCTAATGAAACGACGAGAAACATTTCATGGCTATTGTCCTGCTACTTGAGAGAAATGCCATGTGGCTTGCTTTGTGCATTTATTTACTCATTTTGTTTAATATCTAGTTTCTAACTGCACTGATGCATTGGTTAAAATAAATTTTATGGATGTACTAATATAAATATTTTATGCCTACAAATCCAGTAAATAATAACTTTATGATGTACTTAAAAAAACGAAGTAGCATAAAAAGACATTTCCCTTCACAGAAATTGCATACAGAATTGTCTTTTCAATTACATGGTAATATATTTTTACAATAAATTTTTGTGGTGCACCACTTTAATTGCATAGACATTAAGATGTGAATAGACATTGTCCTTATCTGCATTGTTGTCTTTAGTGTAATATTTTTTCTGCTTGAGCTTTGTCATGTTTAAGTATAAGTTATAGCATTTGCTGCAGCTGTTTGCCATTCATAGTGCTACTGAATGTCACTTTGTATTACTAGGTTAAGCCAATTTTATTACTGATTTATTTTTCTTGTTTGCTGCGCATTGCCTTATATTAGTTGTAATATTGCTGCTTTTTTTGCCAATTTCCATTTTTTAACATTGCTGCTTGTGTAAATTGTTTTGTGCTGCTGCATTGCCTCATCCCTTAGTTAAGCATCTGAGCTCAGTAGATTTAAGTTAGCTTAAGAGGGGGTAGACTATATAAGAAAATAACTATGATGAATTGGAAGAAATGCATTGAGAAGCTATAAGAAAATGGTTTGGCCAAAAAAGTAGTGTATAGTGGAGAAAAACTATTTTTGAAACAGGATGTGAGCATAATACTGAAAGCAGGCTTCGATATGACTTTTTGGAAATAATGAAGAATGAAGGGAGATCTCCGAGAAGTAAAGAATGTTTTGTTTGCAAAATACTGCAGTAAAACAAACCATGTCCTTTCTTTGTGTTATCCCACTATGTGTTTGGGTACCCTTGTGTATTTGATTTCTTCCTGTCTCTGTGTACTGTTTCATAGAATTTTTCTAATACTCAGCTACATTCACTATGATGAGGAATACTGTTATCCTCAAATATAATTTGCATTTAATAACATGTTATTTACTTGGTAAATATGTTTACACATTATTTATTCTGTTTTGTTCTAATGCTCGTGTGTGAAGTCGATGTTTCAAAAGTTATTCTGATCTTTTATGTATGTACTTATGTCTTAATTTTTGTAACATTGATGTATTTGTTATTTCGATTCTTTTGTAAAGCCCATATTACTACAAATGTTATCTGTATTGTTATGCTCTTTAATGATGTATTTTGTACCTTTGTTATTGTATTCTTATGTTATAAAATTGTAATTGACACCAGTTCATCAAATTAAGTAACTTGTAAATTACATTTCACTGCACACGTTTCTGTTGGTCACAGTATATGGACAATATGTGAGAAGTAGGGACTGATAGTGTTTGCACGTGTGTTAATAATTCAGTAAGGGACTGGATAACAGCATTGCTGGTTCTAAGGACATTTAAAAAACAATTTTTGTAAGTGCACAAGTGGTGGTTATGGACTTGCTATATTATCCGTAAGACTCTTCAATGGTGATTGTGTATCTGCACAGTCAAACAGATGGCTGCTGGCCATATCTACAAGGACTACAGTGGGTCTACACCTTTGATGACCCACCAATACCATTATTTCTACAAGGTCTACAGTGGGTCTGCATCTTTGATGGCCCACCAATACCATTATTTCTACAAGGACTGCACTGCGTCTGCACCTTTGATGACCCACCAATACCATTATCTCTACAAGGACTGAATTGGGTCTGCTCTGTGATGACATACCTACAAATTGTCTTCAACTTCGACTGACTCTGCTGTGGGTTTGCTCTGTTGTGGCCCATTACCTGTCAGCAAGTCAAGAGTCAGCACTGTCTTTCCTTTG
This sequence comes from Schistocerca gregaria, assembly GCF_023897955.1. Taxonomy (NCBI): domain Eukaryota; kingdom Metazoa; phylum Arthropoda; class Insecta; order Orthoptera; family Acrididae; genus Schistocerca; species Schistocerca gregaria. The sequence continues at coordinate 29,970,810 of NC_064924.1, read as the reverse complement.
GAAGGACAACACTACTTCTTCAAGACTGCTTAGAAATCCACTACTTCCAAGTGCAATTTCTTTTATTGCTGAGACTTTGAGAAAAACACTGCAATTTTACTGTGATGAACGATCAGGACTGTCTTTATGGACTGTGAGATAATTTTAGCTTTTTAGCAACATTGTATCAATAAGTGTGTGCATTTCATTTCTTTGTTATTGTAATTATGTAAACAATTTTCAAATCTGTATTGGCCACTGCCCAAAACAACTTGTAAATTTTTTGTGGGGAACATGGGGGATATGTAAGTAGGCTGTTTCGGTTTTTTTATTGGTAACGCCGACGCCACATAGCGCTCTGTATAAAAATCACTGGCTGTGCCATGTGCAGTCTGTGGCTGGTTTGCATTGTTGTCTGCCATTGTAGTGTTGGGCAGCGGCAGCTGGATGCTAACAGCGCGTAGCGTTGCGCAGTTGGAGGTGAGCCGCCAGCAGTGGTGGACGTGGGGAGAGAGATGGCGGAGTTTTGAAATTTGTAAGAATTGGCGTCATGAACTGATATATATATTATGACTATTAAGGTAAATACATTGTTTGTTCTGTATTACAATCTTTCATTTGCTAACTATGCCTATCAGTAGTTAGTGCCTTCAGTAGTTTGAATCTTTTATTTAGCTGGCAGTAGTGGCGCTCGCTGTATTGCAATAGCTTGAGTAACGAAGATTTTTGTGAGGTAAGTGATTTGTGAAACGTATAGGTTAATGTCAGTCAGGGCCATTCTTTCGTAGGGATTTTTGGAAGTCAGATTGCGTTGCGTTAAAAATATTGTGGCGCTGCAGATGTCACGTAGCGTCAGTCAGTGAGGGAGCTGGGCGGGAGCGGGCAACAGCTTTGTAGTGGAGCGGATGTCCGTCTGTAGTCGTTGCTTGATGCAATCTGCCTCTGCATGGTAGTGTGAGAGTAAATACTGTCTCCCAGCAGGATATTGCAAGAAATGTTTTACCTTATGTGGGTCATGGACGCAAATATGTCGTCCCCAGTCCACAACCCCTGTTTCTGGTGCCGAGTATTTGTGTGCCATGTAGGTAGCCCGTGACGCTCTTGTACCAGATGTGCTTCCGTCTCTACGGGCAGAATGCAGTAATACGTCAGCAGTCAATTTAGTACCTCTTACACCTTGAGCCGCATTCAACAGTCTCTAGGTGACATACCGAATGGATTTGTGATCAATCGCTTCCTACACTGTAACATCTTAGTGGGCAGATCACAGCTCCTTAAAAATCAATGTAGATGAATCTGAGACTGAAATATTCTTATGCATTAGCTCATCGACTTGCAGTCATTAATGTTTGGACTGCAACCCTTAAGATTACAACATATCAACCTGAACCTGATAAATGCCGCTATGCATTTCACTGTATTTAACGCTTCCGAGAACAGTGTATGTGATTTTAGTCCTATTACTCTGCAACAGATTTAGTCATACACAGGTAAACTACCAACTCCACCACAGGTTTTTCTCCCTGCTTGCAGACAACTCCATCACGTATGAGCATCACATATCTAAAGCAAATACACTGCAAGCGGATGTACACTGTATAGTGAAGGGTACATCACACCAGTATTATCGCTTACCCCTTCCAACCCAATCCCAAACAATGGTCAAGTAATAAATGATTGCAGAAGTACGGCATATTTACCAGACAGTTTTTTCTGTGGCATATTCGAATGGACTTAGCCCACCTATACGATCCTAGTAGGCTCCAGATGATGCTTTTGCTTTGCATATCGGTTACATTACACGAACAGATGTGGGGTTCACAGAATTGATAAACATCGGCTATGTAGTATTGAGCAGTCGAATCCATGAATTCAATGGTACGTATCGTTTAACCACTAATGGGTCTATTTGTGTTAATGTTGAGATGACAGTTGACAGTGACCTGAAAGTTATAGTGGAAATTTAGAGTGTAAAGTGAGGTATGAAGGTGAGGCTCGTTCAGGTATGGTTAGTGGAAACTGTGCAGCAGAGTGGCATATCTGAAGAGGAGCAGTTGACAGCTGATTAAGACACATTCTGTCTCACCAATCCTGTCCTTGACAGCAGCAGTGTTAGTGTGTCAGTACTCATTGTGATCGGTAGTGCTATACTAAAATTAGCGCCTCTAAAATCATCACAGGACGTATTTCTAAAGCTAAAAAGTGCTGTCAAGATACATGGTCAGCTCGAAGTGGTATTGTTTTGTTTAAGATAATGGAAGCATTGAGCTTGAGATGTGCTGTTCGTGATTTCGGTAACTCAGTCTTTACAAGATCAACGAAAGATCATTGCAAGATCGTGTATTAGTTCAACAGGTTTTGCTTGGGACGATTGTGGAATTCAAAGCACACAAAGAAAAGTTATTTGCGAAATAGTATGGTGTAGTTTCACAATATCAGTCAGTGCTATTTAAGTACAGTGATTTTGTGAGTGTGGGCCCTTAACAAATGTTCTATTAAAACTAGAGTCTTCCATGTCGTATACATGCATACCGATTTCATTCTGATTTCCAAATCTAATTTCCCTACGAAGAAAGAAATACCCAGTAATCCAACTGCCCAATCGAATCAGTTGCGTGTAACATTGGCCAAAACGACTGCCAGGACTTCTGAAGTACAGTGATGCTGTGTAGCGTACTCCCTTCCATAATTAACAAATTTTCCATTAAAATTAGTCTTCTACACCATGTACATCCCATATTAATTTTTTAAATGTACTTCCGTATTGCTAGCATTCAAATAGGCTCAAACTCGACCAGTCTATTTCCATAGATATAAACCAGAACTTAAGAACTAGGTTCTCTTTAACGTAGACGTCTTCAAATCACATTTCTAAATGCATGGGAAGATTCTGTCTCTGCCAGAGATGTAGATTTCCGATGGAATAGCGACTTAACGTTTCATATTGTAAGAATATAGGTGCAAGCTATAAGAAAAACAGTTGTAAGAACTGGTAGCTATTGTGATATTTCAGATACCTGCTTCACCACAATGGCAATTTTTAAGTCAGTCGTTTCCAGTCTATATGGTTTCATAATGGCCTTCAGATACTATCCTGTTGCCACATTTTGAATGATGTCGAATTTAACAGTTTAGATATTTCACTGGCAGAAGAATTGTCACTTTTTATACCACGATAATACATGTTACATTCCAACCAAATAGGCGAATCATGTTATTTCTGACCTAACCTCCACCCCTATACCACTACCTCTGAAAGGTCTAAGAGCTATATTTCCCGGTACGACTTCTCTCAGTTTCTTCCAACATACCAGTATGGCCATTATCAAGGTTCTTCGGATCACATTCTGAAATCCCTGGGCTAGCAGGACAGAGCGGATGCGGTTATGTTTGTGGAAAGGGGCCAAAATAAGTTACTGTCAGTTGCACTCAACATATAACTTCATTTCTTAAAACACACAATCACACAAAAAAGAATCAAATCTCTCAAGGTTTTAACGAAAGACTCCTTTGATTTAATTTAGATCAGCTGAAGGCCACATCGAAAATGCAACGCACAAGGCCTAAGGAAGGTACAGGAGTACTTCTGGAGGTTTCACGTCTTAAAAAAATATTTTTATCTTCAATATACACTCCTGGAAATTGAAATAAGAACACCGTGAATTCATTGTCCCAGGAAGGGGAAACTTTATTGACACATTCCTGGGGTCAGATACATCACATGATCACACTGACAGAACCACAGGCACATAGACACAGGCAACAGAGCATGCACAATGTCGGCACTACCACAGTGTATATACACTTTTCGCAGCAATACAGGCTGCTATTCTCCCATGGAGACGATCGTAGAGATGCTAGATGTAGTCCTGTGGAACGGCTTGCCATGCCATTTCCACCTGGCGCCTCAGTTGGACCAGCGTTCGTGCTGGACGTGCAGACCGCGTGAGACGACGCTGCATCCAGTCCCAAACATGCTCAATGGGGGACCGATCCGGAGATCTTGCTGGCCAGGGTAGTTGACTTACACCTTCTAGAGCACGTTGGGTGGCACGGGATACATGCGGACGTGCATTGTCCTGTTGGAACAGCAAGTTCCCTTGCCGGTCTAGGAATGGTAGAACGATGGGTTCGATGACGGTTTGGATGTACCGTGCACTATTCAGTGTCCCCTCGACGATCACCAGAGGTGTACGGCCAGTGTAGGAGATCGCTCCCCACACCAGGATGCCGGGTGTTGGCACTGTGTGCCTCGGTCGTATGCAGTCCTGATTGTGGCGCTCACCTGCACGGCGCCAAACACGCATACGACCGCCATTGGCACCAAGGCAGAAGCGACTCTCATCGTTGAAGACGACACGTCTCCATTCGTCCCTCCATTCACGCCTGTCGCGACACCACTGGAGGCGGGCTGCACGATGTTGGGGCGTGAGCGCAAGACGGCCTTACCCTTTTGCGGGACCGTAGCCCAGCTTCATGGAGACGGTTGCGAATGGTCCTCGCCGATACCCCAGGAGCAACAGTGTCCCTAATTTGCTGGGAAGTGGCGGTGCGGTCTCCTACGGCACTGCTAGGGTCCTACGGTCTTGGCGTGCATCCGTGTGTCGCTGTGGTCCGGTCCCAGGTCGACGGGCACGTGCACCTTCCGCCAACCACTGGCGACAACATCGATGTACTGTGGGGACCTCATTTCCCACGTGTTGAGCAATTCGGCGGTACGTCCACCCGGCCTCCCGCATGCCCACTATACGCCCTCGCTCAAAGTCAACTGCACATACGGGTCACGTCCACGCTGTCGCGGCATGCTACCAGTGTTAAAGACTGCGATGGAGCTCCGTATGCCACGGCAAACTGGCTGACACTGACGGCGGCGGTGCACAAATTCTGTGCAGCTAGCGCCATTCGACGGCCAACACCGCGGTTCCTGGTGTGTCCGCTGTGCCGTGCGTGTGATCATTGCTTGTACAGCCCTCTCGCAGTGTCCGGAGCAAGTATGGTGGGTCTGACACACCGGTGTCAATGTGTTCTTTTTTCCATTTCCAGGATTGTAAATAGGCTGAAAGCCTTAGCTTAAATTTTTCCCATAGAACTCGGCTGAAGGCCTCACATGAATCAAGAACAGTGTTGCGACTTAAGGCCGAGACAAAGAGTTCCAATATTTAATCTAAAGAGGCTGAAAATTTGGCTGAATCCGCATACCAACAAAAGGCCTAGGAGGAAGAGCTCGCAATTTGAAAAGGCTGAAGGCCTTATCTTGAAATATTTCGTCTAAAACTCGGTTGAAGGCCTCATACTAAAGAATAACAATCTAATGACTTAAGGGCAAGACAAGGATTCTGAATTTTCAATTTAAGGGAGATTAAAATTCGGCTGAAGGTCACACACCATGCAGAAAACAATTTTACGGCTTAGGGCGTAAAGGGAAGACCTTCTAAATTTCAACTAAAATAGGCTAAAGGCTTTGTGCTAAAATGCTTCACATAAAACTCGGCTGAAGTCCGCGTACAGAACCCAAACAATGTCACAACTTAGAGCCGAGATATGTCACAACTTAAAGCCGAGACAAAGAAATTTCCAATTTTTAATTTAAGATGGAAAACTCGGCTGAAGGTCACATACAACTAGAAAAAATTTCTTACGGGTTACGGCCTAGACAAAAGTTTTCAACTTTTGATTTGAAAAGGCTGAAAACTTGGCTGAAGGCAACATACCAACTTGAAACAGATTTACTTCTGAAGTCCTAGGCACAAAGAATTTTCCATTTTAATTTTGAAAGGCTGAAACTCGGCTGAAGGCCACATACTAAACACGAAACACTTTTTTTTTTTTTTTTTTTTACGGCTTAAGGCCTAAGAAGAAAATCCTTGCAATTTTAATAAGCTAAAACTCGGCTGAAGGCCACACAGAGTACTTAAGACTAAAAAGGAAATCATTGTGTAAAACACAAGGAGCGGCGATCAGAAGGTTCCAAGAGTCGGCGCCGGCAGTAGTGGCCGTGCGGTTCTAGGCGCTGCAGTCTGGAACCGCGAGACCGCTACGGTCGCAGGTTCGAATCCTGCCTCGGTCATGGATGTGTGTGATGTCCTTAGGTTAGGTAGGTTTAACAAGTTCTAAGTTCTAGGGGACTAATGACCTCAGAAGTTGAATCCCATAGTTTTCAGAGCCATTTGAACCAAGAGTCGGCTTGGGAAGGTAACACTTGTGTTTTTAAAAGTACACTCAATATTTCTTATGCAATTGTTAACACGAAAAACCAAAACAGTAGTGCATTGATTGCGTCACAGTACGTCAGTTACATCCCGACAAATTGCGAAGCAAAGTCGACACTTGAAATAAACAAAACGCACTACCATTGCACATATCCAGTGAAAGTATGATTAAGTATGTCAATCATATCGCGATTGCGAGCAGTGTGCGGTTCACGCTTGCATCTCGGGATGTGCAGGAGGTGCGCCTTTTGATTATTTCAAGCGTAAACTTCCTCTTTCCAACTTCTCACTTCGTAATTGACATATTTTTGTGCAAGCAATGACATTCTTATTGTGATTTTTCACATTATTGATTGTTTAAAATATCATACGGGGTGCCCATAAAAGAAAACAAACATACGTTTTTGTTTGCTTACGTTTTAGAATGTCTCATAGTATTTACTTTCATGAGACCCTGCCTTAATTTCGTACTCGCGGAAGTCGTTTTCCAATATCAATTGTTCCGGAGACATTTACTTTTAGATGGGCCACCCGGTGTACTGGCCGTGAAATTAACTATCTGGAATAATGTATTCGGACAGCATGGCACTGAGTGAAGTTAGTGCGTCATAAGGGGAACGCCAGCCAATCGACGGACATTAGACGTTAGAGAGAGGACGACACTTGCAGTACGGACCAGTAACGAGAACAGTGATTTGAAACAATGATGCTAGAAAGTGAATTTTATTGAGCAAATACCGATGTGCCTCGCACAACATGTTTAGTTTTCTTACTAGTAAGTATCCACGACTCAGAAAAGCCACGTTTCGTCGAAAGATAATACTCAGTTCATCCTCAATTAATGGTGCGGTTTCTACGCTATTATGCAGCATAGCTTCCATGTAAACTTTGCTTTTGCGGATGATCAACAGCTGCTCATCTTAGCAACTCGTGTACGTGAACCCAAACTACATATCACAGTTTTGGAAGAGTGTTTTGCAATCTTCAGTGAGGCGATCAGTAGTGCTCAGAACAGACTAAAGTATTATTTTCAGTTGTGTTTGTGAAAGTAACGGACGTAACTGAGATGCCGTTACACACAAGATAGTTCGGGAAAGTATTATTCAAAGTTGTGCAGCCAAGTTTTCTTCAGTTGTTGTTTCATTTAGCTGATTGAATAATAAATAGGTTCTGAAAGATGAATTAATATCGTCTTATCATTTCGTAGAAACTCTGTCAACGACATCATCTACAAGCAAATAGTATCGCTACACTTTGAAGACTACAGGTATTGTGCCACCGCTTACACTATTCAGAATTGGCGCAGAGGATTTCAAGATAATTCAGCCAAAAGTTAAAGAGCGAGTGACAACAGTGCAATGATAGGAAGCATAATGTGTAGTGAATGCAGTGCTGTAGATTGTAAGATAAAATTTTATATTCAGTTCCCATAATTTACAGCCAACACAGTGCACATTGTGACTTGAAGACAATGAAGAATAATTCATTACTTTTCCACTCGGTTTGGCTATTGCACTCAGAGCACTAAGCTCTCTTAAACTCGTTTCATAAAAAGTACTTTCAGTAACACTACAGATTGCAGAATAAAATTTTCACTCTGCAGCGGGCTGTACGCTGTTATGAAACTTTCTGGCAGATTAAAACAGTGTGCCGGACCGAGACTCGAACTCTACACTCGCCCGCGAAAGGCAAAGGTCCCGAGTTTCGTATCTCGGTCCGGCACACAGTTTTAATCTGCCAGGAAGTTACAACACTACAGATTGTTGCCGTGCCTTCAGCATAATACAAACCAAATACTGTCTCAAAACTTACTGCCATTACAATATTTGTTTAGTATCTCGTGTAATATTATTCTGTGTATTATAAATAATATGTTTCGGCGTTATCAAGAGTGTTGTCTTTAAAAATTTATTTTTGTGCTATAACTATCAGTGTTCAGTCATTTCAAAGTGACTACTCACCATAACTCTGTGTTATAGTCCATTAAATCGTTATCATTTGTAAATTACAGTGTGGTAGCTGAGCGTTAGCAATAATTCTGTTCAGTCATTATGCGCGTACGCTTCTGTCCTGAAACATAATGCTACATGGGCAAGTTTCATAGGAAATAAAAGGGGAGAGGCATCTCATGCTGCTACAACAATTAGGGTTTCTTCCCACTACATTCGTGTGCACGCACCAGATCAATCAGTGCTAAAAATCACTGCAAAGACCTTTGGTTCCCTTAGACGAGGTAGGGAAAAAATATTATACTGGAGGTTTACGTTTCTCTACAGATCACGTAAGATAAGTGGTAGCAACATCCTTACCTGTTAGTTTCAGCAAGTTTTTCTATTCTTTTGAAAGTAATTCCTGTCAATATTCACCAAAAACGTCTTATCAAACTGATTGTTTATTGTGTTAACACTGTCTGTGTCCACCATTCTGGGAAAGAGAATTATTAAATTGTTCTTGACATTGAGAGTATTTCCGCTGCCATACATCTTGCAAAGCAGGTGGAAAGGTTTGTCATGGTTTGCTATCTCAAGTATATCAGCCGCTATGAAGGAATGTCAGCTTCTCCATAGGCAGTGTTTTCGCTTAGGTTTTTCTGTACTTTGTGAAATTCCTCTCACAGAATCAAATCTTTTCTCTTATTTTCACGCATTTCTTCTTCTCTTTGTATAGTATTGTTCGCAAGTTCGGTTCCGTTATGTGGACTCTCTGTACACTGAGGTGACAAAAGTCGTGGAATAGTAATGATAATGTCGTATACGTAAGGCATATAAGGATAGTGCCCTGGTGGACCTGTCATTTGTACTCGAGTGATTCACGGGAAAGGGTTTCTGATGTGATTATGGCAGCACGACGAGAATTAACAGACTTTCAACGCGGAATGGTAGCTGCAGATAGCCGCATGGGTCATACCATTTCGGAAATCGTTAGGGTATTGAATACTGAGAGATCCACACTGTCGAGAGTGTGCCGAGAATACCAAATTTCAGGCGCTGACTCTCTCCACGGACAACGCAGTGGCCGACGGCCTGCAGTGAACGTTCAAGAGCAACGGCGTTTGCCTAGAGTTATCAGTGCTAACAGACCAGCAACAGAACGACAATAATCAGTGTGGGACTTACGACGAACGTATCCGTTGAGACAGTGCGGCGAAATCTGGTGCAAATGGGCTATGGCACCATACACCGGCGCGATTTGTTTGCTAGCAGTACTACATCGCCAGCAGTGACTCTCGTGGGCAGATGACCATATCGGCTCGACTCTGGACGACTGGTTCACCATAGCCTGGTCAGGTAAATCCCGTTTTCTGTTGATAAGACTTCATGATGGGGTTCGAGGGCGGTGCAGACTCCACAAAGTCATGGACCCAAACTGTCAACAAGGCACTATGCAAGGGGTGGTGTTTCCAGAAAGATGTGGACATGTTTACATGGAACGAATTGGGTCGTCTGGCGCAACTGAACCGATCATTGGCCATTCTCAGCCATTCATGGATTTCATGTTCCCAGACAACGATGGAACTTTTATGGATGACAATGCGCCCTGCCACTGGGCAGTAATTGCTCGTAGTTGCTTTGAGGAACATGCAGGACAATTCGAGCGAGTTATGGACAGCTATAGAGGCAGCATGGCTGCAACACTGGGGGGAGGGGGGGATGGGGGGCCGTGCTTTGAACGACAGAGCACAGAGGTGATTACATACCTGGCATCTGTGCAGTACAAATCAGCAGCTGATGGTCGAATGGTTTTCACAGGTTGTAGTACACACACGAGCAATATCAACACGACCAACACTACGTTAAAAATCCTATTCCATGCGTGTTTATGTGTTCTTTGTTCATTCTATTTTGACGTTTTTCATTCCCATTTAGCGTGAGCAGAACAAGCTTTCGTAAAACTTGATTTTTTTTTTTCGCCCAAAGATACCATCAGACTGAGAGTTGACGATAAATGTTGTCCATCCCCAACATACTTATTAATATTTTGTGTGGGTGGGTGGGTATGAGGCTTTTGTGTATAAGTTTTGTACTTCTGCACCTCGTTCAGTAACGAACGAGCACTGAGCGGCTTAACGCTCCTTTGGGGTCAGATACTCGATAGCGTAATTGGGCCAGGTCATTAGGTAAGCTGCGCGCTCCGATCTTGTGTCACCAGCAGTTACTCACGTTGCTAATAGCGGGCTTCCGAGTTACTGAACAACAACCGCTAACCACATAAGACATTAAAGTTTGTACAACGATATACTGGCAAATATAATACTGGAGCTCTCTCCTCTGTGTGTTAACTTCAATACATCTGAGCGTCAATCGACAGGGATTTCTTCCACGTCTCTGAATAAACACAAGCAAAGTTGCGACCAGTGAGTGTACAACAGTTTTCTGCAGCGTCCATTTATTAGTTCTCAATTTGGTGTCAAAATCATCACGTCTCGCAGACACATTAATACTTTTCCCTTTTATGTTTTATCTCTATTTTAGGAGCAGTGTAATACGTCTCCCACGGAAATTTTATTTAGTTTTGTAAGATAAGTCACAAGTTACCTACAAACGAAGATAAGTAATGCAACTAGGAACAACAGATTCCAATAACCCAGGATCGTTTTCTACATTTGTAATGTTTATGTATTCCCGACACGATCAGTATGGGGGCGTTCTGCAGAGTACGGTAACTTGAGAAAGCGTCACAAGCCAAGATCGCTGAAAAAGTATTTTATTGGATTAAAAGTTTGGACCAAGCTTCTCTATCGTGGATAGTATATGGGTAAGATCCAATGATGACAGCGTAGCTCTGTCGCAACGGGTCGTCCAGTAAAATGTTGTTCTGCCAATCTTGGATTGTCAAGTTTATTTAAATTAGAACTTACAATTTTGATCGTGTACCCACTTAAAGGAAAAGAGAGTGAGAGTACGCAATCCACTTCTACAGTTGCTTTCTTCAACTAAACTTAATAATATGTTTTGTTGCAATTTTTTGTTGTTGTTTCACCCTGCAGGCTGATTTCATGTACTTCTTCGTACTGATCTACCTTGTGATGATCTCAGTGTCTCTAAATAACGTCTGTAAAGTACATCCTCTGCTGAAACAGCACAGTTCTCATATTACTTTTGGTGTCCCATTGCCTAATTTAACCCTCCGAGAGTTATCTGGTTTAATTCGACTACATGCCATTACTCTTGCTTCACAACTGTTGATTTTGATCTCATAACGTCTTTCCAAGACCCTATTAAATCCTTTTAACGGATCTTTCAAGTCCTTCTTTGTCTCTGAAAGGATTTCTATGTCATGTGTAAAGTTATTACTTCTTTTTCCTGGAGATTAATTGTCTATTTTAGATTAATTGTCTATTCTAGACTAGGTTCCTTCCCACGGGAAACAAACAGTTGGCCTGAAAAATTACCAGTTAATGACACTGATGTGGGTGTAAAAACTGTAAAAATTGTTAGTTCCCCTAAAGAGGCCATTCCAAAGGATTTAAATACGCCAAATCTCATGTTAGTAAATTGTCGAAGCGTCTATATCAGGATCCCCGAGTTACTCTCCAAAATAAACAGTAGTAATGCCAATATTGTATTAGGTACCGGAAGCTCGTTGAAACCAAATACAAATAGCTGTGAAATTTTGAACACGGATTGGACAATTTGCTATGGGCGGTGTTGTGTTCATTGCAGTTGAGATCGATACTGGGTCGGACTGTGAAATAGTCTGGATAAAGCTGTCAATCAGACAAGGAGTGACCATTGTATTAGGATGTTTCTATAGACCACCAGCATTCGCAAGAAACGTCGCAGAATGTTTCACAGAAAGTCTTGAGTACACAGGAAGTAAACATGCAAATTATCCATTAGTTATAGGTGAAGACTATAATCTGGCGTCCATTGACTGGGAAAATTACACGTTTATCACAGGGGAAAAAGGCAAATATTCGTGTGAAGTTATTCTAGGAGCGCTATCAACATACAACCTTGAGCAATTGGTTAGAAAACCAACTCTAGATGGGGACACACTAGATATCTTGGCGACAAACCAACCTGATCTTTTTGAGGAAATTAATCTAGAAGAAGGTATTAGAACCATAATGTCGTTGTCGCTTCTACGTCAGTGGAAATCGCAAAAAAACCAAAGAAACAGCGTAGAGTTTTATTGTTGGGGAAAGCAAATAAATGTGTCATTAATGAACATCTTACTAGTTAGCTCCAAGTATTCACCGCGCAACACAAAGCTATTGAGCGTCTTTGTTAGGAATTTAACGGTATTGTGCACCACGTGCTAGAGAAATATGAGCCTAGCAAAAATATAGGAGAGGGAAAGGATCCATCTTGGTTCAACAAACATATTAGGAAGTTTCTGAGAAAGCACAGAATTTTCCACAGTCGTTTTAAAAGTAGTCACTGCCGCACTGACAAACAGAAATTATGCGAAATGAAAGCAGCTGTCAAAAGGTCAACGAGAAATACATTTAACGAACTGGAAACAACTCCGCAGATTCTAAAAATAACCCCCAAAATTTTGGTAGTACGTAAAATCTATGAACGCTACAAATAATTCAATACCTTATCTTGCTGACAGTACGGGTAATGTCAGGGATGATGGTAAACAAAAGGCCGCAGTACTAAACTTACCCTTCAAAAAGTCGTTTACGGTAGAGAACTGCAGCACCATTCCCCCTTTCACTTATCGAACAAACGAAAGGATGGCTGCCATAGTGTTTAGTGTATCTGGGATTGTAAAACAGTTAAGATCCTTAGACGCCATGAAGGCAACTGACCCATACGGTATTACCGTAAGATTTTATGTTGATTATGCTACAAATAAAGGACCATTCTTATCCATCATAGCCGGCCGCGGTGGTCTCGCGGTTATAGGCGCGCTGTCCGGAACCGTGCGACTGCTACGGTCGCAGGTTCGAATCCTGCCTCGGGCATGGATGTGTGTGATGTCCTTAGGTTAGTTAGGTTTAAGTAGTTCTAAGTTCTAGGGGACTAATGACCACAGCAGTTGAGTCCCATAGTGCTCAGAGCCATTTGAACCATTTTTTTATCCATCATATATCAGAGATAATTGGAACAGCGGAAAGTTCCACGGGACTGGAAAAAGGCCCAGATCATAGCAGTTTATAAAAAGGGTAGAAAATCGGATGCACGTAATTACCTGCCGGTTTCACTGACATCGATTTGTTGTAGAATCATGGAACATATGTGTTCAGACATAATGACCTTTCTATACTCTGAGAAGCTCATCTGCAAAAACCAGCACGGTTTTAGGAAACAGCGGTCATGCGAGACACAGCTGGCCTTCTTTGTGTATGATATACAACAGGCTCTAGATACCGGCTCCCAGGTTGATGCCATTCCTCGACTTTCGAAAGGCGTTCGACTCAGTTTCGCACTGTGGCTTGATCCAAAGGTGCGCGTTTTCCGTCTGTCCGATGACATATGTGGTTGGATAGAAAGTTTTCTAATAGACAGAGAGCAGTATGTCGTCCTGAATGGGGAGACTTCAACAGAAACAAGCGTAATTTCAGGTGTGCCCCAGGGCAGCGTAATAGCTCCGCTGCTTTTTACAGTTTACATAAACGACCTGATTGATGGTATTGACAGCGGCATTAGACTGTTTGCCGCTGATGGGAAAGTAGTATCAAACGAAAGTTGTGAACAAATCAATGAGGATATGCAGAAAATAAATGCGTGGTGTAATGACTGGTAATTATCTATCAATATTAGTAAGTGTAACCTACTGCGTATAACAAAGCGAAAATCGCCGTTAATGTACGAGTACAAAACAAATGCCCAGCCTTTGGAAGCGGTAACGTTCGTCAAGTATCTCGGTGTGACTATTCGAAATGATCTCAAATGGCACGAACAAATTACACAATTAACAGGTAAGCGAACTCTAGATTGCGGTTTATTGGTAGAATCCTGAAGCGACGCAGTCCTTCAACAAAGGAAATTACTTAAAGTACTTTAGTTTGTCCAGTCTTAGAGTACTGTTCGCCTGTATGGGACTCTTACCAGTTGGGTCTTATTCAAGAGATTGAGAAGGTCCAAAGAAAAGTGACAAGATTCGTGACTGGTACATTTAGCCATCGCAAGAGCGTTACAGATCTAATACATAGTTTGAGGTGGGTGATATTTGCAGATAGACGACGCCCTATACGGAAGGAGTTGCTCTCTAAATTCCAAAATCCGATGTCCACGGAGGATTTAGAGCATATGTTATTACCACAGACTTTTGAATTGCACAATGATCACCATAGATAAGCGAAATTAGAGCTCGTACTGAGGCGTTCAGAGAGTCGTTTCTCCCTCGCGAGGGTGAAATATGGCCCGAATAGTGCCCCCCGCCACACACCGCTTGGTGGCTAGCGCAGTATGTATGTATATGTAGATGAATTCCTTTCTTTAATGACTGCTCAAGGGACTGACTGGATACCACCATGAATACACTACAAACCTATGTCGCTCCCGTTTCAAGAACTACTTTGCTTTGATGCCCATCGACATCTCCCTCTGCAGTGTGTTTTCTGTATAAGCTGTAGACAACATTTCACTTCCCGTTTTCTTCTCAATAACTACACAGTTTCAAAGAGAGTGTATCAGTAAACAGTGTTAAAAGCTTTTGTAACTGTACAAACGATATAAATGACTGTAGGCTTGTCTCTCTTTAACCTATTTTCTAATATAAAACGCCTTAACAGTGTCGCGTGTTCCTGAATTAATTCGAAATCCAAACTGAGTTTCCTCAGGTTGAGGTCTTACCAGTCGCTCCAGTCTTCCGTAATTCTGCACTAATTTTACTTACGTGCACGTTCATATCAGTGGTCCAAAGTGACGATTCCGTAGCCCTCGTCCAGAGTTTCCATTCGAGCACTCTCACTGTTGTCTGTATAATGAATGCCTCCTCCTACTCAGTCTCGACTGGAATCTTTTCACCTGACCCCACTAGCAGAAACCAACTGGAATCAGATGTGTGATTAGATCTGAACGAGAAAAACTTCCTCCTTCGCTCAAGGAGACGTCTGAGGCAGATGACCACGAGCAAGATTCGAAATGTAAGTTGCGGTGCCTTCACGATACCCATCCATAGTTCCTCCTTCGCTCACGGAGACGTCTGAGACAGCAGACCACGAGCAAGATTCGAAATGTAGGTTGCGGTGCCTTCACGATACCCATCCATACTTCCACTGTAAATGTTGCTTGACAAGCCTTCACAACCAGTAGCCCTGGCTTAGCGGTTCGCACAAGGCTATTGACGCCAGTCAGCAAAAAGTCTCTGTGAAACAAGCTCTACCCTTGAACCTTACATAAGCATAAGTGTGAGGGGCAACTTTCAGAGCATCGGCGCCCACACTGGCTCAACACAGCGGGATTCAGAAGGCAGAAACCATTTGGAGTTTTTCCTCCGTGCGAGAAGTGGTGCCGTAGCCTGTTCTCAACACTTATGAG